>NC_138907.1:90181464-90781464 GCF_965231255.1 Vanellus vanellus | reverse complement strand
TATGAGGAGAGGCTGAGAGAGTTGGGGCTGTTCAGCCTGGAGAAGAGAAGGCTGTAAGGAGATCTTATTGTGTCCTTCCAGTACCTTAATGGGGCCTACAGGAGAGCTGGGGAAGGACTTTTTTCTAGGCCATGTAGCGATAGGACAAGGGGGAATGGCTTCAAACTGGAAGAGGACAGGTTTAGATTAAACATTAGGAAGAAATTTTTCATTTTGAGGGTGGTAAGGCACTGGAAGAGGTTGCCCAGAGAGGTTGTTGAGGCCCTATCCCTGGAGGTGTTTAAGGCCAGGCTGGACGTGGCCTTGGGCAACCTGGTCTAGTGGGAGGTGTCCCTGCCTATGTCAGGGGGGCTGGGACTCCGTGATCTTCAAGGTCCTTTCCAACCTAAACTATTCTATGATTCTATGACTTTATTGTGGCCTTTCAGCACTTAAAGGGGGGCAACAGGAAAGATGGGGACAAACTTTTTAGCAGGACCTGTTGCAATAGGACAAGGGGTAATGGCTTTAAACTAAAAGAGAGTAGATTTAGACTAGATATCAGGAAGAATTTTTTTACAATAAGGGTGGTGAAACACTGGAACAGGCTGCCCAGAGAGGTGGTAGATGCCCCATCCCTTGAAAAGTTCAAGTTCAGGTTGTACAGAGCTCTGAGCAACCTGTTCTAGTTGAAGATGTCCCACTCATTGCAGAGGGGGTGGACTAGATGACCTTTAAAGGTCCCTTCAAACACAAACTGTTCTATGATTCTATGAATGGAAATAGAATTATATTTTTCTATCAGTCATAAAACCTGTGATATAAAGTTAGTTTAATAAAATGAAAGACAGATCAGAAACTGAAGGATAAATCAATAACTCACCCACATCTATTACACTGCTGTCAAGTTCTTACACCAAGAGCGGGTTATATAGGATTTTCAAAGGCAAATAGGCTTATTGCTCTCTGCAGCCAAGGCTAACGTTCCCTCTGGCAGTGATATTGGCCAGGATTGGATACCGAACTCTCAGTCGCATAAAAACCACCTCCATCACTTGAGCTGAGGGACTAACTTGCTCACTTATCAATAATGATGACAGCAGGTGCAATAAAGACCCTGGCAGAAATTCAGTGCTGATTCTTGCTGGGGCAGCTGAAGCTGACGCTGCACCCAGCTGTTCCCCCCTCCCTTCAGCAAACCTTTCTGCTCCATTTCAGCTGGAGGACAGGGTACACATCCTCAGTTCAGTCACCAGAACTTACAGCCTGGTAATTTAGCATGGGCTACTTCTTTAGATGTTTTAGCTAAGGTACCAGACTGAAGCCTGGCACCTGAGGGTCAAGTGCATGTGCCCTTCTACCCTTGCTGCAAGAGGGACAGTCTGTAGCCAAGGGGCACAGTAGGTGACAGCTGCTGTAATAGCTCATCTCCACCGTGGCTTGCTTCAGCAAGGTACACGTGACAGCCTCTGCTCTTATCTTACTTCTTGCTCCTTTTGATCCCGTTGTGCCTGGAGCCATGGAATTAGGTGAAGTAATCAAAAATTCTTTCACTGTAAGCCCGAGTATGCAGAAGATGAGAGGACATAGTAGTTGAGCAAAGGATGGCTAAAAGCTCCCAGTCTGATACAGTCTCACAATACATTTAAGCAGCCATCTGCAATGTGGAACAGATATATTGATGCAACAAGTGAAGCATGTAATATTAATGCACCTGAAAAGAACAAGTGAGAGCTGACAGGCAATGCAGCAAACGGTGCTGGTCGTTCCTGTGCCAGAAAGGGCATGTCAACCTGGGAAAAGCACAAAGAGCAGTTACTGCAGTATGAGGAACTGGGGAAAATCTTCGTATGAGAAGACCCTAAAACTGCTTGCTTTGCTCTACACTGGAAGAATGAAGGCTGAGAGAACTGGGGTCTGCTGCATATAAATACATGGGTGTAAACATCAAGGAGGCAGGAAGGCTGTTTAGGCGAAAGAACGAGTACAAACTGATCACAAAGAAATGGAGCCTGAAAATTAAAAGATTGTTGGGAACTCCAAGCACTTGAGACATCAGTCTCTCTACCTGATACGTCAGGTGTCATGTTGTCACTTGTGCTACAGATATCAGTGTGCAGCTGGGCACTGGAGGCAGTTCTGGAGTCCAGAATCAACCTGGCTATCTTTAGGTTTCTGGAAAGACTCAGAAGCTTATAATGGATGTCCACAATACCTTATCACTGGGAGGTACTTGTATCTCGTAAGGTCCTTTCAAAGCCACTTTTACAGCCCTGCTTTTCAGCCCACACTGTGTGCCAAACTTACAGTAACCCAGCCTTGTAACATTTTCCAGTGCACTAAGAAGTTTAAGACTATGGTGAAGGACTAAATAGTGGGGTGGCAAATTTGGCTCTGACATGATCGCTGAATTAGGATCATAGGTATCAATGTAATCACCCCAGACTTTCATCAGTGGAAAAAGAACAAAATTCTGCAGGTGTACAGTTGCAATCATTTCAATTACCGTCATGCAAGAACTATATGCAAGTGTCAAGCAACAAATACATCGTGTGCCAAATTATGTTCTCTGTAGAACTTCAGTGACATTAGTGGACAAGCCCAGGGTACAACAATATAGTATTTGTTCATGATTTTGGTCTTGGATAAGAAGTTATTTGTAGTTACCAAAAGATAATTTAAAATTCATTTTGGTCCTTGAGTCTTAGAAACTCCTCACAGACAGCATTTTGGGCAAGTCCACTTGTTGTATAGCCATTCCTTATGAAGGATTTGATTCCAGTTTTTAAGTTATTCCATGTATCTATAGGTAGGAGTCACTTGGAATCTGTGGTCTGCAGCACTTGTGTTATTTTAATGGCCTACTTTTCAAATGCAAACCTGAAACTTGGAAAGAGCTGAATTTTCTGGTAATAGCCTTAGTTTTCCCAAATGGTATTATGATAGATAGATAGAAATTTTTGATGGAGTTAACAATACCTTATTGAGTGCAGACATTGAAATTTACATTTTCACTTATAGAAAGATTTGCTGAAGAACAGTAATTTAAGGAGGGAGGAAGATTGCTGCGCTGAATTTGTAAGTAAGCAAGATACAGTAAGCTAATGAAATCATGCTCCAGAATTGGCCAAATCGAGTACTGAAGTTGATATACTAATAAACTGCAATGTTAACACATAGTGGTGATACATTAATATATTCCCCAATCTAAGAAAAATAGTCTGCCAAGATATATTAGTTCACTGGTGTGTTTAAAGTGGCTATTTGTAAAGGTAACAAAATATGGCAGAATAACACAGCTTATTTGACAGCACTGTGTTTTGCAGTATTGTTCTCCAAGGCAATTCTGTTTTGTTAATTTTGAACTGGTCTCAGAGACAGAAGGTCCAAGTTGTGCTTTTGATTCCACAACTTTCCTTGACAGGAAACCGTGATGTTTTACTTCTCATGAATATCTATTTCTAAGTGGCCACTTTTCTCCCACCCTCAAAGAAAGGCTGCCAGCCTTATTCCATGAATATATTCCTCTTGATCTCTACATGCATAATTGTTGGCTATTCAGAGACGTTAGAAAGAAACAAGAAAATTGCTGCAGAATGGCAAAATGATTTAAAGGGAAATAGCAGATCCATAAAACCAGGCTTAACCCATAGTTGCATCCCTTTGATATTGCTGTTATCCAGGCAAAATGCTGTTCAATAAGCCTTCTGCCTGTACAGGAGGGCTCGTGTACTTGTAGGGCTGTGTACTAAGAAAAGCAGTAAAAACTATTTGAAAATCTTATTTAGGCACTGAATCTTTTAAAACTGCCTTTCTGGGCAGAGAGGTAATACTGTACTGTCAAGTTGCATTATTTCTTTACTTTAAAAAGAAAATAGGAAGTCAGAAGTAATCCCAGGACTGCAGGTGACTTTTTCAACTGGCACCTGCACTAAATTCTTTCCAAGTCTCTTACCAGATGTGCAAAGGTAAGCAGCGTCTCAGGAGAGAAAATTTCTAAGAGTTCGTTTATTAATTTATAAAAGCATTCTCCAGGGAAAAAAAAATAAAAAAAAAATATTAATTTTGTGGAATACATTTTACAGTTCTTTTAAGATGTATTTTTCAAGTCTTTTTTAGAAGTCTGTGGGGTCAGTATTACCATGCAATGTACTGAAAATCTCCGCACGGTAGTTCCACACAGTGAGTATCAGTGAAATTAAAACTAGGTTCTGCTGTATCTGGTTTTAATGGGGATACGATACACATTTGCCACAATTTAAAATTATTTCCCATTTATATTTGCCAGTATGTTTACCATCATATTTCCCTTTTTGATCACAAAGGAACACTTCGAATCTCAGGGCCGGACCCCCAGCTGAGCTAACCACTCAGTGGTAAATATTGGCAAGTGCTGACATTTGAAGTGCCACTGCTGGAGCAGTTATTTAACCAACACAGGTGAAATCTAACACCTTGTACTTGGTGTTAGAGTTCAGGAACCTTACAATTATTTCATTCCCTGTGCCTCAGGGCTGCTTTGGAAGCAGTTCACTCCAGTTTGATCTCACCAGCACACCAGCTAGTACTGGCCTTGAGCATATTCTGCAGCCCACTCGTGCTGTCCAATATCACTGAGGTATTTCTCTTTTGATTGGCTCAGCAAAAGGCTTCTCCCCTTCTTCACCCATCAACCATTTCAGCAGTCCCCACTAGGTTCCACTCCTCAAGTTATTCCCCTTCTGAGGATCTTCTCCCAAACAGAAGTTATTGAAAACAGTGATGCTGTGTGCATGACCTTGCTTAAGGTCACTACCCTCTGGGTTTTTCCCTCTGAAAACTGAACCATTTATATTCTTGTGAAGGTTAATTAATATTTGTTAAGTACTTTGTTCTTAACTAGTACAATGTGAGGTCCCAGTAGTATTAAATGGTGAGCAACCCTGCCCTGGTGAGGCACAAAGTAAACATTTGTTAGATCTTTTCCAGATATGAAATGTTAAGTCTGTCTTTTACCCAGTGAGTAGAAGAGAAGTGCCCTCTTAAAACTCCTGTTTCTCCTAGGAGAAAATCCAGATGTCTTAGCCAGCTGCCAGCACTGAGGCCAGGAAGGGTCTCAAAATAAAGAAGTCGGTAATTAAAAGGCCCTTCATCCTTCCCCTCGCAGCGAATTGGTAGGGATAGTGAAGGAAGTGCTACTCAAGTACTCAAGCCCAACCCCAGGTCATGCGGTGGCACAGTGGACTCAATGTCCAAGGAAATGCACCTGAAACTCCTGCCTGGAGCAAGAAGTCCTGGGTGTGAAACACGCTGGGGACTGAGCTGGGGCTTGACTGGGACATACCCCACAGCAAAATTAGCTGCCTCAAGGAGATCTACCAAATTACATTCCATCTTAATCCTTCCACTACCTCCCCAGCAGAGAAACCATGTGTTCTTCATGTCAGAGCCAACTCACATCTTCATTTATGTGCTGCCTTTTTCTGCAGATACCTGACTTCAACTCCCTGCTCAGTGGCCACTTAATCCTGCAGGCATCTGGCATCTGCAAACGCAACATGGATGTTCACCTGTTTCCCCAAGCACCTCTGGAGTTGACACCAGAATTACTTCAGCCTTATCTAACGACTGCTTGGCCCTGGCAAAGGGGTGAACAGCCCCTCACTGGCTCCATCCTTTGTGACTGGTTTCAGCATCCAAACCCATGGCCGATTGGAGGACTATGAATCTTCATTAGGGATTGCTACAGCACTGCAGCCTGGTATATGGGAATTGCACTCCCCAAAGGAGCATGAGTTCAGGCTTGTCTTTTCCTTCCACATTTCCTACATATTAGCTTTGGCACTCTGCTCTGAGCAGGCTGGCCTCTCTCCATCCCATTATGAGCAGCTTTGTTCTCCCACTGAATTTTGTAGACCTGCAGTGTTGGAAAAGCTGAACGACACTGTCCTGCCGTAAGACATTGCTGTGATTGAGCTAGAACATTTTCTGCTTCTGTGCTAGCATTTCCACAGCTAGCCTGTATCACACCCACAGCCCATTTGGATAACTCACTTCCGGAGCCGTGCAGTGCCTGGGAGGTGAGCAGGGTTAGAAGACCGTGTGCTGTGGTACCTCAGCTCGCAGCCGTGCAGCTTTGTTCAGCCCAGTAGTACCTTGTAGGCAGCAGTAGGAAACTGCAGACACGTGTTAGTGGCTGGCTGGCTACCACAGCCACTGAGCACCAGAGGATTTTTCCCCAGGAAAACAGCACTGACGGTGGCAGTTGTGTTTGCTCAAATGCTTAGAGAAAGCTGGCACTAGTTTTGGACAGGAGCCCAGAGAGAATCTTTTTAATGAGTTGTAACTTGCGATATTTCTGATCCGCGGATGAAAGAACATCCTTTACAGGGATTAATTGTTACCAATATTTTTTTTCCAAGAGGGGTGTTTGTTACAGTAGAGTCTGTCAAAAACCCAGGACTTTCCAACCTCTGCAGCTTTGAGCCTCATTATCGAGGGGAGATTTGCTGAAGTGCCTCCCCAAGAACTGAGGCGTGCCAGCCAACGGTTCTCCCAAGAATTATATTCAATCATCTCTGCCCTTCTTTCAGTTTTAAACTTGGCTGTTGGCCTGGAGTACTTCTCCTTCCTTCTTCCTCTCACATTTTCTAAATCCTCAGTCCAAACAGATTTAAGCAAACCTTATGCTTTGAAGGAAAAACAACTGGCTCCAAATCAACTTTGAGGTCACCATGAGGCCGGCTGTATACCGAGCTGTCTGTCAGACACAGCGTAAGGGCTCTGCGTGATCCCTCTTACTTCATGAACTCTATCAGGTGGCCTTGGGGCTTGCCAAGCCTGGTGCTTTGTACACATTTGTGGCACTGATACTCACAGCTGGAGGCCATCAGCTCAGAGCTTTAATGGGAGCACAGGGTCATGGCCCGGTCTTGGCTGCGATCTTGTGGCAGGGATAGTCCCAAGGGACCTGGCCCCACGGGCCTGGTGAGCCGCCCCATTCCATTCTTGCCCTGGACCTGCCTCTCTGCCTTTGAGTGCACGGGAAGCCTCTCAAGCCATCAGACGTGCAACCATGCTGGTACAGGCCTGTATGCTCAGTGGATGAAACAACATCATTACACTGTCTCCTCTCATTTTCAAGCTTCTTAGATATAAGTATCTGCTGAAGATGGTATTGTGCTTGCTCTTCCTCCTTTGCTATTGTTCCCCTGTAAGTTCTGCAAAAATCCTTTTTTGTATAGATTTTTTTGCCAATTGTTACACAGCGTCAATCATCCTTAAGACACATCTGTCTTTTCTTTTATTCCTCCACCTTCATTTGTGCTCCCAGGAGAGCTGTATATATTTGACGCACAACCAGTACAGCAGCACACAGCAAAGCAGCCACACACAGCATACAGACCACCAGAGAAAGTCAGAGAATAGATTTACTTTCACCTCTACCTTTAAACAAGAATTTGCCTAGTGTTCATTTAGCTGCACTGCCAAGAAGATATAACATCTGCAATGCATCCAGTCTTTCCCTGCTTTACCAAGTGGGAAAATCCATTTCTGCTTCTGTGTGGTAATGATCTTAGCCCTTGACCAGGTTTATCCTGAGCCATTTGCTAGTTTTTGTTGTTTGCACACAAATAGTGAAAAGCACTTGACTCAAAGGACACACAACAGTTCTCTTGAAAATATACTTTTGTGCCTGTCCTTTCCTCTACAGTACCTTTTCCTAGGATTTGCCTTTTTTCCCTGAATCAGACATCTGCACTGCACATGTTTGAGCTCTTAGTGGTTTTGATGACCCACATTCTAGTGTGGTACAGAGACACTTAGTAATCCAGACACTTTTCTAACAGCGAACAATTATTTTCTAATCCTACACATACACACACACGTAGAAGAAAATATATTGAAAAGAATGACCGTCCCAATAGATCCACAAACTGCATGGAGAAGCAGCCAGTAGAAAAACAAACAAACAAAACCAGAGTAAGTTCTTGGTCTATAAAATACTTTCATTTGTAAATGTTGAAGTCATTGGCTATGTTTCAACCATTCCGCCTGATAGAATAGGATCTGGCAACAGTCTTTCTCTGAGTTACAGCAGGGTCTGACCCTGTTCACTTGCTATGAAAACTGCGAATTAATGCTTTGCCTACTTTATGGTGCTCTAGATAAAAGATTTTGGCCACAAAATAAAAACATTCCTTAGGTATATGTGAATTCATATTTGACTTTGCACACAGAAACCTGAACCTGATGGAGCTCTTCATATGCAAAACAGTTAACAGTCTTTCATGAGCTAGAATAAATCTGCATGTACACAAAGACTCAGATAGCTCTCATTCAAAAAAAGGAGAGCTGTAGGGATCCTGCTTTTAAGGATAATTTTATTCTCATTTGTTAAAAATTACTGAGACTGGAAGAGGGCACGTTCATCTGGAAATCACCTTGCTGGCAATCTCTACTATAAAGATGAAAAACAATGTGACTTACATTAAATTTCATTCTCTGTTGAGCAGCCTGACTTATTCTTTGGACTTTGCTGCAGGAGACTGATGGACACCTAATGCAGCACTGACCTCAATTCATCTATTTTCCACTTCCACTTCCTTTTCAGTGAAGCATGACCCGTCTTAAACTGTGCTGCCTTATTTGGGGCTCTTTCCTATACGTTACCGCGTAACATAATCCATAGCTAGGCATGCAAAAGTAATTTCATTGCAATCACTGATGACGATACAAAGATTTTGTGCAAAGAGGGTTTCTTTCTGAATCAGCTGTGACATTTCTGGTCATGAATATCTGCTACTGATATCCTGACCTCCCATTTCTAAGCTTATAGTTTATGGCACATTGACCTTCTTAGAGAACTGATAAATGCCGTCAGCCTCTGCTCTTGTACAAGAAATGGCCACTCTCCCTCCTTTCTTGTTGTTATGATAGTGGAAATTTCTTTTATTCTGCCTGAATTTATGTCTCCTCCCCCCACACTAACGTCTCTGAAAGTGCCTGACTTTAACATCCATATAATGATGTCAAGAGGGAATCCACAGTCAGAAAAAAGCCTTCAGTCTCCATGGGGAAAGCAGGATTCATTTTAGGACATATTTGCCTCTGTTTTGTGGAAAAACAGATTTGACTCATAAGATCTGGTTTTTGGTCACGGAAACCAAAGTGCATGCTGAAGAAAAGCAAAACAAACGTAGATTTCAATGGTCAGGCATTCAGCTGGGTGAACTGAGCAGGCAGCAGGAATTCGCATCCAGCGAGTGAGCAGCATCATCCATCCTTTAACATCATCCCAAACTACAGAACAACCTTTTTTTTTTCCCAGCTGAGGCCAAGGGAAGAAAACAGCTGGGTTTCCTCCCTCCTGCGGTCCTGGGCTGCGGACACCTCTCAGTGTGCAGTGGCTTTGTGTCCTCACCTCTCCTGCCACTGGATGGTCTGAAAAATTGCCGTGGCTGACCAGAGAGTGCCTGGTCCCAGCCTGACAGGCACTCACAGCCAGCATGGAGCAACACATAAATTATGATTTCACGGGTCCAAAGTCACCCTGCATGCACTCCCCAACGCTCCCTGCAACTACAGCTGGAGCAGCGCATGGGAAACATCAGGGGAGACCCAGTGACGACATTCTCATTTGAAATCCCCTGCTCGCTTTTGCCAATGAGTTAACATTATTTATAAACCTACAAAATGTGAGTTTAATTCTCCCCAGATTACCTTATTTTTTAGGACTTTATCAGACTCTTGATTGAAAGTTAAGCTTATGTAATGAAGACTGGACGAATTAGGGCTCCAGGACGCCCAGTGTCACCACCACTGAATCCCTAACACCCACTGATAGGAAATCAACCTAAAATACGAACATTTCACTACAGAAATGTAGACAAATACACCATACGGTGTACTTAATATGTGTATTCTCTGAAGTTAAAGGTTTTAAAAATATCTGTCAAGATAAAAGAGTGTTGTGCAATAGCACAAGAATAGTATACAATAGTATAAACATGTCTTCTACTTTCAGGTTCTGAAATACAGGTTTGATTGAATACATAGCATAGGAGCAGGCAGAAAGGAAAGCCAGCTGCCTCTAAGAAGAAATTCTTCAATTACATTTTAAAATTTATTTTACTGAGATATTGCCACTGATATCACAAGACAGAAAAATGTTAACATTTTCTTTGTCTTCTTAAATTAAGAACTTGATATTAATATGCTTTAAACTTAAAAATAAAGGAAAAAGTCACATCTAGCTTCAAACTTCCACTTTAAAGTGCTGAAGTTGCCAAGTAAGCTAAGGCTGCCAGATTTTGCCAGATCAACACAGGCATTTCAAATCCACCTCACCCTCCAAACAGTAGGGGGGTGATCAGAAAGCGTGTCAGCAGAGAGAAACTCTCTGGGGGGTAAGAATAATTTTTCTAGATTAGGTTTCCCTCAGGTTGATAGGGTGATTATTTTAAGTATTTTACCACCGGAAATTGTTGAAAGGTAACTTTTCTGAGGTTTTTTTTCTACACAAAAATCAAAGAGTGATAATAACTTTGCTCAGGTCTTAAAACAAAATGGCTTTATGGAACATAAGCATTAGGCAAACATCTCCTTTAAAATGGCTTTTGAAGAAAAATCAAACTTCTATATCTTTTCTTCCTGCAGCTCCTCAGCTCTGATCATGGGCAAAGTTGCATTTTTATCAGAGAGGGGAGGGGTTATGAATGATTACTTGGAATTTTTCAGAAATAAAGCTTTATCAGATTGATTAGAGATTCCACAGCTACTGGTACAATAATTTCTGTTATCATCCTACATACTGAAGATCCAGGGCAAAATCCTACAGAAGTAAGTTACGATCAAAATGAGAAGTTAAATCTGTGCCAACTTTTTTATCATTTCAGAATTACTTTGTTCCTCAGCTGGAAGGATGAGTTCTTTCTTTTTTGTTTTGTTTTGTTTTGTTTTGTTTTGTTTTGTTTTGTTTTGTTTTGTTTTGTTTTGTTTCAAAAAAGAATCCAGGAGGGAAACAAGGTTTTTCCTCCAACATCTCTTACCCCTGCAGAACTGACCTTGCTGTTTCTGCTCTACAAATGAGCAAAATCAAGTAGCTTTTCCTCTGCAGCATATCAGAAAACCCCTGGCAGACAGTGAAGATATTTGTACCCTTTATGGCAGTAATGCCACGCCATGGTCAGTCTCTGAGGTTGTTAGGAAAATTATAGTTTCTCCTTGTTCTTTCAGTGACTTTTGGCCTCTGCTTTGTTTTTCATTCCACTTTGCATTTTTGCCCATTACCACAAGAAACCCCACTGACTGAAAAATTGTGTCAACAGGGTGTAGACTGTTGCAATGTCTGTTAACAAGCCAGGACATATATATAATAAACGTGTTTATGCTCACAGGTGGTGTAGAATGTAAAAAAAAATTAATGTGCAACTTTTCTATTGGATAATATAACACAAGAGCTATTTTTACATGGAGGATTTGAAAGCCAAATTCTGTTTTTCATTGTTATTGGTAAAAAAAAAAACCTTTGCAATGTAATTGAAGTCGGTAGCTTCAGTTTTATACAGTAATGAAATAGAGCACAACTGATTGCAATCATTCAAGCTCCATCTATAAATATATCCCCACCAATTTCTTTAAACTTTGTCTAAGTATTTAGACCATATATTTACCCCATTGAAGTTAGTTGCAGTCTCCAGCAGGGCCGGGACTTCCATTTGGGTCTCCCTGAGGTCCTAACTTCTTCCTCCATCTCCAGCATCCTCCCACACCTTTCTCCATTGGGTGATCTCAAGGAAAATCTCTGATTTACATTTTCTTTTCTCTTCTATGATGACATTTTTCCTTATATATAGTCGTAGCAGATTATCAAGTGGTATAGAGTGATGACTAAAAGTTCCTCACCTTGGAAGGCTTTTTCTTCTGAGAAGAAATCGCTTTTCTTCATTACAGCATACAAGTATATAGAATGTGTCCTTTGAACCATTTATGGGAAAGTGCCTTAGGCACCAACAAGCAAAGAGACGGGTAAGCAGCAAAAATCACAGTATCACTTCCAATCCTTTGGTAAGAAATGATTCATGCCCACCTAAAGCTCACTTGTTACCACCTGTCTCTCTGATGGGGCTTTTCTACTTTGTTATGTGTGGTATAAAGGCTTGAATCAATATAAAGACTCAACTGCTGAGCTACTTTAAAACTGCTTTTTCTGTTCATGTCTCTTGACACAATACCGGCACACAGCAATGAGAAGAGCACAACATCTATCCTATGTGACACAAATTACACCTTTACTGTCACAGTAGTTCCTGCATGGCATACATTACACACCTACTTATTTAGGCTCAGCCCTGAGTTTGTATGGAAGCCTGGAGATGCCGCTTGCTCACACAGTCTCCACTCTGGCTTGTATTTCAGCCTACCCTTATAGGCTATATGGACCCAACTGGCTCGAGCTGGCTCTGCCTTGGCCCCCAGCAAGCCCCACAAGCTCTTCCGTGCCTTGATGCCTCAGACCACCAAATTCTCACTGGCATCCCCCTGCCAACTGCCATCGGTATCAGGCTGCAAAGCTGCTATCCCACTTATAGCACTGTCAGATATTTTGAAGATCTTCTGCCTACAACCCCAAGGTGAGTGAAGGATTACCCAAAACCTGACAACATTTTGCAAAAGGAAAAAAAAATAATACAGGTGTCCGACAGCAGAGCTGATGTAGGGCTGAGAAATGTATTTAACAAGGTAGCTGAATAGTGGGAAAAAAAGGGAAAAAAAGCCAACATAAAGCAGGTCAGGAACCTATATCCATCTTGATGGCAGTGGGTCCTTTTTATGAGTGCTCTTGTGAGGTCTTCGATGTCCAAGCCACTGAGGAACCACAGTTCCCTGCCTTCTCCCAGTCTCTAGAGAGAAATTCCAGCACCAAGGGCTGCTGTCTCACAGTCTAGGGATCCTGAGGAAGCACTTTATGGCCTGATATCCAGCCTGTGAAGTTCTAGGGCTCTTCAAACCCACCTTGACAGACTCCGTGAAGGAAGACCCCTGGCCTCGCCCTGCTAAGCCCTGCTGAAGAAGCATCTGTGCTGCTGCTGAGCCAGCCAGCATGGTTGGGTACCAGTAGATGCCTCCATGATTGTTCCCATTTACCCTATGTGCAGTAGCAGCATCTATCCGCAAGAAAGTCTAGCACCCAGCTCTGACGGGTACAATTTCTAAAGAAGCTGTAGAAATCCTAGGAGCCCGAGTCTTGGTGAGACTATTTATTGTGCCTCGGTGCATACCCTGCAGAAGCTGGCAAATTCCCATGCCTCCCTCTTCCCCTCCCCTCCATGCACTCTGTGCAGGTCCACCTCGGCTCCATCCTCCAAGCGCAAACCCTAGGAGACATTCCTGGGCCTGCCAGCTCTCTAGCCCCAAGAGAGGTCAGTTCCTTCTGTTGGCCACCAGTCCCGGTTTCCCTAGTCTATGCACAATTCTCTGCCCAAGCAGAATCTGCAACAGGCTCTTGCAAAGCCAGTAACTAGCTGTCATTTGGGGTTTGGGGAGAGATGTGTGTGAATGTGCTTCTACTCACTCTCCAGGATAGCAAAGGCCAATCACATTCCCACACATCAAGGACCAGGCACTAGGACAGCCACAGGCAGCCTGACTCAAACAAACCTTTCTGCTAGTCTCTCTCTGAGCTTTTCAAACCCTCTGGCCCCCGCTGTTCACTCACAGCCCAACAGACTCAGAGCCGCAAGACGAACTTCGGCGCTCTCTGAATTGAATCTCAGACGAGAGGAACTCCGGGTGGTCCCAGACCAACCTGGCTGGTGGCTGAGTGACTAAAAGTACTACATTAAAGATCTGGCCTCTCTCCTGGATCTCTCCATGGCATAGCATCACATGAAATGGGTCTTTTGCAACTGTGGCCAGAGCAGAATTCATACTCTTAAATACCTGCTCTAGTTTCCAGGGAGGGACCTGAATAAGCAGGAGTTTCTCGATTCTCTCGTCACTCACTAAAGGCTAGAAATAGATATAGCAGGGACATACCATTAACAGCTTTTCTCATGCAGTAGAGTCTGATCAGCACTTGTCCCTGCCTCGATCCCTTGCTTGATGCCATTGCTTCCCACTCCTTTCTCCAGCAGCTTCACTAACAGCCAGGACAAGGACTGAATAGCTAGGCTGGACAAGGAGGATCTCCACCATGGAAGATGTTTCTCCGGTGAGCCTGGAGGATTCCCACAGAGAGATAAGAACATTAGTACTCTCCTGCAGGGAGTTTCTTCTCTAAGATCAATCCCCAGAATCAGCTTCTTGACTCAGCGCCCCCCTTTTTATTAATTAGTAAATTGGGCAGTGGACCTTAATGGACCCTGCTACCCTCTGCATGCTCTGGAGCAGTACTCTGAGAAACTCCGTGCTGAGCACTGCAAGAATGCCTGACCTTTAAGAGCTGCCAAGCTGGTGGTAGCACAATGCCACGCTGTTCACCAGCTCACCTGTGGGGAGCTTTATTCATAGGTAGGATGTAAAGATAATACAGTACATTCATATAAGGACACAGGAGAGCACAACAGTGAAGTGAGGCTACAAAAACATAAAACAAAGAAACGTATTGCCAAAATTAAAGACATAAAAAAAATGTAACAACATTCCTTAGTTGTTTCAGTATCTTAGCTGTGTTGGGAGGCTCACTGACTGGTTTTTATGGCTCACCCCAGGCAAACAGCTCTCATAGAGTCTTTTAGAGCAACAAACTTTTTTTCTTGTGTTAAGCAAGTTGCATCTACCCTTCCATGCAGTGGAGCAACCCCTCCAGCCTTTGTTTTCCTGCAGGTGTGCCAATCATTCCTTGTGACAGTGCTCTGCATTGTCATGGAGTGCTAAGGGTGGGGATCAGCCATTTCTTTCTTGAATGATTTTAATATACATTTTGTTGTGTACTTGAATTAACACATTTGTGGTTGTCTTGTTTTAAGTTCTTTAAAACCAAGTTCGCTACAAAGTTTATTAATTAAATGCAGCTCTTCATAACATAACGAAAATTAGCCTACTCTTAACACCTGGTAGGTTAAACACAATACTTATGAGCGATAAAACTGAGATATAGAGTAGTCGACAGCCCATGCCTCCCATTAGCTCTAAAGGAAACTTTATAGACTGCCACCTCTAGGTTGTCTATGGCTGAAGAAACTATATTGGCTTGACGCTCTCAGCTGTGCTTCTCTGCCCTATACAGACACAGGATGTGTCTGATGGGATCTCTTATTTTGGTTAAAGTGTTTTCAGGGGCTCAATATTCTATCCTTAATTGGTGTCTCCCCTTGGAGGGAAGGTGAGACATTAGGCAGGAAAACCCTTCCTCAAGTCTGGGTGCTTGAGACCTTGTGGTTGTGTGGTTGTACTGAAGGTCTCAACGAACACAGAGAGCTTAGAAGGTAGTATTTCGCACCCCAGCACTACAACCACCGTTGACGGCCAGCATGGTGGCAGCACGCAGCGTGGCTGTGCTGGCTGTTCAGCATGGTCAAGAAGACTACGTTTTTGTGTTTACCTGTGGGTGTACAAAGCAGCATGCCCTGGTTTGCTGTGGATCCTGCCTGTCTAGTGTATCTCCATTTTCTTTGCTTGAACCCAGGGCTTTGGGAAGGGAAAGGGGGGAGCTGGTGTTCCTGCAGCTCTGGCTCTTCTATGGAATCAGAAACTTGTCCCACACCTGGAGCTAGAAACTCAGAAGCTCTTCAACACATGGCAGCAGAGGTGTAGTTTGGGGTGTGGATCAGGCAGGACGGTTGAGATACTTTACTAGATTGCTAGTACGATGCACATGAGTCAAGTGGACAGTGCAATCTAGAAAGCCCTGCTGAGGGTGGCTGCAAAGATGCCTTGAACATCTTGCAGGCCTCTGTCTGAGCCCAGCACAGACCAATACGGCTTCACATCCTGGCGTGTCCAGCAGCATGGACCTAGTTAAATAAACTGCATACTTATGTCTTATTGACTTCAGCAGGTCTTAAATATGTTTTTCAAGGTAATTCCAAGTCCATGTGCTTCCCTGAGTGAAGAATCAGTGCAGCTGTGGAGGAGTGAACATCCACACATGTGCTGGGTGGATTGAAAGTTGATAAATCTATACCAATTTTCCTCTGAGCCAGAACTGAAATTGGGGTTGTCCAACAGGGTCTTCATATAAAGATATTTCTTCTGTGATCAACTCCCTTGTAACACTGAGATTTAATTTCTAAAGCAGAAAAAGAGGTGAAAACCCCAAACAAGGGATGGGAAGCTCGTCTCTAAGGCTAACACACCTCAAAATTTGATGTTTTTCTTCTCTTAAATTACTCCTTAAGCCCTGTATTAGACATATATGCACTAGGGTAGTGCAGAGGTTAGTAGACACCAGTGAAATCCTTAAGACCAGCACGTTTGGCTCAACTTGCTCAACTCTCCTGAGCAGGCAGGCTGGGCCAAAAGTCCTTTTTCTTTTATTCCACAAAGTCCTTAGCTGAGGCTGCTTTTCCTTCCTTGTTAGGTCTCTTCTCAGAGTTCATGCAATGAGGTGGTTTGGGCAGTCTCCAGCCCAAGACTGGCAGGTCGAGGCTGTCTGTGCAATGAGTGTCACACCACATATAGACAGGGCTCACAGTATGAACTGCTGCAGGGACACCCAGCAGGTTTTGTAAGCAGGGTTTCACAGCGTGGGCAGGAGCAGAGAGGTGATGCAGGATGGTCAGCAGTGCGTCTTCTTGCACTCTCCTGCAGACACCATCTCATCACTGATGATGGTGCATCACCTTGAGGTGCAGCAACTCTTTGGAATGTACTGACAGAGACGGCTCCATCGCAGGATAGCAGGGAGAGCCATGGAGGCTGGAACTGGTGTTTTCTCCTGCTTCAAACCAGCAATCTGTCCCTGGGCACTAACCCCTCAGCCCTTTGCCTGGAGGGTCTGAGAGAACCCTTCCTTCTCCCGTTGACCTAACATGGCCGGAGCAGCCCACGGGAGCAAGAGAGCTGTTTGACATGACATGGCTGCACAAAGGTCTCCTTTTCCCTAACCATACCATTACCAGCTTGTGCATCAGAGGATTTTGGTGTCCCCAGCAGCTAAGCAGGCAAGGCTTACACACAGCTTTCCCTTACTGCTGTGTTTTAAATGGCTCCCCAGGTAGCTACTCTGCCTTATTTCCAGGGCTGTTCATTGCTACCTTCATTTGCTTTGATGGCCCCAACACACAAAGACACAAACGACTAGAAACCTTTGTGTCAGATCCAGTGCCATCAGGAGCTTTCCTTGCAGTTTAGAAAAACCCAGGTTGGTATACAAAGTTCCTCACCGCTACAAACAGGAGCGCCTGAGTGACAGCCTGAGGGAGCAGTGCCTCTGCCTGCCATGAGCCACATCGCATGCTCTCCACGCACACGTGAGCTAAATGTCTGATTCTCAATGGTGGAGGCTGACCACCCGCATGTCTTGTTCTCCTGGTTACCGCAAGTAGATGTGAACAGTGTCAACTTATCCTGTCGCACAGGTCCATAGGCAGAACGCTACAGTCCTACTAAGTTTTTCAAGGGTGGTTCAGGGACCCACAGGGCAGGTGGGAGCAGAGACAATAGTAGCAATGCAGGCTACCTTTATTTGAGTTTCAAAATGATTACAGCGGGCGGCAAAGCAGAAAGGGGTCCAAATGACTGGTGCTTACATGGGAATGTGATCTTGAAACCCATCATAGGAGGGTTTTCCTGTAGTATTCGGCAGTGATATGTCAATAGGCAATGCCTTGCACATTATGAGGGTGGCTGACATCTACAGTGGAGGAGGAAGGGAAGTAAACATTCAGAGTACGACTGTGATACCTGTAATGAGATCACCAAGGGGTGGCAGAGAGGAGGATCGGGCTTGTCAGCAGAAACTAGAACAACTACGTGCTCCTGAGCATGGAGCGTGAACTAGGAACCTGGCTGCAAGAAGGCAGGTGTCGAGGACAGGGTGACACTTTTAACACTTCACTTTTTGCTCTTGAAGCTACAAAAAAAGTAAAGCTTAATTACACAACAGCTGTGAAGGCTTAAAAAGTATCTGTGAAAACAAGAAGAAAAAACATTAAATAACTCCTCTCTACTTTTGCTTCCACCGTCTCACATATGGTGGGAGGACTATTTGAGGAGATCTTCCAGCTCTCTCCTGTGATTGTTCCATAACGTAGAATATGAATAATAGGTGGAAGAGGTTAGAGGAAGGTTTTTCTTCTGGTTCCTATGTTTAAAACTTTTTTTCTTGACAGTTGTTCTTTTATCTTCAAAAAAAGGGTTTACTGAATTATGCCAGGTGGCTAATTAAAAATTATTCTAGAGAAAATAAAGATCCTTAATAGCATATAGAACTGTTAAGAAAACAACTTCTAAAAAATAAACAACTTTGAAAACTTTTTTTAACAAGGAAGACATAAAGAGGTTTTGTATACAAAATTAATAAACTTACGCGGAGATTATAAATTCCACAGAGACTCACAGATACTGCTGGAAGGAGTAAAATTGGACCTAGGATACAGCACACACACACACACATGTGCGCACCCCATTTTTTGGCTCTACTTGTGCGTTTTTGTACATTAAGGTTATTTTGAAATCCATAACCAAACAGAACAAGAAACAAAACAAAAGCAATATACATAATAAAAATCTTCCCTTTACAGTGATAACAGAAGTTAACGTAAGAGACTTGAATAATGTAACTCTTAAATGAGAGCATTGAAAATGTCAGGCTGTTACTGTTAGCAGAAGAAATAAGTAATGAATGTAAATTTAAAGATTTTTCTGAAAGTGTCTGCAAATTGAAAAATGAGAACTATGCAGCTCACACTCATAAAACTTAGAAATAGTCCCAGCACCAGTCCTAAGTCTGCTGGCAAGAGGTCACCACAGCCACTCCTAAGTCACCAGCCATGAACTCCAGAAAAATAAAGATAAATTCACAAAGCTGCCTCATTGTTTGAATTTGGAGACTAAGTCCAGGAAATATCTTCAAAGCAGTGTTCAAAAAGCACAATGCAAACTGTTTTCTGTCTTTATCTAGTACAAGACAGGTTCCCCAAGCAAACTGTGGACTTCTAGCACAGACCAGATACTGCTTTTCATGCACTTTTCACAAGTAGTAGTGATTTCCCTGACCCCGTGAGAGCTCCTATGCCCTACAAGCAGAAGCAAATATTCTTATCCTGATATCAGGGTGGAAAATTAGGTGGAAAATTCAGGTATGCAGGACAACCCACGCAATTTACATTTTCTGATCACCCTTACATAAAAAGGGGCTTGTGCAGAATTTCAAGATGGGTTAAATTAATTTCACCTCTGAAGTTATGTGTGCTGTTGCTCTGGGGTTTCAGTCCCATTTTCTGGATTATTTTAGTTTTGTTCAAGTGAAAACAATAGTTCTTTTGAGCAAAAGGACAATGTCAGTGAAGGGAACAATGTAGAATAACAGCTGGAAACGCAGCAAAGAGCAATAGCACTGCATCTTGGCTCATACATTGGATCAAGTGAGGTAAACTCACTGTACCGTTTGTGTTGCTCTTTTTAGTTGAATCCATCTCCAAACAACAGCTGGTGCGCAGCAAGTTTTCAGTATTGAATCATTTTTTCTTCTCATGGTCATTAATAATTTTCCTAAAAAGGAAATAAGGCCCTTAATGCCCCTGGTTGCTCCTTGCAGGCTTTGCAGCCGGCGGAGCACTAATGTCTTCCACCCACTGCTGCCTTCCAGCACCTTCTGTGCTGGGAGCCGGGGGTCCTCACACCTGCTTACACAGTTCCTGCTCTGCCAACACTTTAAAAAAATGGTGAAAGCAACATGATTTTAAATGCCAGTCCAAATCAGTTAGTGTCTGCTTGGCTTTCTTTTGGGAAGAGGAACCACCTCAGGGGTATTCTTCATGCCCACCTTTCTGCAGTGCCTTGTATGTCCTCTCTGGGGCATTGTGTATCTGGGGAGGGTTTCATCAGCTTCAAGAGTTTCAGGGGGGCTGTGGAGGTCAGAGTCTGACACCAAGTCCCAACAGGTCAAATCATTAGTAAAATTTGGGCAAAAGCATCATGTGGAAAATGAATGGACCCCTCACTGCAAGAAAGACATTGAGATTCTGGAGTGTGTCCAGGGAAGGGCAACAAAGCTGATGAGGGGTCTGGAGAGCAAGTGTTATGAGGACCAGTTGAGGGAACTGGGGTTGTTGAGACTGGAGAAAAGGAGGCTGAGGGGAGACCTTATCACTATCTATAACTACCTGTAAGGATGTTGTAGAGAGGTGGGGGTCAGTTTCTTCTCCCAAGTAACCAGCAATAGGACAAAAAGAAATGGCATCAAGTTACACCAGCAGAAGTTTAGATTGGATATTAGGAAAGTTTCTTCCACAAAAGGGTTGTCAAGCATTGGAACAGGCTGCCCAGGAAAGTGGTGCAGTTGCCATCCCTGGAGGTATTCAAAAGATGGGTAGACGTGATGCTTAGGGACATGGTTAAGTGGTGGTTTTGTCAGTGTTAGATTGATGGTTGGACTCAATGGTCTTAAAGGTCCCTTCCAACCTAGACAATTCTATGATGCTATGATTCTATGAAACCCACACAACTGAATCATCCCATCATCGCGAGACCCCCTGGAGGGAGGGTAGCCTTCTCCAACATCCACTGGCAGAGCTGTCATTGCCACCAGAGACCAGCTGCAGGAGTGAGTAGATGGTGGGTGTTCCCTGGTGCTGTTGTTCATGTGATTGCTGTGGAGCAGAAAGAAAGTGTCTTTATTCTTGCTAACACAGAGTGAAGTGTTTCGATAACAACTCTGAAATAGAGGTGCTGGCAGGGAGTGACTGGTGTGTTTAAACGTGCCCGTATAATGCCATTTCATGTGCCTCAGGGTGTCTGAGCCCTCCTCACAAGGCTGTCAGATATGACCTATGGGAAAGCAATCGCCCTTCTGGATCAGCCACTGGAAGTTCGACAGAAAAGCAAGGGCAGCTCAAATGACGCTAGACATGCATGTTCAAAGCACCTGAATCATTCCCAGAGGATCTGAAGACGTGTCCTTCATTTGCTGTATTGTTTGAGCAATGTGTTCTGCAGCAAAAATAGACACAGAGGACACATCAAGCAAAGTTGAAAACTATTTAACACCGAAGAACAATTTTCACCTGAGGACTACGTGGTTTCTGGACTAGGAAAACAGTCACCTACTTTGCTGTCATTGTTAATACTCCTCGTTATTACTGTTAGCCTTTCCAGCTCCACAGGCTGACTCTTGAGGTACTTTCAGGTTAGTTAATCCTGTCCTCTTGCAGAACAGATAGCTATAATCTTGTTCAGCACTTGGGTTATCAGCAACAATAAATGAAACACCGTTATCCCATGGAAATTCTGGGGCAAACCCACAGACAAATTTGCCATTTCCCTATTTCTCACACAGGTTTGAGGTAGACACTTTCCTTTGTGCTAGCAAGTTCTTGGAAAGAAGGGTCAGCAGCGATGATTCCTCTCACTCTCTCTTTTTTTTAAAGACAAACGCAGAAATTCTCAGTGTGGAAAATTATAAAGCCTCATGTGGATTTTTTCAGGGCTACCGCATCTGTTCCCTCCATCCCCAAGCTGAGCGGCAACTTCACCAGGTCTTGCTTCACCAAAACCTCTCTAACTTCACCTCCCCATTCCAGTGCGGGTTTTTACAATCTTAAGACATGCTCACAGTTGAACGTGGTCGGGCAGCAGGGAAGCACTGTTACAGCCCATAGCTTGCGTCTCCTGGTGCTATAGGAAGGTGGAACGAATAAAGTCTCCCTCTGTTTTCCATCTGCTTTGTGTAGCAGTGAGGTTTTTTTGGAAGCCTCATCCAGACCTTAATTATTTTTTTTTAAAAAAAGAAACCTTGTTTTTATTCAGAGGTGCTGCACACAGGCACCCTTCTGAATGCCTCTTTGTTATGAGTATAGAGGAGCATTTAGGAAGGGCACCTGTGGCAGAGGATGCATGAAGCTCAGCACTTCCAGCATGGCAGCTGAATTCACCGAAAGCAGAATGGGAAAAACACGAACAGCTTCTCAGAGACCCAGCGTAGGCACTGGGAGGTGAGGAAAGTCTCCTACCTCTCACTTTTATAGCAGCCTTCGTTGCAGTACAACGTATTGCAGGTCCTCGGTTTAGCTGGAAAAATACTTTCCAGTTTCCATCCAGCTCACTGATGATGTCCAAGTTATGGAGGTCTCCTGGTGAGAGGCATGTTAATGCAGCTGAAGCTGCTGGTTCCTCTGAGGTGTCTGACAAAGGAAAGGAGTTGAAATGGTTGCTGCTACCACCATCCCACGCCGCTGCTTTCCCTGAGGGGGGAAGACCCCAACAGAAGAAGCTGAACCGGTGGGGCAGCTGTGTCTGAATGGCTGCTATTTACTGTGTGATATGTAAAAACGAAGATCAAAGGGTTTATGTTAAAATGCTGAGCTGTAAATGGAGGCAGTCTGGAAAAAGATGTGTGACCTGTTCACCTGCCCTTGCTGCTGGGGAGTTTGGGAAGAGCGGAGCTTGGGGCTGCTCCAGCCATCCCTGCTTCAATCCACCACAGCAGGAGGGCTGGCCCCCTCTGTGGTGATTTTTCAGAGGCTCTGAATGGTATGTAGAAAGCTCCCCATTCCCCAAGAAATTCCATATGAAAGGGACCTTGTTGTGTCCTTGTCACCCTGCCCCTCCTGCCCTTCCAGCAAACTGCTCCTAGTTCATTCCTCATCGCCCAAAGAGACTGAGAAACCTAAGCCAAACACTTTATTTTCATGTCATTTATCTCTTCATTAGAGCCCTTTCTTCTCCAGCACCCTTGGATGACCTTCTGGATCTTGCCACTTATGGAATATGGATTCTACATATTTTTCACACAGTACATATGAATCTGTCTTGAACACAATATTCTTGTCATGCAGAGGGAATGCTCCATCCAGATTCACCCTCTCTAAACTTGTTCAGTCCTTCAGTGAGACGTGTGGCTATATCAGCATGATCAGCACAAAACTTTTTGAAGCTTCGGTCCAACCAAGCTTTGATTGTCCTCCTGGAGATTTCATGTGACAGACTCACTGCCTTCACAGTTCACTCAGTTCTCCTGATTCTACAGTGAAGATCCTCATGCCTCAGTTCTTTTCTACCACATACAGTATCTAGGAAGATGGGATTTTGCAGGCTGGCAACTTTTGTTTTTTAACTGCTGCTTTTTAAAGATAATGGTAGGTCCCAACAGATTCATTGTTCAGTCTTCGCTTTAAAATGTAAATAATTAATTGAATGGGGAAAAAACCTTTACTGCTATCTGTGGATGGAAAAAGAAAATCCTTGTACTCAAAACACGGGTTCAACAGAAGGTAGTAAAAATGTACCACTCTTTTTTCTATTTGAGAAATAGTTTTTAATTCCTCAGTTTTCAAGAAATCAAACTAGGAGTCAATTTTCTACAGTTGTCAAGCTTGTGCCATTAAAAATAATTGTGCCAAGGCAGGTCCTAGTTCATTTGTCAATTCTGCAGCGTTTTTAACACTCACAAAATTTTGGAACTTTTTCTCAAAGCTTGTAGGGTGGTCTAAATGGTGATCCAGCGTTAGCTATAGAGGGTCTTTGCAGAGAACCATTAGGTATGCTGGCTCTTTCCTTAATGTTACAGTAGTAGAATAAAGACGTCTCATAATGGCACACCTGCATTTCCCAAACAGGATTTTGCATCCCTTTTTTGACCGCCCTGTATACATACTTACGTATATAGCTATAAACATGCACATTCATATGAAAAAGCTACACCCAGGCACAAAACTAGCTCACAGTTCCTCTCTCTCGTGTTAGCTTTCACAGGCAGCGTTGCCAGAAGTTCATCCCAGTAAAACCCACCTGAAATTTGGAGAGCAATGCCAGTGGTTGCAATGAGAGCCCCATGGCTGCTGTTCTCTGGGTCCTACTTGCTGACACAGAAGCTGCTCAAACAGTGGTGACTGGGGAGTCAGAAAAGCAGCATGCTCTCCCTGCTGCTCTCACCAGCCTTACATAAATCCCTTCTCTTCCCTGTTACCGTTAAAGCTGATCTGCAGTATTTAGACATCAAGCTCTTTGGAGGGGAGGTATTTCTCATTATTTATTTACACAAATACACAGAGACCTTGTTCTCAGTGGGAGCATATGCTGGTCTAACACGAGCATCCTGCTGATCAGACATATTCACATAAAATTCTCCCCGACACAGTGCCCGCTACGTTCTCTGATTTTGTTCATATGGCCTAAAGTTATTTCTAATTTCAGAACAAACACCTCTCCTGCTCGACTTGCTCAGCTTATCCAGAGCATCTCAGTAAAGGTGATCTTCCAACTGGCTGAGTTAATTAAGTTGTTACACACTGGGTAATCCAGGCAGGCTGTGCAGCAAATACCGATGTCTGCCATCGACATGGGCAGTTTTGGTCTCCCACTAGAATTAGGCAGACCTTCCAAAAACGGAAGAGCTGTACCTGCTTACAGCAAAAAGAGAACGTGATGCCATACGACGGCTTTATGCTGAACCCCTGACAAGGGGCCAGTATAGCACGGTTCATGTCCGCAGTTAGAACAACTGTAGGAAGACAGGTCTGTGCAAGCATAGAAAATCCTTGTAAATGTATGTAAGCCTAGAAAAGAGATTGGACACAAAACAGAGCATATCTCAGGAATGCCAAACTTTTCTCCGGAAGTAGCCATTTATTCACCGTGAGCTCGCCTCTCTCCTCCCGCCGTCGCAGACAGACATGCAAAGGTCCTTTGCCTCCCCTCTCCCCTCCCTGCCTTTGGTGTCCATTTTATCAAAGCAGATCCGTTCTCGGGTTGGGTATCACTAGAAATCCCTCACTCATAGAAACACAGGGGACGTGGGGTTGTCACAGGGAGATGCTGGCTCCCTGCTGATAACTTTGTGGTGGCTCAGACAATTCTTTCCATATGTTCCCACTGAGCCGGAACGATAAAACACCTCAAAAGGTGCCAAAGAGGTATAAACATTTGCAGTGATTACAGCACCTGATTCACTTTCCTTAAGTCATGCTGTTGGTAGTGCTTTTGGACCCGGTTTATCCCACCGCCTGTGGGGACATTTGCCAGCAGTGGGAGGCCCAGACAGTGCCGGGGCCAGACGGAGCAGACGAGAGGGGATGGAAGCACCCTGGGGAGATGCCTCAGAGTAAGAGGAATAGCCAGGCAGAAATCACACTGGGTTTCTGCCAGTGTCCTCTCCATTCTGAAACTGTCCTTTGAAGGCTGATGAATATAAGGGAAAGAAAGCGCCTTGTTCCACCTTTGTTTAATGCGAAACTGCAGATTGAAATCATTGTGTGTGGCTGATGAGAAAATGATGAAAGAAACCTCAAGTCCTTTTTATAGGAAGCTTCTGCAATGCGGTGCGGAAGTTATCCACACATTTTACTGAACCGGTCCCTTAGAGGAAAGGTTAAATACTCATGAATGGTAACAGAGAAAAGGGACTTTTTTAATTATAATATTCAAATATTCCTTTCAGTATGTCTTACAAGGAGTCCGAAAAGATCAACTGTCTATTATTGCAACACACACGGCAGTGAACATTTTCATAGGTAACATGACGGGGAGGTAGTGATATTTAAAACATAAACACCTCTAAGAGAAAGTTGCCACTGGAAATTTCCAAATGAATGATTTTTTTTTCCCGCCCCCTTTCGCTCTTGTCTGCCTGCATCACAAGCAGCCTACATTCCTCCTTGCCTAATGCGTCAGGGTGATGTCCTGTGAGGATTTTAGCTATTTCATCACTTTGTACCTGTGGTTCAACAGTAACATTCCCAAGTCCTCAGGAGGCACTTTTCTCTCAACATTACCCACCCCCTCGACTGCCTATACACGGAGAGAGATTCATAACTAATGTAGTTGGTGTCACAAAATTCCACTGGCACAGCAGTCAATACAAAATGCAGCACTAATTACGAACAGCACCTATCTGCTCAAATTGCTGTTGAAATGCTAACTTTGGGAAAAGATATTTTTATGCATAAGCTTTTCTGCAAAAGAAATATTACTGGAAGTGAAACAGCCAGGTTTTCAGTTATGAGAACGAGCTCTGCTTTTGTCCTTGTTAATGCTGCTTTCAAGAAGGAAAAAAAAAATCTTTATGCTGATTTCCCTCTGAAGTTGGTAAAAAGAAAAAACGAGTGGTCATGGTGATACTAAGAGAGACAAAAAAAAAAAGGTCTAGATCCTGTTATTAAACAGAGAAAATGTTGTTTGTTTGAGAAAACATAGAAATTTCTCAGATCATTTATAGGTGATTATACGTAATGTGAAAAGGATTCCCATTTATATTGTAGCAAATGTTTTTAATAGGGTCGCTATTTTATGTGGTATAGTGCACAGAAAAATTCTTTGGGATCCAGAGAGAAGTATTTCCAAACGCATGTCACTAGGGACTGATTTTAGGATAGTTCTGTGCCCCTTCTACCAAAATCCATGCATTTGTTGTTGTATGTTCAAGATGGTCTGGCTTTCACGGGCGCCTCCAGCCCTAACGATCCCTCAGCCTAATCAACATCCACCCTGGGCAGCAGTTTGGATTTGGGAGGAGGAGCTGATTTTATCACTTGTCAACATGAAGCTCGGCACAGAACAATTCCCTGGGAACAAAACAGTGGAAAAGATGACTTAAGGGATTTGGAGAGAAAGGAGAAAGGATGCTGATTGCCCAAAAGGTGGTACAAAATAATCATCTTGGTGACCACAGCATGATCCCAGACCCAAGGAAATTATTCCTTCTCCAGAATAAGTCAATCCCTTGAAATCTGAAAATTGTACAAATTTCCTGGGGAAACGAAAAAAAAAAACCAAACCAAACCAAACCAGATTAAATCAAAGACTTCTCAGGTCCGGGGAAAAAATAGTTTTCATTGTTTTTTCACTCCATAATGGACAGTTTGTTTTAGAGACTGTCACCATTTGTTTCAGCAAACTGTTGGCTAGGACTTATTTCTTCTCTCACAAAAACTTCCTACCTGGAGTGGAGGAAGTGTTTTCAAATCATACTGCTGACCAGAATAGCTCCTTATTTCTCAGCATGTCATTTCTACTGTAGGTACATGCTTTCCCACTGCACTGGAGAACTACTCGGTATCAAAACCCATCATGAATTATACACTGAGATCTCACTAACAAAATGTTCTCATATTTACTCATCCTACTGTTCACTCCTCAAAAAGCTAGTTAAATTGCCATTCATTCCATTGCAGACAGACTTTTCAAAGGGACATCGGCCCTCTGTTCATTTTCCAAAACCAAGCAATATCAGCTAAATCTGGGGTTCTTTTTGTTCTCATCCTTCATGAATTTCCTGAACTGCAGTTTTAGGTAACTGCTCATCTTTTGCTACAAGGACCAGTAGCAAAGTAGGTAAGGTGATGCACTGTGGTGCCAAAGACACGTATTCATCTTGCTCCAGACTCATGCTAAAACCTGGCCCCAGGTGACCCAGCTTAAAATAGATACTTGGCCACAGGCACTGGAAAGTGAAAAGTGGTAAAATACTATGTAAACTTTATATCCATATGTTCTAAAATGATGATCGTTACAAAAAGCATGAAACGTCTACCAAGATCTTTAAGAAAAAAATACTGTCCCCAGAGAAAAAAATGGCAGTTGCTGGAAGCTGAGAGAAATCCCCTTTTACAATGCATGTAAATGAAATAATTATGTTTTTTAATATCACTTCTGCCCAATTCACGTGCTGTTCATTACCTGAGCAATCCAGGTTGAAAATTAAACCTTTATATTCGCAGTCATACAAGCAAAAAGTTGGATCACCAAAAGCAAACTTCAATTAGCAGCTACCTGGCAGCTCAATTAGCAGTTACCTTCAATTAACATCACCTGGGCTGTTATAGCCCAGTGACTCTGATACAGTTCAGCAGTAACTAGCTAAGTTATTTGGCACTACACTGTTATTATGAGAAATGAAAACAGTGCTAAAGTAATTATTCTTATTCTTCAAGACACAAGAAAAATGAGTATTTTAACTAATGAAACATGGTAAGTGCTGAAGCCTCCATTAATATTATCAATGTTTTTAATCTGTTAGATGATGAAGCGTTAAGGTTTCTATAGCAGCTGCTGAATTCAGCTCTTATGAATAGTGACCTTTTGAATGTTATTGCTCAAGTGACTGTATTCTAAGATGCTATCCTTGTGAGTTTTGTATAGGTTTAAATACAATTTTCTTTAAATTAGGCAAGTAAACTCTTTGAACTTAACACACTTTGAAAAACTGAGTAACATCAGTGCCACTGTATCTACTTCTATTTGCTGGTTGCAATTTTTTTGCCCGGGGATAAGGGTTAAACTTTGAACAAACCTTAATTTGTTCAAAACAGCATGTAGTCAAAGGTATGAGCATCCAAATAAAGTAGTATTCAAGCAGCCGGTCCACAGATGGTCTGTAACTTTGAAAACAGCTCTATTTGAGCTATTGCGTATCTCCTTCTGGTTCCCTCATTGCCAGAAAAGCAACTGTATATAAATAAAGCTGCAATGAATGAAGGGTTTTTTTCTTTTGACAGACCGCTATTCAGTCAGAATTTTTTTACAAAAGATTCTGCGTTTAACAGCCAGATAATCCTAAGGAAATGGTTCAGTCATCTCACCCAGAGGCCCTCACCAAAACATGAGTTGATTTTGACTGTCTCAATCCCGTTAATCTACAGGTCGCCTCTGTCACTTCATGATTTTTGAAGCCAGAAAAAGGAGCTGATTGGAAATATGTGGTGAAATGACCTTCCTCTTTCCCTTCTACTGGAAAGAAACATTGAAAACGTTCTCCAATCTATAGCCTGAAGTGCGTAGTAAAATGCATTTACCTTCTTGCCAAGTAGTCCAAAGACAGTCAACAGAGTCAATAAAAGAATTCCTTTTGCTTTTCTCACCTTCTTACCATTTTACTCTCTCTAGTTCTTTTCTCTGTCCTCAAGGACGGAGGCCAAAAGAGAAGAAGATGTGGAGCATCCACTGACTTTACCTAAAGATTTTTCTCAAGCCACACCAGCACACAGGGGGATGCAGACCGCTACCCAGTCTGGCTGACATGAATTTCCTCATCCATGTTGGGACACTGGCCACTCAAACCAACTAGAGAGCACATCACCTGGGAGCCTGTTCAGAGCTTGACTGGGAAAATTTGCACTGGGAAGATTTTCATTTTTTGTGGAATAATGAGGAAATGCCCACATAGAAGCCAGGACACAGTGTCATGCACAGTCAGCCAGAGGACCCTTCCACCACCTTGCTTGGGTGACAGAAATGGCATAGGTCTGCCAGAGCAATGCTCTGTCTCAGCTAAAATACTTGTCACTGTTCACAGAGAATGTCCCTACTCACAAAAGTCAGAGGGTGACCCATGCCTCCTATCAGTCCATGGTGGCAGCCCACAGTAGCTGACAAAAGACGCAGTGAAGAGAGGATTATAGAATCAGAGTCTAATCAACACCAGTGACCATAGTGCAGTTGGAAATGGGATTTAATTCTCTGGTAGGATTAAAAATGTAATAAAGTTAACTGTAAAGATATTTTCCACACGTATTTCTCCTGAGATAAGGTATTACAAGATATTCTTACAGAACCAGCAGCACATTGTACCAATAACAGTGTTGTGTTAAATGGAGTAAGATTGGGCTAATTAGTAGATCAAAAGTACCTGCCATTAGAGAAAGGCCATGTGACCAGCAGGGATGTTGTTAGAAGCTCAGATTTGTTCAGAACCTTTTCTGGTGGTATGAAAGTCCCAATGGTCACAAAGTTTGCTGCAGAAACAGCAGCTCAAGGCCACCTCTTCCAAACCACCAGACTATCCTTCTTCCCCAGCCCATCCTCCAGTACTGCCAATACCAGGTTGCTGAGCACAGCTGTTTCAGCTTCATATTTCAGTTTCTTCCTTCACTAAATAATTCACTGTTTGTCAGTGCAGCAATACATATCGGGACGTCCAGTCATGGCTTTTTCCTTCTGGGATCTGCCTTTCTGGCCTCTCCATGCCCTGGCCACAGCTGGTACCCCAGATGCTGCTTTTCAGCATTGGCTCTCCAAAATCTGCTGCTCCAGAATCTGTTTCTAATCACTCCTTTTTGACAAGCTACACTTCATCCTTGCTCAGCCACACACCTCCAATTAGCATGGAATTTATTCCTTTTTTTAGTCTAATTTATGTGTACAGCCAGTGTTACACTGTCACAGTGGTCAGAGAGGACACAGGCTAGAGAAGTGTCCAGCTGGTCAGCAGCTTGAATCCAAAATACTCAAGCTTCATCTCCCCTATACTGTATTTAATTGGTTCCATCTCATTTCTCTAGCACCTAAGTTTCCATCAGTAAGTCTCAAGGTCTCCACTAACTCAGTGACTCAGCTGAAATAAACAGGAGTTCATGTTCTTTAGTCTTTAATATCTGTGCTTTAGGCTAGAGCAGGGTAGAGGATTTTTTTCAATTTCAGACCACAAGTGGTTGCACACCAGGGGTGTTCTCTGTTCAAAAATGTTGCCGTTACCCAGCTACTTACTAAAAATTTGATCCAGAGTTTCAGAGAGCTATGGAATTACTGCTATGGATTTACTTGCAAAGACATTTCTAAAACTAATCCACGGTGTGTTTATTGTATCCCAAAGCTACGTCTGAGAGCAGCCATGTAAATGTAGGCCTTTCTTTTTCATTTATTTTTCAGGGAATTCACCAGTACACCTTGATCTGAACCAGTTCTGTTATAACACCCGTATGCAGAACTGGGACACATATAGGCATGAAGTACACTACAATATTTGCACTTATACGTGCTGTACTTTGTTACACTCTTATATTGCGTGGCAGAGTACTGTATGACATCAAATGCAATAGGACTTTCCCCCCTCCCAACACAGTGCAGTTGTGGAGAGCTCAATCTCGTGCTAACAGTACTGCTCCTCCATTTAGAGCGCATGTGGACCAAGAGCAGTACATTTCCTTGTCTTGCACAGGGCACAGCATTGGGTTTCCTGCCTTTTAAACTAATCGTTCATTAAATTATTGGTTTATTGGATGGTTAGCAACCACCAGCAGGAGTAACACAACTGTTTGGAGAACTCCTGGACTGTGTGATAAGAGGACACCATATATAAGCAGGACACCAGGATTTTGGTAGAGAGGTGTTAAGTGTGAGTATGATGCACCTATGAGCATTGATAAAGTACTGCCTGAACTGCCAAAAACCAGTCACATTTTAGATGGCATGGTGTGAAACCTGAGGTTCAGCCATTTGCACTGTTAACATTACATGGAGGAGATACCTGATATCATCATGAAACAGGTATGGTCACCACTGGCTGGGGTGCAGCAGGGAAAGTTGCAGTTAGTGAATGCTGAGGTGTAAATTCCATTAAAAGAGTGGTGATCAGGACACCCTGGTGCAGAATGGATGCAATTTTATGTCTTCTTCAATCACAGAGATTTGTCTGGAATCCCTGTCCCTGCTCCATCCACTGCCACACTAACGTCAATGGCCTCCATCTCTTGAAATGTCTCTGCAATGAGCAAGGTTTGACCTTTCAGTCACCAGCCTGCTTCAACGTTATTGGTAATCATGAATATATCATCCCCGGTGGTCTTTCTTATTTACTTTTAATGGTCAAATAATGTATTTAATTCATTCTATGAATCAGATGAGTGATTCCTTTCTTCTGTTGTCGTAGTCTGCACATGGCATGGTATGATGCTGTCCTTTTGAGCCATGCAGTCCCTTCTAGAAACACATCTGCTATTATTTTAAGCTCTTCTTTGATATTAATAACTCACCACATACTAATTAATCTCAACTTAATCACATTTCCAATACAGTAATCATAATTGATTTTACACATGGAGGAAATTGAGGTAACTGTGACCTGTTTCCACTGCTCCCTACCCATATCATTATCTTTGCTTTATCCCTTACACAACCCAAAGAGAGTTATGAGAAGGGGAAAAGTGACCAAGACCAAAGCAACTATCCCCCTGAAGCCTCTCTTGCATTCTGTAGGGACACATCCCACAGAGTCACTCAGCCTTTTCCACACGGAGCAGCCATGGTATTTCAGGAATCTCTTTCCATCTACCCCATCAGCCCCTCTGAGCTGCAGCAGGGGAGGTGATTACCTTGGTATGCAGTCTGGTCCTTGTCCAGTGAAAAAAGAAATCATGCCTCACAGAAATTAAATTTACCAGACATCTTAATGAAGAGCAAATTTTGACACAGAATGTAAACTGCAATTTTTTCTCACCTTAATTTTTTATTGAAGTGCACGACCACGCAGCTTCTAGAAACCATTTGAAACTGGTAAAGATAGATCCTTGCTTACTAATTTTAGCGGGATCGTCATGATTTTAGTAGTCTGTCTCACCCACTGTCAGGAACACTAATTTCCCACTTAGCGCTCTCCCCGCTCATGGTTTGATTCATGGAGAGATTTGTAATTGTGAAGAACCTGGACATTTTTTTCCTGTGCAGGAGTGGATGTTGGGTTCCAGTTCTTGAGGCTGGAGGGCCACCCACACCCCAGCCTAACACCACAACCACCGACATCTGTGCCACATTACAGCAATTCTCAGCTGCAAACCACTGCCTGCTGAGGTTGCTTTGATTTACAAGCATGCGTGGCTTTTCTAGGGCAGGTAGTTATTCCTACTCATCTTCAACCTTAACTTCTTCAGCCTCACAGACGAAAAGCACTGCAGATGGACTTCAGTCTTTGCTGGGCAAATTTGTTCCCTCACAAGGTGAGAAGGTAAAAGTGAACTCTGTTGGCTGTGAAATAAGTGAGTTTCTCAAACAGGAGACCCGTTGGTTATTTGTGAAGCAGTGGGGACCTTGGTGGCTGTGAAAAAAACTGATTCGCATTTAAATGGCTCTTCACTTTCAGGACAGAAGACCTTTTTCTTAACCTTAAGGGGTGATCATTCCGGGTCAGTGTTGAAAGTGGTTGACAGTCTGTAAATAGGCTCTCCTGTGACCCAAACCATAGCTTCTTCCAGGATTAAAATGATTCAGCGTTTGGCTCTATCAGATTATACTCACAAACATTTATTTAATCCCTTCCTCTCCACATTCTCGTCATGTGAAAGGAAAGACAAATGTAAGAACATTGAAATATGATGTTTTGAGATCATGGATCTGGACCTGTGCCCTGAGTTACTTCAGCTTCTTTGCCTCTAGATCACACGTAAGCTGTTCAGCTGCTCATATATCATATCTAGTCTTAAAATCTAGGCTCGCTGCTCCCCAACCTCTAATAGACCCTGTGAGAAATACAAGCACAACTTTACACTCCATCTCAGCCGTTTCCAAAAACCAAGAAACTGTAGCAATAAAGAGAGGAAAAATGAGTTTAAAAGGAGAAAATAAATTGAATCTGTCAAACCAAATAGCAAGTGGGCTGGCTGGTTAGGTAAATAATTTTTATTGGCTTTTTCCAACTAATCTGCCTGCAGGATTTATTGTTCTTCTACTGTATCCTCAAATAAAGCAGCTGACTCTAGTTCCAGTTTATGCTTTATTCATTAATAATTTTATACATCCTGGAGAGCATTTATATTATTTATTAATTTTATCTAACCATAATCACAATCATCATGGCTGTTTAATAAGAAGTTACTCCAGGCCAACTTGCTAAAATTCAGATTGCATTTTATCATTCTTACAGAGAGGGCTTTTGGGATATTTGGTTCCTAACCCAAGGGCTTCCCCCTGGCCAGAAAACATTACAAAGAAGGTATAACCAGAATGGGTTGTGCCCTGATCTCGTGCAAAAAAGAAACACTGCCATGTCTTGTTATTCTATTAGCATAATTAAGTTAGAGTATAGCCACTCTACCTTGCACCATTCAGATTTGCACCAACGTCCACACACACTTCCCATCATGCTAGAACCAGGGCAGACGAGGAGAGAAGAGACGGAAAGCCACTTCATATCTCTAACCTCTTTGCTTTCTGGAATAACACTGAGATCAAAGCTTCTGGTTTTGAGACTACAGACGCATTTGCATCTCCATGGTCTATTGTAATGAGCCAACAAGTACATCTTTATACAGCCCACTTCTAGGTTGCACCATGGCTGTGAAAATTAGGAGCTTGAGTTACACAAAAAGATGTCGCCTTTGCTTTTCTCATAGTTTTCCTATGTGAATCTGTCAGTTTGCTAAAGAGCAGAAAAAATGTGTCTCTCAGTCTTCAAAGTCATTCCCTCATACCGTAGTTTTGTCCTTCGAAGCTCTGAGCACCCGGAAACCTCCAGCCACTCAAAAGATGGCACTGACTGAAATCTCTTCTGCTGTGCATGAATCCTACTCTTTGTTATTTTGAGGTGGGCAAGAGAAAGTTTTCTCCATCCACGTATGTCACAAGAAGAGTTTCAGCCAGACAAAACTTTGCAGAGTAGGAACGACACCGCTGAAGACTACAGGGCAGAGACAAATCCATACGGTACTTCGGCTGCTTCTCCTTATTTCTTTATAAAAAATTAGAAGTTGGCCAGCTTGTTAGGAAAGAAATCTGACCCAGCTTATCTAAATGCAGAGAATCTGCTTCAAAGAAGATCTCAAGGCATCTGTACGTGCCAGGTTCAATGCTCCATGAATATATCTCAGAGACAAAATTTTCCACTAATAAAAGTCATATTAATCTGTATGAGGTAACCAGATAGCAATAATACAAGACTGTTTTACTCTATGTAAGTTGTATTCACATATCCATTTGCTGTTTGTGAACAAGCTGACTTTCTGACCTTTGCCCGTGTGAGTTCTTAATGATTTCTTATTTTTCAGTCAGCTGAGCTTCTACTTTTTTCCAGCTTTTTCACTTGAATAAGTCCAGCATCAGCCTAAAGTCTTTCTGCTCCTTCAGCAGTAAGTTGCTCTCTGCATCATGGCCCCAAGATATTTCTAACTCAGGCATTTTCATGCATTAAGGTTTACAGTATGAATTAAGTTTAAATTTAAAATTTAAATTTAGACCCTGGATTTTAAATTTAGGTCTACAACTCTGAATGTCCAAACCAGGGACCCGTCCACATTTTGCATCTGGGCTTCCCTCCCACAAAACCCCTGGGGTGCCAGGAGGTGTCTGCTCAGCGGGGACACAAAAACACTACCTGCTCCCTGGCCAAGGGGCTGGGAGGTGCTCTGGGATCCCAGTGTTTCAACATAGCACTTCTCTGGGATGCTGGTGTTTCATCAGGGCACTGGATTTCAGCAGCTAAGGGATGACACCTTCTTCTGAGATACACAGAGAAGACCATCAGGCATTTGGCAGAGCCTAAAAAGGTCTTGGAAAATAATTGGGTAGAGTGTGCAGATTTGGACATTTGGAGAAAGATGGAGGAGAATAACAGACAGGTCCAAGGAAAGAGAACAAATAAGGAAATAAATAGACGTCAAAAGTGAGTGAGCCACAGTGCCTGGCCTGGCTGCTTGTGGGTAGATGCAAGGTTTTGTCACTTGCTCTGAACTCCTGAGTGAGGTCCGGTGTGTCGGCGCGAGGCCCTGGAGGTCAGCTCAGCAGTCCCACATGTCCTCCAGGAGCAGGTTTGCTGTGTCCTGGTGCCGGCTGTGCCACAGCCCAAAATGTGCAGGACAGACGGTGTGAGGTGGCGAGCAGAGGTACAAAGACTGGAAGAGATTTTCTGCAGGTCAGCAACAGGCCAGGGAGCAAAAAGCACAGCTTTTCCCATCCCAAATACAACTCAGTTTACAGGAACCTGCAGTCTGTCATCTTTTTCCCTCTATAAACCTCAAAACGGTTAGCTCGAGAGCACAGGAACTGTCATGATGTACATGTAGCTCACTGTTTTATGTCAGGCAGCATAAACACAAGTTCTGGAAACTTTTGTGTCTAATGTTCACGTCACACTGCAGAGTAGCTGGCACTGTAGGGTCGATGGCCATCTGAGGGTTGGTGCACCCACCCATCGGAGAGGGCTGCACTGGGCCAGGTGGGTCTCTGGGGCTGCTCAGGACCATGGTTCAGGCACAACTGCAGGCCAGAGAAAGCATAGAACAGAAAAGGTAGGGTGGAAAAGTAAATTATTTGGAGGAAGGAATGTGTTATGATAGGCTTTTTCACCATTGTTTTCTTTTTCCTTTCAAGCAAAGAAAAAAACAAAGAATTATTAAGGATGCCAGTATTAACACTGGAGAAAGAAGGAGATACTAACATGTAAAAAATAAAGCATATATAAAAATTATAACAAAGGTGCCCAATTTCTGTAACATTTGTCAAGTTATAGTTACATTAATAAACACAGCACTAAGAACTTGAACAGAACACTACAATTCACTTGTGCTGTTAACTGCTTAGTTCTCATTCTCATCTGTTTTAAAATCTCCATTTCAGTAATATTTCAGTCATCTGAATGAAACCAACAGGACTAAGGGCACGATTCTTTATGCAAAATACTGCTTTGTTCACATGATCAATCTACAAGAAATTTGAGATATTTAAAAATAAATATAGAATATAAAAATGATTATGGTGTATACTAACACAGATTATAATATAACAATAAGTTCCATAACTGCTTTTTTACCCTTAAGTAATTGTTTTGCTAAATGCAAACAAAAAACTACTGTTTTCTAGTTAAGACTAAACAGCAGCTTGCAAACTAGCCACGATCTGAAGACAGCCATAAAATGGAGTGGTCCATAAAATGGACCACTGTTAAAGTGGTCAGACCCTGTGCTTATTTATTCTACAGGGCAGAGAACCCTGGATAAGTAGGAGAGACATCTGATAGCCAGCGAGAGACAGGGAGAAAGAGGCTCTTATCTAGAAAAAGAAATAGCAGCTGACACAACTGTGAACAGGCTTATATTATTTTATTTCCAATGTACGAATGAAGTGCTTAGCAAACATTTCTTGAGATTTGAGGCTCTATCTCCCAAGCATCACAAGCAGGGCGAGCATGGGTACTCACCACCTCCCCCTCCATCTCAAGGTTATTAAAAGAATGAAGACATAGGCATAGATTTAATACCACTGGAGCCTGTTCAGTCCTCTGGACTGAATTGTACTGTGTCAGAGAGAGACCTCCAATTTTTTGCTCAGGGACAGCCATTAACCATCATTAGCTTGCAGTCCCTACTAACTTCCACTGAAGTCAGACCCACGACCTGTCCCCAGACACCCAAATCCTGATGCAGGTAAGTAGCAGTTGTTGCAGAACAGCTCTGGTCTAAGCTTCTGGCTGGACTACTGCTGCAGTTTCAGTGATTCACATCAGGAGAGGACACTCCAAATTGAATCGATCATTAGAATTTGCCCATCTAAAATTGTTTATACAAAAGCTCTAGCAGCACTGCAGCCAGGACACAGGGAGTCCAACAACAGGCACTGCAGCAGGGGAGCACCACTGCTTCAAGCCATACCATCATATTTACTATTCTTTGAGTAATTGCCGCCTGGAATGACCAAGTCAAAATTCCTCCCAGAGGGAGACACCGCGCCATGCCTGGAGCTAGCGTGGTGGAGAAAGGCCAGGAGCCTTCACAGACCCCCAGTGGTCCCCATGGAAGCCCATCCACCAGCAGGCACGCTGCCATCTGCCTGTGCCTCTGCCTCTGAGCGCAACTGGTTGTTATGCATGAAATACATCAGAGACAGATGCCCTCCCCGCAGAAGAGGATGGCTTTGGTGCTTAGATTTGAGTGACAGCCACAAGCATGGCAGATGAACAAAGAAGGATCACAGCTAATCTCTTTCAGGTAGCTCTAACTATGAATTTTCCTTTCCCAAAAAGCAGCTGTTGATACACTTGATTGATGAGAAAAGGACAAGAAAGATGTTTTTACTTGTCTGAAGTGTATGCTTTTCTCTGTTTGTCATCCAGCAAGGAATCGTTGCTTGTTCTTCGTTTTTTTTCCAGGAGAGACTGGGTACACATCAGGAAGTCCACAGTGCGAACGGGGCAATTTAGTCCTTGTAGATACCTGTGTTCACCATGGCTTCCATTATAACTTTGTCTTAAATTTGACTGCTGCTCTCATTCTTCATGCGTGTCCTCACCTTCCCTTCTTTTCTCACAGACCACTATCAAATCTTCCATTGCCTTTCCCTTTGCAGGTTTTCCTGCCCACCCTTCCACAGTGATTTCCACAGTCCTTTGCTTTTCCCTTTCCTTGTAGTTAGAGATATATTCTACATACCTTTTTGCACTGCAAGATTTTCCTTTTCTCCCCTTCTGCCAATGCTTTTGTCCAGAGCCCTCTTTCCCTGGCTCCCCACCAATTTTCCCCCCATTACCGAGTTTGTGTGCGCTCATCTCACACCGCACACTTACCCTGCACAGCCCCCCATTTAAATTGGAGCTGAACAGTCTTGCACTGCTTAAACCCACATGTAAAGTTTTGTTAAAACATTTGAAAGGACCCATAATGGCATCTTTGCCATGCACACCTGCAAACAGCCCACCTTCCCCTTCTCTTTGCTGAAATCACACGCATTCTTCTTCTTTATCTGTCCTCTTTACTGTTTTCTTCACATGCCCCCTGATGATTTAATTTTTCATCTTTGTGTCCTGTCCTCTGCATACTTTTGGCTCTGATCTTCCTCTCTTAAGAAAACCAAACTTAAGAAAAAAACCCACACTCCTGAAATCTTTATTTCCAGCTGCCGCTTTACTGCGTTTCTTCCTTGGGTCACAAAATTCATTGAACCCTCAGTCGTTACCCTAGTCTGCAATGAACATTTCCAGCTTTGGCCTAGATCTCTTCCAAGCTGCTTTTTATTTTCACCAGTCTCCACGAACTGCTTTCAAAGTTTCTAGCCTTGTCTTGGCTATATTCCAGGGCCTGAGCAGTCTCCTGATCTTTCTGCTGCTCTTGCACAGTCAGCGATGACTTCTCCACCCTGCGCTGCCTCCCCCTGCCAGGCTGTCAGCCGCACAGTCTTTCATGGTGTTAATCTCTCCCATTGCTCTCCTCCCTCTTCCCATCGACTCTGGTGATGGTACTGGACCATCTTCTTGGCTTTCTCCTACCCTCTCCAGCTTTGTGGGTGATCTAAGCCACACACAAGGCTTCAGCTTTCATATGTATGTCCAGAGTGTTGCACTTCCACCCGAGCTCCTTCGCTCCAGTCTAGAATCTCAGACTCTCTCTAAACCTCTCTGTTATCTGTCACTGTTGATAAGCAGAAGGGAAGTTAGGCGAAATTAATGTAATACAAAGCAGGCAGCAAACACACGTAAAAACCGCTCTCTTCTTCAGTCTCGTGATGCTGATTAGAGCCTATGGGCCTCACAGGGACAGTGATGGGCACTTCACACTGTCCTGGTTCCGGCAAGGATGGGGTTAATTTCCCCAAGGAGCCGGCAGGGGAGGCAAGCATTCCATACCACGTGACCCACGCCCCGCTATAAGAGGAGCTAGCCGGGGAGAAGGAGTCAGTCGCCAGTCGGGGGTGGGCTGCAGTGGTGTGGGTCCTGTCGGCGCGCTGCGCGGCAGTACTGTAATCGCGTTCTTATATTCCTTTACCGGTGTTACTGTTTTTCTTTCTTCTTCCCTTTGTCTGTTCTGTTAAATTATAATAAACCCACGGGTTTTGCCCTTTTCTGCTGATTTTTTTCCCACGGCTGTGGGAGTCGAGCGAGCGGCTGCGTGGTTCTTTGTTGCTGGCTGAAGCCAAACCATGAAACACACTCTTGTGGTTGAATAACAGCTTCTGACACAAGTGAATAGAGAACCTGGGGTGCAGAATTAGGGACAGTGCTGCACCCTGTCACTTCTGTAGAGAAAAAATCATGGTAATCTAAAATGCTGTTTGTACAGCAGGATATGTGAAATGAAAACGCACATTGTGTCTTCTTTTCCCATAAATGTAATCTAACACCAGAATGGGAGAGGAAACAGTTGATATGGGGTACAAGCGAAGGCAACAGCAGTCTTTGGTCTATGATAATATGTTATGGCAATCTATCGGTGACGGGGAAGGATTAGTTTATGGGAGAGAGCATGCAATATGAATCCTGCTGCACCAGGAGGGCTTTTCTGTTGTTCTTAGAGGGAAGAATTGACATTTGCCTGTGGCAGATCAGCCTGGCAGGCACTGGGGTGTTCCTCAGGCCTAGCTCATGGCTCACAGCAGAACTGACAAAGTGGAAACTAATGTTTTTCTTTGTTATGCAATGGATCGTTTCATTGTCAGGATTATGGCAAGAATCCTCTGCAAAGGCCAAAACGGCAGTGGAGGGCCAAAGGGGCAACACTATAGGAGCAGTCTAGAGGGTGTATTTACACATAAGCAAAAAATGTCCTGAGAGCTCTGCTCTTTTTTTGGCTCAAATGCAGAAAATACTGATCAACCAGATGGAGGGTTCCTAAAAAAAAAAAAAAAAAGGCATTTTCCAGGAATATCTGCATGATACGCTCTCTCCCTTCTTCTGGGAAAGAAGAAACACCCCAGGGACTCATAAACTCATAAAAATAAAGATTATCCTACTTAAGTATGTTGGAGGGACCCTTTCCAAGAAGCTAGGAGGTAGTGGACACTATCTGGAGTTTAGATAATATCCATTAAAATTACAGATAAAAGGTCTAGAAGGAAGGAAAGGCTGCAGTCAAATATTCAGCTTCTTAACTGGGTAACATCCCTCCCCCTTTTCTTCTATTAAGCATACACTCTTTAATGACTGCAGCTTTTCCCCACAGCTTTTCCACTGCCTATTTTAGTGCTCAGGATGCCTGTTGCACTGTGATTTCAATAACCATTTCAATCATATTTTTTCTGAGAGATTGTAGTCTTTTGGACCCATCCCAGGTCCGCTCTCATCCTGGATAAACCTCGGCACCATCTTCTCTGATGGTTTTTGTTTCCAGCATCAATGCTTCTTGAGCTTCCGACACTCCTGTGCAAACCCTCAGAAACAGCCTTCTCTGCAGACGGTCTGAAATTTCTGTGCAGTCTCACATTTGCCTTTGTCTGGGCAGAGGTGACCCAGCACAGATTTCCGGGGGCAGTTGAAGAAGCTCAGCCCAACCTGCAGCTCAGCTTGCGCAGCATCTGCTCCTGTACCACAGGAGATGGGGACAACTGCGCAGAGGCCGTTCCTGCAGACACATGCTTGTGTATTAGAGGCTACAGTGATTCAGCCACTTGCGTCCATAAATGAGCTTACTGAATTAGTTAACTTTATTTTAAATGAAGCATGCCAGCTAAATCCACCAGTTTCAGTAAGTCTTAACAATAATAGTACTTTCCCTTTATTCCCCTGGCTTATTATTATTAAAAAATTACACAATTTGCTGAGAGTATTCAGTCTAAAGTCCACAGATACAGTGTGGGGAATTTCAGCCTGGGTGGAAATTTTCCAAAGCTACAAGCACCTGAAAATGGGGGTTTATGATGGAACCGAAATTTTAAGCAACACAACTAAGACACTGCTCCAGTTATGCAGCCTGGAGACAACCATTAACGCCGGAGGCAGTGTTTTAGGTTTACCTTTCTCAGCCATAGATAATTCCCACTGTGGCTCAAAATTAGGAGACCTACTTCCATGATCAGCTCCCTAAGCCAGGTAGCGTCCATGGGCAGATGCACTAGAGAGAAGGAAAGGTAAAGAACATTTATTTCCTTTATACTGTACCCTGATCATCACTGTGGGACCGATTTTGCAAGATGAAGATATCCTAGAGAGGGTTCGGGGAAGCTCATGGGAGGAGCAGCCACACTTTCCTAATTTGGCTTGAGTTACTGCTGTGACACTCGAGCCGCCCCATTCCCCGAGGTGCAGGTGATATTTGTGTGGATGCAGATTTTAACCTTTTTAATCTTTACTTTGTTTCCATTTTCAAAAGGCCACCAGATTATTTGTATGATTAGTCAACTTGAGTAGAACAAAGAGCAGGCACACACCAAATGACAAGGAAAAACAAGGAGTTATCCTAGGAGCGTGTCTGCCGTCCTGTAACACTGTATGAGAGCAGAATGTGGAGGAGGGAGGTGGAGGGAAACATTTCTTTCTGATAAGACTGCTATTCCACAACACTGAATTTTCCTTTGCAAAGGAAAGAAAAACACTAGTGAAGATAAATACTTTCTTGCTAACCATTCTCTCTGTCTCCTTGGTGTTAATTTCAAGAAAGCAAGATGCTGTGTGGATGCTTTCCTGACGCCAGTCTGAACATAACCATGGTTGCACCAGTACTGTTACGATGGCAGGTTTGTGAAGGGGAGTGGACTTTCCTGTCAAGGTTCAGAGTTTCTGTGTGTCTCCTGTTACAAGAGGCTTTACAAAAAGGCGTTACAAAATAGTAGGCACAGTGCCTACATGCTTTTGGTAGGCAGGCTGGAGAACACTGGATTGATGTGCACGCCAACAGCTCTGCCTCAGCAAGATAAAGCGGGGCAGGAGCTCATTGACAAGTGGGATTATGAGCAAAGCACACAAATTTGATGGTAGGGCGGAGAAAATAATCCAAGGAACATTAGTGTTCCCTCTAATCTATAAGAATCAGAAATATATACTGCCTTTAACAAAGTAGGCATCTAAGGAACTACAGCTGCAACCATGCTCTGCCTTTTTTGGTTACCCTCAAAATATAGCAACCAGTGTTGCAGTTCAGAGATCTGTCACTCAGACTTGCTGTAATGACCAAAATGACCACAGGAGAGTGGGAACCAGCATGTTGTGTTTTGCTCAACTAGGAGGTGTGAGAACATTGCCACCACTCCTGAGCACCAATGAGGGAGTAAATGTGACTGCACTAGACCCAAATGCAAAGACTCACAAGACTAGATAAAAGGAAGAAAGTTTTTATGATGAGGATTATGAAACACTGGCACAGGTTGCCCAGAGAGGCGGTAGGTGCCCCATCCCTGGAAACGTTCAAGGTCAGGTTGGACAGGGCTCTGAGCAACCTGATGTAGTTGAAGATGTCCCTGCTCATTGCAGGGGGCTTGGACTAGATGACCTTTAAAGGTCCCTTCCAACCCAACCCATTCTATGATTCTATGATTACTTAAACTGGAAACTTGAGTTTCAGTGGCATTTATTCATATACTGACAAGTCTTCCAAAGTTTCTTTTCTAAGACCAATGATTTTCAACTCTAAAGTGACAGGCAGCTAAAAACTAACAATATCCCTTAAAACAAAAGGATGCTTGAATCTGAGGTTCCCAGAGCAGTGGTGAATTTGTTAACCAGAAAACCATTAGGCTATTCCAAATTAAGATCTTTTAAGAAACTTCTGCAGAAGCTGTGATTTTTTTTCTTTACAAATCAAGTGACTCCTACTGAGGTTTTACAAATGAAAATACGAAACCACAGGCTGTCAAAACAGGAGATTAGGAATGCATAACCCTAAATCAGCTCTCTTTGGCTGATAAGTGGAACAGCAGGATTTCTAGATTTCTAGATTTCTGCCCCCTTTTTTTGTTTTGTTTTGTTTTGGTTTTGTTTTTTTTTTTACACAACTCATAGCTGTGCACAGTAATTTAAATGCAGAGCTAATGCTACCTCTGCCAGGATGTAGAGTGATTGAGATGGATAACAGCATGATGAAGTGTTGATTCACTGGAGGGGTTTACAATCCTGAACACCCAGCAAAATGGTCCTATTGAGTAATGGCACCAAACATTCCTCAATCCATATTCATTTAATTGTAAAGTTGACAGTTCTGTTTGCATGCACTGTAGTGCAAAGCCAGAATATACACTGCAACACCAAAATTGCTATTCTCTTGCATGAACCAGAATGGAAAAACAAAGTTCCAGATCCCTGCTGTCTTTATATGTCTTGTTTCCAATGGTGAATGAGTTTGAGCATCAGCTTAAAAACATTGAACTTGCCCACGCTGTTTACTTTAGCTTTCTATTAACTGTTACAAACTTGACGTAACACATCTCATGCAACAGCGGTGCATTCTTAACATTAAAAAGTAACAGTAGTCAAAGAGCTGGTTTTCTTCATCACACTCACAGTGTCAAGTTAAAAACAGGACTGTGATTAACACAGAAGCATCTTCTTTGGTTTGTCTTGCTCCTAGCTCCTAGTAGCTTCATCTGATGCTTTATTCCTCATAGCGACAGAAAAATATCAGTCCATTCATCCTCCACCAAGTCTCTTGCATTTTCACAGACCTCCATCATATTGCTCTTCAGCTGTCTGTTTTCCTGGTTTTCAAGTCACTGCTCCCTTAGCTGCTCTTCACGTAGAAGCTGTGTTCATCACTCTCCTCTCGACCCCTTCCAGTCCCACTGTACCCCTCCTGAGGCTGGGGGGGATCAGAACAGCATATAACACTAAAGACGTATGTGAACCATGGACTTATGCCAGTGGCACTGTGCTGTTGTCCCTTCCTTGTCCCCTCTCTAACCTGGCTGTGATTTAGGACATGTTTTGAAGTCTTCCATCCTGCAATTCTCTCCCTAGTTCTGTCCCCCTCATCACAGCGTGCAGAGCAGTGAACATTTCTACTTGAAGTTTCTGTGCCTCTTCCTCCGGCACAAATACTGTCAGCGCTTTGGTAATGTAGCTGGGACAAGGACTGTGTCTTACTTGGTTGTTCAGGGCAGAGCACTTTCAGGCTCAGGTCATGCTACTGCCCTATAAATAGTATTTCCAGACTTCAGCAGCTTAGCAGTACACCGGACAAATAGAGTTCACGAAGCATCCAATTCACCACTTTACAAAGCCATTCCTGCATTCCCAGCTCAAAACGCACTGTGATAAAAAGATTTTATGGCCATTTTCCGGAAACTTATCGTGGCATCAATGTTCAAAGCTTTAGAGAGCGACTCAGTCCCGCTGCTCAGGGCTGACTGAAGTGGGTTTGTTATTCAGGGCCACATAGAAGTTAAGTATCCATCGCTGGCAACGCAGAGCTACCTCTCTCCAGTCTGAGCTGCTCACTCTTCTCAGCTATGCACTTGGTGCCCAAGTCCACGTCAGGCCCCTGGGAAGCGATGAAAACCCACCCTTAGCCAAGCAAAGTGGCTCCCTCCACCAAGACCATCGCGTTTCCTCAGCCACAGTGGGAAGTTCCAGCAAGCCGAGCCCTGAGCTCTCGCAAGCAGCGGTGCCCTGTTGTCATCCTGCCATAAACTGCCTGTAAAGCTTTTTAAATAAAAAATGAATGATGGTGTTAGTGCTCTGCGTGAGCAATTCTGTGGACTCAGCGCTCTAATAAATCACCTGCGTACAGGGTGAGGGCAATGTTTAGGAAGCGGAGGGAGATTTGTAGGTTGCGGAGAGAATGAGGTTTTCTGAGGTATTAAAGAGCACAAAATCTCTTTCTGGGAATGAAGGGGGGCGGGGGGAAGGGGGAAAACAGGAAGAATAATTAGAGGCCCTACATCTCTTTGATAAAGGAGGGGATTTTCAATATTCCAGCCATACTTGCGTTAATTAGAAACATATTGCTAGCAGAGAATTGAAGCAGGTTTGTAACTAACCAGTCAATGTAGGCATCATAGCATGAAATCACGCTACAAGCCCAAAAATGTGTTTTGCTAACCATCCATTAAATCTTAATCTCAAGTTTTGCAAGCCATTTAAATTGCAGAGAAACTTTCCACTACAGCCAAGCAAATCCGGAGCAACCCAGCTTCTATGTTTGCATTAAAAAAAACAGTTAGGAGAGGTAATCAGCTCAGAAATGAACATAAGCTTCTCCTCTCTTTTCAAGACTCCTATTTTTATATGAATATAACTCATAAAAAGTGTTGGACTGGAAGAGCCAGAAACAAAGCTCAGAAGTAATTAAATGCTGGTTTCAGCCTTGCAGGATGTATTTATTAACCCCTCTCAACAGGGCTTTGACCTGACTTGAAGTTACAATGCCTCAGACTGAAGTCACTCAATTTTCCAGCTTTCCTAAACTTTGCTCTCCCTTCTGAGATTTCTGGTGTTACCTTAGTGCAGATGGGCCAGACAGCTGGCAAAAAAAAGTAATGTTGGTTCTCATCAGCTCTCGAGTCAAGGGAAAGTATTTTGGCCTTTGAATAAAAATTCAGGCCCTGAGATACTGAGTAATTTCTGTCGTTGCTTTTGTGGAAGATCCGTAGAATTGGGGACTACCAGTTTATAAAAGAACAAGATTATTTCTTTTTAAAAGGTACCTAATGCCTACATCTGGATGCATGTGAGTGGCTGAATTTTTCCAAGCTCTGAATATCCAGCAGCTTCTGCAGAGCTCAGGGGGTCTAACTTTTTTGAAAGCTTTTGCCAAGAATCTGTTTCACACCCACCTCCATCGCCTTCAGTTAGCAAAGTGTGAGAACCTGACATGTAAATGACAACGGAGCCGAGCTACGGCTGAAGTCGTTCCTTTAATTTACTGACATTTCTGGGACAGTGAAACTAAAAATGTCTGAGCATTCAGAAGAGCTTTTGTTTCATACGCTAATAGTTCCCCTTGTTCTGCTTATGCAATTGTCATCATTTATTCTAATTCCCAACCCAGCAGTTTGGGGTGTCAAATGGATTCCAGGGATGGTGAGGCTCACGATAGCTGCCCTTTTCCCTGCTCTTAAAATAAAAAGAAACATATGCACTGGCTGCAGCCCTTCTAGTGCTTGCCACCCCGAAACCAAGCACTCATTTCTGTTGACGCTGCGCTGACAAGGCCGTCAGCTTTTTGCGGTGAGCCTGTCACAGCAAAGAGAAGAGCTGAAGAACAGGATGCCTGAGCAGGTCCCCCCCTGCCAGCAGCATCTCCCCCTTGCTCCAGTGATTCATCGGAGTCACCTGTCACTGTGCCCACTGCTGCACGTGGAAATAAGTTGACCTCTTGGTGGGGTTCGGGTCCCACAATCCTATGCGTTCAACGGAAGAAAAGAAAACTCAAACTCCAAACTACAGCTGCAAACTGCTCCCCCAAAGTCCGTCTCTATGGCCTTGCATATAAATGCAAAAAAAAAGTACCAAGGCTTCCACGCAAAATGAGAATATTGTAGGAATGCTTCTAGAAATGGCTTGTAGAAGAAATGGAAAAAAAGAACCCAAAGATGTAACTTCTGCTATGTTTTAAATCTTGTTTACGCTACAGGCACAGTGAAACAGGTGGACAAGTTGTACTAGGAGATACTGCTTTGTTTGGAAAAGGCGGGGGTTTACCATTTATCTTCCCACACGTGGAAATCATGTAGTTATGGGTTTTATGCAGGATTACCTTCTCCTGTCCTTTGGGTTTATCCTCGAGATGCTAAACAGGGAAGCTGTTTGTGTCTTTTACTTATGGCAGAGTCACTTTCTGCCAACACTGCAGCTTAAGGGCCTGGACTTCTGACTTTGCAGAACCTCTCAGAGCCTGTAATTCCCTGAAGTTTCTATTGATAACACCGTCTGCCGTAACCTAGACTAGGACATTTTATTCAAGGCCTGTCTTCACCCTGCACATAAGTTCTCTCCCTCCCTTGCTGAAACAGATGTCCCACCAGTCGGTTCCTGGGCTCTCAGACCACATCCAGTCCACGCCTGCAACACAGCAGGGTGTGTGGAGAGCTGTCCTGGGCACCTGCAGCATCGCAGCCACCCAGCCTCAGCACAGGATGCGATGCCTGCGCCGGGACCTGGGTGAGGAGTGGGACAGGACACCCACAGTGAGCCCTACACGCCATGGCCACCCACCTGATATCCCCACCCCAGCCAGGCACTCTAATGCTACTTTGCATATCAGCTTTATCAGTCATAGTCACAACCTTTTGCCCTTCATCCCACAATCGAGGAATAAATGTGAAGCCACAAGAAGTTAAAGAAAAACAGGATCTCCTACTGAAGGTGCTTTACTGCAGCTTTAATTTGCAACATGCAGTTTAAAATGAGAGAGAACTCAACATTTCTCTCCTTGTCCAAATCGCTTGAACACATGAAACTGAAAATATTCCCAGATGTGCGTCAAGCCCAGAGTAAATCAGAAGCAGGCTGACCCACAGCGTACTGCTGGCTCTGCACCAGTTCTGTCTGCGCTGTGGAGTCCCCTCGAGACCTCACGCCTTCCCACTCAGGTCACACAGCTTCAGAAGCAGCTCTGCAGCTTCCTCAAAGATGGTCTAATCTTTAATTGTCGATGACCATAGAACTTAATTTTCCTAAACATGTTTGATTGCCTGGTGGGAATCTGCTATTCATTAAGCATTGGAGGCACCTTTCAGCCTGTGCTCACAACTACTGCTAGTAATTTAGCACCCACCCCCACTCCCACTGACAAAAAACTCCATGGATTTATCAGCAGTTTTGGATCCTTTTCAAAAGGGCTCAGTACACATGAGAGAGATCTGGTAACGGCGCAGTATATGAAACTCTTCAGGCAATATGCACTAATAAACAAGCACTAATAAATGCAATTGACTTCAAATTGAAGTTAGTTACACTATTTCATTTCATGTACCATACCACATTCGCATGGGCATGACCAGCAGCTCAGGTGACCTGCAGAGACTTTATACAAGCATGTCCCCAGATGCGTCTGGGAGGCTGGCGTGGGGAATTAGAGGCATAGAATGACTGCAGTAGAGGAAGCAGGATATGGGATCTGGGTTAGGAGTCTACAGGGATATAGAGACATACACTTTTATTTATATTACTGAAGCACATGGCCCTTATTGTTGCTGTATCTGCGAGTGAAGGGGTAGATTGCAGAAAACTCCAGGGAATGCACATGAAAGTAACAGGGGGGGAGTGTGTATATTTAGAAAGTGACCTGGAAAAACATAATTCATGGTTTGTCTTGTGGTGAAAGTGAACCAACGTAAATGCTTGTCCTCTCCTCCTTTACTGGAGATCAAGTCAATGCCTGGCTCATAGGGGCTGTTTTGCAGGTCTGTGTAGTTGCCCAATTCCAATTAAAAGCTCCAAACTTATTACTTGCTTGTACAAAGAAAGTACAGCCCTAAGACAAGAGGTTTGTGGTTGAGTCACGTGAAATTTCATATTTGTTACCCTTTTTGCCAAAGCAGTGCTACTTAAAACCTGCTAACTGGGTCCTAGCATACTGCCTTTGATGAAGGGTGTCAAAGATGTGCCCTGCTCCAGAGAACAGCTGCATCCTACACCAAGGACTGCTCTAGGAGTTGGGCAGTTGACACTGATCAGTCGACATGTGAGGAATGTGCTTATCAGATTACACACAGAACACTTTATTTGCAAATTATGTTTAAAGATGCAAATTAATGAGTTTATTCTGCTATGGGAAAATGTTAGATGTTTAATTGGAATATTGGAAACAATTCCTAAAGAAAAACAAGACACACAGAAAAAAGAATGAGGAAATAAAAGAAACCTGTAGGGTATGCCATTAAAAACTGGCCACTTCAAGCTCCATCTTCCATCTTCCCCTTGTAAAAGGTGTCTGCTCTTTTTTGAGGATCAGGGAAGGCGGGCGGCAGATGCAGACCCAGGGGTCTCCCCTCCCAGGTTGGAACACCCTGTGCTATTTATCTTTTCCTTATGAGTGCCTACCTTCCTAGTCCCTCTGACTCAGTACAAGAGCAGTGGATAGTAAAGGAAGAGCAGGTTCCTATCCAGTAGAAATTAACCTTTCGTTTGGGTGTATCTTGGCGTATCTTCACTGTTTGCTTGGTCTTTCCTGCTGCAGCTTTTGAAAAACATTGCGTGAGACCTTCAAAATCACAAAACGTGAGAAACAAGCAATTTATCATCATTTTAGCAGGCTCAAAATATAATTGCCAAAATAATAGCATCTGGTGCATACATGCATATGAAGTGTAGATTTTTCCAATCTGAAAACTTTTTATTTATCCATTAGGTTAGTAATAATGAAAATTCAGAAGTTATGATCAAGTTCTGCATTTCAAGTTTCATACACGTGTAGTTATATTGAAGATAATGTGATCACTGATAAAAAAAAAAAAAAAAAAGAGTGAATTTATAAGGAATAAATCATGCCAGAAATCTGACTGCTGTGCTCAATGGAATTATGAAAATAAATGGAAAATAGGAATAAGGTAGATGGGTTATTTTCGATTTTGCAAAGCGTGTGAAAAAGTGGTATGAAATCTACAAAAAGATTACATCAGGATTGGCTAGAAGATGAACAAATGGTTTGTGAAGAGATTAAAGAACTGTAACAAGGGATAACAAATAGTTTTCATGATAAAATGTGTGATGAGATACAGCTAAAGTACTGTTAGGTATGACAATATTTCCAAGAAAGCATAAGTCCTTTAAAAGTTTAGATTTTGATCCTCTTTAGGGAGCAAAACCAAAGAAAATCTCAGGAGGCACCTTTGAATCTTTAGGCATAATAATCACATTTCAAATCCAAAGGGATAGGAACTGGTTTTGAGAAAGAAAATGTAGGAGTTTAAAACTAATCAGAAAGTCAGTTTAGTTTCCTAGTCACTCAGAAAGATCTGTAAATATTACCAATGCCTTGTTAAGAATTTTCATTGGTGATCCAGAAAGTGTATGACATGTATAGATAGTTCTAAGATGAGAGGCTAACCATGCAACACTGAGATGATAATATAATGAGGACCAGAAAGACAAGAGCATAAATATTAACCAAAAGAAATCTACCACAGAAAAAAAAATTTAAGTAGCTTAAGGCAGGAAAGACGAAAAAATATAAACCGTACACAGAGCTAAAAGGCCAGTGAACTAAATCAGGAAAGGACTGGTGCGAGCTGGGGCCATGCAGGCAGGTACACACAGCTTGGGGTGGGCTGGGACCGTGTACACAGGCTGTACGGATCTGAAATTTGGTATTTGAAGGGTATCCACAAGCACAATGCTGGAAAGAGCAACAGATGCAAGAATTTGGAGAGATTAAATAAAAACTACATAAAAGGAGCCAAAACCTAAGGCAGTGCCCATTGAAGCTCTCTGCTTCCATCAGCCCAACATTTAATCCAGTTTACATCTTCAAGAAACAAGCTCTTTTCTCATCTTTTTTAGTACTTTTATGTTCAGACTACAAATATTTCTCTCATACCTCTTGAGAAGTGTTTTACTGTTTCTGCTGCTGTTTCTTGACCATAACGAGGGCATGAAGAAAAACAAAACAGTAAAATGGACTAGAAAAAGTTGACTAAATCTTCCCAAAACTCAAGACAGGCTTCATCTGAGAAAAGGACAAGGTTCTTACTCTATTTTTATTTTAGTTGGAAACATCTGCTCACCCTTAATTGTGATACTGATAAAAACAGACAAGCATAACCTGTTGAACACAATTGGCCCTATAGTATTTTCCAGGTCCTGCAATTAATAATATGTCAAACAATGGGATATTGGTGCATGAAGAAGAGATGCAAACAATATTTCCACATAGTAGGTGACTGCCTACAGGCTGATTTGATTTACTGAACTGAGAGGATGACACTTGTCAAAACTTGTTCACAATTAGAATAACTTCTAGCCGGATCATCAGAAAAATGTCCTGTTCAAGACAAAGAATGCCCCTAAGGCACGGACATAAAAATAATGGATATTATCTACTAGCATGCTGTCATGGGGTTTGGAGTTAAGTTAGGGCCTTGTCAGCACTAGGAAGGAGTATTCTGTTCTCAGAGAGAGGCAACAGGGTGTTTCACATTCATAACTGCATGGATGTGAGGAGAGTGGAGACTTTCGGAAGCAGCAGAAGAGGAGGAGACCGGGAAGACTGAAGAAGCACAAGACTGAAAGGTCAGATCATCTGCACAGGATGCCTGGTGAGCACAGGACTCAGAGGGGTCTTACCAATTCAAAGCCGACTCGAACAAACAACAATTTATCTTTTTTTTCAGTTCTGCTCATCCTGATATCCATTTAGCCACCCTTTGCATACAGAACGAGTGGCTGTACTTAGTGTATTAAGCATATTATATTAGCTCCTTAAAGATGTTCATTAGCATTTATGGACATTACAATATGGGCTGGAAGAATGGCATGCCATGTTTTCATCTCCCACATATCAGTATTTACAAGTGCTCAGACCATTTTTCTCAAGTCCCATTTCAGCCCCTGTATACAAACACAATGTGTAATGAGCCCAGGAGCGGGGGGGAACTTTTGCTCACCCCCACGAACACTGTCTCTCTGAATGCTGCACCTCAAAGTGTCACCACCTGCTGCAGCAGACCACCGACATAATTTGCCCTCCTGCGTGTCATGAATCAGCTTCAGAGCCAAGCTGATGTCTTGTCATATCTTTTTTTCCTCCACTGGCAAAAGACATCACCTTAATTATCAGTCTCATAGTGCCCTCACTAAACTAACCAGGCTACTAAATAACCCCTTCTGCTCCCTGACACGTTGCAAACTGCTGGTAATTCTCTGCAGAGACTAGGAAAGCTGTCGGTACAGCAAGGAAGGTACCTTCACCTATGGCAAACGTCATGAATCTCATTTGAGACTTACTTGAAGGTACAAGCAGTACTTTGGTGGGACACGAGGGTGATTTTTTTTTTTTTCCATTTCCTGTGAAACATGAGAAGATAGGGTTTTCCAAAAGTGGCTGTCGGCTTTCCAAAAGTGGCTGTTCGCTTCCCATTGGAAACATACACGTGTCTTCAATTAAAGGAAAAAGTGGTGCTTGAATGAGTAACAGGGAGACAGAGCTGTCCTGAGTTATGTAGTGTGTACATAAGTTGCACAGACATTTCTCAGTCCGCCGTTTTAAATATTTCAGTGTTCAAATGGATAATGCGTACTCTGTAGTTACTCATTAGCCTTTCTCGAAGAGAACAAGATGAGCCATGCAATAACTTTAAGGTCTCAAATGTCCCTTAGCAACGGAAAAGTAGATTCTGAGTATAGCAACAGGTTTCCAAGTTTTTTTCAAGTAAATAAAAAACATTGAAATAGGTTTGGAAAATTCTCAAAGAAAATCTATTAATAAAAATAATCACTAGGAAATATACTTAGACTTGGAAAGTAAAGCTATATTTTTGCTACCAAATACAGTGTGCCATTTTCCAATTCTTGATGCCCTCTGGCATGGCATGGCCTACTTCTATGCTGTCACCTCTGAACCAAGTGGGTGCATCTAACCTTCCTGTTGGGAATCATCATAGGACTGTGCTGACACCCAGACATGCAACATGACATTATATACAATATGTAAAAAAAAATATAAGCTAAGGGTTGTCTGATACTTTTTTAGATTATATAAATGTAATTATCAACAAGAAAGTTAAACTACATTAATTCCTGTGACAAATGGCACATTTCTATGTTAAAACACTGCCTGATTCCTTTATTTATTCTCCCTCCAGGTCTTCATAAATTTCTTTTACGTCAAACAGCTTCTAAGCTTCCAGCACTAATATATAGCTCAATATTTAAATTATCCATGGGATGATTCATACGAATCAAACACTTATAAATCCTGCTCTTAATGTCAATATATACAACAAGACCTTACACTTTTTATGGAGATATAGAGTTGTAGACATGCGCATAGATATGATGGCAGCATTCACAATAAGACAGAGAATGTAAGTCTAATACTTTATGGATCCAAGGGACCCATTAAATAATCTTGGCTTATTTCTCAAACAGCTGTTAATAAGAAGTACTTAACTTGTTAATTAAAAATTTGCCACTAATTACAGCTGCAGCTTCCTACCCAGCATGACTGAAATTGCGACTGATAATTAATTATTTGAATGTGAGAATGAGTGCCATGGTCATTCAGAAACACAGAAGGGTGCAATGCCACTACTGCTGATGTTTCTGCAGTTGGCCTTGGTGAAAAAGGTGAACGACACTGTGCTTCTTGGCAAATTCATTCCCATCTGGCAACACACGCAGGACTTGATAACTGCAATTCCAATTACTGCTGCTATCTCCCCTGACCGTGTGCTCTCCCTGTCTCCTGCACCTGCCTGGGCAACTCAGGAAGCTACTTCAAATATGCAACAGCACTAGCACCTTGTTAGACAAAGCACAACGCAAGACAATGTTATTTTCGTGTTCAATTTTAAAGAAATTGCATATGGGTACATCCTCTACTAGTTTATTGTCTACTGGAGCAAAGAAATGCTCTTCAGACTCAGTCTAAGTGATATGATTAGGATAGGCCACTGGAAAAGAACTGCCTGATGAACAAATACTAAGCAGTAATCAAAATATCATGTGTGTTTCACATGAGTTCACATCCTTACCCATGAAGTCTGCCATATGGTGAGGTGGTTTTTTTAAAACAAACAAAAAAAAAAAAAACAAAACACAACCAAAACAGAGAAGACTTAAAAACCAAAACTGTTAGGTCTTTCAGATGTTATCAGAGATGGGGGAAGGTTCTTTTGAGGATAAAGGGAAACAGCTGAGATGCATGAAAGCTGCTGTTATTCATGTCATTTGTGACAGGTTCTTTTTCTTTGAAGACAAAGAAAGACAAAAATAAAAAAAAAAAAAAAAGAGAAGAACAGAAAAATCAGCATCAAAGATAGAAAAGCACATCTCCATATTGGACAGCTTCTCTAACCAGAGAAAGACTCACTGCTGGTGGAAGACAAGCCCAGGACAGCCTGCCATCCCTTCTGAGCCCGGGTGAGCTCACATCAGCCCTGGGACATGTAAGAAGACTGTTTTTAGCATCTGCTCTAGTCATAAGGTTCACTGCAGTGTTGCAAAAGATACCAGACTAGTCAGACACGCCTTTTGAAAAAGAAACCAAAACCAAAATTGGTCCTGGTTTACCTCAAACCAAGACAAAAGCAGGGAAGGAGATTTGGGTCTTGGATAACAAAAGGAACTGGAGTCTCATTTGATGAGCTGTCTTGAAGCTTTCACTCCCAATTTGGTGACCGTCACCTAGATCCTTCTCTGGCTCAGAGGCATCTCCTAAACAGGCTTTCAGAGGGAGGGGAGACCCCATGACATGGCTGACCAAGCAACCATAGGGCCTCTGCTCGCTCCTTTTGGAGTCAGCTCAGGCAGGATGAGTTTCCCCTTTGTGTTTGATTCACTGGTTAACACTGCATTTATTCATTTCAGGCTCCACATTCCCATTTATCAGGCACGACTTTAGCACACTTCCCAAGTTCAGTGAAGGGTTTTTTCTTCTTTGGATTCATTAATTCTTATTTATTTAACTTTTGCCGAAATGTATAAACCATTCTATAAAATGTGCAGAGCTACTTCCAACAAGTTAAGCAAGTGCAAGTCTCCATCCAACCACTGACCCAAACTGAGTATTCATAGGGAAGCCAATGTTACCTAGAAACCTGCTTGCGGTTTGCATGATTGCTGCTTACCAAAGAAACACAAATGTGAGAAACTGAAAATCTCAGGTTTTTCTTTGTTCCAGGGTCAAAAGCTTTTGTTTTTTCCTTTGGGGTGGCCATTTCCTTTCCTTTTCTCTGTCACCTGACAAAGCACTCATGAAAAGTGGAGGTCCCATTCTGAGGGACAGGTAGGAAATTTACTGCATAAAAGAGATGCTACAAGAGCTCAGCCACTTGAAGAAATTTGTTTTGTGGATAAGCTTACTAGATTTCAGAGAGGAGAGTAAATAATTCTAGAGTAATTATAAGGGACATCACATATTCTGAGATGGCACAGATGGAATACATTATTAAGTTATACAGCAGCATAACCAGCCAGATGGGAACCTCTACTAAAAGACCAGCTCTCAAGAGGCAAGTCAAGGCACAGCTGTAAGATGGATCCTCATACAAAAAGGGTATTCTGTGGTCCCCAAAAATTATATTTTGGGAAATGCTGTTTCATCACTGAATGGCTATTTTGCCTGATACTGTTCACTTTAATTGGTTGAAGCTATTACTGTAGTACTGTTATGGGAATTTTCATCTTAAAAAGGTAATGATGAGTCACCTGGTTGATTTAGCACAAACGAGAATTCACTGGAGGCTTTCTGAATTGGTAATGCCTTCCTAAACTCAGAGCTCAATTGAGCAACTAAAGAGTTATTTCCTTTAGGAGAGCTTAGGCACAGGTGAAAGTAAGAAACATGGTTTGGGTAGGAAATTCCAGCCCAGAAATTGTATTGCTGTTTGTGAGTTTAACAGTGAACTCTGATCAGTGGGAGTAATTTGGGTTTATATGCTGAAAATGAAAAAGAGGTTTCAATGTAATCTTCAGAGGCAAGAGCAGCCTCCACCTAGCAGAGCACGGGTCTGGGCACCCAGCCTACCCACTCGTCTAGGGATGGAGGGAACTGCCCATGGGGTCTTCGGGACTGTCCAAAAATCCCACCAGGAGAGCTCCTGCCCATTAGTGATTTATGTTGCTGTGAACAACATAAATCATAAATCGCAACATTGTGGGTTGGGAGTTGAAACACTCATCCTGTCCATTGTCCCAAATCAGTCCATTGTCTCCCCTGCATAGACAAGTAGCTGAGAACACGCAGGGAATCACTCCAGGTGCTCTGGCTATGGTGGCTCTGCCATGGTTGCAGCCACAGGACAGGGAAATTCATCCTTCTGCGTGAGGCCAGAAAACAACTCTGACAGCGCTCCTGTGACTCCTTTCCCTGTTTCCAATCTTCTGACATTTCACTGGCAGCCAGCATAAGAGCAAAGCCAGTGTCACGCTGCATTAGCTCTCCCTGCACCTGCAGCCACAACCTCCCAGCTCTGCAGCACTGGCTTGCAGGCTCTCCTGGGAGCAGCTCTCACTGAGCCCTCACCCCGTCACTGCTGCCTTCAGACAACTCAGAGCAGGGGAGATCATAGAATCATAGAATGGTTTAGGTTGGAAGGGACCTTGAAGATCATCGAGTTCCAACCCCCCTGACATAGACAGGGACACCTCCCACTAGACCAGGTTGCCCAAGGCCACGTCCAGCCTGGCCTTCAACACCTCCAGGGACGGGGCCTCAACAACCTCTCTGGGCAACCTGTTCCAGTGCCTTACCACCCTCAAAGTGGAAAACTTCTTCCTAATGTTTAATCTGAACCTGCCCTCTTCCAGTTTAAAGCCGTTCCCCCTTGTCCTATCGCTACATGCCCTAGTAAAAAGTCCTTCCCCAGCTCTCCTGTAGGCCCCCTTCAGGTACTGGAGGGCCACAATAAGATCTCCCCAGAGCCTTCTCTTCTCCAGGCTGAACAGCCCCAACTCTCTCAGCCTCTCCTCATAGGAGAGGTGCTCCAGCCCTCGGATCATCCTCGTGGCTCTCCTCTGGACACGCTCCAGCAGGTCCATGTCCTTCTTGTGTTGGGGACTCCAGAGTTGAATGCAGTACTCCAGGTGGGGTCTCACAAGAGAGGGGTCTCATGTTGAGCTTCTCGTCAATCAGCACCCCCAGGTCCTTCTCCTCAGGGCTGCTCTCCAGCCATTCCCCGCCCAGCCTGTATTTGTGCTTGGGATTGCCTCGACCCAGATGTAGGACCTTGCACTTGACCTTGTTGAACTGCATGAGGTTGGCTTGGGCCCACCTCTCCAGCCTGTCCAGGTCCCTCTGGATAGCATCCCTCCCCTACAGCATGTCTATCTCGCCAAACAGCTTGGCATCATCGGCAAACTTGCTGAGGGTGCACTCGACCCCACTGTCCATGTTGCTGACAAAGATGTTGAACAGTACAGGTCCCAGTACCGACTCCTGAGGAATGACACTGAGATCACCCAAGAAGTTTCATGTTTTCCATGCTAACAAATGCAGAGGCATGGGAGTGTTCCTAACATGCTCTCTTCAACTAAGAAAAATCTTTTTTAAAGATTTTTTGAAGCATGGGGTTTTATCTTCTAAATGGGCTCTGTTAAGACTGTGGATGCCCATGTGAAATGTTTTGAGGACAACCAGTTTTTAGTCATATTTTGAAAGAGATATTTATGCAATATTTTCTCACCAGGTTTTGGAAGCTTTATCAAACTTGCTAGCCTTAAGGATCCATGTACAAAATCAACTTTCTTTTGCTTCTTATTTTTTGTTTATGTCACTTGGATGGAATCATACTGTCTATAAAATGTATTGACTGCTGCTATTTCCAAGCAGGGCACAGGGAGCTTATGGAAAAATATGTTCTGGAGGTGCAAGAAGAGAACTAGCAGTTGGTTTACCAGATTAGCAGAAAAGTACCTTGCAGCTGAGAGGCCAACCTTAAAAAGCTGTCCTTGTTCTGCCATAAAGTAGGCTGGACATCAAAAGAGACAAAGACCAAGACTGGAAAAGCAATTAATCGTTGACAGTTACCTTTCAGGAATAGCATATTCCCTGATGTCACTGCCTTTGCATTTGGGTTGGTTTCTAAAAAGATTCAGTATTATTATCATACATTATCTCTCTTGGAAAATGCTAAAACACGGTCTCGCAAGAGCTGCAGAACATGTGCCTGGTTCCATTTTGAAGAGACTCTGGGCGGCCACAGTGTGAATCTTACACCGAGGGACAACTTTGATGCCACTAACCTCAGGGGGAAGAATTGCATTCCCACAGCATTCATTAGGTGTAATGGGAGTGGATATATTGGTTAGAAAGAATGAAGAGACTAAAATAGCATGTGAGAATAGGGGGGTTATTTTTACACTCCAGTGCACATGGAGTGCCCATTAATTTTAATAGGAGCTTTACACTGCAATTATTAATGGAAGAATGTGCCCCGTTGTATTCTTTTATGGGACTCTGGCCATATTCAGTGACATTGCAAAGGAAGGCTAAAAGCACTGTCAACATAAGGGAATGGAGAAAGGAAGAATGATGTGGCTGTAGTAAAGAGGTTCCTATAATTTAAAACAAGAATACTTAAGAAATGGGACAAGGGTTAAGGTCAGATGTGAGGAAGTCTCTGGCAGGACATTGACCCGAAGGAGAGAAGGTCGGGGAAAGGGACTCTACTGCTGCAAGTTACTGTGGAGAGCCCCAGAAACTTTTCTAGATAGGCCAGAGTAATTCATCTGAAGAGATCATCGAGCTATTGAAACACTTGAACACTTCAGGCTGCCACCAACCTGAGTACCTGGCTGTGTTCATTTGACTTTAAGGCTGCTGGAAATTTTCAGAAACCTCCAAGCGCAGGATTAATGGGTGCTCTGGGATGCATGATGGCTGCTGTGTGGCACAAACCAGGTCTCTATATAGGCGTGCTGGGAGGGTCAGCAGAATCTCAGGAAGCCAAACTTTGCCCTCCTCCTCCTCCAAAGTCAGGAGACACTTTCAGCTGTCACATTGGAAGCCTGTCTCACTCTGCCTTTGCTATATAAATCATAGAATCATACTGTCATAGAATCCTCTAGGTTGGAAGGGACCTTTAAGATCATTGAGTCCAACCATCAATCTAACACTGACAAAACCACTAAACCATATCTAAATATCTTTTAAATACCTCCAGGAAGGGTGATTCCACCACTTCCCTGGGCAACCTGTTCCAATATTTTATAACCCTTTTGTTGAAGAAACTTTTCCTAATATCCAATCTAAACCTCCCCTGGCGCAACTTGAGGCCATTTCCTCTTGACCTGTCATTTGTTACTTGGGAGAAGAGACTGACCCTCACGTCTCTACAATCTCCTTTCAGGTAGTTGTAGAGAGTGTTAAGGTCTTCCCTCAAGTCTCCTTTTCTCCAGGCTAGACAACCCTAGTTCCCTCAGCTTCTCCTCAGACTTGTTCTCCAGACCCCTCACCAATTTCATTGCCCTTCTCTGGACACACTCCAGAATCTTAATGTCTTTCTTGTAGTGAGGGGCCCAAAACTGAACACAGTATTCAAGGTGGGACCTCACCAGTGCTGAGTACAGGTTCCTTAGTCCTGCTCACCACGTGATTCCTGACACAAGCCAGAATGCTATTGGCCTTCGTGGCCACCTGGGCACACTGAGGGCTCATATTCAGGCAGCTGTCAACCAACACCCCCAGGTCCTTTTCTGCCAGGCAGCTTTCCAGACACTCTTCCCCAAGCCCGTAGCGCTGCATGGGGTTGTCCCATATATTACTATTACAGATAATGTTTCTGGACTACCATGGTGGCATGATCAGGGACTATGAGTTTATAGAACTACATGCAAAAACGAGTCCCCAAAAGCCAAAGATATTAAATGAGTACAGACAAAATGATGTGAAGTAAAACAAGTGAGCCAACACATCAGGCTGTAGACATACCACACTGCTAACCTAAACATTGTGAATTGCTTTTCCTACATGTTATGAAACATCAACGCTTACATAATGTTAGAATCTTGGTTTTACTTTGTGGAGCTATTTTTCACTAAATTAAATGCTCACAAACATCAGTTTGATTTTCCTTCATTACAGACATTTTCCTTAGTATAACAAAGACCTAAAGAAACATAAAAAGTAAATTATTTCTGAAAACCTGGCCCTTTTATGCCCATTAACTTTGGCTTTTCTGATTCAGAGAGTAGAAGTTAAGATTTATTGAGTGACATCTGGTTAATTAAATGTCTATTTCCTATGGCGTGTTAAAGGATTCATAATGCAGAAAGTCAACATTGAGAGAGTAATTAAAGTGCACCTAAAGAGCAGAACTAACCTTGTAGTTCACTGTAATTAGAAACAAAATGGGAACAATATGTTTAGAGAATTACCTCCTTTATTAGGTTGCCATCGACAGAAACCTGTTTATGTATGTGAAATCTCATTTTGCAAGCTTCCGTTTTACTTTTACCCATCTGTGCAACTTAATACCTCAGCATGGATGGCTATCTCAAGAGTAAGAGGAGCTTAGTTCTGTTTTCAAGACATATGCTAGTTCAGGGGCACTGCAGTTACTTGGGAGTGCAGCATCTCTTTCTAAGTTTTCAGTGGGTTTTCTTTGCCAGCATTGGCTGCAGAAGATTTGGAAAGGTAATATGGTGTAGGCCAAATTGGCTACTGGGGACCTGGGGGACCCCATACAGGACCGACAGATGCTCCCCTCTACCCCTCTTCAAAGAGAGAGGCAGAGGAGGGAAAAAGAGACTTACAAGTTTAGAAGGATCTAAACTACTTTAATGAAATATTAATAATAAAATAAAAAGAAAATAATGAAATATATACAAAACCATATCAAGCTCCCAGGATGAAAATCACAAAACTGACTGGCACTGGGGCAGTCCCAGGCTGGACTCAGTGACAGATGGGAACTGGATTCTGGATCTGCATTCAGGATCGGGATCAAAGGCAGACAAACAGACAAAGTCCTCCTTAGATGTCGGCCATTGAAGGAAGAGAGAGCGTTGGCCCTTTGATCCCTCAGCTTTTATTCTGAACATGAGGCAGATGGGATGGAATACCCTGTTGGTCAGTTTTGGGTCACCTGTCCTGTCTGCTTTTCCCCGCAGGTGGGACCCCACTATGCTTTTCCGCTTCCGACCCTCCAACGGGGCAAATACCAAAGTTGGTTGGCCTTGGGGGTTAGAGCAATAAGTATAAGCAAGGTCCTCTCTGCATACCATGCCTGGGCATCAGCTATAAACATTGGTCTTATCACTCTGAGAGAGTGAACATTGTCTGCACAATATGCTGTTAATTTCAGCAGTTAGAAGAGGTCCAGCTAAGAAACAAAGTTACTGAACAAAACTGCTTCTGTTTTACCTCAAACCAGGACAGGTAACAATAGTATCGCAGTCACTGGTAAATACCTGTTAGAAAGCGTAAAGCTAACGTATCACAGTGGCTTATTCCCTGGGTTTCTATCAGGTTGTGCTTGCAAAGCCTCAGCTGCTTTTTTTTGAACAGCAAATTTCCAAGTGCATCTGGGTGTGAGAGGGAAGGGGACCTGGGGTGGTAGGGAAGAAATAAGGTCAAGCTGATCAGGAAATTTTCTGTGGTGTGATAAAACAGTTATACCCCTAAATTAAATAGAGAGGTTATCTGTCAGACCATTGGGTCTCAGCCCTATTCAGTTTTCAGGTGTGGAGGTGGCCATCTAGCCCTTTCATGTCAGGTCTCATTGCCCACCTGAGCCCTTCACTCAGAGCAGTGTCCCTACTCACCACCTCCCTCGGCTGACACCTTCCCCTTAGCCCAGGGCACAAAATCCTCTGCCAGGAAGCAGAGCCTGGATCCTCATTTTCAATATAGCTGACCTGAAAGAATACAATGAAAATCTTCAGCTGAGATTCACCAAAATACAAGGTGTGACTGAAGCAAAGTTGATCCAAGCACTCCGAGTCATAGATGGCTTGTAATGTGCAAGAAATGGCCAGCGGTTAAATCATGTTTCAAAGCTTCGTGTTTAGAGAACTGTTGTTCACAGTAAAAGAAAAAAATAAAAATCACCTAAATCTAAAATCCATGAAGCAGTCTCAAGGAAAACTGTAAGCTACTTTGATTTTCTTTTCATCAATGAAAACAAATTTATTAAAGATGTTTGCTTTGAGCCTTCTACTTAGGCTACCTAATGTCATAATTCTCTTTGGCTCATCAGGCTGGTTACAAAAGGAACAATTAGAGTGTCTGATATTATGGCTTTAAGGAATGAAGAGCAGGATGGAATAAACATTTATATATACAAATTGCATTTTTATTCAAATGAATGAGAAGAATTTTCTTTTATTTATAAAGAACATGATTATAACAAGCAAGATAATACAAGGCAGAGCTTTCTGTGTGCACATGGTGTACAGCAACCTGGAAAAGCAGGTGTGATTAGGACTGGCACAAGATTGCTGGCAAGAGCTCCCAGCTGGTGTGACTACCGCAGGGACAATGATGACTCCAGGGGAGAAAAACCCAGAGCATCAACTTCTGAGCTCTGAGCTGCACCTGGAAGATGAAGCATGAGGCAAATACAATCCTCTCGGTAGCCCAGACTCGCCTAAGCCCAGTGCCTACCTGAACAAAGAAAAACCCTCAAGCTGAAGACAGGCAAAGCAGAGGCATTTTCCCTACCCCAGCTACTGCCACCACGGCAAGTTCGCTTACAAGAGCTCCAAGGGTTCAGACACCATGTTTTGCTTCAGGAGGGCATCCATGCCTTTATTTTTACCCTTTAATTTTACCTAAATGGTGTGGTGAAAATTCCTCCACCAGTCCCCACTGGGCCTCCTGTGTCAACCTGTCAGGGCCCTGAACTCATCCAAACCAAGGAGGGTTTGGATGAGGGTGACAGAGCACTGGAACAGGCTGCCCAGGGAGGTTGTGGAGTCTCCTTCTCTGGAGACATTCAAAACTCACCTGGACGCCTTCCTGTGCAACCTCATCTAGGTGTTCCTGCTCCGACAGGGGGATTGGACTAGATGATCTTTTGAGGTCCCTTCCAATCCCTAGCATACTGTGATACTGTGATACTGTGAAACCAAAGGCTTTAGTATGTGAACTGACACCATATGGTTAATTTTATATTACTAGCCACAGCTCATTTTTCCAGGTTGACTCTCCCCTTGATATGTACCAGCTTTGGATTTTCCATAGTCTTTCTTTCCTGATGAAAGTTTTGCCACTCATGAGATATTCCTTATTTCTAACAACTATTATGATATAATTTAAAAAAACAAAACAAAAAAAAAAAACAACAAACCAAATGCCACCAAACAACACATTATTTTGTCCCAGAACCGAGGAAATGCCATGAGTTTGCTCACAACTGACATTAGACTTGCAGGGTCTGTGCACAGAGGCTAAAATGTGGCCATATGCTCTTTAGCCATGCGCACGCCGCCTTTTCCTATTCCCCATTTTAATGTTGCAAAGCTCCTCTGTTGTCTTTGGAGGCAATTGTCCTGGTTGCACACCCTAAATCAAGCTCCAAGTCAGCCCTTGTACCAGCTTCAAAGAGCTCTTTTAAATAAATTAGTCTCACAATAAGTTTCTTTGTAAATCGTTAGCATTCCCCGTTTCAGGTAGAAGATAATATATGCAACACATTAACGCTCTTTACAGAACCTTTGTGTTGCTTTTTAAACTGAAGAGACCTGAGAATACATCTAGTTTCCCCCCCCCTCCCCCCCCCCGACTCTTGCATTCTAATAACTTACTTAGCACACTATTAACATATTGTACATTACTTTTATATTACCTCTTTTTTTGCAATTTTGTTTTCAAAATTGCTATTCTGCCCTTTTCTCATTTCTCCGAAATGCTTTGCACTCTGTGAGGAATTTATTCAAGTAAACATTAAGACTGATCCAAGCACCTTTTTTTTTTTTTTTCTTCTCTCTTTAGCACGTATAGGAAAAAGTGTATGAAACCAATAAGGTTTATTCTCAATCTTTCAAATCTCTTCAAGCATAGCAGACCTTCTTGCCACCTGGCAGCCCATAACAAAACAAGCAGCTTATAAGTTTCTCCGGCTCTGGACTCAATCCTGTCCTAATGCTGCACTAGTTCTCTTCATTTACATCCCAAATTTTACATCTTCTGCAAAGTTATTGTGATAATATGCACACGATATGAAAGAACTCAGGAGCCTTTTAACAGCTTCTCATCAGCAGCACTGTGCCTCTGCTCTTCTCCATTGCAGTGCAGTATGAAGAAACCATGAATCCATACAGCAGGTCTAAGAATGAGCTGTTGCCCTGAATAGCTTCTGGCTGGTCACACAGTGAGTATTGGGGAGAGAGTTCAGAGCCAAAGCGATAAAACAAAGTCCTTATTCACTTCAGTTGTACTCATTATTAACTGAAACATCAGTTCCAGTGCTCAGATCTGCTTAGGTCGTTTGTGCTTACACGGCACAGCAACTTGAAGCATCAGGATGTGGAGCTCTTGGATGATTTCTTCCACACCCAGAATATTTCTCTCTACAGGGTGCATTCCCAACTTAAAGGCTTGGGAGCGTCCAAAAATCTACCACATATTTAAGGGCATTTGACGACTCAGTTACGTTCCTGCACCTCATTTCTAGTCTGAAGTTATCTAGGTGTTGTTTCTACCCATTCTATGTCTTGGCTTGCTAAGTTAAGGAGCTTTCTGTCATGAGAAGTCTTCCCAGGGAATGAGGAACCAAGTTGCACTGTGCTGGGCGACCACCAGCTTGCACTCACTCCTGCCTCCTCTGCTGTGGCTCTTCTGGAAGGGCCAACAGCACTTTGGTATGTGAGTACTGATCACTTCTTCTCTGCCCTACAGTCAAGTACAGATTTATCAGACTTCAAAGTGAGTCCTTAAGGAGGACACTGGTTCAGTCTGGTTTCTCAACCTCCCCCTGGAAAGGCAGAATCCTTGCCACCTCTGTGATGACAAGTTTTGTGGTTTTTTTTTTCTGAAAAAGTGGGGAAATACTGACCTTAAAGTCAGATGAGTTTGGTCTGAGGCCCCAGAATTATTTTCTGGCTTTTTAATCATGGTCCAACATAAACGTATATACATTTTACCCCTTGCTGTTTGCCTGCCCTAACCAACAGGCTAAGTTATGATTGTTCACATCTGGTTCTCCAAACCTGCCCCTCGACTATTGCATTTCCAGATGCAGGATGCTCCACGTGCCTACAGAGTTTAAAAATGTGCCTTGCTCAGGGTACACAGGGAGCATCTGGATGAAGATATAGTGCTTAGGGACATGGTGTAGTGGTGGGCTTGTCAGTGTTAGGTTAATGATTGGACTAGATGATCTTACAAGTCTTTTCCAATCTAGGAGACTCTGGGATTCTGCGACTCTGTGAAGATAAAGGTTCAGTCCTCCTTACAGGTTAAGTGCTTCAGCTGCTTAGGTATTTTGCAAAAGGCAGACAAAGATCTTGCAATAACCATGTCTGCAAGTAATATATGTGAATTGTAAGCAATTGCCCGAATCGGGGGTGATTTAGGTGGCTTTAGCTCCATTTTGATATTCATTGTGTATTTTCAGCAATAGTATTTAGAACAAAACAAACATTTCCATTTTGTTTAACTTCAGAGGTTTATTTTCATTCAGTATTATGTCTTGAAAACCAAACATGGAGTCTGGGGGAGAGGGATGTTACTTTCTCTTTATTCTTTCCCTGTTTTCTTGCTCTATCACCAAATGCCTGTTGTTTATGCCTGTTGTATTCTAATTTCACTCCTTTTTTTTCCAGTTTCTCTGAACTTATGAAAACTTTCTCAAGCTTGAGTATCAGTTTCAAGAGTGCTAAAATGGCAATTCCATCTTTAATTTTTCTTTCTTCCTCTAAGACTTTCCAAAAGTGGAAGAAATCTTGAAACAATAAGAAGTGAAAAAGAGAGTAAGAAAAAAGAGGAAAATCCCTCTGAATCTAATTAATTTTACTGCACTCAGTGAAAAAAAATGTGCACACAGTTAGTAGGCTAAGATGGAGAGAAATTAGAATAATATTGATTTTAAAAGAACTAGTGAAAAGTATCACCTGGAAATAATTTAAACAATAAAAAAATTTCCAAAATTATTTGTAAATTTATGTTTTCCTCTTTGAATGAATTTCCAATGCTCTAGAGGAACTATATCCCAGTAGAAGGCATAAACACAAACAACTATTCTGAAGTCATCCTTGAATTGTTCGTTTTAATTTGGATTTTGTGAAAAGAAGTCCCAAAAGGAACAACAGAGTCACAAAAATGTCCATTTTGAAAAAGGAAAAAAAAAGGGGGAAATAAGTGTGTACGCAAAACCTTTGTCTTTGAGCTGTTATGGTTCATACATCTCAATGTTTGCCTGTCTTTACATTTCACTGAAATCCTTAGATTTTAAAGGCAAGTGTCCTTCTAAACAAATAACCTTGAATTCCAACCACCTGCTAAAGCAAATGCCAAAGCGGGTTCCGGTTTACAAAAATACTCCAGATGAAAACTGGAGGTTTCTACAAGTATTGAAGTGACAATACTATTACATCTGCAACCAGCAGTATAGGTAAAAAGCCCGAGTATAAATCTAAGGCATGAGAGTCAGTAGCTGGAGCAGACTGGTTTTGTAGTAGAAGGGAGATTTTCTTTGCACGGGGTGCAAGCTACAACATTTCCTCCAGTAATGCCTGTGCCAAGACAGTAAACAACATTGTAGACCCTACTGCAAAGCCACAATATCAGCTTAGTACAACTGACAAATATTCAAGAAAGAAATTAATTGAATTGCGTTGGTTTAAATGAACTTACAGGAAAAAAAATCATCGCAACTTCATAAGTAAAGGTTATTCCACTTACAAATCCCAGTGTTTCAGCTTTCTAGGAGGGGATTGCATGAATCGAGAGGTATTATGAGAAAAATACAGTAGTGTCAGGGTAACAATGAGTTAAACTGAAATCTCTTTAACGAGGAAGGTAACCAGACTGCATGATAAATTGTTGCTCCAAGGTAAGAGAGAATGAGCAAGAAGCAAAGCAAATAAATCCAGGAGGAGCTCAGAGTGTATTGTGTTTTAAACACTTGCAAGCTAAGAACACACCTTCTATGTTTTAAAAACCTTTCGTAACCTGTAAAACCCGTTCATATCTGAAAGAGATCTATCCATATATGCGTTGCTCTTTGCAGTAGTCACAGAGCTAGATGGAAGCCTCCCTTTTTGGCACCCGTTATATATAGATGGCATATGCCAGCAGCATCTTGCATTATTTGTTTGTAATTCTGCGTACATAATTTGCACTGCGAGCTTGAGGAGCCATGTACTGACTGGCTACTCTGGCTAATCTCATGCCAGTAAAATCCTTACCGAATGAAGTTGTGCCCATGAAAACCTTGTACGACTGCTCACTAGGACTGGAGTGCCCTTCAGATTCAGTGAAAGTCTTTCAGTTAACTTCAGCGGATGACAAAACCCAGTGAAAATGATGTCATATTCACACCACTATATGCAAAGGGCAAAAATAATTACCACAGCACCAGTTGATAGATTACTGTTTCTCACTTGACCGTAAACCTCTCTCTCCCCTCCTCCCCCACTCTCAGAATCTAGAAATATCTCTATAAATTATCTAAATCAAATTAAGTAAACCGGTAAGTTAATTAATTGATATATTTTAAGACCAGAAGGGACCTCTATGATTATATATTCTGGTCTTTGTAATGAGGATGTGGAACGTAATCCTGTTATTGCTGGGTGGCTATTATCAATGTCATGAGGCAATGACAGCACGTGTCTTCTTAGAGGGACACACAGGCTTGATTAAAGACTTCAGGCTGTGGCAATTCACACCAGGGGACACCGTGTACCTCCAGTTGCCTACAGCATGTTAAAAACAAGCATCTTGTTTTCACTTGGAGTTTGTCCTGATTCGGCTCAAGGCACTTGTGAAATCTTCAACTGCCAAACTGAAGGGATACCAAACCCCTTTCTGCTAGCGTGCATCACTTCAGACTATGAAGAGGTGGCCTCCTAAATAAAAAGAACAAGCGAAGAGCTGTGTATTTCCTGAAGACAATAATTAACATCTATCAACCCTAAATTAGAGGAAGAAATTAGTACAAGCATTATAATAGCTTGCATGAGGCCAAACTAACATGCACTGCTATGTTTTAAGGGGAAAAAACATTCCTTCTTCTATTTCGTACGTACCTCTATTTGTTTAATATTGAAATATTTAGATGTTAAATTCCTATTCTCCCCACAAGGCATTATACAGTAATATATATGCAAAATATGAAAACAAAAATAGATTTGCCTACACATCAGCATTTCAAACGCTCATTAACGCCAGGACAAACAAAACACTGTGTTCCAGTCCTCACTACATCATCTGTCATTTGGATACGCTGAGTATAATGAGGCAGAACCTTAATGTTTGTGGGGGAAAAAGTTAGTTTTCATCTTTCGTTTACAACAAACATGACACAAAAGCCCATATGCAGGTTAGAAAGTAAGGCAAAAATCTCCGGGACTGGCTAATGAGGACATAGATCCAAAACACAGATGCCCCCAAGAACTTACGTTTTCCAAATATTCGCCAGTACTTTCTGGTGTTTCTGCCAGTGCTCTTGGTCCATCTCCTTACTCTACTAGGTTTGCTCCTATTTGTTTCTCTTGGCTTCAGACCAAGACACTCAGGGGTCTACTGTTCCTTAAGAGCTAACCTGAACATATTTGTATGGATGCTCCGGTGCCAGAAAAATCTAATTTATTGTGCCAGTAACTTTCAACGCTACACTGTGAATCTATTTATCTACTGTAAAAACAGGCATGTAGACTGAGGCCAGTGGAGATTACCAGTCAGTGATCAGATTTAGTCAGAGTGCAGCTTCGGGACTTATAATGTTAGATGTATCTGGACAGTATGCAATAGCAAAGACAAGCTACATTTCAAGGAGGAGAATATTCCTCAACAGCATGGATGTTTTGTTTTCACACAGGTTGAAGTAGTTTTTGCTATGCATGTTTCCAGAAAATGTAAGGGCTTTGTCCCTTCAAGTGCACAGATACAATAATTAATAACTTTAGTAGCTAATAATAATAATGCTGGGCTCCCCAGTACAAGAGAAATATGGAGCTGCTGGAGAGAATCCAGCTAAGGGCCACAAAGGTGATGAAGGGAATGGAATATCTCTCCTATGAGGAAAGGCTGAGAGAGCTGGGGCTGTTTAGTTTGAATAAGAGACTTGGGCGTGGATCTCAACAGTATATATACATTCATGAAGGTAGGGTACAAAGAAGAGGGAGCCAGGCTCTTTCCAGTGGTCCCCAGTGCCAGGACCAGAGGCAATGCACAGAAACTTAAACACAGGAGGTTCCCTCTGAATGACAGGAAACGCTTTTTCACTGTGAGGGTGACCAAGTGCTGGCACAGGTTGACCAGTGAGGTTGTAGTCTCCATCCTTGGAGGTATTCAAAAGCCATCTCTACGTGGTCCTGGGCAGCCCACTCTTGGTGACCCTGGGGGTCATGGCTTGTGTGATGAAGACTGGACCAGATGACCTCCACAGGTCCCTTCCAACATCAACCATTCTGTGATTCTGTGAATGTAATTTAAATAATTTAAACAATTACTAAGACTATTTTGGTCTGTATAAGAAAAATAGATTAAGTATGTTTATGAAAAGTAGAATTCACTAGTCACTTCATTTCTCAAGTGTCTTAAGTATTCTGACTAATGACAGGTGAAAAAACTTAAGAAGCACACAATGTATGCTGACATTATTTCAGGTTACTGTTTGTGAGGAAGTTTCTGATGGGAGAAGATGGGATCAGATGAAAAATATTCTGGAAACCCTGATTCTAACCTAAACTATATATTTTGTGAGAGCAGGTGTCATGCCAAATAATCAATTCACTGCTGTCCTCATCTTTTCCAAAGTAATTATCAGAAGAGTTCTGTTATGACAAAGAACTATCTTGGAAAGGCGTGACATTTTCCATTTATTTTGTGTTAGAATAAACTACATAAAGAAAAAAAAGAGTAAAAAATGTCACCATGTGTTTTTTAACAATGAACAATGCTGGGACATAAGTTTCCAACTGCAAAATCAAGCAACTAAAGAGAACTGTCTGCAGAATATTATGGTAATTCAGAGCAAAATTATTTTTAAAATATGTAATTAAATCACCTTTTCTTGCTTTTCAGAGGTACCTGGAGTGCTTTATGTGAGGTGCTTTACTTTTGGATTTCTTTATTGTGTCATAAGAGTGAAATTTTTAATGCTGCCTCTTGATATCAGGAAAAATTAGAACAGAGTAATTAGCCTTATAAAATTTTCAGGTCAGTAATAAATGCATTGGAAAGATTTATATTCTTTCTTTTCTCTCTTCACTAGGATCTTGAGCAGCTTTTAAAGCCTTTTGTAGTTTTCCTGTTTTTTTCCCATCTCATCTATTTAAGAGATGGGATCTGCTTTGAAATCTATATGCCATCTGAAATGTTCAGCAACATATTACCTATTTTCAAAAAATATGTGTGCCATTGAGGCATTCCCACACACAAGATGCCAGGCAGAAGTCTATAAAACTTGAAGTCTAGTGTATGTAGCTACTGCTCTGATTTGTAACTTTTTCTTTGTGCTTCATTCCTGTAAATCGTTAAACAAGGTAAAAGTCACCAGAAAAATTCACCTCCTTTTTCTTAGATCTTTGTCATTCTCCAAGTGCCATCAGCAGATGGTGTTTAACTCAAGACAGAATAATTTTTAACTTGCAAGCATGACAATATAACAATACAGGCATAAGAGCAACCTGTTTCTCATAAGCAGCATACAAAGTGACAGTCCTCTTTGACTAACGTGCAGCTCCAGCAGTGGCCAAAGATGATGTTTGTACATGTCAGAGATGCACCACGAGTGTAAGGGGCAGCTGTGTTCGGTCCACTGCCATTTCCCTTGGGGTATAGACAGAGAAGGAGTAAGATTTCTTCTTGACTTCTGAGGTTTTGAGAATTTATGCCAATTTTTAGCCAGGCCTACTTTCCTCGTTGGCCACGCGTGAGTGTCTCTTCCTTGTGTGTACGCTAGATAAAATCAAGATGAACTGTAAAGAGCAAATCTCCTGAACTCACCATGCACCCATCTCATCTGTGGTGAGACTCCGGGAAAGCTCCAGCCCCCAAGAGTGATTTGCAGCTCAAGCCCAGCTAAACAGCACTCACTGAAAGGACTTCTTCCTGGTTTTCACCCAGAAAGAACCCCACTGAATTCTACACTGCTATCATCAACCTTCACGGGAGTTTATTCCCCACATCAGTGGCAGCAGTCTTCCTTTCACTCCTGTCGAAAATCAGTGTGAGCCTCAGAGCAACCTTTTTGCCAACGGAGGCAGCCACTGTCACCACTGAGACTATCCTTTTACAGATGGCAGTACAGGAGGTTGACATTATTTGTTGTCAGCAGCAATTAAAGAATGAAGAATCGCAACCTTTAAGCCACATCGCATCAAAAAGCAAACTAAAAAACAGTCCCTTCATATTCTAGACGTTTTCAAAGATTTGTTGAAACAGAATCATAGAATCATAGAATGGTTTAGGTTGGAAAGGACCTTGAAGATCATCGAGTTCCAACCCCCCTGACATAGGCAGGGACACCTCCCACTAGACCAGGTTGCCCAAGACCACGTCCAGCCTGGCCTTCAACACCTCCAGGGATGGGGCCTCAACAACCTCTCTGGGTAACCTCTTCCAGTGCCTTACCACCCTCAAAGTGAAACATTTCTTCCTAATGTTCAATCTAAACCTGCCCTCTTCCAGTTTAAAGCAATTCCCCCTTGTCCTGTCACTAGATGCCCTAGTAAAAAGTCCTTCCCCAGCTCTCCTATAGGCCCCCTTCAGGTACCGGAAGGACGCAATAAGATCTCCCCAGAGCCTTCTCTTCTCCAGGCTGAACAGCCCCAACTCTCTCAGCCTCTCCTCATAGGAGAGGTGCTCCAGCCCTCGGATCATCCTCGTGGCTCTCCTCTGGACACGCTCCAGCAGGTCCATGTCCTTCTTATGTTGGGGACTCCAGAGCTGGATGCAGTACTCCAGGTGGGGTCTCACGAGAGTGGAGTAGAGGGGCAGAATCACCTCCTTTGACCTGCTGGTCACACTTCTTCTGATGCAGCCCAGGATACTGTTGGCTTTCTGGGCTGCGATCGCACATTGCTGGCTCATGTTGAGCTTCTTGTCAATCAGCACCCCCAGGTCCTTCTCCTCAGGGCTGCTCTACAGCCATTCCCCACCCAGCTTGTATTTGTGCTTGGGATTGCCTCAACCCAGATGTAGGACCTTGCACTTGACCTTGTTGTACTGCATGAGGTTGGCTTGAGCCCACCTCTCCAGCCTGTCCAGGTCCCTCTGGATAGCATCCCTCCCCTACTGCATGTCTACCTCGCCAAACAGCTTGATATCATCAGCAGACTTGCTGAGGGTGCACTTGACCCCACTGTCCATGTCACCGACAAAGACGTTGAACAGTACAGGCCCCAGTACTGACCCCTGAGGAATGCCACTTGTCACTGCTCTCCACTTGGACATCGAGCCGTTGACCGCCAGTATTTAAGTGTGACCGTCCAGCCAGTTCTTTATCCACCAAGTGGTCCATTTGTCGAATCCATATCTCTTCAATTTAGAGACCAGGATATTGTGTGGGACAGTGTCAAACGCTTTGCACAAATCCAAGTAGATGACATCAGTTGGTCTTCCCTTGTCCACTGCCACTGTAACCCCTTCGCAGAAGGCCACCAAATTTGTCAGGCATGACTTGCCCTTGGTGAAGCCATGCTGGCTGTCACCAATCGCCTCCTTGTTTTCTACGTGCCTCAGCAGAGTTTCCAGGAGGATCTGCTCCATGATCTTGCCAGGCACAGAGGTGAGACTGACTGGCCTATAGTTCCCTGGGTCTTCCTTGTTTCCCTATTTGAAGATAGGGGTTATGTTTCCCCTTTTCCAGTCAGCAGGAACCTCACCAGACTGCCACAACTTCTCAAATATGATGGCTAGTGGCTTAGCGACCTCATCTGCTAGCTCCCTTAGGACCTGCGGATGTATCTCATCAGGTCCCATGGACTCGTGCCCCTTCAGATTCCTCAGGTGGTCTTGTACTTGATCTTCACCTACAGTGGGCAGTTATCCATCTTCCCAATCCTCGTCTTTGCATTCTGCATCATGGGCAGTGTGGCTGCAGTCCTTGCCAGTGAAGACTGAGGCAAAAAAGTCATTGAGAACCTTAGCTCTGTCTCTCTCCCAGGTAACCAGTTCTTGTGTTTCCTCCCGTAGAGGGCCCACATTTTCTCTAATCTTTCTTTTCTCGCTGACATATTTAAAGAAGGATTTTTTGTTTGTCTTGATGTCCCTGGCCAGCTTTAGTTCTATCTGGGCTTTATTTTGTCTAACCCGATCCCTGGCTGCTCTGTATTCCTCCCAGGCTACCCACTCCTGTTTCCACTCCCTATAGGCCTCCTTTTTGCTTTTGGTCCAGGAGCTCCTTGTTCATCCATGCAGGCCTCCTGGCTTTTCTGCCTGCCTTTCTCTTTGTAGGGATGCATTGTTGCTGAGCTCGGAGGAGGTGGTCCTTGAATATTAACCAACATTCCTGGGCCCCTCTTCCCTCTTGCGCTTCATCCCATGGCACCATACCAAGCAGATTCTTCAAGAGGCCAAATTCAGCTCTCTCAAAGTCAAGGTTGGTCAGCCTGCTGTGTGCCTTCCTCGCTGTCTCGAGGATCTCGAACTCGACCATTTCATGGTCACTACAACCCAGGCTACCCTTGAGTTTGACCCTGTCTACCAGCCCCTCCTTGTTGGTAAGAACAAGGTGCAGCATAGCTCCGCTCCTCATTGGCTCCTCAACCACTTGGAGAAGGAAGTTGTCCTCAATGCAATCCAAGAATCTTCTGGATTGCCTGTGCCTGGCTGTGTTACCCTTCCAACAGATGTCGGGGTGGTTGAAGTCACCCATGAGAACCAGGGTCTGTGAATGTGATGCCGCCCCTATCTGTCTATAGAGGGCTTCATCCACTTGGTCTTCTTGGTTGGGTGGCCTGTAGCAGAATCCCACTGTAGTGTCCTCTGCTCCCGATTTCCCTTTAATCCTGACCCATAGGTTCTCAGTCGGCTCTTTATCCATCCCTAGGCTGAGCTGCATACATCCCAGCTGCTCGTTAACATATAAGGCAACACCGCCTCCTTGTTTCCCTTGCCTGTCTCTCCTGAAGAGCCTGTAGCTTTCCATGGCAACACTCCAGTCATAGGAGTCATCCCACCAAGTTTCTATGATGCCAATGAGATCGTAGCCTTGGAGGTGTGCACACATCTCTAGCTCCTGAGCAGAGCTAGAGCAGCCTGCTTTTCTCGAGGCATCATCTTTCCTCCAGCGTCATTTCTTTTCTGTCACAATACAAGTTATACTAGTTGTACCTGGCTTGGTGAAATCTGGATCACATCTTGAACAGAAATTCTCCCATTTGTTTCCCTTTGCCCTTCCAGCCGTTCTTACTCTGTGTATTATCCCTGCTATTCATTGGTATTTTTTTTTTTTAATTCAGAATTCATCTGCTGAAAAAATATAGGGGAGTTTTTCCCCTCAATCCACATATCCCAAAAGGCCAGGCTGATTGAAAAAGTAAATTCTAACAATATCTTTTGTACTCCCTCTGTGCTTGATTGCTCCAATTTGAATAATCCATGAATAAAAGAGCCCACACTAACAAGTCAAGGTATAAAATGGTATTTCTAGCATCTTTGATAAAAGCCTCAAGAATCTTACAGGTAAGAATGAACATATCATGCTGGTTATTTTTAGTTTTTGTCATTGTTGAAGGCTCAGTGAGTTTGGTGTGCGGCTGATACTCCTACTACCTGCCTTAACCATCACAGCAGAGTTTTATCGCCACATCTCCTGATGGCCAGAAAATGCTTAAACCTGATCATTTCTTTAAAAAAAAGATGGAAACATATCTTTAAGTACTAACCTTTCCCCAGGAAACCACTCAGCAAAGCCAGTACCATCTTACAGTTGATTTCTACACTGGTCCCTTTGGATTAGGAGTGATTAAGGGGGCCCTTTTCCTCATTAAGTGCACCTAAAGCCAGGGGATAAATGGGGAGGGAGGAGGGTGGCTCACCGATATTGCCAATAATGAAGGTGAGCCAAGGAAAGGAGGGTACAGGAGGTCTTCACAGTCAGCTGCACAGCCGACTCGGCTCACACACCGAAGAATATTTCTTGTCTAAGTAGTTCCCAAACTGTTTTTTGTGCAGGATAGGAGCTCCACACAGAAGGCAGGACAGTGCTGTCTGGGTGTGTGCATGCAAGTTCTGGAGAACTTCTCAGGTGTAGAAGTCATCTCCCTGACAGCGGTCCTCGGGAAGCTTTCATTAGAAATGGCTCGTTGGCACTGAATGGCCCCTACTCACAGGAGTCACGACAACCAGAAATAGAGCGTAGTTAGTGCAGAAAATAAAATGCCAACATCTGGTTAGCATAACAAGGTCACTGAAATATTCACGGCTAATTAGTACAAATTCTATACAGCAATAAGAGTATGCTGTCAAACAGTAAGGAAAAGCACCCTAGTTTAAAATAAACTTGTTTTTCCTTTTCTAAACTCTGAAAGAGGCAACATGATTTGCAAAGACTTTTAACTTGTGCTTATGCAAAAAAATGGGTCTACCATGACACATCTTATTTCTCTGGAAACTTCAAATATAATTTCCTTCTCTTTTTATCTGTATGCTCCTCCACAGATTAAAGGGGCCTAATATGAATAAGAATCAGGCCCTTGGTTGCCCTTTCGCTGTTCAGCGCCTCAGAACCCCTTTTGTAGAATCAGGTAAAACATACCACGTAACAAAGTCCTGGGGCGCAACACTGACAGATCAGTGACTTCTATAATGATACAGTTTTAGGTCTAAGACCTGATACGGCTTTAAATCTGAAAATTGAAAACCTCTTTTAATAGAATAAGGTCTTTTATTCCAGCCATTTAAGGCTACATCCACGAAGACTTGCATCCTATAATTAGAATTTTTTCTCTAGGAACTGCAAACATAAGAGACTGGGTCAAGCAAAGGGCAAATCTGTGATCTGCTTGGGATAAAGCTGAACATGAGTTTGTTTATGCCAGGCTGCAGAATGAATGGAATACAATATGACAAAACAGCTATGCTGTTCTCACTTGGCAAAAACCAGACAATAAAGTTGTCGCAGAGCTTGTGATGGTGGAGTTGGCAATATAGTTCATTTTACTAAATTGTATTACATTAGACATTTAATCTGTATAGAACAAGTTAGGATTCCTTCCAGTGAGCTGTATCATATCCTTCTAATGCCCAAGAACAGGCAGTAGAAAGCATTATATACCTATACACATATATATAAATATATACACACACGCGCGCATGTATACATCTATACTTTATAGAAGCATCGGTTGGGATGCCACCTGTGTATATAGAGGCTTTCCTTCCACTCCTGCTCCTTCCTCATCATTCCAGCTTTCCGTCAAATTCTACTTCCATACCACTTATTTAAGTATTCGAGCTATGTTTGTATATAAATATATTCAGACACTTTAATCCTTAGGATTCCAGCTCTCTGTCAACTGCTGCTTCCGCTGCTAAATACACAGAAATTCATGCTGTTCAAGGCTATTGTTTGCTCAGTATCGTGAAAATCAAATATTCACAACTTCTGGCTTTTACTAGGTACTTGTTGGTATATGACAGGTAGTCACAATGTGCTAGCTGGTAACTACACCATGCTTGAGGGATTTTTCTCCATTAATAGATATAATTAAATGTAAAAAACCCAAGCCTCATTCCATTTTGGAAAAAATTGGGGAAGGGAAAAAAAAATGAATATGACATTTTCATCTGAGTCAAAGATTTAAAAAAAACTACATCATTCATAATTTCACAACTTTTTTTCCTTCTGATTAGGAAAAAGAACCTCCCTCTCACAATGGCTGTGGGCAGGACCAATGTCTGAAACTGGAACATATATATCTTTCCCCGCTATAGCAATCAGTGATTTACAGATAATCTGGCCTGGAGGTTGCAAGTGGGCTGTCGTGTTCAGTCACTACTGACATCTCTATCCTGCATGCAACTGCCTCCTCCTTTTTGCTCTCTGCTAATCCGTATCATGAGAAATACTGAGTAATAGTTGCTTATTCAATGCTCCATCTCAGTCACAATTTGTCAGACCTTTTAGTCGTGACCACAGTAATTTCTAAAATCAACAGCAATCTCTGCGTCTTTTCACCCTGTTTAAACTGGAAAACTCATCCATCCCAAACCATTGGATTTCATATGGTACATCCATGGTACCATGGTTTTGGATTTCACATGGTACATTGGATTTCACAGTTTACATCCTCCTTTCCACTTAAGACTGACTATAGAGCTCATGCCTTATATTATGCACTTGGAATCCCTGATACCTTAATGTATTAAGTTTTCTAATGAGTTTTTGGAAGTCACAAGGAGGCACTGCATCTACCATAGCAGTTAGAGTTAAATTCTATTAACCTAAACTTTTCTGCTTCTGACACCAACATCTGAAAATCTGATACTTCACTATTGCCTTGACCCAAGACCATCAATTGCCTTGAAAAACACCGATTATCTCTTCCTAAAATTTCTGACTGTTTGATCTTGGGCATAAGCCTTAGCTTGAATAAACTATCGTACCAGGCACTGGAAACCAACCAATGAAGTTTACTAGTAACCTAGTTGGTAACATCAGAGCTAGCTTTACCTTCACCAATTCAGAAAGTGGCGCACTCAAGTTCGGTTGCATTCAGGACTTCTTTTATCAAACAAATGGAGAAATCTACCTACATAAAATGGGTGTATTCAGTCTGCTATCATGCACTCCAGGTATAAATTTAACCCTGTACATGTATCAAATCAGTTGTTTGTTGACAGAGATCAAGTCACTTGTCACACAAATTATTGAGTTTGTTACATACGTGAAATGGATGTAACAGTGACTGTCTCTGCCACAGGACATCAATGAGTACACTAAATAGTCTAGCTGAGGTTGTAGAAAGCCAGATCTTCCCACCTACCCATATAAGGCAGGATAACTTCTCCAGCAAGACAAAAGAAAGGAGAGAAAGGTGTTAGCTGTGAAAAAGGTGTGGTCTTTAACTTGGGTAAGAGCAAGAATGGGAAACAGAGACAGAGCAACTAGAGTTTTCTGATACTTCACGTAAACCTTGTTTGAAAATCAGTTGTTGCTCATACTGGTTTTGCTGGTGTCTAGTTAAAGTATTAGCAGCAGAGACAAGTCTTGGCAGAAACACTGGAGTTACTTGCTTTGGTTTCTCAGAGATAAATTTGTGACACTAAATTTTAGAAGCAATTCAAATAAGAGATGAATTTTAAAAGCCCCATGTCATGTTGCATTTACTTCTGAAACATTACAGCTGAATTTCTGACAGCAGAAGATGATATGTACACACTCATGAGTTTCCTAAGGAAAATGACTATGGAAAAAGCCTCCCTCAAGGGGAGAAAAACTTGGTCAAACACTTACAAGAGAGAGGGAGATTTTTGGGGAGATAATTTTGTGATAGCAAACTAAAAAATGCTATTCATGAGACAAAGTTACTTCTGTCAATCATGGAAAATAAAATCTGGGTTAGTAAAAAAATGGGCACAGAGTAACTATCTCAGAGGGGTAACTTTTAAATTACCATCAAAGTTTCTGATCCTCTAATACTTTTTGAGATTGCCTCCTTTTGTTGTTTATTGTTACATGTGTAATAACAATAAAGGCTGAGAGATTTGGGACTTGGCACACTAAGCTTAGATTTAAGATGCAAGATCCTTCCCATGCAGCCCCAAGCCCATCTCACAGACTTCTCCAGCATCCACTGCCTTGGCAAAAGACATACGCTGCCAACAAGCCACCAGACAACGGCACACTGAAGGTCTCACCCGGGGCACCTCCCATTCAGGCTACAAAAAAAGCCCTGGCCATGCACCTGGCCCGCACAGTAGGCAGCTTCTTGCATGGGAGGCAAGAAGAGGGAGACATGTGGGTGGACACCATGCTCCTCATGAAAGATTTGACAGGTCAGGAGAGCCTACAACTGTGAGGAGAGCTTGGTAGGGCATCACAGATGCTGGTAGCTGGTATGGGTCCTCACACCTTACTGAAAAAGCTCTGTAATTCCCCAGAGCCCCAGCTGGATGGTGAGGCAGGAGCAGAACTAATTACTGCTCAGGGAGGAACATGATAGAAATGTCTACATAACATAGTGCTTAACTTTCTTTTTCTTTAATAGAGGGGCTATTAAAAAAGATGTTTTGTACCTCATCGAGAGTTCCAACTCCACATCTGAGTTTCAGCTCATTTTTTCATTCAATTAGGGCTATTAAAGTCATCTCGACATTTGAGAAGTTAAGATGATTTACAGAATACGCAAGTTTGAGCTCAGTAGATAAAAGAAGCTGTTTTTTCTTTGTGAGCCTTATGGATTTGATACTAAAAAAAGGCAGTGTGTCCTACTCAAATACTCCCTGTTACAATGCCAGATGGGAATCTGGCACTGGATGCTGGAGCTGGCAACAGGCAGGAGTCCTGATTTGTAGTGTGAAAGGCTAAATAATACTCAGAAATAACTGTCAATCACTGATAGAGATGGAACCATTTTAGTAAAATGAAGTTTAAGTAGCACATCTGAATAATTTATTGTGGCAGCATAATCTGCAGATTTCAGCTGTGATTACAATATAAGACTCTATTAAAGACTAAAAAGTACAGAGAATAAAGCTCAGAATAAATCAGAATCGCAAAGCCACTGTCAGCAAGAGGAGAGAAAAAGTTCTCAACAGAAACTGGCTGGAGCTGTGCGCTGCAGAATTCATTTCAGGAGTTGCTGGGAATTTGGTCCGTGAATTCAGATGACAAGTTAGACATCTAACTAGCGTTCTGTTTTTTTTTTTTTTCAGAAAGATGTTGAAATTCCTTGTGAAGTTAATGCAAATTGCAGGCATCAAAGTTTCTGATAATCCAAGCACTCAGGAACACAGCTTTCAGTTTGGTTTCCTCAAAGTTCAGTGCTTGGACATTGTCACAGAAAGCCTGGGTGTTTCTGAGGAAAGTCATCATCTCTACAGGTTTTGGGGGTTTTGACAGACGAGACTAACACAGTAAGCCCTACTCCTCGCTTCTGCCTCTAAACCCTATTAGCAGTATTAAATTAAGTTAGATGCTAAATAAAATACTGAAAACGCTGGGATTTATAAATGGAGCATATTCCGTCCGTTGGACTTAATACTTTTTCCCCTAACGAGAGAGGAGAGTTCTACATTTTTACCTCAGCATCTACTTTATGGGATGAGCTCTAACTTACCTTGAAATGCTTTTTATTAATTGGACAGCTGTATACAGCATATTGTTGGGTTTTTTTCTTAGGGTTTTGAAGGTACAAGTGTTTTGAAATCCACCCCCAAAATATGTTAGAGACAGCACCTGTCTCTTTCCTCTCACACAATGGGATCTCGGTCAATGAAGGTGGCTTCCAGGCAATTTATGATGAGTATAAATAAAAAAATGGAGAGCTTGCTGCACAGGCTCTGGGAAGCACAGGGCTGAAGGAAAAATGAAGGCGGCAGGGGTCCAGATTAAAACCTGATGAATAGAAAGGCAGCAGTGATGTTTGCACAGATGTCTCCCAGTGGAACTTGTCTTCGGTCTCTCCCTGTTAAGGTTGTGATAAATTACATGGAAGGAACAAAGACTGTGCTGTAGATTCAGCAAGGAGAGGATGTAAACTTACTGTAAAATTAAAGAAAACCTAAAAATGTGCTTTCCTCAGCAAAAAGGGATAATTAAATTAAACCTCCCACTGAGAACATCTCTAAGCAGAGGGAACGGAGCTGTAAACAAAGTGGGGTCTTGCAATTATTTTTGTATCTTTTGGCCATAGTTGAATCTCCAAAGTCTTCTAAGAAAGAGAAGAGAAAGAAACAGATCCTGATATATATGAAGGAAGCTGAAAGGTAATGCAGGCACATTTGGGCACATAAGTTCAAACTGCCTCACTGGGTTTCTTAACCAGCCATATTCACTAAACGTGTGAACATATAGGCAAAACAAAAACAACAACAACAACAAAAAAAGAATTTAAGGAAAGACCTCTGTGCTGTAATTCACAGCAATAGAAGTGTATGTGTAAAAATAATGCGTACAAGTGAAACTTCAAAGTAACCCCCTACGTTTTTGGAAGTGTGCTTTTCTACCACGTGTATTTTCAGCCTTTTTTTAACTCTCAACCCTCATGCCGTTTGTTCCGTTCCCTCCACCCTGCGCTCCATGGCGACATACCAGAGCTTTCTGTGCTGGCATCTATGGAAGCAGCAGCCGTTTTGTGTTTTCTGTATTTTAAGGACATAATGCAGTTCTGGGTTGGACCAATGGTCCCTCTTCCCCAGTATTTGGTCTCAGTGGTGGCAACAGCAGAGGCTATTTATGGCAGCACACAAGCCTCAACATTTTCTCATACTTTTGTTTTGTTAGATCCCTGCATATTCCTGCTATTATCTGTTTATATACTTGTTGGCCTTAAATGTGTTTAATCCCTTTTTCAGCCTGCTGACATGTCCTCAAGCATGTCCAGCAGTGCCAAGCTCCAGAAGCTCATCACCTGCTTTCAGAGCAGCCTTTCGTGCATCTCTTTTATACCGTTCTTCTTGTTTCAGTCAGTGGCCCTGTTTGGGATATTTGATGACTACTAATAGCACAGGCAGCACACTTGGGGTCTCCATGCTTCTGAAAAACCCTGGTCAGATCCCTCTTCAGCTCTCCTCCTCTCCTACCCAAGGAGGTGACTTCCCAGGAGGTACGGCTCCTTTAGAAATACAGTTTTCATTAATCAAATGCTATTTGTCAAAACTGGCAATGATTATATAGTAACGAGAGTCCTTGGAAAGTACAGCAGTCAGCGATACGAAGTGGCGTTTACCAACAATAATTACTATATTTCTGTCCCTGTGCTTACGTAAAGACAATAGCTGTGACAATAGCTGGCAAACCAAGTCCTCGTGACATATTCCATTCCACCAGCAAGCCTGTGCTTATTTTGGTTAGTTCCCTTGCCCTTGACTGCACAGCGCAAGTAAAACCTGCTCTAGTGTGTAGCAGTTTGTAATTTATCTATCAAAGGTATTTATAGAGCACTAGTCACTGGAGTATTTATGCTCTAACACCACTGACATGTTAGAAGAGAGGGAATAAGGCTTATTACAAGGGACTTCTTAAGCATTTTTTCCTGGCAAAAGGCTTGGTGAAGCTTCCTTTGAAAAGCTGAAGGTTTTAGGAAGACATTATTGAAGGAAAAGTTACAGTCTGGATGCAAAAAAAAAAAAGGGTGAAGAAGAGGAGATATCCTAAGTTGTACAAAAATATTCTGTTTGAAGTAAAAATGTAAATTTGAAGTAAAATGTTCAGAAACCAAGAAAAGTTTTCATATGAGAGAAAAGTTATTTCATATTATTTCATTTATTTCAGATAGTTCCATTCCATTCCTGACTAAAGCACCAAGGGCCCAGGCAACCAAGGTCATATGTATTAAAAAGTCATCCTGATCAATCAAAATGATGTTTTCAACAGCAACGGTGGTTGGAAGGTGGGGTCTCCAACAACCACGAGGCAGGAAAAGTTACAGGGATTGAAGTCTAATGAGGGACATGAAGAGCTTTTAGTATTTCCCCCTTTGACAGTGCCTTTCGCCTATCATCCCAATATTCATCTCTTTTGAAAGAGCTGGAAAAGAGACAAGCAAGCCAAACCACACAGAGCTGGAAAAACTCTGGGTTTAGACTTCTCATCACCAGCCACACAAGAAGACAAATGAAGAAATGGGTGTCTCAGCATCTGACGGTGTGATTTATGCACTGCTCAATACTGCTCTAAGTTCAAACTGACATTAGCAGAAACGTCTCGATGGGAGTCAAAGTCTAACCCAGACATGAGGTTAATGCTGTACATCAGCTCCATTAACACTCAGAAATATTACATGCAAGGAAGATATATGAAGGCTGTTAGCGAGACCGCAAGGGTTGTGTCTACACATAGCAGGGTTTAAGCACCGTCTTGGTACAGGGTGAAGAACTGCAGCCTGCCAGCCCTGCGTTACTCCTCCTAGCTCATCAAGCCCAGCCAAACAGCTGGAGACATTGCAAACAGCCCCCTTCCCTCTCCCTTCTGTTTCCAGAGGGAACTGTCAAGAAGTCTTCCTGCTGGCGTTTTAAAAGCAGATGAGATCAAGTACGCATTTAAGAATAAATATATTTAAAACAACAAGCCCTCAAAAATGAAAACCCATCTGTTGCTGCAGAATATAAATTAAAATGCTACTCATACACACTTTAACTTAGCGCTCATGAGAAAAAAAAAAAAAGATCAGGCTATTTGCTGATTTTCTTGACAATGTAATGTTCACGTGGCATGTCCCTCCTTGGGACTAAAAAGCTGGCTATTTTTCATGGCTGTGCAGCACAAAATGGCTCATTGTAAGGCAGGCTCTTCTGCAACCACCAGGCAGGAAAAGGTGAAGGGTTTGAAAACTGGAGGTTTAGGGATAATGGGGTAGGAAGAAACTCAAACACCCTACGAGTTGCAGCATGTGAAGGAGAGACAAAACACCACACTCAGCAGTAACTGGCAGAAAGAAACTGGAGTTCCTTTAGAGAAAATGGAGTCCTCTGAATTAGGACATCCTTTTCTAATGACCGGGATTGGGTAAGTGATATCATGGTACCCTTCCTCAGCCTTGTCGCATGAGGCAAGCAGTGTTTTTTTACCTTCTGCAGGTGAGGACTGGGAGGTGGAAGTGGCCAGTGTGGGCGCTCTGTAACAGGGAATGGGGAAAGAGAGATGCTGGATCCCCCATGGAGCCAGCTGAGATGCACAGAGCAGGCAGCTCAGCAATCAAAATGACTTCAGCTCACCAAAGACTTTCCATCTATCATCACTACTGTAATCCATGGTTTTTTTCCTTTGTAAGGAAGGGGTGATGAAAGGCAGACCTGCATTTGTAAATCCTTCTTCTGCAATCAGCAGCGTTTGGCACTTTGTTGATGTCTGCTGCCCTGCAGACGGCAGCTGGCCATCAGGGTACCCTTACCACTGGCTGGAGAGGGTCTGGGAAGCTTCCCATCAGGTTGGCTTCTCTCTCTTCCATGACCAGACAGGGAGGGAGGTTCTTGGTGGGGGTCCCAGGTCAGGTCAGCAGAGACTGAATCTGCTGGGTTTGCTCCTGCCTGCCCCTCTCTTGGCTGCCCATTTCCTGGTGGCATTGGTGGTGGCAGCCGCAGCAGACTGGTGCTCAAGGACTGCCTGTTATTAGTTTGATGTGGTGCCAAGGCTTTCCAGAAGACTACCACCGAAAGAAAGGAACAGTAATTTAACAACCTCCATCTCATCTAAGTATAAATGAATTTTCATGGGCATAAATGGAGAGGAAAAAGGGTTATCTACCCCAAGCACTTGTCTTCAGCTGAAAATCTCAAAAGCCTGACACAAACAATGGAGGGTGTTAGACTTTCTTATAAAAAGGCTCCAAAAATTTTTATAACAGCACATAATACTCAACCTAAATATAGGGTTAGTTCTGGCTTTTCTATAAAAAGACAAGTATAACACAAGTGGTACTTGATCTGAAAAAATGGAATATTTAAACTGCGTGTTCCAAAAAAATTTCCTCCCCCATGATCCCTCCGTTTAGTTAATAGAAAGCAAAATATGAATGGACACTCTTGGGCATTAATTTTGGTCAAACCGCTTCCTGCGATTTCCTTTTGTTTCTTGCAAGCCTTTTATGAAAAGAAAAAAAAAAAAAGAAAAAAAAGAAAAAAAAAAGAAACCAACTCAGTCCTGAATTAAAACCCCCCCACAAGAAACTATTGCAAGTGCAGCTCTTGAAAAAAAAAATCAGAAAGGACCAAGAAGGGCAGTAGTAATCCTAAGATTAAAAGAAATGAGTTATGAGAACAAGTTAGAAAACTATGTTCGTAAGTAGGGATTTAATAGAAGTGACCAAAATCGTAAATAACTGAGATAACAGAAGCTTCTTTTTTAGCTTCAGTGCAGAAGGTTGGATAAGGAGAACACAAATGGAAGTTAAAGAAAAATAAATTTAAAGTAAGCATTAAAAAAATCACTTTTCGTCTCTGATAGCGGTAAGCAGGTTAAATGACCTACTGCTCAAAGTTTTGAGGCGGTGACCTTGGGATTACTCAGGAAGGAGACTGGACTGAAAAGTGTAAAAATAAGCAAACTGCACCAAATGAAATAGCTGTTACTTGCTGGTTCCCACATGTTCTGCTTTTATAAATGTTTCTGCTTTAAATATCATGTACCTGTGCTCATAAATCAAACATTCTGCACTGTGTTATTTCAAACTTTTAAAAATATTATTTATTAGACCAAAAATGTGACAAGTTTCTGTAAGAACTGAAGATCTACGTAACTTGATATTTAGGATGCAGCATCTAAGCATCATTCTGATGTTTTAGGCGCATGAGAAAACAAACACCGCTGATCTCTGAACATATAACAAGTCTAATCATGCTAATGAACAGGAATCATAACGCAGTGTAAATGCTGAGTAATAAACCCATCATTTATCTTCTATTATGTCTGTGCTAAAAGGAGAGCTTTCTTCAAGCTGAAAACACAATATGACAAGCTCTTCTGTACTGTCGACATTTCATGAGAGCCTGGAAAGATCATTGTGTATTATCATCTCTGTGGTGCACTAGGAATCATCCACAACCTGCATGAAGGTCTGCCTGCTCTTAGGTTTACTGGAGAGCTGTTCTTCATGGCAGCCATGAATGACTGAAGGCAAGGCTGACTTTATTTAGCCCTTCCACTTTCTGGCCTGCCATATAAATGTAAGTTTGGATTCAGAAAGCTGCTCTGGCTTGTGACTTCAACGAGGCATGCAGCAAGGCACGTTTGCAACCCTGCTGAAACGAGGTCTGAGCCACTGCTCCAGAGCCCAGTAAAATCAATGCCTGCCTTGGATTTTGGATCAGAGCAATTTCTCAAGCAAAAGCTGGTGTGTTGGTTTGGTTTTGCTTTTTTTTTTTGTTTTCTACTTTTCCCTTATTAAATTGCAGTAATCCATGGCCTAGCATTTGAAGTGGAAAAAAAGGACCTGAGAGACTGGGGGCAGAGCCAGTAGCCCAGAACTGACTCAAAAGGGGAGGAAGGTAAGTTTCACTCTTGCCTTTAGCAATCTGAGTTCAGGCTGCTGTGATTCACAGCTCATCAGCTCCAGACCACAAGTGCATGACAGGGCCTTGATGCTGCCAAACAGGAGTCAAAGTATACGGACCTCTGGGAAAGAGGAACATCCCCGGCAGGAGGGCATGAGAGCAGAGCTCTTCCATTTGCAAAGTGTTTTTAAAAAGAGGGAAAAGCTAATCTTCATGGGGTCTAGTGTGATGGGTGGGAAAGATACCTCGAATGTACATGGCAATGGAAAACCTGCAGCTGAACCCAAATGATACGAATCTCTCTCACGTCACAGTAGGGCTCTGGGTCACGGTTTCCTGAAAGGGAGTCCCAGAAGCATGAACACCTATTTCCCAAATACACACAATTCTCATTGTGCAGCTAAAGCAGTCTGGACCCTGGAATGGTGATAAAGGTCCTTAGCAGATGGTCTATGATGTCATCAGGGATTACTAGAAATAGTGTTAATGTAGTACTAACATGACACAGTCGTGGTATAGAAGTTCATCATGAAGGTTTTTTTACAAACATCAAATGAAAAAGCAGTCCATACATCAGAATACTTGCTCTGCATAAACCAAAGCACTCGTGTACACCTTAAATGAACACAAGAACAGAAATATATTCCACATTTGGATTAGTGAAACATTTTTTTCATTATTTCTAAGTTAATATCTCTTGTAATACAGCTTTCCACTATATTAAGAGTGTTGAATTTTGCCTGTGCAGCAAAAACGGATAGGAGCTACTTAAACAAAACTTTTGCTTATAAGCAGATCTAAAGAATTAAGCAACCCAGTGGTGTAATGTGCCGCTGCAAGAAAAAAATTTCCATAGCATACAGTAAACACACTTTTAATAACTTTGATTTTTAGAACAGTTTTTTCTCAAAACTACCTTATGTATTAGGTCTTAAAAATTAAACATATGTTGAGACTGATCTCATAAAACACAAGGAATCTTAGTTAGAGATTTATAAGAACTGTTTTTTACAAAATTAGGGGATGTTCCATTTTAATAAAACTGCAAAGATTACTTATCTAATCTGCTTTGAATTGACCGCATCTTCTTCGTGCCGAGAATGAAAATTTTGTGATGAGGGGCAACGCTTCTCGGAGCTGCTCCACCAGCAGAGTCTCCCTTGCCCTTCTCTCCTCTCTTCCCCACCAGCTCCATCCAGGCACCTTGATGCTCTTCATCAAGATTAGGCAAGTCACTCTCCCTAATGAGCCATGTCTAGATGTTGTAGAAACTAAAGTAAGTGTCCTTTACCCACGAGAGTTCACGTGCACTAATAGGATTAAAGCCTGGCAATGATTTGATAGCATGCATCAACATGAACCACTCTTCAAAACAGAAATTGAATAAATACTGCCCGATGAGTGAAATTTTGGTTTTTTTTTTAAGGCAATTCTCTGAGCAGAGTAATTTTAAATGTGGAAAGTTCTTAAGATTTTCCAGGTGTTTGAGGGGGGGTCTTCTGTTTTTCTCTTTTTTGGGTGGGGTGTTTTGTATGTGCCGTAATAGAGGTGGGTTTATTAAAACTGGTTTCCTCTCTCTCGCATTATTGCAGTAGTAGATACATGTAGGTAGGAGTATAGGCACAAGTACAGAGGCGATGGCAACAAACAGAACACATCATGATGTGAACATTGGCAAACATGACCTAAGCTTTAATTTTCCATTGGTTTCTTTACAATAACCTTAAAAATTTGAAATAAATTTGCTCAAAGTCATCAGACTGACCTAGGAAAAAGCAAGATTTTTAAAGCAAGATTTAATCAGTCATCTCCTAAACAAGAGACGGAATTGTACGTAGGTTTGGGGTTATTTTACATTCATCTCTAATTGCACATCCCAAAAAGATGTCTTTTTCAACAAACTTCTATCCACAGCCTTGATTTAATTATGCAGATAATAAATGGTTGTGAAGCAGAGTTATTCTATTCTTTCTTTGTTCCACTATCAGAAGTGTATTTATTTACAGTGCTTTGATCATATATGGGAAAGTAAATTCAGGACACACAGCATTTAAAAGAAGATAGGTCCATTGCATTTTCTTGAAACAGTCAAGATATTATCTATTATTTTTTTTTATGCCACATAAAATGTTCTTAAGACCCATTTATTAAAGGTAACTCAGACAGTTTCTGCAGTTAGTATCAAGGAGAAGGTAAGGTATCCGGATCAAGACGGTGGCTCAGCACTTTTTCAGACTCTTTGAATGACTCCTTAGAGACGTTTTCCTCTTTCCACATGCAGAAACGCTGATGAATTTGCACTGCTGGTGCCTGTCCTTATCACTCTCTGGGAGCAATGTGTAAAGAAGGAAAAGCGCTGATCCGTGGGTACGGCCTTGCACAGAAAGGAATGATGGCAGGGCAGGGTCGTCCTCCCTAGCCCGCACTCCTCTCAAACTTATTCCACTAATTCTGTGTTTAAGGGGAAATTGGCTGGTAGAGGCATGCAAGACTGTGCACCGCTTTTCTTTGTGCCTTGCTTGGTATGTGGCTCCTTCTCAGGCCTTTTGAAAGTCCTCATCCTCTGAGAGCTGGCGCTCTCCTATTTTACACAGGAAAATTTTTGTTCAAAGAGCAACGTAAGCAGTCCATGAAATTTCTCATCGTTTCAAACGTTTCTTATAAGTTCCTAAAGAAAGAATTACTGGTCCATAATTACCAAAGCCATTATAGTTGGGGTTTTTGTTTGGGCTTTCTTTTTAAATGAATAAGTATTTGGCATTTGCCAGTCCCCTGGGGTGTAACATTAAAGTCTTGAACAACTTGCTAGGAGCTCTTAAAGCTTGGATTAGCAGTCTAAAAAATGGACAGAAAGTATATGTCAAATTTCGTGGTTTGACAAGCACATCTTCTCTTGATGCCTTTGATTTCTAACAGTGAGTCAGTTGTTCTTTCCATAAGGAAAAAGACTGGGAAAGCCTCTTTCTGTCATCTTCTGGTGAAAATGGAGGTGAGGAAATGGTCTTGCTCCTGTGCTCCTGTGTTCATATCGCCTTTGACTGTCCCACTCGCTCTCAGACTCTCCAGCTGACCTTGCCGTTCTTTGATAACTGCTTTCAATTTTCAGAAAAACCCTGTCCACTGGAGGTAAACAGGAGAGACTGTAGCAAACTGTCTACACAGCTCTTAAGACCTGCAGTTTTGCTGTCACACCGAGGCGTTTAGAAAAACAACAACACTCCCTACACAGAGAATATAGTTAGTAGTTTACATTACTGCATGCAAGCTATTTCAGAGGAAATGAAGCATATTTTAATTTATGCTTTGACTGTTAAAACTTAAAAAATTCTAATGTCCGCATTAATAATCACCCTCACTGAAGTGATGTCTGAATTGATTTTGCCCAGAATTTCGCAGACATGGAAATGTAGATTTTTAGCAGCTTAGTCTTTAAATATGTAATGGGGTGAAAGTTATTTCTCGTTAGCTCAAAGGTTGTGTTACCAACCTTGCCTGCATGTTTATTGCTGGTGTCAGTGGGGAAGGCTTGCTGCCCTCTGCTTTCTGCCTTCTTGGTGACCACTCGCTGTGTCCCCACCGGCTGCATCTCCTCTGATTAAATCCAACAAGTGCAGAAGACATAGTCCTCCCCTCGCCTTTTCCCTTTCCCCTCCTGTTTCACATTTTCCAAGCTCATTTTCAGTGTTAAACCACTTTGGAGTGCTTGCAATAAAGACTGGTTTGGTGTCCCATGGACTGGCTCAGCATCAGGCTCATCTGCTCTGGGTCAAATTCCAAATTCCTCATTCAGACAGGACTCTTGTGACCTGAAATGGGTGCCCTGCCCTCCACGGCATGGGACAGGCACCTCCAAGGAATTGTCTTGGCCTCACCAGCTTACCTGGAAGTCTTGTGCTGCATTTCCCATTGCACCATGTGCCTACCTGCGTATTGCTCTTCCTCCCTCTCCGGCAGGAGCAGAGGGCCTCCCATTCCTTACCTTGTCACGGGGGCCACAGGTCTTGCTCTTCTGCCCCTTCTGCTGCAGCAGGGCAGACACTAGAGAACAGGAACGGACCACTTCTGGACTTGCTTTTAGACCCACTCCCAAAGAGCAAGAGCACAGATTTGTTTCACAAACAAGTCTTAGGAAAGAGAAGGAAAGCAGTTTTCTCCCTGCCCCACTCCTCATCCATCCCCAGATTGATCCAGATTTTATTCAGACTTCTCCCTGAAGAGAGAGGGGGAAGGGCTGTGTGTCTTCAAACTCATCTGTGCCCTCAGTACAGTCATCATTTGCGCTGAAATGGCGGAAAGAGTGAAAAGAGCATTAGGTCTTACCTGTACCATTGCACCTCTAGAAATCTTCATATTTTAAAATTACAAGTTTAAATGAGAAACATCAAATATAAATCTTGTCAGATGCTTGCTAATATTTTCTTCATTCACCTGTATGAAAATACTATAAACACTTCACTCTGACAGCATTTATTTTTCCTGAAAAAATTAACAGAGCTCTTCCTGTTTCTTCGCAGCAATAAAGAAATTACATACATATACATAATTAGCAGTAATTTAAATAAAGAAGCATATGGATACATGAAGGAAAATATTCCTCTATGTACCTATTTCTGTATTTCAGTGGGTGTTTAGGTTACTATGATAGCATTACATTAGAAAGACAGCACATATAGAGAAATTTGTCAATTCTAATGCAGTTATTTGACTTGCATAATGGTACATAATTATGTAATTGGGGTAAATATACTTACTACTTGCAATATGCAACTATCTGGCAAACTGCTATTCAGAAATGCCAGCACATTGTGGTGACATATACAAGCTAGATGAAATAAGGCAATCACAAAAGTTCTTCTTTTTCCCATTTCTCACATGAAATTCCCATTTGCTAACTGCACTGCACCTTCACCCTTACCCTTGCTGGCTTGCTTATATCTATGGTTACATTTCTGTCATATCCACCGGCATCTTCATATGTGTTTCATTACTAATGGTTTTCCTCTATCATGAAGTAAGACATCAGAAATTTGCTGGCATTTCTGACCTTATCTAACCACACACAGCAAGCCTTTCATTTTCCAAGGGTTTTCGTTAATTTTCTGGGTGACCATCCAGCATGGGGTGAGAGACCAAAACCAGCACCAGCTTCTGGCCTTGGTCTCAGTTCAAGAAAGCGCAATGATTGCCCTTTCACTGCAAAGGAGTTATATTAGGTGTAGATGACAAGGTGTTGGGGGGCGTCAGAGGAGCCTCTGTGAGAAATGGCCAGGGGCTGCCCCATGCCGGGCACAGACATGTGGAAGGACGGGGGAAGGAGCATCAGAGAGGAGAGGTTACAGACTGACCACACACCCCCATTCCCATCCCCCTGTGCTGCTTGGAGGGGTAGAAGAGCAGGAGTTAAGTGGTGAAGTTAAGAATGGAAAAGGAGGAGGAAAGGTATTGTTTTAGTGTTTGTCTTTTTTTTTTTTTTTCTGACTACTATAATATATTTTATTTGGCAATACATTAAAACTACTTTTTCCCAAGTCAAGTCTGTTTTGCCCAAAACAGTAATTGGTAGGCAATCTCCCATCTTTATCTCAACCTACAAGCTCTCGCGTTCATTTTTTTTTTTTTCCTATTTTCTTCCCCCATCCCACTGGAGGGGGTGAAGTGAGCAGCCGGATGGGAGTTTGGCCTTTAGCCATGGCTCAGCCTCTGCAAAAAAAATTTTTTGGATGTTTGTGCTTGAAATCTCTCATACCTAAGAGACTTTCCATCAAGCCCAAAATTTCAGAAACAAGACTCATGCCCTGCCTGACCTCTGCTCTTCTCTTATTCCAGTTCAGTCAAGCGTTTCAGCAACCCATTTAGATGTGGTTTGAGTTTTAACACAGTTATTAAGCAAAGCACTTGAGCAGGATCTGGGCATTAGTGATTAGAAACCTTCTTCAGTTTCACAGCTGAAATACTGATTCAGTTCTCTTTCTGCCAGTTGCTGGAAGGCCTCCAGAAGTGAGCCACATTATTCTTACTTAGCTTTTTTCCTCAGAGCACTAAACTGGCCCTTATTTCCAACCAGCACATAGCACTTTTTATCCCAGCACATTCCTTCTGATCCAAGCATTGAAAAAAATTCGGACTTCCATAGCAGAGCCCGTTGCTCTTTTCCCGTCACACAGCATAGTACCACATTTTGAGCAATTAAAAGTTGCAAGTCCAGAACGTACCTGCATTCCAAATTTACATTTGAATTACATCTTCTATTTTCAGGCAAAAAAAGAAGACAATTTATAGCACATGACAAAATGGAGAATAAGGGACAGGGTAGGCTCCTTAGCAGCTGCCATCAGCTGTTATGGCATATCTGAATTTGGCAATACATTTTGAGTTATTGAGGTATGAGGGCTTATTTGTCTCTCTGGGTCTTCACAGTGTAATTTCCCCACTGCTCCATATCCTAACTAGGTGGACGCCAGGGGACACACGCAGGTGAGACACGGGGCACGGGGAGGGCAGCGTTATCTATCTTACTGTCCCACCAGATCTTCTCCAGGTATCTCTGAAGCGAGGAGGAAGGCAGGTGATCACACACACACAGAGAAACAGGAGAAACCTACAGTGAGACACAATTAACCATTGAACAGCTGCTAATGGGAATCACTTATTGGAAGATTCAGACCAGTTTTCACGCGCAAGAAATTCTACTGCTGCACTTTTAGGGACTACTGCTGTTCTTGAGGATCTGGGCTTCCAGATCTCCAGTTTGGGGCCCTTAGTTCTAAAAAAAAAATCATAGGTTTTAATTCAATATGGAACTCTACAATTAATTAGGAATCTCATTAAGGGAAACAAGGCTTTTGCTATGTAATAAAATTTTGAAGGTAGCGTGCCATGTGACGGGCAGTGACTTCTTAAAGGGAATGTGATGACCCTTGCTCTCAAACTCAGGAAGTTGCTCTTTAACATTGCAAGCACAGGAGGATTGCTAAAATTTGTATTTCCTTATCTGCTTCTGCTGTAGACATTCCTGCATCGGCAGATTTTTACAATGTAATATATGAGTTTGCTCAGTATTTTCCTAATTCAGAAGACCCAGTGTCCTTTTAAGGTCTGCAGATATTCTTGAAAAGGATGTAATTTCCAAATCTGACAAGTTAGTGCAGCAAGCATTCACTGCGTACATTTTAATACAAACATTGTTAATTCAACTTTGTCAAATACAAGTCATCATTAGGAAGAAGTACATGACACGAGAAAGTAACCGTCATTTTAAATCAGCTTCATATTGTAGTTATAGATTTCTAATATACATTTAATTACAGTGATTACAAGCCTTTATAAATTATCAGCTAGGTCTTTGGGAATATCCTTCCCTTTATTTCACTCTGCTTTAATTTATTGTTCCTAAATAGAGAACAATTATCATTTGCAGCCAGCTGCTCCTCAAACACACTAGAGAAAAGGGATTTGTTTCCAAGCTCTTTCTCAGTTGTTTCTACTATATTTTTTTTTACACAAACGTAATTCACATGCTTCCTCTTTTCGGCCAATGGACAAACCAGTCTTATGAACTCCCAGGACTGGCCATCACAAGTTTCTAAGTTTAGAAGGACTTTCGGTGGATGTCAGGGACATTCCCATGAGGACCTGTGCCCTGGCCTCCATCTGGACAACAGACCCAAAGTCTGTCCAGGATGGTAGCTGGAGTACAGGTACCTTCTTCCGAAACAGAGAGACCCTTGCACTCATCCAGTCGAGCTGAAGTGGGCCCTGCAACTGAGACAAGTGAAATGTGAAGGGGAATTAAATGAAATGGCAATGTGTCAGAAAGAGCAAAAAAAGGAGTTTTTTACTTGTCTTTATTATTAGTGAGTCTTCTGATCTGGTCTGGTCTGTTGTAACACAAAAGGCAGTAATAATATATACATATTTGTGTGTTTCATCAGTTCTGTATATAATCAAAAAAGAGAGATTTAGGCCCAGAGTCCCAAAAGATGCAAAGCTTAACTGCAGGAAGTTCCCCTCCAAAGGTGACATCGGAGTATCACAGCCTCAGCTGGGCCAAGACCTGGACATGGCACAAACAGGCTGAGCGTGGTGAGCCGCGGCCAACAGGGCAATGGAAACCAGGGTATGAGCCTTATGTGAGCCACGGACCAATGCCTGACAGGAGAGCATACCTGAAACCATCAGAGATGTGTAGCCACGCCTGATGGAAGAGCACACCTGAAACTATCAGACAGATGTAACAGGATGTCATCGTGGCCAGAGGGTCCGGTGGCCAGGGCTGACACGTGGCCATAATGACCCTTAGAGCTGGTGATGAGGGCAGCACTGTCACACGGATGTCTGACAACATGTAGCATCCAAGCTGGCACCATCATGCACTGGAGCATGCCCACTGCCCAGAGCTCGCCCCTAGGAGTAGACATCACCATCTCACTGGAGAGATGAGGGGGGCACATCTCAGCTGATGGGGGCGGCGGTGAGAGTGCGTGAAAAGCTGTTTCTGGCAGAGCGTGTCCCTTCTTGGCCCTGCTAAATTAAACTGAGCTTTGCAACATCACGTTATCTGGTGTTGCTTTTCCTTCCCTTGGCATTAGGTAAGGCACGTCATAAGGATTTGCAAACTTGGAATATTCATTAGAAAAAGACCCACGAATATTTTGTCTTTGTCCTAGTAATAATCCTAACAGAAAAAAGCTACTGAGAAGTTCTTATTACAATTTTAAACTTAAATCAGCAGAAAGGAGCAGAAAGAAAGCTTCAATAACTGTAGATAAAATCTTTTTTAGAAAAACAGGGCCATGGTACGAGGAACACAGCCATCAGCCCCCCTCCGGGTAACAGGCAATGCTTTTCATGAAGTTTTGTTGACACAAACAGGACTGCTGTGAGTGAAATACGGAGAGTAGTAATGAATCAAGCTTAATGTAGCATTATAAATTTCAGTGCTCTGTAAAAATTAGAGGTAGGTAACAGACAGCAGGACTGTTACAAGTGTCTGTACAGCTCTTGTTAAAGACGCCTTTGGTAGAGGACAGATAAAAAAGCACTGTAAAACACTGCACTTTCAACAATGGATTAAAATCTATGGTTGCTTTTGGGAAGAACACTGTTGCTTCCTTTTGCTTGAAGTTGACGTTGGTCAGCTAACCCATGGATGCTTAATTGAATTTATTCCTTTGTTAAATGCATAGGAAATTGCGCAGACAACCCAAATGCAGTTTATTAGCAGAGTCTTAATGATTCGGCTCTGTTTTAGGGAGAAGAGAGGGAGCTACAAGGCATCATTTTCTCACAAATCTACAAGACAGTCATGCAGCAGAAAGCTGTGTTGACTTCTTTCCTTGTTTTTGATGCTCACACACCCCCGCCCTTTTGCAAGCGGATATCTGAAATAATAGGCAGTAAAGCTACTGCTAAGGGGAAAACCTAACCATTTTGAGACCTTTTTTAATGTCAGGCTCATACCTGTGAGACCATGGTCCTGTGATCACTACTGCTTATCAATGTGCAATCAGGCAGGTTACCCAGCAGTACAAATATGATCCAGAGCAGGCACAGGCAGATGGTCATATTTCTGTTGAATAACCTCCACAACCAGCGGGGAATTTATTGTAGCTTTATGCAATCAGGAGCACTGGCTGCAGAGGACAGCTGAAACCTGATCTTGTGTAAAGCTCCTCGGTACAAAGTTAGCCCATCCAACTGTTCTGGAACAAACCTGAAACCACAGGGGGAGTTCATACTGTGTCAACCCGCTGCATCACTTTGGGTCTGGTATCAGGAGCCCTGCGGCCAGACTTACCGTGCAATGCAACCTCAGCCTTGGACCCAAATTCCAAGCAAGTCCCTTCGCAGTCCCAGAAAGGTTAATTCACTCATGCCTGAACAGTTTAGAGAGGGTGTTGTCTGTTGACTCCAGGCTAATTATATCAACACGAACCAAGGCTTAGTCAAAAGTCAAAGAGGCTTCTGATATATTAGCATTAAAACAACCGAGATTTCTGGTGTACATTATGTAGTATCAGTGTTGCATGCAGCCTTTTCTGTGTGTGACCAACAACAACAGCAGGGACTTAGCCTGGAAACATGTCTCTGCTTCTCTCTTGTGAGACCCCACCTGCAGTACCGTGTCCAGCTTTGGAGTTTTCAGCACAAGAAAGACATGGACCTGTTGGAGCGGGTCCAGAGGAGGGCCACGAAGATGATTAGAGGGATGGAACATCTCTCTTATGAAGACAGGTTGAGACAGTTGGGGTTGTTCAGCCTGGGAAAAAGAAGGCTCCAGGGAAACCTTATAGCAGGCTTCAAGCAAGGGACCTACAAGAAAGCTAAAGAGTGACTTTTTGTAAAGGCATGTAGTGATAGGACGAGGGGGAATGGCTTCAAACTGGAAGAGGGGAGATTTAGATTAGATATCAGCAAGAAATTTTTCACTATGAAGGTGGCGAGACACTACAACAGGTTGCCCAGAGAAGTTGTGGAGGCCCCATCCCTAGAGGTGTTCAGGCCAGGCTGTATGGGGCTTTGAGCAACCTGGAAGGTGTCCCTGCCCATAGCAGTGGGGTTGGAACTAGATGATATTTTAAGTCCCTTCCAACCTGAACCATTCTATGATTCTATGGGCCATGATGTCCTCTGCATCCTCACACTGTGGCCTCAAGGCTGGAAGGACTGAACTACACAGCTCAGGGTGAGGCCTTGCAAGCTTCCATCATGGTTTTATTACACACTTGCCTGAGCACGCTGATGCAGGGATGGTGGCAACAAGGGAACCCGCTGTAGTTACCCAAGCCTACAACATAATTTTTAGTGTTTAATTACAATGTTTGAAGTAAACACCATTCCTGCTTTCAGTGGCCTTTCATGGACTTCTGCTTTTGGATTGGTAGCAAGTATCTGAACTTTCCTTGTCCTTTTCATCACTGGATGATGCAAGTTTGCCTGAGGGATCTGTTCCATTATACTTGTACACACTTGGTGAGAAATTCAGTTAGCACAATGCCTCAGAATTGCATATATTTCTCTATAACCCAAATTTGCTCATTTTAAGAGCAAAATGGACATAAATGCTGCATAATGCCCATGCCAGTGTGATTTTCATCACTGTTCTGTGGATGATCTAAGCTATGCAGCAGGCATTTTGCAACGCTCTTTAACAACAAACACAGGTCAGTTCTTTACATTTTGCTTTACTTTTCTTGTTGGCTTCTGTCCTGGTTTGAGCTTCTTTTGGTAGGTTCTTTTTCCTGGCTCCAGGGAGAGCAGAGATCAATAACACAAACCTAATATTAGAAACGCCTTCAGAAGAGCAGCATCCGTGGGTGTGCTCCTCGCATGTCTTGTCCCCCCTCCCAGCAGCAGGCAGCAGCACCCATGACACAGTGCTGGTCCACCCAGGGTCACGAACTGAGGGATGAGAACACCCTGGCACTCACTGCCTGCTTGCAATAACAGTATTCCTTGTAAGTAATATGGAAGAAGGAAAGGTGTATAATAACTTTTACGTGATTACTTTCAGATGCCGGTATCTTGAGGGTGGATTAAAATTATTCTTGGGTTTGAAAATAATATTCCTTTCTAGTTGCAAGGCCTAAGGAGCTACAGCAAGTTGAAAATAAGCTAGATATTACTTCTTCTTGAGTATTGGACTCATCTGGAAGACAGTAAACAAGTCTGACGACAGAAGGCTGCAGTTTGGAACATGACCATGGAATTGCATGGGTCTTGCTGAGGATATTTGACCAATAACATTACCAGCGCGCTCATCTTACAGTACATGGCCAGGTACATTCAGAATTTTGCAGGTTTAATATCCAGCCCCACAAATCACTGAGAGGAGACTTATACTCCTGTATACAGGCATCTCACTACTGCCAAGATCTAGAGAAGTGCATTTTCAAGGAAGACTATTTGTTAATGAAATGTAAAAATGGCTAAAAATTTGCTTCTCTCACCTCTTGTTTCACAGCAGGAAAGACAGTGTACAGTTCTGTAATAGCTATCTAATGCCATGACAAAGCCAGTATCCAGATGTAGCAAGGTTATTTTTTAGTCTATCCAGTTTTCTAGGAGACATTATCTTCCATCAACACCCTTCTTAACTTCTTAGCAACATAACATTCTCTTTGCAGCTTGTTCAGCTCTACTTTCAATGTTTAAATATGATTTGATAAAAATAACTGTTTCAGAAACCACACAATAACATTTCAAATCAGGTAATGAGAGCTTGATTTAAGGCACAATGGCTAATAAAATTATATCCAGTACTGTCTGGTAACCAAAAATAGACTGAGAAAAGAGTCATGTCTTAGGGTGCTGGTCAGCATCAAGTATTGCTTCTTCCAGAGGAGACAGGAAAGTATGAGAACAAAGGCTTTCCTTTCTCATACACCGATTTAAATCCAGAATGCCAAGGAATTTCCATAGAGACCATCTCAATACCTCCAATACAGATGGTGGGGGCTGGGGAAGGGGAGGGTGGGGAAATCTGACCTCAAGTGCTACTTTCAAATTAAAATTGACATGCAGCTTACAAAAATAATGGGATCTGAGTCGCTTCTAAGAGTAATACCTCCAGTTAGTGAAAGGATACAGACTGAAAAATCATATTCTAAAAAACGTCCTAACTCCTCCCTCCCCATCCCCTGTTTAATTTGAAGAAGACAGGGATGATAGACAAGTTCAAAAGAATAAGACACAATTGTAACAATATGAAGGAAGACTCAATGGCCAATAAACTTACCGTCTCATTAGCAGCATCCTGCACGAGACTGGAGGAGTAAAGAAGGAAAAAAAAAAATTAGGTTTTAAGCTTACATAAGGTGAGAAGAGAAACCTCTATGAGACTGAAATCTGCATCTCCCTTATATCCACCCACATGCACAAGGAATTGATATATTAATCTCAATTTACTGTAGTTTTCCATCAGAAACACAGAGGGTGGGCCAAATAGTCCCTTCTTTTCATAAATCAGATATCACCCAATACCATAGACAAAGCCTTGAAATATAGTGGAATGCATTTGGTTTCCAAAATCTCTATTACAGCTGCAATAAAATTATGGAAAGGAGAGGCAGAACTGCCTGTATGCAAATAAATGCCTAGCAAAATTGGAAGGTTTTAAAATGTATTTCTAAAATGCAGAGCAATAAACTCCTGCTTACATTATCATCACCACTGAGGCATTTAAAGATTTGCTAGACACATTCACCACGCCTGCATCCTTCTCCTTTTTTCCCCAGTACAATCTCATTAAATGAACAGCAGGATAACATTTCCAAAATGTACGCATAACAACATGGGGAAATATGTTCTTCCTGATTCTTGGGCTATTATTCCCGGTGTAAATATTGTCCATTGTCGGTTTTTCCTCTGTATTTTTAAGAGGATGACTAGGAAGAAACACACACACCGGATCTCTTTCAATTTGCATACCTAAAACTACAATATAAGAGGGACACAGTATAAACCATACAGCAGTACTGGACCACAGTACAGGTGGAGGCCGAGGGAGTCTTCCAGTCCAGGCAACACCTTTGGAAAAGGCTGCAGAGTAAATCCAGGGGCCTTGCCCAAAACACTAGCAGACTTGCCAAGAAGGAGCAAATGTTGAGGAGCAAGCCGGGCGAGGACACTGACATTGCTAATGGCCCTTGCCTGTGCTCCTGCTGTACAAACACTGTCCCCCAGCCAGGCTGAGGGACCTGGTGGATGTTGGCCCAGTCTTGAATGGCGTCTTGGAGCTGGATGACCCCAAGGTGCTCTCCAACCTGTGTGACCCTGTAGGTCTAGGATGATGATCCCTAACATGTTTTCTTTCTGTCTTCTTGGGGTGGGAGAGAGAGGCAAGGTAAGCTTTGTGCCCTGGAATGGGCTAGCGGGTAGTTGTAGGCAGAGAGGATCCCCTAATCTTGCCGGTGTAACTGGGCACTGTCCCCTTCACCTGAGGCCAGAGTGCATTTTTGACATGGTTGTTCTGCCCGTTAAGCCATAAATTTCTGGTCGGTGCACTCAGGGACAGAAACCGCTGTCAGACATACCGGGCTTGCACTGACATAAACATAACCTCAGCTGCAGAGGGATGGCCATTTTCATTGTCTGCGCTGGTGTTACTGTCTTAAAGAGCATTCCCTAGGAAAGGGATTCTCCCTCTATCATCTTCTGGGCTGGGAGCCATGCCTGGGACCCGCAGCGGCACTGCAAACACCGTGTTCCTGACAGACAGCATTTTCTAATGGGATTTCAGAAGGTTTCACAGGGGACAAATAATTCTTTTATTTTACAAACAGTAGGCAGAGGCGTGGGAAAATGGCAGTCACGTAGCAGGTCCCAATTCCCCTGATTTCTAATTTGCAGTTTTATCCAACTCACTTTCTTCAGCAAGCTGTTGCTCTTAGTCCACGCTGTGCCAGAGCCACCAACCCTGGAGGTCCCAGATGCCTAGCAAAAAATAACCTGCAGCCCAGAGATGCCCTCAGGCTTTAAACCATAAAAGCTGAGCTCCCTACTCACCTGTTGGGAAACCTGCCAGTAATTGATCCGCAACACTTCATCTTGCCGAGAGATTCACCAGCAGCTTGGGATATTACTGAATTCCTAATGATATTAAAGAATTTATAGTACTAGCTCTGTGGGTTTTAGAAAAAAATATTTCTTTAACTTTCAGAAAAATCACTTCTGCTAGAGAGAACTTCATCATAACTGCCACAGAAAAGGAAATGAAGATGAGGATTAGCCAGCAGATAGCATCTGTAGGTAGTTTCTATGGATAAGGAGGGGAACAGGGTCATTTTAATTCTAGAAGCAATTTGGTTGCTGAGGCTTGTCTTCATTTACATTTAAGTGGTTATTGCATCCTGCTTATGCACTTATCTCCGTTGTTTAACTTCAGGCTCCCAGATAGTCCAAAGACAACCTTTATGGTTTTTTAATCAAAGACTTCTGGAACATTTTCCCTATATTCTCTGTCCTATAGCTTAAACTTCAGTCTTGCATATTAGTTCAGGAGACCTATTTTCTGCTGATTGGATATTTTCCAAGTCTTTCTGCCACATCTTTTTTCAGCTTTTCAAGAAAACGGCCAGCTTTCTTTTTAAAGGGTTATGAAATCCTTCATGGGAGTCCAAAAAAGAGGGAGTTTCTCTCTTCTTTGCAGTACAAAAACATTAGACATTTTCTTGTCTTCTACAGGTTGAAGGTCCCGAAACAAACATAAAGTTATTTTCCTTAACAGCCTTTACAAGCCTAACATCAATGCTTTCCGTGGAACAGCTCTCACTGGAACAGATTTATATAATCCCTGGGCCTCAAAAAGATATCTTGCAATTACACTGAATCTTTTGTGAGAAACTCAGGAAGTTTTAGTGCATCGCTGAGCAGTTAACATCTGTGATTTCCTACTGAGTTCTGAGGTTTAAATCAATTAGCAGTAATTGGAACTGTTTACAGCAGCCTTTCATGTGGAACAAGCATATGCTGGAATTTTAAACTAAATATTTAAGTTCCTGCACCAAGTGACCATGCGGCATATTTTTTTAAATATTTTGATCCTATGTTGTGCTGTTAGATTAGTTAGTAACTAGTTCTTAGCAAAAGCTGTTTCTAATCTTTTAAACAAAACTGAAATCATCAGGTTTGGAGAAAAAAAAATATTTTATTCATTTTATTTTTATGTTCTCCATTTCTCAACATCTAACTGTTTATGCTGCACTAAAATCATATGAACCTGAATTAATTAAATGTAACAAAGCAGCTGATTTTGCATAGAGTGGTCTTGAAAATTTTCTCCCGACTATTAAGGTAATAAACCTACCACATCAAATTACACTCAGAAGTGCTATATGCAGTTTTCGTAAGGGATCAAAGCCACTGATAACAGTCGTTAGTTGTACAGAATTATATTGTGCAGTTTTAAACAAACCTGCTGATCTTTCAGTACGGAGATGGTATCAAATCAAGAAGTTAGCTGAGAGATGGCTGGGGCGTTCCCCTGGCTGCCTGGAAGCAAATTCCCCAATTACTCCCTGGATAGTGCATCACGAGGAGGGAAGGAGCAATACACTCCCAAACTTTCCATGGTTTGGGAGCTTTCCAAACCTTTAAATAAGAATGAAAAGTGGATTGATTTATCAGCGTCTGAAAGTTCTTGCTGTCTGTCAGGGGATTTATCAATGCACCCACTTCCATGGGCGAGACTGAAAGTAGGTGCCAACCCATTGCAGGTGCCTCAGCATCTGCCGAGGAAGAGAGATGCTGTTTGTCCCTGTTTAGTAAACGGGCAGAAGGAGCTTCTGAGTGGTTGTGACACAGAGAAGCTGAGAGACACATCATTTGCACCAGTGATGCTGAGGAGCTCTTTAACCTTTACACTGAAGGGAAAACTAGACAGTGGCTGTTGACGTAAAAATGACTATTGCATATTAGAACTGAAGCGGAAAAGATTATTACAAATGCTTATTTCCATACTGTTATGTTGCCAGGGAAATCTATAACAAATACAAGCATTATTGGAGAAGGCCAGTTCAATGGAGAAATGCTTTTAAAAATTTGAAAGTTGAAGTGAGACACAATTATATTTTGTTCAGGTCAATAGGCACTTTGACTCAAGAGGACAATTATTGAATAGCAAACAAGAAGATGCAAAGCCATCATTACTCTGTAATGAACCAAGCCTGGAGCTGGTTTAGCAACTATAACCTGAGAACAACACTATCAGCCACTTGTTAGAGATTTTTTAAAGTTAAATAATTGTTTACATGGAGAAAAGCAGGGGAGGTTGGAAACGCACACAACTTCTGTGTGAATATACATCCGAATTTTCAGAGTGTTCTTTGTCCTTATTGCTCCCTTTGCAAGTCTCCTTCCCTGAGGCCAGGACTAGACACGAAGGCCTGGAAAGGCGCCGATCCCCACAATGCCTTCGCAAAAGGGGCAGTGCTGACCAGTAACAGGCTACAGCAGAGCGACCAGACCTTGCTTCTGCTGTTGCCACCCAAAATGTTTTCACAGCTTCTTGTCACAGTTATGTTTACTCCTCTTCCAATGACAGGAATGAATGCCATCCCAGCGTTGCTAGTGGCCTTTTCCCCCACCCTCAACCAAACAGCCACTCAAACTAAGCCGTTCCACATCTGGACGTTATTTGTCCTGTTTTTCCCTCTTATCTTCAGCCCTCTGCACCCACTGGCCACCCCACCAGCACCATTGCCCTTGCACCCGGCTTTGGACCTCTCTGCCCTCAGTCTTGTACAGTCTGAGCAAACACAGCCACAAAGGCTTTGTCTTGTTGAACAGAATGTCTTCAAGGCAAAGATTTCTCCTGGCTTTGCTTGGGAGGTAAATATCAACAATGCTGTTACCCCAACAGGAATCACCTGTTGCACAGAATCACAGAGTGGTTGTGGTTGGGGAGGTCATCTCATCCTAAAGCCAGTTGCCCAGGACCATGTCCAGACAGCTTCTGAATGCCTCCAAGGATGGCATAACCTCCCTGGGCAGCCTGTGCTAGTGCTAGGTCACCCTCACAGTAAAAAAGTATATTTCCTGGTGTTCAGTCAGAGCTTCCCGAGTTTCAGTCTGTGCCCATACCCTCTTGTCTTGTCACTGGGCACTACTAACAAAAGCCTGGCTCTGTCCACTTTGCACCCTCCCTGCAGGTATTTACAGCCATTGATAAGATCCCCCTGAGACTTCTGTTCTCCAGGCTGAACAGTCCCAACTCTCTCAGCCTTTCCTCATCGAAGAGATGCTCTGCTCCCTTCATCGTCTTTGTGGCTTTGGCTGGACTGTCTCCACTATGTCCATGTCTCTCTCGTACTTGGGAGCCCAGACCTGGACACAGCACTGTAGATGTGTCTCACCAGTCCTGAGTAGAGGGGGAGGATAACCTCCCTCCGGCTGCTAGTAACACTCCTCCTAGTACAACCCAGGATACCATTAGCCTTCTTGGTGGCAAGGGCTCTCGCTGGCTCATGGTCAACTTGGTGTCCACCAGGACTCCCAGGTCTTTTTCTGCCAAGCTGCTTTCCAGCTGGGCAGCTCCAACCTGACTTGACACATGGGGTTATTCCTCCCCAAGGGCAGGACTTTGCACTTCCTTGTGTTGAACTTCATAAGGTTCCTGTAAGCCCATTTCTCCAGCCTGTCCAGGTCCCTCCAAACAGCAGCACAACCCTCTGTCACACCAGCCACTCCTCCCAGTTTTGCGTTACCTTCATTCCCCTGACCCACCTCACCTGCAGGAGAAGCCCATGACCACAGCCAAAGCTGGGGTCCAGCCCAGAGCCCCACTCCCAGCTTGGCCGTGGGAAGCAGCCAGGTGCCAGCAAACCCATCCCTCAGTACTTGGGCTCTCTCCAAGGGGCACTCCTGGTGCAGAGATGGCTGGAGAAGAGTGTCCTCCAGAAGGCGATGTCCCTGGCACACCAGTGAGTGACCTGATAGTGACTATTTATTTCAGCCTGCGCAACTCGAACCATTTAAATCCTGCCTGCACTGCGCAGCATGTGGATGAAGGCTGTTTGTGTAATTATCTTACCGTAACCTAATTCTGCAGAACGTGGTTCTCATCTACATCGTGTCTCCTTTCCACCGCTCTGACATTGCAAAAAGGGACAGGCAGTTAAATCCATTTCAAGCATCTTTGATCCAGCAAATGCAGCAAAGCAAAGGAAAATGAGGCTTACAGCCTTCCAGAAGTTTGACCATGTGTATTTTCTTTAATTGTGGCAGCCGTTCCTTGTTCCTTCTTCATGCTCATTACCTTTTGTGATTTTTTTTTTCATCCTAGCTGATCCCATATCACTCTCCATGAGCTTTCTGGATGTAGGGCAGGTGGTGCAACTTTAGAAATTCGTCCTTCCAAGATTTGTCACAGTCCAATTCTTTCACTGTGCTTTCCATTTCAAACCCAAAATATCTCTAATTTGAGGATCTGAGTAGTCTGTAAGGATTAGGGTGATGACAGACCAGGATAACTGATGTATTTTTTTGTCCTGATGTCTCATCCCATTTTAATTTAAGAAAAATATTCAAATCACCTTTAAATATATACTTTGATATTCAGGCTTCATTGTCTTTACATTAATATAGTGACATTGCAATGCTTTACAATAATTTCTAAGTCTTTATTTTCCATTGAACAACACGGGCCTCATATTAAACAGTTTCAAGTGTATTTGAGAGACGAAAGGTGACAGAACTGGTAATTACCTCATTTCTCATTAAAGATGACTTAGTACCCCAGGGACCCATATTAGAATAAATATTCTATCTCTTGTTTATTAACCTTTGTTCTTCAAAATGGTGAATGAGTGCTGATAAAGCTATCATTATTGTGACTGCCTCAGGAGCTGATGATGTTTCCCCAGCTCCTAATATGATTTGGAGTCACCTTACCAAAAATAAACAGAACTTGACTCTATTATGCTCCAGACTGTCTGTATTTCTAACACATATTTTAAACCTAAATATACAAGTAATATCAGCCAATGTCTCACCATCGAATAGGAATGAACCCCACTAGGTACCTCGTGCATAGTTTCATATATGTTAAGCCATAGTAAAGCAACTGCAGAAATACACGGAGTCCCTGACTTTCCTAAGTCCCTCTGTTTATTTTGGAGGGTGAGTTATTTTTGGTAAGGAACACAAACTTTCCTATGTTGCATGAGAACTGTCATCTGTTTTGTTTCCAACAGTAGCCAGAGCAAGCTGCTTCAAAAGGAAATTCCCAAAACCCTAAATTTGGCTGTTATAGAGCAATTTATTTGCTCAAACCCAAGATAAATGCCCCGAAGCAGGAGAGTTTATACTGCTTCAGCAACTGATAATTTTAGATCTGGCAATTTCCCCTTAATGCCAGCGCTAATGAAGTATTATTGTTTCAACTGCAGAACCTTAAAAGAAACAGAACAAACAATGAGGAAATAGAATAAGCATTGATTTAATAACAAAACAGGACTGTGCCTTGATGGAGAATAGGCAGCTGCAGTCAAGAAAAAAGGGGAATATCTGGGTGCTACCATATCATTCTGGGCAGTAAGTATAAGAAACAAGGTAAATGGAAAAAGACGACTAAACTCTCAGTGGACTCAATCACCGTCTTCAGAGTAAATTAACTTGGTAGCATTTATTACCCTTCTTCATACTAATATGTTGAGGCTCTGTGACAAGACAACAAAAAGATATACTTTCATAGTTCTATATCATATTTGTCTTTGCATAAAACTTCAAAATTATTTTTCTCCAATCAAAAAAAAAGTGAAAAATTGGATGTCCTGTAAGGATTTCAAAGCTATTTAGGGCTGAACTCAAACATCTCGCTAGGAATGCCTGTCATGGACACTGAAATTATTTTAGTCATTGCCTGTCTAATAAGCCATGACCGTGGACCCCAGACAGTGGATGCTCTGATTGACTCATTAAGTTTCCAAACTGTGCATGGGGGGATGGACAGAATATGGTTCTCAAACACACAGCCTCTACCAACACCAATGGATCTGGGCATTAAAAAATCTCTGGAGAAAAAAAACAACATTTATATAGCCCCTTTAATTTTTGCTGTAGAGAACCCCAAGAATGATAACAACTATTTTTGATAAGAACTAGAAGATATACCTAAAAGTCAGCTACAATGATTGCTTTGTTACCTTTTAGCTTGATGGCTTTTAGCCTGATGGTCACAGTAACAGGTTTGAAACTTTATTTAGTGGGGATTGGTAGTAAAATCTTCTTGGGTAGACATCTGACACCTGCCTCGCCTTATTATTTCCCTGCGCATCTCCCCCAGGGGCTGATTCATTTCAGTAGCATTTGTTGCAGGCAGAACCCATTGGAGCACAAAGTGACAGATGAGAATATAAAGACTTCCAGTTATCCAGCTCAGTACTCATAAGTGATGCAGGGAGATACGCCAGAGGCAGGTAACCAGGACATTTGCTGAAGTCCCTGAAAAATTGTATGTGTTATTGACTTTGGAAGGGAACATTCAGCTTTCCTAGTTTACTTACTAACTGAAGATTATACAACGTGAATCAAAACACAATCAATCCTCCATTTCCCTGCTTGAGATACCAGGCCAGTTCCCCATTTCTCTTAGAGCGCAGAATCCCAGTCTTTCTGTGTACGACAGATATACAACTGTAATGAGCCCAGTATGACTTCAAATGGAAAAAAAAATTACAGTGGGAAATATATGGCAAGAGAAGAAAGCCTACGTCTCATCTTTCTTAGATGAGCATCTCTACTATGGGCTAAATAGACTTTCTCAAGCTCTGGGAACATTTTACGGTTCCGTGAGATGCTGAGCAATTTTAACAAGCAGGATTGCAAGTGGTAGAGCTGGGTCAGCCCAACCAGTCATTAATGGTCAAGGAAGGAGGTCCTGCTCTTCAGCACCTTTGTTCTCCTCTTTTCTCCCCTTCCAGGAGAAACTACACCAACAAAACCAAGGTGAATATCTTCTGCTTAGTGAGGTGTAGCAGTGTGTTGTATGGTCAGGTAGCCATCAGAGCTGGCATGGAGAAGAGGGCAGGACTACACGGCTGGCACAGCAGAGCCACACCTGTCACGGAGCCACTAGATGATACCGCTGAGCCAGACCCATATCTGGAAAGAGCACTGTCTTAAATACCCCACGTTCTGGTGATTAGTCTATTCATCATACACTGATGGTCAGATCTCCTCAGGCAAAGGTGGGATGTGAATCTGAGCCTTCTACAGCCCAGGTAAGTGCTCTGCCCACTTGGTCAGCATTTAGAACTGGGACTTTTGCTTCTCCTCTCCTGTTAAAAAGGAAGCCTAATATTCAGCACTCTATTTTTTTATTCAAAAAAAAAAAAAGGGGGGGGGGGATTGCGCTTAATTCCGGGACAGAGTTCAGGGTTGTTAAAATGTGGGAGCCTGTTCCCTGAGCACCTCCTGCTCGCTGGCTTAGGTGGCTGCTTGCATTTTTCCCATCCCTGTGAGTCCCAGGGATGCAGCCCAGGGTGGCTGTGCATAGCGTGGGGTTGGTAATTCCACCGGGCGGCTCCGCCAGTCCCACATGCCGCAGCATCTCACTCTCATTTGTCAAGCTCACTTTCAGCATGCCCTCAGCCTTAAAATGGTTGCCTGGGAGTGCTGCTTTTTACTCGGAAAAACAAAAAGAGGGATGTTGAAAAGAACTGGGTAAATACTTAGGGGTGTGCATTACTATGTCTACGCCTTTTTTGCCTTGCTTAAGAGATGGCAGCAGTAATTCCCTTCGCCTCTTTATGACTTAAAAGTGGGAGTATGATGCTAACAAATGTTCTGACATGATTGCTGGTAAACTACTTGCATGCCCAGCCAACCAGGAGCTGCTCATGAACAAAGAAAGAAAGGGAGACAGATAAGCTCACCCTTAACATGGAGGTTCGCTCTTTCAGAGAGGAATAAAAACACAGCATGGCTCAAGTACACCGGTGACAAATTCCCTCAGGACCACCGAGACTCAGGTATGCTCACTGGCAGCCTGCTAAGAGCCTGGGTAGTGATCCCTCACTGCGGGAAGAGGTGACTTCTCCTCCTCACCCCAAGCAGACCACCTCCCTGGTTGCCTATTTAGGGCTGTGGCAGCCTTGGGCAAGGAATGTCTTGTTTTTAATCAAGTACTTTAACTCCAGCTGGGATAAAGCAAAATCCAAGCGGGAGTATTTATTTACAGCATCCGAAATAGAAACCACAGTAACAAAGAGGTTTTAAGGCATAAGAAAGAAGGCTATGCTCAGCCTGTTTACAAGAGAAAGTATAAAAGGTCCTTTTTATTCAGTACCCCATGCATTTGCTGCAGGTGTTCTCCTGACACGTGAGGGATGCTGTCTCCCTGCGTGTCATGTGTCGCAGGCTGCACTTGTTAGAGAAAATCCTTTCCTCCTCACCAATGTCTATAACTAATCTCCTTTCCAGGGGCTCTGAGCAGATTTAATTTTTCCTCTTGAAACTTTCTTTCTTTCTTTCCATCTGAAACTTCCTTCTAACTTACTCAGCAGATGATCTTGACACTTCTCCGGTTAAATTAAGAAAGTCTCACTTCTCTGGAACTGCAAATGTCACTTTGTCAGACCAGCTGTCATCCCCTGTACTTTACTAGCCAACGAGCACCTTCTTGACTGAGTGACGCTTTACCTGCTGAACCTCTCTTTCCCTGCAATGGCGACTCAATTGCTTTCAATATGAAGGCGTCTCCAGGCACTGAAGTTTGCCTTTAAAATCAGCTAGAACATTCATAAACACCCTTGGCACAAACATCTAATGAAACAAGTGAACACAATCATTATCATCCCTTGAATGAAACGGTAACGTTGGGCTTAAGGCAACGGAAGGAGGCAGAGGGGGAAAACCTTTCTTCCAAATATGCCACGAAAATATCGCAAACCGCTGACAACAGAGCAGCCTTTGGCACCCATAACAGATATTTTCCTGAAAAATGTCATATTTTCAACCCACATTAACTCTCTGTGGAACGAAAGGCAAATCCAGTACAAATAACAACTGAAGGGAGAAGCCCAAGCCATTTTGCATGTACATTTGAATAAGGGTCAATTTTATTTCAAGAGTCTACCCTTGGGATGACCTGTTTCCTTCAAGGCTTTCTATATGTTTCTGGATGGGCTGACAAGCGAATGACAGCGGAGCTGACAGCTCTATTAGCTGCAGAAACAGGACGGGCGAACGCTGCGTCATATCACCTCTGGTTAATGAGCTGGATTTCTTACTGCAACCCAGATTCTTGCAGGACAAGCCACGATATGACAGGTTAGTGGTAGATGAAGCAACACAACCTGAGGACTTTTTTTACGTCTTTACTAACATACCTATTATGTACAGTGCAAAGAAGGCAGGAAAAGTCCTGCATAAGAGCTCTAGGCTCAGCAGACAGCAGATTTCCGTTTCCTGCAAAAGGCTTCCCAGACAAGCCTTTGAGCAAGATGCTTTTGGTGTAATCATCCCAATGTTCTCCCCTGGCAGCCCTCCATCCTAACACATCTACAGGTCAGGTTGCTTATTCCTCACCTTTCCCTTCCCACTCGCACCACAGATCAGGGGACCGGAGTCAGTGGCTGTAGGGGTGCAGAGAGAGGTGTTGCCCCGGTTTCTACTCCACTATCTTCCTGTTGTCTTGTTACAAATCAAGAAAAGCAAGACAGGGGTCCCAGGGAGGGGTCAGGCTGTGTTCCTACATCCTGGCATGCCGCAGGGATGGGGGCAGGTCCATGCATAAAGGCATTAGTATGGGATGATCAACTGCATTTATGCCACAGCGTCTAAGTCAGAGGTGGTGTTTGCCTACAGCTGGGAAGATCTCTGTTTGGGAATTACCGGTATTCAGTTCAATCAAACTAACTTCGCTTTTCCCCTGCTTTTTTCCACACACTTACATCATAACAAGCTATCCAGGCCTGGGCTGTTGCTGGGCTTGCCTAAAACATTGGTAGTTGCTCTTTTTATGTCTCGTGTTGCTTGTTTAGCTGTTGTAGAAACCTGCTTCTTCCAAGTTTTTCCAGCAAATGCGAACTGTGGAGAGATTTCTTCCCTGGTCTTCCTTTTCTTTGCCTGTGAAAAAAATGTAAATAAGAAGGATTTAAAAGAAGGGAAAGAAAAAAAAAAAAGGAAAAAAAAAAAGCACACAAAACCCCAAAACCTCTACATCTTGGTTTCTATTCTGAGGTGGTATTGAAAATATGATTTACTAAGAAGAAAAAAGTGAAAAATATCCAAGAGAATTAACATATTCCAAGAGATATTTAGGCTATTACCTTTGTGGAAGAAACATGTTTTGTGGAAAGGTTTTAAAACTCTTTTATTAGGTATTTGATATATGGCAAAAGTCAAGAAGGGAATAGAAAAAGGTTTTCTATTATGTGGAAGCGTAGAGGCAGACACACACAATAGGCATAGGGACAATGTTGTTTGCCATATGCCTAACTCAGATCCTTGCAGTGCTGCAAGACAGTGAAAATCCTTGTAGGATTCTTTACATTCTTTCATATACCATCTCCCAGCGCCCATTCTCTCCCTGCATTAACACAGTTCACAGCACGTTCAACCAAAAAAAATGTTATTTCCATTGTTTAGTTTATAACTTAAGTCCAAAAAATGCAGAAGGGCCTCCATTTGTGAAATGATCAAAATAAAGTTAATGGGGAAGCGGGAGGTGCTACTGGTTACCTTTCAACTATCCTCTTATTGGATGTACTAAATATACTTCTCAAACATACTTTCAGATGGAGAATACTGGAATTATTATATCTCTGCAGAGAAAGAAGGGGGAAAAAATTGCATGTTGGTCTGAGAAAAGCAGATACGAAAGGTGATCCATGGAATTAAAGAGTGACAAGAAATTCAGAAACTGCAAGACATTAATGAGATGTATTGATTTAATTAGCCAGCGTAACATCATTTATCATGCTAACCACAAGAGATGTGCCCATAAAAGTTAGTGTTTGAAGGTCACACTCATATGTAACACACCTACTACACTACATAAATGTCCAGCTGTAGAAATCTGTTTTTGTCAGACTTGGAAAGAAGTTATTGAAAGACAATTTTGAAAAGCTTCCATATGAATAACACAGTGCTATACGTTGTAATCGGGTCCATTCATTCTCTTAATAATTTGGAGTTTCTGGATTCCCAATGTTTAGTGGATTTAAATGTCAGAGGTAAACAATAAGGACTTACTGAAATAGTGGTATCTGTAACAAAGTCAGAATCGTCAAGTTTCAGGACATTTTATTGTTTTATAACAGCAGGTTCATGTCTGGCACTTTTCTCCCTACTGCCTCTGCCTGTTCATTATTCAGGAAGGAACTTAAATAATGATAAGGCTCCAAAAGAATTCTCAGTAGCAAAAAGCTTCTTAAGGGCTCATTTATGGTTTCAGCTACATAAGGGTAAGACTCAAGTACCCTGAGAAGTGAAAAGAGTTCCTGGGGATACATGCCAGCATAAATGAGAGCTTAATTTGGCCCTAAATTAGAAACTCATTGTCAGCTGAGGGCTCTGATACCCTATAGCATTCAGTGTTGCCCCTCTGACACCAGGTATTTTTCTGTCTAATTGGAATTTCGTTACCTTAGTGTGAAATTATTAATATTTTTTTTAAATTAAGTTTTTAATGCCATTTGCTTTTTCATTTTCCAACTTACAAAGCTTGTGAAAAGCATTTTGCAAGTTTGTTTGAGGTTTTAAGTAGTGCGCGGAGCTGTTATGCTTTCCTAAGCATGCGTTTCTTTAATTGAAACTCCTATTTCAAAAAGGTCGTAATAGGACCCATGCTTATTAATTTCTGCATCCACCTTTCCATTAAGAAGAACTAGAAAGGCGCTCCCCAGGAGCATACACCTCCCACACCCTCTCCGTGCTGGCCTGGGAGCACAACTTCGCCCCTGACTGCCTGAATCCTCGGCCAGGAGAATCTCAAATAGACGGCAACAACACAAAACTTAGCAAAGCAAAAGCCCTCCCGCATTTCAGGGGGTGGGAAAGCGTTCAGCACTGACACCTACACAAGTGACAATCAACACAGGTTCGGGCACGGCAGCAGTGCCTTCTGCTTGCGCACATTTCGGATGCCTCGGAGTTGGACAGGGATGTTGGAAACTAGAGCCCCCTCACAAGTTTTTCAGTAAGTCTATTTCTGGTATATTTAAACTTCTTTTACAGTGGCTGCACAGGAGAGCCAGTCTGAAGGATGTTTTCTGCTACAGAGAGAAGGGGTGTTTATGTTGTTTTGGCTCCGTTATGTGCAGAATACAGAGAGCTGAAGTCTTAATATAGTTCTATTTCTCCTCTCTTTGTCCCCTTCACCTCTGCTCGTTACCTTTTAAAGTTTCCTTCAGGGTGATTTAAAACTTTTTTTTTTTTTTTTTTTTAAAGTTAGCGCAGTACTAAAGGACCATTTCTAACACAAAATAGCCAAAGTAATTGCCCAGTGAAGCTGATGTTACCTTCAGAGGTTAGAGGGCTACATTCCTACTGACGTGAGATACAGGTTGCACAGACACAGGAGTATTTGCGTGGTGCATTAATAGCACAAAAGGAAAAAGCCTGGCTCGGAGGTTTTTAGTGAGGATGCAGGCAGTCATCACGGCTCATGGCAAGAGTTCAGCCTTCAGCTTTCTAGCCTGTTGTCGTAGTTTAACCCCAGCCAGCAACTAGGACCACGCAGACGCTTGCTCAACTTCTCCCCCCTGCAGTGGGATGGGGAGAAGAACCAGAAAAATAAGGAAAACTTGTGGGTTGAGATGAAGACAGTTTAATAGGTAGAGCAAAAGTTGTGCATGCAAGCAAAGCAAAGCAAAACAAGGAATTCATTCAGTAGTTCCCATCAGTAGGCAGGTGTTCAGCCATGTCCAGGAAAGCAAGACTCCACCACATGTAATGGTAACTTGGAAAGACAAACACCATCACTCCAAGCTTCCCCGCCTTCCTTCTTCTTCCCTCAGCTTTATATACTGAGCATGACATCACATGGCATGGAATATCCCTTTGTTTAGTCAGAGTCAGCTGTCCCAGCTGTGTCTCCTCCCAACTTTTTGTGCACTCCCAGTCTCCTCGCTGGCGGGGCAGTATGAGGACCAGAAAAGGTCTTGCCTGCTTACCAACAACCAAAAACTTTGGTGTGCCATCAACAACACTCCAATCCCAAATCCAAAACACAGCACCACACCAGCTGTCAGCAAGAAAGTCAACTCCATCCCAGCCAAAACCATGACACCCGTTTAATGTAATACTTGCTTTAGGACCCTGCCTTACCCTTCAGGTGCTGTTTCTCTTGCAGGGTACTCAAGTAGCAAAGGGACATTAGTAAATATGTGAAATTTTGTCTGATACTATCTATATATCATTTCTTTGCCTGCACCTCTGTTAAACCTTCTTATATTCCTAATGACCCGTAGGATGTTCAGCCCAGATAATATAATGAAACTCAGATTACACAAAACCAGCACACAATTGAGAAGTCACCTCTTACTCTTCAGTCAGTGGCAACACGGAAAGACAGCATCCCTCCTAGGTCTTAGCAGCTGCCAGGAACACCCCTGAAAATTTATCCGAGCAACTGGAGTGCAGCTTTCCCACTTTGGAAAAGGGGACTCTAGAATTCCTTGCAAAAACAGGATTGTTCCCCCTTTTGCAAGCCAAGCATTGTATCTGGATGGCAGAGGTGGAATTACATCTTTAAGGCTAATCCTTGCTCCTTTATCCGAGGCAGGAAATTCCAAATCTGTCATCAAAGCAACACACATCATGCGTAACCCATTTAACTTGTTGTTTTTCAAACAGATGGATTAGAACAAAACAAACAGTGCACATTCTAAGAAGACTGGATAGTATTAATGCCACTCTGAGAGAGTATAAGCTGCTGCAGTTTAACAGAAAGCAGAATTTCCTAGACCAGCATAAACTAATGGCTCATTGGCTAAAATAGATCTGCAGTCTCTGTTTGCTGTAGAAGCCCAGCTACTCCGCTGATCTCAACGAAAGGATTACAGAATCACAGAATAGTCAGGGTTGGAAGGGGAACTAAGGGCAACTAAGATGATTAAGGGAGTGGAGCATCTCCCTTATGAGGAAGGGACCTTTGGAGATCATCTAGCCCACCCTCCCTGCCAAAGCAGGTTCACCTACAGCAGATTGCACAGAATCGCATCCAGGTGGGTTTTGAATATCTCCAGAGAAGGTGACTCCACAACCTCTCTGGGCCGCCTGTTCCAGTGCTCTGCCACCTTCAAAGTAAAGAGGCTTTTTCTCATGTTGAAATGGAATTTCCTGCATTCTAGTTTGTGCCCATTGCCCCTTGTCCTGTTGCTGCCCCTTGTCCTGCACCACTCTTCAGTGGTGCCACCATGAAGAGTCTGGCTTCATCCTCTTGACACCCATCCTTTAGATGTTTATAAGCATTGATGAGATCCCCTCTCAGTCTTCTCTTCTCCAGGCTAAACAGACCCAGGTGTCTCAGCCTTTCCTCATAAGAGAGGTGTTCCAGTCCCTTGATCATCTTCACAGCCTTCCACTGGACCCTCTCCAGTAGTTCCTTGCCTGTCTTGAACTGGGGAGCCCAGAACTGGACACAGTACTCCAGATGTGGCCTCACCAGGGCAGAGTAGAGGGGGATGATAACCTCCCTCAACCTGCCGGCCACAATCTTTTTAATGCACCCCAGGATGCCATTGGCCTTCTTGGCTGCCAGGGCACATTGCTGGCTCCTGGTCAACCTGTTGTCCGACAGGACTCCCTGGTCCCTCTCTGCAGAGCTGCTTTCCAGCAGGTCAACCCCTAACCTGTACCAGTGTATGGGGTTATTCCTCCCTACGTGCTGGACCCTACACTTGCCCTTCTTGATCTTCATTAGGTTCCTCTCTGCCCAGCTCTGTCCAGGTCACGCTAAATGGCAGCACAGCCTTCTGGTGTGTCATCCACTTCTCCCAGTTTTGTGTCATCAGCAAACTTGCTGATGGTACACTCTGTCCTCTCATCCAGGTGCAACTACAATAAACACCCCGGGATCTTGAAAAATACAGGAAGATATCAGCTGCTGTTAAATAGTGTAGAAATAGCACAGTAGCGAAACTAATAAATAGATACAATCTGATTTAAGGCGTCCTCTTTAGAAACATTATCCTATGGGTTAAAGATGTGAAGATTTAGCTTTTAACAGTTCTGGCACACAAGGAACCCATCCTCTCCCCTGTGTAAGTGCTTCAGTTCTTGTTTCTGGCTACATAAATCACAGCCATGGTAAATGCATTACGAGTTAAGAGAAGGAAATAATATGATCTCCTAGCAGACACCGGGAGCAAGAGCTTTTCACATACGTGCCAGAATGCCACACGACTATTAGTATGGAACAAGATACATCTTCTTTTAGAGTCTATAGCAAATTCATATTTCATCTGTTAAACCCTTGACTGCTTACCCCAAAACTCACAGGCTTTAACACGTTTCTCTTCATAACATCTCTTTCAAGACTAGGCAGTGCTTTTCTCCCATTTTATAAGCGCAGATGAGAGACATAGCTAAAGACAGGTACAGGTGCACAAAAAAAGAACTAGGTGCCCACCACAAAGCCCAAGGATATCCAGTTACACTGGGCGAAAGCCATAGAGCTGAGAGGTGACAGAAGTTTCCGCTCTGATATAATTTGACAGTGAATAAGTGTTGACACAGCCCATATGTGTCCCTGACATTAACAACTCCCTTGGGATAGTGGATACACCTGAAAGTGGGAGACAAACAGATAATACAACATTGAACACGTTGTCCACATTTTGTGATCACAAATCAGTTTTCGGTTGACAGGGGTCATTTTTCATGGCAGCATCTTCGTCTCCAAGCCTTTGCCAAACAGTTATAACTTCATCAGTGCGTTCGGGAATACATTTAACAAAATTGCCTTTTGCAGAAATGAGATAGTACCAAAGCAATGCAATTCTGAAAAACAACAACACAGAGGGAAGGAGAACAGCTATCTGGAAAAACTAGTGAAGATGGCCCTCGCTTTCCTAATGAAACACCCCAGTGCATTGTTGCTTGCCTATTATTCTCTTTATGAATTACAGTAAAATGAAATTACCACTGTTCTGCAACGTGTGCAACACCATTTCATTAGAGGGATAAGTAGTCAAAATTGTGCTTTAATATTAACAAACCATCTCAGTCAACCTTAAATCTTGAATTCTTCATGAAATCAGATATACAAGACACTATTATTTGAAGGAGCGGGCCCAGTCCCTGTATATGAAGCCGTGTCTAAACACGTGACAAGCTCAGAATTCCTTAATGTTTTCCTCCAAATAATCAAAAGCCTTTTCCTACGCGTCATCAAAAACTTAAGCCCATGCTTACATTATGTGACAAAAAAATTCAAGGCAGACAATACCAAATGTAAATTTGCATGTGTCCTTTTGTGCATTACTGTATCATCTTTGATTAGAGGATCATATTAAATTAATAACTAATAGTAGCCTGGGTTATCTTCTGCAGCTGTGGATATGTATGGAATTCCTGTGCATTTGTTGTGTGTGGATTAGGGTAATAAAGTCTATGATACATTTTAATATACAAAACATACAGCTAATCAGACAAAGATTTCTGCAGAAGCTCTAGTCATTCATCCATCCTTCACCTCATACAGCCAGGCCACCCCATTAGCGGCCTTATGTTTGAACGACACTAGCTTTGCATGAATTGTTACTTGAAACTGAATTCAAGCAAGACAAAACACTTCTAGTTGGTGGTAGGCAGAGGAACGTAGAACATCACGGTGACAGACCAACCAGCCTTCGGTGGGTCAATGTAGTCTGCATTTTAAAAACACTACTAGTGTCAGGGTGAAAATCATAAAATGTATACTCAATGGATAAGATTTTTAACATAGTTTGTTGACAAAAATGTTCCTTCCAACTAAGTTTTGATAAAACATGTCAATGACCTAGTGCCTGCTGTCTGTGCTGCTCTCTCAAGGAGCTCTGAATCAAGTCCATGATCCCAAAGTGCTCTCTTCTAGGTACCTGAAAACCTGGGCCCAGGAAAGTTATCACCCTTTCCACAAGAGAAAAACTTTTCCCGGTGGCCTCTCCAGTTATGGAGGGACTTCACACAAAAACTCTGGACCGGGGCAAACCCTAACACCTTTCCCTCCAAGGCATGCTTCTGTCACTCGCCTTTTCTAGCAGATACCCCAAGCAGGGCATACATTTAAAACAACTAAGCGACCTGTCCCTGCTCACCCCCACCAGATCAAAACAACAGGCGTCCCGCACCTCCCCTCTGCAGCGAGGAAGGGTTCAGTCACACTGGAGAGGTGCTACCAAATGCACAAAGCTGCTCCGACACTACAGCGATGACAAACTCACACCACGCAGATTGCCGGATCCGAAGAGTTTATAGTTAAAAAAAGCTTATATAGCATATAGTGCATTGTTATTAGCCTGGGATATAAATAACATTCCATATGGAGAAACTAAAGTGCGGATCTGCCAGAGGTCTGTCAAACGCCTCTTTGAAAGTTTATACACTCAGTCAGGAAAAGTATGAATCGCCCAGGTCCTGCCTATAGCCACAAAGCTATCAAGGCTAAAACATCAAGCATCCAGGCCCAGAGCAGCATCACCTTCCATTAAGAGCTACTGGAATTTGACCAGTGTCTTGCTCCCACGACTATACTTTGGTCTCAATTTATCATCTGGTTGTGTTTGGTATTCACCACAGAAGGGACGGAATAAAACACTGTTTGTACAGGAGCATTTGGTCACCGGAATGACATTCTCTTTGTCCCAAACATTAAATTTTAACAAACTGCTCCAGAATTCAGTACGGACAAATAAATAAGTAAATAAATATTTAATGGACCAGCAACAGAGTGTTATATAAGAACGAGATAATCTGCAATTTTTACCTAATAGCTGAAATATATAATACACTGAACACCTGTCTACTGCAGGTGGGGGGACTCCATTTACCAGAGCATTTATCTTACACGTATGGTCAGGAACATGAATGATCCAGTGAGCATCAATAACAGCTGCTTGGTAGATCAGGACTGGCACAGGGCTCGGGATGACGGCACTGAGATCCTGAATCCTCCTGAGCTCTGAACTGAACCCCCAGGGTTCAACCTCTCAGCGGAAGCCTGAAAGAGAAGTAACTGGCCAGAGGGAATAGTAGTTCTGCCTATGAGCCAGTCTTATTAAACATTTTCACTAGTGACCACAGCACACTGACACGGTCCACTAGAAGTATTTTAAGAACATATGCCGATGTGACAGTCAGAAGCATGATAAATAAAGATGAGGATCAGGAAAACTAAGGAAAGGATCAAACATACAAAGCAGAAGGTCATGCACTTATGAAATAATCGGATTTTTCTGCCAGAGAGTAATGGCGTTCTGTGGGTCTCCGCAATTGGAAATGGAAGGAAAGAAGAGCTGGGGTGTTTGAACAACCAGCGTGCTACAGACGTGAAAAAAAGAGAAGCGCTCGCTAATGCATGAGGTGAGGTGTTCCCAAAAGAAATGAGGAAGCATTAATGCCACTTTGCTAAGATGCACACCTTGTGCACAATTTGCTCTCTCCTGCACAAGGAGAGACAGACAGAATTTGGTAGAACACAAAGAGTGCCTTTGGGAAAGAAACCATTAATAAAATGAGCACCAAGAAGATAGGATTGTTCCTTAAACACGGAATGAGGTTTAAGAACCCAGGAAGAAAACTACCTACCTACCTTAAAGAATGCTAATGGCGCAACAACAAATGGCTGTAAATTAGCCAGGGACACCCTTACCCCAGAAATAAGAAGATTACTATCAGAAGAGTGAGGTTCTGGGCCAGGTTTCCAGTAAGGACAGCAGGACCAAAAAAAAAAAAAAAAAACCCCAACCAAAAACCTGATTAAATTTAGAGTGGATCAGGATATGAAAGGAGTCATATGAGAGACAACCATGTGGAAGAGTGCCAGCTGCAACAGGAGGTTGGGTTTAAGGGATGGAAAAGTCTTACAGGTTCTGAATTCCAGCTCTATCGAAAATGCTTTAGAACCATGTTCTATGGCCAAAATAAAAATTATTAATACTAATAATGGAACATTTGCCTAGTCGAGTTAAGAGACAAAAATCCACTTTAAAATGCGAAATGATACAAATGAACAAAACAAAGCCCATGTGAGGTCTTTTTTACTTACTAGTCTTCTGGTAACTATAACAAAAAATTGCAACTAGTTTCTACTTTAAACAAAAAAATTCTAAATTTGGTGAAAGCTAATATACTCTTGTCTAAATGGTGACTCTTGCTGAGCAAGTGTCAAAATCTAGAAGAGGAGCATATCCTAGCAAATCCACAGGTAATAAGAAATAAATTGTAAAATAAATCAGTGTTGCTATACGACAAGATGTTCTTTTGAGTTCAGGTGATCACTGAAAAAACCCAACAGGGTAGGAAATATGTTTTCATTTGCAAATTATGACACCAATTGCAAATCCCCAACCCACCAAGATGTTTCTTCATATGCCTGCGGCAATCTAAAAAGCACTTTTAAGGACAGGAAAAAATTTCCTTGAGGCATGTTGTTAATACATTTTCCCTCTAAGCATCTTAGAGAACCCTCTGTCACGCTGTGCTCCTTGTCTTCTGCTGGGCTCGCTTGTGCCGTGTTTACCTACCTACGTGGAGAACTGCCAGAGCTGCCAGAGCTGTGTTTGCTGGATCGGAACTGACACCGCTTTTTGTACTCTCGAGATAAGAGGTTGCAACAGTCAAGCCGTGTTTGTGCATCTCAGCCACAAAATATCATCTTAATAATTACTATGAATCAACTAAAACAACAACTCGTATCTCCTTCTCAATACCCATTAATTTAAAAGGCACTCTTAATTTAGTGCATTTTCATTTTGCTTCATGCGTTTGAGAATATTTATTCCAACAAATTTACAAAACCCTTTTCCAGCAACAAAGCGCAAGTTGTAAATTGTCCCATGTCTCCGTTTTCTTTCAAAGCTCAAACAATGGACTGTTCTTGCCCTTCTCTTATTAGGTCCACATAAATCAAAGGCTGGTAAAGGGCAAGCCTAGTAATCTGAGCAAACAGCCTACACTAACTATACGACTGGATTGTTACATGTCATGCTTCCCATTAGTCACAGATGGAAACTTTTGACAAAGTTTACAAAGAAGTCGAGAGCAGAGGCGCTGCATCATGGGTATACTCAAAAAACCTGTTAATCTAGGACTACGTCATCCAGAGCTGATAGAGCACTGACTGAAATTCTTTCTCCCCTCTCCTTGTTTTATAGTCAATGATGTCCTTCTACTGCATTTTCACTTGTGAGCTGTGCTGAGCCCTCCCGATATGATGGCACAACGATGACCGACTCCATGCCTGTCTGGAGGTGGTCTCAGGCTTTTCTCAGACATAGCCAGCCCCGTTTCTATACGTGTGCCAACTCAATTCCATATTCTGAAGTGGGACTGACAGGGGAAGACAAGAGACTTCATCTCCCTCCTGTCCACGCCGCACATCGTTGGCCGATATCAATTGGCAATGGCTCCATAAAAGTCAGGAGAGCTACAGCAGCTGTATCACACTCGATGGTCTGCCCCTCGTCTGCGTAACTCAGTCTATGGCCACACAGGGACATTATTCCCAGCTGCACTGCTGAGCAAACGACCTTGTCACTGACAGGAAAGTCATGACCCTTAAGATACAGGCATAGTTTTAAAAATGAGGAAACACATGTAGGTAAAAGACATGACGGCCAGCCAATTGGGGTTGTAATTAACTGGTGTCAATAATGAAGGTGTAAAGTCTGTTTCACAAGCCCGTAGCAGGTGGAGCTGCCAGTGACACAAACATGTGGTAGAGCCCACCCACAGCTCTGCCTTCCCACCTGCACAGAACAGAAACCCCCGTTACCCCAGAAAAAGATAAATAACAAAATAAAACGCTTCACAATCTTGAGGAAGTGATTAAAAGCGCATAAGTTAAAATGACGCTTTATATTTTGAAATAAACAGTTTTCTATTGTTTGCAATGACAAATTGATACACGTTTATATCATCACTGAATACAAGCAGGTAGAAGAAGCATCTATTACTGAGGACGCAGTACACAGACCTGCACGACCCACGTGTAAGGCGATCGGATGGGAATGAAGCATGTGCCACTGGACACAATACGGCAGCGAGACAATAACATTCCTGCAGTGTTTAAGAGAACACCATCTGAACATACTGAATCACAGAACCACAGGATCTGAGCACAGCAATTGCCGTCCACACTAAGAAAACTGTCGCGCTTTAATGTCACAATCAGGTATCAGAAGACACATATATTGCTACCGAGCCGTTAGCATGTGGACCTGCAAAATTCCTAATATCCTGTGAACATTGCCTGATGCCTGTGGCATCTGCTATGAGGCAACTCAGCCTGCTCCGAAAGAATAAACCGAAGAATCACAGAATCACAGAATGGTCAGGGTTGGAAAGGACCTCTGGAGGTCATCTAGTCCAACCCCCCCGCCAGAGCAGGGTCACCTACAGCAGGTTGCACAGGACGACATTCAGGCGGGTTTTGAATGTCTCCAGAGTGGGAGACTCCACCACCTCTCTGGGCAGCCTGTGCCAGTGCTCTGCACCCTCAAAGTAAAGAAGTTCCTCCTCATGTTTAGATGGAACTTCCTATGTGCAAGTTTGTGCATGTTACCTCTTGTCCTATCACTGGGCACCACTGAAAAAAGACTGGTCCCATCCCCCTGGCACCCTGCCTTTAAGTATTTATAAGCATTAATAAGATCCCCCCTCAGTCTTCTTTTCTCTAGACTAAAAAGACCCAAGTCCCTCAGCCTTTCCTCATAGGAGAGATGTTCTAATCCCCTAATCATCTTTGTAGCCCTTTGATGCACCCTCTCCAGCAGATCCCTGACTTTCTTGAACTGGGGAGCCCAGAACTGGACACAGTACTCCAGATGTGGCCTCACCAGGGCAGAGTAGAGGGGGAGGATGACCTCCCTCGACCTCTTCTTGATGCACCCCAGGATGCCATTTGCTTTCTTGGCCACCAGGGCACATTGCTGGCTCGTGGTCATCCTGTTGTCCACCACGACTCCCAGGTCCCTTTCCACAGAGCTGCTCTCCAGGAGGTCAGCCCCCAACCTGTACTGCTGCATAGGGTTATTCCTCCCCAGGTGCAGTACCCTACACTTGCCCTTGTTGAATTTCATAAGGTTTCTCTCTGCCCAACTCTCCAGCCTGTCCAGGTCACGCTGTAAGGCGGCACAGCCTTCTGGCGTGTCAGCCGCTCCTCCCAGTTTCGTGTCGTCAGCGAACTTCATCCATGTCATTGATTCCATCTTCACGTGATGATGTGGGATGGAATGGAAAAATTAAGTCAGTAAATGATTGGCTTCAGGACTGGTGCTACAGGCAGGGCTTTGGTTTCTTTGATAACGGCTGGTTTTATAAGACACCGGTCTGGACAGTGACACATGGGAAAAGTTTATCTCACAGGGGCAAAAGGATGCTGGGGCAGGAGCTAGCAGGGCTCATTTGGAGAGCTTTAAACTAGATTCGAAGGGGGATGGGGTTGTTACTGAGCTTGCATTGGTGGGGCAGCACTCCAGAATTGATAAAGGCCAGGAGGCCTCCCATACCCATAGGGTGAAATTGGTGTGCTCAGCTCGCTCCCTGAAATGCCTGTACACCAATGCACGCAGCATGGGGAATAAGCAGGAAGAGTTAGAAACTTTTGTTCGGTCAGGAGATTATGATCTGGTGGCAATTACAGAGACATGGTGGGACAGCTCACATGACTGGAATGTGGTCATGGGTGGCTATGTCCTTTTCAGGAAAGACAGGCCAGCCAGGCGAGGTGGTGGACTTGCCCTTTACGTGAGAGAGCAACTACAATGTACCGAGTACTGTCCACGTGCAGTTGAGGAGCAAGTTGAGAGTCTGTGGGTGAGGATTAAGGGACAGGCTGGCAGGGGTGACACTGTTGTGGGTGTCTATTACAGGCCACCAGATCAGGGGGAGGAAGTTGATGAGGCCTTCTATGGGCAGCTGAGAGTGGCCTCACAGTCACAGGCCCTGGTTGTCGTGGGGGATTTTAACTTTCCGGATGTTTGCTGGAAGGACTACTCAGCCAGCCTCAGTCTAGGAGGTTCCTCCAATGCACTGATGACAACTTTCTGATGCAAATGGTGGAGGAGCCAACTAGGAGAGGTGCACTGCTGGATCTTGTCCTCACTAACAAGGAGGGTCTGGTGCAAGGAGTAAAGGTTGAAGGCTGCCTTGGCTGCAGCGACCATGAGATGGTGGAGTTCATGATCTCGGCTGGTGGACGCAGAATAGCAAGCAGAATTGCAACCCTGGACTTCAGCAGGGCAAACTTTGGCCTTTTCAAACAATTACTAGGGGAAATCCCGTGGACAAAGCTGTTTGAAGGTAAAGGTGCCCAGGATAGCTGGTCAGCATTCAGGGACTGCTTCTACCAAGCTCAAGATCAGAGCATCCCAACACATAGGAAGTCAAGGAAGGGAGCCAGGAGACCTGTGTGGCTAAACAGGGAACTGCTTGGCAAGCTCAAGTGGAAGAAGAGAGTTTATAGATCATGGAAGGAGGGGCTGACCACTTGGGAGGAGTACAGGGCTGCTGTCAGGGGATGTAGAGAGGCAACTAGGAAAGCTAAGGTCTCCTTAGAGTTAAACCTGGCAAGAGGGGTCAAGGACAACAGGAAGAGCTTTTTCAAATACATGGCAGATAAAACTAACACCAGAGGCAATGTAGGCCCACTACTGAATGGGGTGGGTGCCCTGGTGACAGAAGATACAGAGAAGGCAGAACTACTGAATGCCTTCTTTGTCTCTGTCTACTCTGTCGGGGGCTGTCCTGAGGAGTCCTGTTCCGCTGAGACCCCAGATGAAGATGAAGTCAAGTCAATGGATGAGTTTGCCTTAGTTGATGAGGACTGGGTCAGAGACCAGTTAAGCAACCTGGACATCCATAAATCCATGGGTCCAGATGGGATGCACCCGCGGGTGCTGAAGGAGCTGTCTGAAGTCATTGCTGGACCACTCTCCACCATCTTTACCAAGTCTTGGGAAACGGGCGAGGTGCCTGAGGACTGGAGGAAAGCAAATGTCACTCCAGTCTTCAAAAAGGGCAAGAAGGAGGACCCGGGTAACTATAGACCGGTCAGCCTCACCTCCATCCCTGGGAAACTGATGGAACAGCTTATCCTTGGTGCCCTCTCAAGGCATATCAAGGATAAGAGGGTTATTAGGGGCAGTCAGCATGGCTTTTCCAAGGGGAAGTCATGCTTGACCAACCTCATAGCCTTTTATGAGGAAATAACGAGGTGGATGGATGATGGCAGAGCGGTAGATGTGGTCTACCTTGACTTCAGTAAAGCATTTGACACGGTCTCCCACAGCATCCTCATGGCTAAACTGAGGAAGTGTGGACTGGATGACCGGATAATTAGGTGGACTGCGAACTGGCTGAAGGAGAGAAGCCAGAGAGTCGTAGTCAATGGGGCAGAGTCCAGTTGGAGGCCGGTAACCAGCGGAGTGCCTCAAGGGTCGGTACTGGGGCCCATATTATTCAATATATTCATTAATGATTTAGATGAGGGAATTGAGTGTACTATCAGCAAGTTTGCTGATGACACTAAGCTGGGAGGAGTGGCTGACACGCCAGAGGGCTGTGCTGCCATCCAGAGAGACTTGGACAGGCTGGAGATTTGGGCAGGGAATAACTTAATGAAATACAACAAGGGAAAGTGTAGGGTCCTACATCTGGGCAGAAACAACCCCAGGTTCCAGTATAGGATGGGGAGCTACCTGTTAGAGAGCAGTGTAGAGGAAAGGGACCTGGGGGTCCTGGTGGACAGCAGGATGACCATGAGCCAGCACTGTACCCTTGTGGCCAAGAAGGCCAATGGCATCCTGGGCTGTATTAGAAGGGGGGTGGTTAGTAGATCGAGAGAGGTCCTCCTTCCCCTCTACTCTGCCCTGGTGAGACCGCATCTGGAATATTGTGTCCAGTTCTGGGCCCCTCAGTTCAAGAGGGACAGAGAGCTGCTGGAGAGAGTCCAGCGTAGGGCGACTAAGATGATTAAGGGAGTGGAGCATCTCCCTTATGAGGAAAGACTGAGGGAGCTGGGTCTCTTTAGTTTGGAGAAGAGGAGACTGAGTGGTGATCTTATTAGCGTTTATAAATATATAAAGGGGGAATGTCATGAGGATGGAGCCAGGCTCTTCTCAGTAGCAACCAATGATAGGACAAGGGGTAATGGATTCAAGCTGGAACACAAGAGGTTCCACTTAAATTTGAGAAGAAACTTCTTCTCAGTGAGGGTGACAGAGCACTGGAACAGGCTGCCCAGGGAGGTTGTGGAGTCTCCTTCTCTGGAGACATTCAAAACTCGCCTGGACGCCTTCCTGTGCAACCTCATCTAGGTGTTCCTGCTCCGACAGGGGGATTGGACTAGATGATCTTTTGAGGTCCCTTCCAATCCCTAGCATACCGTGATACTGTGATAAATATATTGAACAGGACTGGACCAAGTACTGACCCCTGAGGGACACCACTCGTTACTGACTTCCAACTGGACTCTGCACCACTAACCACAACCCTCTGAGCTCTATCTGTCAGCCATTTTTCAATCCACCCCACTGTCCATTCATTCAACCCAGACTTCCTAAGCTTGCCTATGAGGATGACGTGGGAGGCAGTGTCGAAAGCCTTGCCGAAGTCAAGGTAGACAACATCCACTGCCCTCCCCTCATCCACCCATCCAGTCACCCCATCATGGAAGGCTATCAGATTAGTCAGACATGACTTCTCCTTGGTGAATCTGTGTTGACTACTTCTGATAACCTTCTTTTCTTCCAGGTGCTTTGAGATGACACCCAGAACAAACTGTTCCATCATCTTTCCAAGGAAGGATAGAGTTGCTCAATGTTTCTATAATTTTTCCATCTGCAGATTTTGCAGTGCTTCTACGACAGTGATACAATGGTAGCAAGAAAACCTGTGGAGGATAAACCAAAAGGAATGAGGCTGATGAGCTAATGCGGCGCCTCAAACAAGCTACCTGTCATTTATAATGGAGCACAGTTGGCTACGAGAGAAATGAAAGGACGCAAAGTCTAAAATTGAAACCACAAAGTGATGTTCTGGAGGAATGAAAGTGAAGGCGGCCAAACAGAAAGAAAATTACTGAAAATCATTTGCATTTAAACCTAGAACGTTTGAGTGCAGAAACATCTATTGTAAATTCTAATCAAATTTGTTCCTTATATATAAAAGTTTCTCTATGCAGCAAAGTAAAACGGAGGTAAACTAAAACTTGCCCTTCAACTCACAGGGTAATACCAGCATAGCTCCCTGATCAACCCATTTGTTATTTTTATTCAGTTTATCCTAACCTACTCCATCTGGGATTCAAACGAAGCTAGAAAGCTACCCTCGCTTTGGTATTAAAATAAACTCACTGGGACTCAATTTGGTGTGCCAATTTAACTATCCCAGTTAAATGGTCAAACTTGATTAAAAGAAGTATCAAGCCCTACACTAATATAATCGCCCTGTGACCCGTTAATGACAGAAACAGTATTGTTGTCTGTTGTTGCTAATGGAGAGAACAGGACCGGTGTGAGGGATAGGCATGTTTTCTGCACCACACCAATAGCCATCTTTAAAACCTGATAGCATATTAGAATTAAAGCTGACATTTTTAATATCTTCTTGTTGCCATGCACTATTTGAAAACTGCATATTAGGAAAAGATGCCCATCTATCTCAGTTAATGTGAGTTGGGGCCTTCTTAACGTCATTGCTGATTTATTATTATTGCTTCAAGACTAATGCTGTGCTTGGCACCACAGAAAGCAAAAAATTAAGACACTTTCTGCAGCAAAAAATGCAGACTGTGACAGGTAAAGCAATGCTGGGGAGAAAGGGCAAGCGATAAGAAAGACCAAACATTTTCTAAGAACACAGCTTCTGGGCCAACTCCTATCTTGGTGCACACTTTTCCATCTGCATGGAGATACTGTCTGCGCGCTTCAAGACTAAACAAGCTTTCTGTTATGGATGTATCCAAACATGGTATTTAGACTAGACTAAAATGTACCACTAACTCTGGATGCGAAGAAAATAACACAGTAACTAATTGTACTTTGCACTTACAGGACTTTTCAAAATGCTGATGTCAACAAGCGTCATGCTATTCAACAGAGAAATGGAAGCAAGAGCAGTGACAGTCAAAGGGCAAGGATGGGGCCTTGAGGGGATCTCAACAGGTTTTCTGAACACAAGGCTATTGTTTATGAGAACCCGTGGTTCACCGCTAAGATAATCCTGAAAAAATGGCCAAGTTCTGCTTTTATAAAGCAGCTAGAGTGCAAGAAAATGTCAAATGAAGCTGTCACACCTCAAATCCACTACTGGTTCAGTAGGAAAGACCACATAAGAAATAGCAGAAGCAAAAAAGAAGCCAAGAAAGTTGTCTTCAGAAACAGGAGTTCTGAGTAATGATTGCCTGGTACCTGGGAAAGTATCAGAAACATTTTTTTCTGAATGTGGCAAACGAAATCTATTTTCAAATGGTAACACATCTGAGGCATTCATATATTATCATATGTGGTCTGATATTTTCCAGATAATGTCAATGTAACCATGTTAATGTTATGGAGGTCTTCAAGCTAGAGCTCAAAGGAAAGGGAGACATGGCACCAAGTGTGTCAAATTGTCCTGCCCCTCGTATAGACGCAGACAGGCAGTTGGGGCCTTTGGGGAACCTGGGGAAGGAAAATGTCCCCAAACGGGAGGGAAACTGAAACAGAAAGATTTATTCTTTTTCTTTTGGGGACTTCACAACTTCTGCTTCCAGTTGTGGTGGGTCAACCCTGGCCAGCAGCTAAGCACCCACCCAGTTTCTTACTTCTCCACCCCCATTCCTCTACCAGTGTGATGGGGCAGAGAATAGGAAGAGCAGAAGCAAGAAAACTTGTGGGTCAAGAGAAAGGTAGTTTAATAAGTGAAGGAAAGAGAAAAAAAATAAAACAAAACCCAAAACTCAACCAAGTGATGCAAAGGCAATAACTCGTCACCTCCCACAAGTGGACCGATGCTCAGCTATTCTCTGAGCAACCACCCCTCTCCCCCTTTCTTCCTCTACACCCAGTTTTTACATCATGCTGCTCATGATGCTGTACAGTACAGAATATCCCTTTGGCCAACTCAAGGTCAGCTGTCCCTGCTGTGCCCCCCCCTCTCCTAACTTCTTGCCCACCCTCAGCCTAGTCACTGGGGTAAGGTGGGGGCAGAATGGGAAATAAAAGAGAAGGTTCAGCTATAGTCAAAACATCGGTGTGCTACCAGCACTGCTGCAGCCACAAATCCAAACCACAGCACCATATGGGCTACTATGAAGAATGTTAACTCCACCCAGCCAGACCCAGCTCAACAACGTATAGGGTAAAAAAGCACAAAGAAAAGGTTTAAGCATACATAGGCAGAGGGCAAACTCCTACAAAGTTGAATGTTTGAAACGTACACGCTGGGCTTAGCCCTCTCTCAGGATTTGCTTCCTGAGCCAGCTGCAGCACTGACATTGTAGCAGCACGACTGGAGCCACTAGCTTCTACAGGTGAGCGACAGACCCGGCAGGATGGGGTTGATTTGTCTTTCATCTCTGGAAAGCTTTTCTTCCCCCCCAAAATACTCATTCTGGAACCATTTACGTTACCAGAGGCAGATTAACTTTTTATGGCCACAATATCAAATGAGGCAGGACATGACAGAGATTGAACTTCAAAAGCATACATATTCTCTGACTTAAGATTGCTCCATACATGCAAAACCACAACGGGGGTCATTTAAATAGGATGGAAAAGATTTTAAAGTTGAAGTATTTGTGTGTGATAGGAATGTCTTCCATCTGCAAATTGCTCAGTCCTATTCTGGGAAGCTGAAACTGCCACAGAAATTAAACAGAACAAACAGTAAACTGATTTAGGAAATATATTTTATTCATAAAATGACTGCATTCATAAAATGGTGCATAGACAAAATATCTTGGAGCTAGATAATTCAGTCCCTGAATGCAAAACTCAGCATATTTATGTTCTTCCTTCAATATTGAAAACTAAAATAATAACAGAAAAACAAGGTGATACCCAGACTGGGTGCTGGGAGGCCTCAGCTACTTCTCTTTGGATGTGTAAAACCCAGAGAATGTGTCCAACACTTTGCAGGGTCACTTCCTACATTACGACAATTTCATGAGTAAAAGCCTGGTTAACTTTTCTTGAAATTCAGGAATTTTCAAAGAACTCCTCTATGAAGAATATTCCCTCCAGAATCCATTCTCCCAAAGTAGAGCTGTTTTCCAACAAGGTCACCTGTTTTTATTTTAAGAGTTTAAAGATGGACCTTGAAAAAGCCAGTCTATGTAAACAGGCTTGCTCTCTCTTATTTTTTTTTTCCTGTTTGGATACCTTTTTGTATACATTTTGAGAATACAAGAATTGTCACACTAGGTCAGACGAACCATTCCAGTACCTGACTGATTTGCCAAGAGCAGTTCTTTAAGGAAAACTGCAAATAAGCGAGGTAGATATGGGATCAGACTTTGGAGGGAAGAAGGGTCCAAGAGAGACAGTTGATATTAAAGGATCATCTCCCTCCAGCTCAAGAGCAGTCCAGCCCAATGAGCAGAAACTGAGGCAAAAATGCCAGGAGGCATCTTTTCTGCACCTCAGCCTATGCACTCTGGACAATGGAAGGCAAAAATTCCTGTTAACTAAGTGAGCAATTCACTCCAAAACCAAAAATGGTAACAGCTTCTGTGTTCCACGGAGATGAGCTTTCGCTCCCATGGAAGGCAGCTGAGCATCCACAACAGAGAGTGACAATTTAGAGCAACCGTACTGACTTGCTACAAGTATCTTTCACCTCCAGCAGTTTCTGCAAGGCCAGCCTTCATACACATGCTCTTTTTTGAAGTTGAAGGAATAATTATTCCAAGTAACCATAAAACCTTGATTATCCAAAACATTATCAATTTTAAAAAAATTCTACATGAGGTGTAGGGATACAGAAACTGTCTTCCTTCTCTCTCAAGAATGAAGGTAAACTTAAATACGGGAACAATATACATGATAAACATGTTTACAAAAAATAGATTTTATATTTTAAAGTTGGACCTCTAACTTTACCAGCACATAGAAAGTAAAGAACTTAGATTAGTATCCATGACATTAAGTATTTTAAAACCTCTTTTTGCTACCAGTTGTGAATTTTCCCAAGGACATATAGCTCACTATCAAACACTGTCTAATAAAGGAAGTACTAAGATACATAGCTAATTTCTTTTTGGCAATGAAGAGATCCTAACAGCCATCCCAGCTGGATGTGACAGGAGTGACAGATAAATCACTCTTAGAACTCCATCTAAGAAGATACCAGATGCCGAAGTTAACTCTCTCTGGTTTTGTAACACATCCAGATATGAAGAATAACACACCACACCCCCATTTAGTCTTGTATTGTCAGTGTCACACCACTGGAAGTTATCTGTGTATTTCTGCTGAAAATGAATTTCAGAATAGTTTTCAACACTGGTAACTGCATTCTTCACATCTTCAAAAAGGCAACCTGTAAAAGGAAGTAAAAACAATACTGTAATTAGTCTCAACACTGCAGGTAAAACAAAGATATTTCATTGTGTTAACTGAAATTACATATTATAATCATCTTTTCACTTAAAAAAAATAACACACTAACACAATGACAGAGCAGAGACTATATTTGAGAGGGGTGTTACTTTCCCACCACTTTTCTACCTAATATGTCTTCTCAAAATTCCCAAGCTTACTCTTTTTGCTTAAGCACTGCACCGCACTTGTTGCTGAACTACATAGTAAAACCTTTTTTTTCCCCAGAATAACATAGCACAAGGTGTTCATCCTATCTACCTTAAAAGGCTATTTGATAGTATTTTGAAACTAGCTCAGATTAAATCTTTGATACATTCCCTGTTTTGCCCGATTATTAGTTTGTTTGAACAGTGCTGTTGCTATAAGTGAAATCCCGATTCCAAAGTCAGGATGAAAAGTCCTGATGAAAAGTCCAAAGTCATAAAGAAAAAATGCCTTACATTTTAAAATGACCAGGAACTAAAATTCTACCCTGAGGGGGAAGACAAATACTTGTACATGATCAGAAGATAGCAAATTATGTACCTCTCCTTTTTATTGCACTAAGTGGACTGTCATGTCTAATAGATATTTAGAAGGAAGGTGATCTATGAAATACAAGAGATCTATAGGATTTCTGGTGTCCCAACTCATTTGTTCTTGGTCATGTGCGTGCAGAAGTTTCCCCTGCATGGTTTTGGTTTTGTTTAGTCTTCTTCAGAACATGCGGAATACTAACTCATAGAGTTAAGTTAGCTGACTGGAAACACAATCACATGTCCAGATTCTCATCTGCCAAGGATATTGCTTCAGATATTCAATTGGGAACTTCACTGATCACAAGGACAGAAAAAAAGATGGACAGATGCCACCACAGGAGGAAAAAAAAAAAAACAAAACAAACCAAACAAGCCCAAAAACTACCAGGTTATACAATGACCTTCTGAAAAGATAACCTGCTTTTCTTATCCCATGAAAAACACACAAGAAAAAAACATTTGAGACATACACTTCCCTTTTTTTTTTTTTTTTCTCCAAGACCTTTCAATAGTCACTTAAGTGAAGATTCAAATTACCATCAATTACTGTTTTGGATTTGCAGAGCTGACCCTCAGTCACCACTCTACTTGATACTGTGACTAACGAATGCATGAAGCATGATCAACCAGAAGAAACTGAATTAAAGCCTAAAATATTACCGAGTATTCAGAACAGAGGGCAAAACAGAGTAAAAACATTTATTTTGGATCCTATGCCCAAAGAACGTTTAAGAGAGAGTTATATGTCTGCTATAGAGGATGCAAAAAATTAAGCAAGTTTTAACATATCTAAGAGTCTTCTCAGAAAATAATTCATACAAAGGATTCATGTCTAAAATAACATGAATATGAGGCATGAATGGGACATGACAACAGCAATTCTTGGTTAAGACTGGAAAAAATCAAGTGATTTCACTTCCTGAACATCTCTCTTGCTACTCCAACACTAACAGCAGGAATCTATTAGAAAGCTGCAATGCTACTGCATGGAAGGGTTTGTACAGATAAGAAAACTGAGATCCCCAAAAGCTCCCACATTTCTGATCTTCCAAACTGGAACTAAAATTCAGAAACAGAAATTTTCATGTATAACATAAATTTTCAGAAACGTCTGTAGGTAAAGCTGGCCAGCAAATAGCCACCTGGCCAGGGTGGAAGTCTGCCTGCTTTCCCATGAAAATCTCAACACATTGACATATTCTCACTGAGAGTTTTCATTCATCTTAATCAGCATTTTCCAGTAGTAAGTTGCTACATCAAAAACACTTCTGTCAGCTCAGCCAAGGGGTGTTGTAAAGTCTAGAGACTACTCATCATGTGGGGAAATTTATCCACTAGGCCAAAGACTCCCACTGTAAAAGACATAAAATGAAAGGAAAATCAATATGTCTGTCACCTTTCTCATGATTTAGCCACTCAGATGAACAGAGACAGATGCATAATTAATAGCAAATGTAAAATCTTACCTATGCAAAAGTCATAAGCAACACAGATCAGGGATGAAATCCTAGCACCAATGAAGTCAAAGACAAAACTCGCATCGGCTTTAACAACCAGAGAAATTGGTCCTTGCATTGCAAGGAAGAGAAACAACAATCAAGAAAAGCAATAACCATTTCAATTCATAAGATTAAAAATTTTAAGCAGATTTTCCTGCCTGAGATTGTAGATTCCTTTGATACACAGTTTTGAGGCATCATTAGAGTGGATATATTTGTTTAATTTGACTACTTGCTATATTTTACAATGCATGAAATATGCTTTTTCACTCCTTTGAGGGGATTATTTGCAACATAATGTTTCCCTAGACAGCTAGGCTCCCCTACTGCCCAATAAAATGAAAAACATCAAAAGGAACCATTTATCACTGTCTGTATTTATATTTATTACCAATGTGAATGAAAAGAGCACATTAGATCATTCCTGCAGTTGACATACTAACAAGAAAAAGGGATAACACACAAAAATCATAAGCTTTTTAAAAAACACCTGTAACACATTAAGATGTTCAAGAACAAAACCAAGTGAAACAAAACCACTTGTGAAGTTCCACCACCTTGACCAAAGTTCAACAGAAAGCATACAAAATATTTCTTTATCATCACTGTTACTCTAGATGCTCTTGGATCTCCAAACAGTAGTAAACTATATGTTCTACATAATAAATGAATTACTATAGGTTGGGAAAGTGGGACTAAGTGGTTCTCCCCTAGTTCTCCATCTATCACGATACTTTCTCTCCAAGACAGACAACTACTGGCCTCTTGCAGGTCTAGTAGCAACTCTTTATGTGAAGTTTGCAAATCCAGTTTTTCACCTCTACTAGTGTACTCCAAAAGAAAAATAATGCACCAAACGTCTATCTGATCTACAAACTAGGCTTTATCACTAAATTCAGAATAAAAGTCAGTTCTCTGACTCAGTTTATGCAAAGGATTTTTATTGACCGTCTCTCAGCATGTTGTCCTCTTCTTAAAGCACTTAAGATACCTAATATTAATCAATCACTAAGAACTGATTTTTGTAATGTAGCATCCTTACTTGTACGACAGGAGACATTGTTTTTTCATTTCCTCTCAATTATGTCTGAAGATTATAATCTTATTCTATCTCAGAGTACCAAGTGCATCTCAGCACTCCACCCCATTAGTTTCCACAGAGCCAGAAGCTGCAAAGACCTCTGGATAATGAACAAACATAAATTCCACATTTTTGAGCATTTTAAGAGATATCAATACAGAGGGAGCAGTAGAATACCACAGGCATACAAATGATATATCTCACAAAATCACTTTTTATGTAAACAGTAAAACAGCAACAACTTTGTTACAAGCTTTTGGAGCCAGAGCACGTTAAGAAATCCAGGTTGTGCTCCCTTAGCTGGCAGGGAAAATACAAAATGTCAAACTGTTAAGCATGCTCCAGACTATGTGGGAATGACATTGATGACTGGGAAAAGTATCCCAACAGAGAGCATGCTTACCTGGTCAAACTTTGCAACATGTTGCCCGGACAGGTTGTGCAATCTCCATATGTCTTTTGCACATTCAAAGCCCAACCAGAGACAAGCTGTGGCACCCGGCTCTGGCTGACCCTGCTTGAGTGGTGGGGTTGGACGGTGCATTCTCCAGAGGTGCCTCCCAGCCTCAGCCACTCCGCGACTCCATGACAATTTTGTCCATACACACACACACAGGCAAGTGAAACAGCAGCGCTATACTGCTGGAAACTCTTTTACTATAAGCTACAAAAATAGAGGCTGGCAATATTCTTTCCTCAGTAGGGAGAACGTAGTTATGGGGTTATAGGTTTCAGTCTTTCTGAAACTTTCTAATAACATTTTATTTTATAGAGTGCTTCATCAAGCTGTGCCTCAAAGCATTTCCCTGACTTCATATGATAAAAATCTCGCGGAAAACAGTGGGGTAAGGGCATTTCCTACTAAATTAAGCATCCAGTCACAGAGTCTAACACTGAGGAGTAACAGGTGAAAGAAAAAAGTTATAATTTCAGAAAATATTTGAAAAGTTATGGAGATTTAATGAACGAAAGAGATAAAAGAAGGCAGTTCCAGATGGCAAAAGCTGCTGGAAAGAAATCTCTTCTACCCAAGCAGTAACACTGGGTGAGCAGGCAGAGTGGATGACTGCTGTAAGAGAAGCAGAAGCATGACTAGAGGCAGCTAAACAATATATTTTAAAGAAATGCGATCTGCAAATCCAGTGCATACAATATGTCTTGTGAAGCTGACAACAGACAGAGGAAACGCAGCTCTAGGAGCAAATTATTTTCTCAGCTAAGCAAAGGAAAAGCAGTTCAATCTTTCACTCAGCTGCAAAAAAAAAAAAAAAAAAAACCAAACAAAAAACCACACACACACACAAAAAAACCCAACCAAAAACCAGAAAAGAAGCCAGATCCTTATTTCAACAAAACAGGAAAACAACCTGTATGTCAAAAGATGCATTCCCCCACTCTAACACGAACTTTTATACTGTTCTTATGTTTGTATTCTCATTAAAGGAGACCAAGTGAATCGTGCATAAATCAAGATCTCTGTGTATGTCTCTCAAAGATGAGGAAACAGAATTTCTAATACCTATGTCTCTCCTAAGAGTTAAACAAAAGTAGGTAGAAGATATACTACAGAATTTGTCTTCAGTATTAAAGAGGTAATTGTACTCCTGTTTACTCCTGCATAATTATAAAGGAAAATAGTGGGTTGAAGTAGTTACATATGCTTTGGTTTCAGCAGAAGAAAATGAACCTATTAAACATACAAACGCTTCCTGAAATATGACTGCTCTTGTTTTGCTTTTCCATTGCACACCAAAGAACAAAACTCCACTACTAGTCTCAAAACTGAAGCTTAAATGCATAAAAGACATTTTAATGTTGTCTTCTTTGAACATTAGACCAATTTTTAAACACTACCGCACACAGTTCATAACATCACACTGTATTTTAGAAGACCACAACTTACACTGCTGTCTTAAATCATTCCTACTGCAAGCAGACAACCTGTACATAAACAGCTACCCATGCTTTAATCCTACACATGTGCTAGTGTGAAATCAGGCGTGATTGAACGACTGCAGAGGAAACATCGATTACACGCCAATGAGGCTATAGCCTACAATCAACGTCAAATGCTGTATTCATTTCCACTTAAGGCTGACAAGTATCAAGCAATGCCATGACATCCATGTGTGCAGGAAGAGAATAACCTTCCCAAGAAGATGTGGACAGATGTGGGCAGACCTCACCTCCCAGATCCAGCTACGCTGGTGGAAGATGTTAACTTCACAGGGTCAATGGTATCCCTCTGCCGCAAGTTACTGTTCCTCTCTCCCCACAAAATGCCATTTCAAGCTTTCTACCTAGTGTCTGGTGAAACCAGATTGGTATGCTAAACTTTGGTCTGCAGTAACCGGATTGATTTATCCTAGAAACTAGAAAGGGAGGGCTTGCACAAACAATTCTGCTGGCAGATCACAGGGTGGGGGGACTAAGCTCTGGTCGAAACGAGTGAAAACCTGAGAAGAGTGTTTCCTTCCACATGTACAGCTGGATTTGGAAGATAGTGTATAATGTAGATGCAAAGCCTCAGTCCAAAGTCCAATTCACACAGATTTGTATTACCATGAAAGCTCTGGCTAGTGCTAGGTGTTATGGTTTAAGCCTTAATAATTACAGCTACTACAACTGCTTGTGCGGTTGCAATTATAGTGCAATCAAGACGCCCTGTACATAGAATACACCTCTGCCTTGAAAAAAAGAATCAGACGAAGTAATATAACCACGTTTGTGTGAGTACAACTGAGCCTACATGTAAAAAAAAAACCCTGTATTTAATAATGCACTGGTACAACTACAGCGACAATGTGCATAAACACATAGAGAAGGCCATAATCCTGCCTGATGCATTTCTCACTGCTGTAAAATAAAGACAGATCAAGGAGTGGGATGACTATAAAGCATCTGTACCATGTCCAGGTCCTCCCTCTATAAATATCTGGTTTCTAATAAACTCTACTTAAGGTTTGGTGTTCCCACAGCTGCTGACGAGGGACAGAGGAACTAAAGGAATACTGCCTTCCCTGAGGTGCAACAGTGCTCTTCCCATTCCTGCTCCACCACCAGAAGCAGCAATGTCTTATAGCTGTTACCGTTACTCTGTGGATTAGCAACTATTGGCTACGGCTGATTATAAATAACCACAGTAAGAGTCTGCCTGCCTACTCATACTGCACAGTTTACGTATTTGCTCTCACCTAACGGTCAGGGACCAAGTCCACCGATGCACAAATAACCTATTCCAGAAATACGTTTTGGCACCAGTGTGAATGAACGGACACAAAGCAGATGGCATTAGATGAGCAGAGACATGAGAGAACATTAACTGCTATATTTACACTCACCCCCACTGAATCCACAGACCCATAAAAAAGCAGCTGTCTTTTCCAGACTGAATGCTACCAAGCTGTTGCATATTACCCCTACATCTCTGACGCTGCTCCTGGGAAGTGCAAAGGCATTTTTAGAGGAAATTGGAGAGGAAGGCAGCATATTCACTACTAGAAGAATGAGAGGAGCCAGAGACGTCCCTACCTTGACAGTGTAGGATTTACTTGCCTTAAGATGGCCTCCGGGTAGCCTGCAAACTCCCTGGCGGTACTCCAGTTGCAAAGCTGCCCTCCATTACACTGATGTTTAATTCTCCTTTTTCTACACTCCAGGCTCTTGGGATGACAGCTGAACATTATGTCACTACGTGTCTGCTTCCTCTGTGCCACAGAGGTCATGTAAGTAGACTTGGCTGCTCTAATACCCCTTCCACAGCCAATCAATGGCAGCCACTTATCACAACAAATAAAAAAAATTGCTTCAGGTTCTCTCAGATAGGGAAAGTTACCAACATGCTTTAAATGCAGTGAGAAGTCTGGGTTTGAGTATGCATCAGAACACAAAAAAGTGTTCTATTAATTACCCTTCCTTGGCGTTTTTGTACTAAGCAAACCGAGGAACCACCAGCCTGTGCTCAGAGCAGCAGAACTTCACCCAACTAGGCTGCTAAGTCTTAAATACTTTACAGTGGAGAACAAAGAATTTCAAACAAAAACGAGTCCCTTGAAAAGGTCATTAAAACAATACTATAATCCTACAGATTGACTGAACAGAAACAGTTGGAAAAGCCAAGTTTGAAATATTTAATCAAATAAGAAGTTAAAATCTTGGGTCAGTATAAAGGCCTTCAGGACTATCACTATTATGCTGGAATTCCAATGGAGACAGAAACTAAAATATATCCAGAATACTCTCACAGCCAAACACTGCAGCACTGTGCTGCATAAGACCACGTGGTGACAGCAATAATGAAGTCAACAGAAACACATGTTGTGGAACTGTGTTATTCTGAAAAGATAAAACCCTGCAAATTGGGTTGAAGAATAAGGGTGTGTGGAATGGCAGTTTTGCAATCTGACCCACTAACCCCTACAGGGCTCAGATTTGGGTGTGGATGAGAGGACATTTTGTGAAGGACTCTTACCTCACTCACTCCACAGGAGGTCAAGGTCATTCTTTAGCATATGTACCTGCAAGGAATTTCCCATCTCAAAGAGAAGTTGTTTCAAGCAGCTCTACGATCTTACAGAAAACATATTTTTGGTCAGTGCTACAGTACCACAGAAGCAGAGGAACACAGGTGGCAACAAAAGCTGGGGAGAACTTGGCTTCACAAAACTTATCATCTAAACAGCAAATTCCCTAGGACTTCTAGGAGAAGGCTGGGGAAAGGCAAGTCCTCTCCTGTACAATGTGAAAGCCACTGTAGATCTGTGGGCTTTCCAGTCTGCAATGCAGGAAGAAGCTTATTAGGAGAATGTCACTCTGATAAATCACTTCCTTCTTCTGTCCGAGCTGGGAAGATATAAAATATAACCAAAACAACTAAGCAGAAAGAGAATTAAATTCCTTTCATTCAATTACTAGTGGAATTAATTGTAACCAAAGCAAGGATTTATTTTTTTAAATATGATTTCTCAATCTTGTAATGCCCCTTCAGGATTTACGAAATAAACCCATCTATAAATCACCATGCATTCTTTCAACTAATCTTTCCTAAAAGTATTAATTTCTTATAAGAATGAAGCTGGATTTGAAATGTGACAGTGAGAAATGAGAAAAAGCAAGGCATTCCTCCAAAGTCCCAGGCTGTGCATGTGCACTGCAAGCTATCTCTTTGCTAATATAACAGTTGCATGCTGAAGCTTGCCCAAGCTTTAGAGGGAAAACTATAAGCAGCTGCAAAACCAGTAGAAAACAAATCTCTGCATGTTTTTATTTTATATGAAGACGACCGATTTTTCTTTATTTTAGATCAAGTAGTTCTTTGTGTGGGTTTTTTTTTTTTTCAGGTTGACTTGAGAATGCTATTAATCTTTTGTTTCTTTATATCTACATATGAGAAGCCCCAAAACTTCATGGCTTTGTTTTGTCTTTTGCCAAGCCTTCCTCATTAGCCTACACTACTTTTATTTCCACTGCAGATGTTACTTCTTGTGACCCATCATTAAGACAGACACACAAACAGCAGTATTATTTACCTTTGTTAGTCTTAAACACAGTTCTTCTCTTAAATGAAAACCCCAGTGGGGGATGGAACTTAGTACTAATGTTGCATTGCAGCTACTGTTCCAAAGCGAACTGGGCTACAAAACCCACGGGATTTAAGATTTCCTTAGTCAACACCAGATGATGTTTGGTTTTTACTGTAGTAATTACCACGCCGAACTTCACACCAATCAGGCAATCCAAACAGCACATATTCTTCTGCATCAAGTGGTTTTAAACTGCTGTAGAAAAGACATTTGTTTAAGCACATACATGTATGGGCAGTTGGGACACACACGGTATCCTAAAACAAACAAGTCACTGCAAGCTGCTGTGTCAATTTACAGCATGCTAGCTGCATCCTAAAGCTAGAGACACCTGAAGAAATTAAACCTTGGCACACCAAACTGGAACATCAGATGCAGCTCCTAAAAACATTTTAGCCTCGCTGAAAGGTGTTGTACAAAACTGAATTAGTGAAAGTCGTGTTTGCCACCCTTTCAAAGACCTGCCCTCCAACCCCGTTTCACACTTTCACACACAGCCTGCTGTCACAGCAGGATTTACTCTGAGCCAACTTCCTGAAAGTCAGGTCAGTCTAAGGCTCTGTTGTGGTTCTGCAGTTCTCGTACCACTAGATTTCTTTGCGCTCTTGGGAATCTGTTTCAACTGACCAGCATCAACAATATCCAAACACAGCTGCATCTTCCCCAGAAAGAGAAAGGAGTGACACACTGCTTCTGCTGTAGTATCCAGCAAGTGCACCTCTTAGAGTATTTCAGTAATGAGGAAAAGAATGAAAAAAGTCCTGAACAGGGCACTATGCATAGTCTGATGTCTTTTAAAAGAAAGGTTGAGATAGAGAGAGATACGGATTTAGTCTTTTGGCCACGAAGCAAGTAAATTGTACCTAATTCCAGAGAGAATAAATAGGGCCAACTAAGCAGCAACATAATCTTTCTTCAAGAGTATCATCAAATCACCTCTCTCCAAAGTAAGCTGACATGGTATGGTGCATGTCAGGTGTGAGACTGGAGATCAGTCAGCACACTATGCACTTATTTCTTTAAAGAGATGCTGGCTTACCCAGATGTGTGGTGGTCTGGTCATTTGCATGGCTGTTGCTCTCAATTAGATGCACTTTGGTGGTATTCTCTGCAACATCATTTATGAAGCGTTCTATCTCAGCAAAACATCCTGTTACTGTATTCCAATGCTATTATGAATTGAAGAGGGGGAAGTGCTAACAAATGTGAAAGAGAAGCAGTGGTTTTAAGTCTTTACTACACAATAGCATGCTCAGCTGGATTCTAAGCTGGCAAATGTCTGATTCCTTCCTCTCCTTCTCCTGTCCTTTCAGCCATGAAGCATTGTAGAAAACTGTAGAACGGGAAGGTGACTTTCAAGTGCTGTATCATCCAAACCAGAAAAATGAATAATATAGTCTTCTATTACCAGTTTATTTTTCCAGCTCAAATGATCCCTTCAGCATAAGCTAACATTTTCTCTATTATTCCCTAATATCGAACCACTCACCACATTAACTCAAATCTTCTTTCTCCTATTTTTAACCACTACTCCTAACATTTGTCTCCTCACACCAATCAATCCTTCTCCCCTAAACCCCCACAATAGACCTTCAGTCAGGATTTACCTCCAGCCCGTGCTATGGCTTATATCCTACAGTAGGAGATAAAGTCTCCACACAGTGTTGCTCATGCTGTTTCCCTAGGAAAAGCAAGATTAACACAAGAATAATTATTTGTTTCCCAGCTGCAGCAGCAGGTAAAATCTGCAAGTCAGAATCCCCTTCAGGGCCTGGCTGGAGATGCCTGTTTCTTGCTTGTGTTTCTTTTCTTTTTCTCCCTCCCCTCCCCTGGCCTTAATAGGAGAAAAAACAGCAGGCTAAGATTATTTCAATTTTAGAAGCAACACGATGGAAAGCTAAAAAGAACAAGGAACTGAACTGGAAACATACGGAGAAAGGAGGAGAAAGCAGTATCTCTTGCTAAAAACTGAAGTGTAGACAAGCATTCACACTAAATAAAACAGATACATAATTGGTGTGGTGCATTATCAAGGCTATCATACAAGTACCAACTAAAAAAGTTATTTGGGTTTCCCTCATGCTCTCCACAACCTTCAGTGTAATAGCAATACGGTTATCTGCAGGATTCAGCACTGGCAAGACACCAGAGCCATTAGATATTAATGTTGTAGGTCAATGCATTTTTTAATTTTAATTTAATGAAAATCAATCTTTCTCTCTTTGTCAAATTTAGCTACCTGTTAAGAGTCTGAGGCCACTCGTAAGACAACCTTCTCACCTCTTACACCAAGATGCTCTAAAAAAACAAACAGACAGGTAAAACTGTCACGAGAAACTACGGAGCAGCACCAGAGGTCACCTGCTTGGTCTTCAAACTTGACTGTCAGGAAAAGCTATATTAAAAGCTACTCTGGTAAAGTGCTTTAAAACAAAGAGGCAACAAAGAAACAAGCCAACCACTTCTGGTTAATACTCTACCTGCTCATGGACTGGCGGGAGAAGTTCCAGTAAATTTTTGCTTTCGTCTCCAAACTGTTTCATTTATATCCAAAAAAGAATGTCTGCCAAAAACTGAAAGCTAAGAAATGGTCTACTATCTTCATTTCCTGCAAGGTTTAGAGTTAGCGATGGCACACAAACCAGCACACAGACATGAAGCGGGTTTGTAAGAATCTCCCTTAGCAAATGTTGCATGAGCAGAGCACACCGTGATGTCATGTTGCAACTGCTGGGATATCTTGTCACATATGCTATGTTGCAATGGTGTAAGACATAGCCATCTCCTGTGTGCACATCCTTTTCTGAATATACCAAACCCAAACGCTACCTGAAGTACCATTGAAATACCAAGAAGATGTGGGGAGGGGGCAGAGGGAGCATGACACAGAATGGATGCATCAGAGAACAACAGAAATAAATTACATCTTTTAATGAGAAGCATTTGGTTATGTGCTCGCATTTACATGCAATTAATATAGTCCAAACAGTCAATCTACCACAACTCAAAAGAAGTAAGTAGCACAAATTAAAGGAGAATGTGGCATTGTTAAGTAACACTTTGAAACTAGACAGTTTGAACAGGTGTCTTCATTGGGTTATCTTTTGAAAACTTTATGGAAAAAAGCAAGTTTGAAAAATTGGCTGCTTAAATTCTCTCTTTGCTTCCTGGCAGTTAAAACTGGAATGAGAATAAATACCTCCCTGCATGAGGTATGAGAATTAATTTGTTTGTGTATATAAATAGGTATTTAAGTATCAACTACTATTTTATTTTTAACACCTTATTGGGACTACCTGAGTCCCTGCATTCCTACCTGAGTTCAGCTTTTGGCAAGAGATTAGGATTGAGTTAAAAAGGGAACAGGTGTTTGGAAGATGATATGGCTGTAATAAAAGCACTAACCAAGAAGATGAAGGCAAAAATAATTTCAATATGGCATTCATTTGTATCCTGTGAAATAGAGAGGCACCCAAAAGAAAAAGAAAAATCACAACTAAGGGATATTTAGGAAAATGTCTTTGCCTACTGTGATTCATTCTCAGGGGGACACAGTCTGAGCAGGGCTGTCCTTTGGTCCCAGGTCATCCTGTTCTTGTACAATCTCATGATGCCTGTTAAAAGGCCAGGCATTCAATAAACAACCATTTCACCACTTAATACTGGTTGGGTAATAAAACATTTTCAAAGCCTCAAAAGGATGTAGGAGTTTAAGGCCACTACCAGTGATATTTGAGCTTCTAAATTATATAAGGTATTTTTACAGTGCGGATTTTTGGCCTCTAAGATCCCTACAGCCATTACAAGGTCAACCTGATTTTTATTTCTAGGGATTGAGCACATTCTTTTGCCAGTTGCAGTCAGAAGAAAAGCTGAAACCATCCATTTCAAGGCTCAAACTCATGAAAACAGATGTTTTCTTAGTAAAAAGAATAGTTACTGACCTTGAAGCTCCATAAGAAAACACAATATTCACCATTTTTAGAATATCTTTCCCTCAACAATAAGATAACTGAGCAATGATTTTTAAAAGCAAAGGTTCGGGTTGGGGGAAGTGTCACAAGATGTATGGTCTTTATTATTACTTTGTTTATTGCCATACTCCATGATGGTTTCCATGATGGAGTAGGACATAATGTACAAAATAAACAAAATTTAACTACAGAGATACAGGCAAGCCTCTCTGTCTACAGCATGGGTCCTCAGCTGTGGGAACTCCCAGCATGGTTGACTCTCCAAAGTCAAAAGTTGGACTGAGAATGTTGTAAGAAACTAAAATGGTTGTCTAGACTATATTGAAGTCCCTTATGTCTTTCACTATGAAAAAGCTTTCCTGTGGCCTGTGGAACAATTGACTGAAGAATGTAGTAATGTCATTTCTGCATACTAGATGTTTATTTTCCTAGTATTAAATGATTTTTGCATTTTAAGCAGGTTTAATACAATTATCTTTGACTTCAGTACGTTTAAGATGCATCCTTTCTAAGTATTTCTTGTCAGTAGTCACCCATGAGAGAATTAGTCTATTAAATTAGCAAGACAGTGAAGAAGGTTTTAAAATGACTGACGACAGAGGATTACCTCTTTGAAAACAAATACTGAAGAAAACAATTTTGACCTGAGACAAATTCACACGTCCTTTTGATTCTAATGAATTCATCAACAAGAACAGAAGCTGAAGTTGGCCCTGTATCATTGATTGTGCACACATATTTGAATAGCTCTTAGCAGCTCCATTTAACCCACTTATCCAAGGGAGGCAATTATTGATGTGGTGAAGTGCTTATGGGAGTCAAATCTAGACTCATAAATGGCTTATGGATTCCTGCCCCTGACAGACATCAGACAACTCTAAATACTTACTCTGTATTGGGGCAGAATTGGAAACTTTTGATGAATGCATCAGTTAATGATCATTTCTGAAGCCACTGGAAGAAAATGAATTGGCCTTCCAGAAGGAAGGGTTGTACAAGGAACCAAAGAGATTTTAAGACGGAGCTTGACTAATCGATGATACGTGACATGTTATCTGCAATAGCAGGGGACTAAATTTAACAAAACACAAGAGTTCCATGTGGTCCTATCTACAAACCACACCAATTACTGCAAGTCTATGGGGTAAAAACTGATTACAAAAGCTAGGACAAATGTCTAACAGCACAGAATCCAGAGCTAAACCCTTTCTGAAAGCGTCTTTTCATCAGATTCCCATCCCAGCCTGTCAACAGAGCAGCAAGTTAATGCTCGGCAAGCAGAGGTCAGACGGACCCCACTCTCTCTGGCATCGGGGACAGTAACCTCCACTGCAGGGGCAGGACTGACCTTTTGAGACAACAACCATTTATATACCCTAACATCACCGGAAGATTCTGAGTCTCAGAACCTTGACATCCTTCCTCTAAACAAACCACTACTATCAAAAACAGAAAAAAAAAACATACATAGGCAAAACCAAACCCTTCATTCCAAGCACAGCTTTTTTTCCTCACCAAATGAATGTCAAAGATTATACAAAGACCATAGTAGCCTTCACAAATATATTTCCCCAGAGAAGTATGCGTTTCTTTCGTGGAAGTTTAAGCAATAAGCAAATGCTCTTGCAAACTTCCCCCCGTGCTGTGTTGGCACAGCTGAATAGTCACTGGATGATGCAGAACATGAACAAGAGGCCAGGGGAGATGGAAGGGTTACCTTAAACCAGATCAAATAGTTCCTGCTGAATATAAAACTACCACCCTCCATACCACAGCAATGGGAGCTGTACAGGACATCAAAATAGGCAAAATAAAGCTATAGGCAATGTCATGTGAACGAATGCTGAACAAACGCAGTGTTAAAATGCCTGGAAATACACTCTGAAAGCAGCATGTCCGGTAGACAGCTTTTCATGTCATTCAGCCTTATCCAAAGAAGTCACATAAGCAATACAGAAGGCAGCTTTCTCTACAGTATCATATTCTGTTACTTTTGGAAGTTATTTTCATGTCTGATTTATCATGCAAAATACAGGTAAACGATCCCATTTGTCTTCCCATACCTCCATGTGACACTGCCTAAAAACCCCAGACCTTTGCTGTCTCCAAAGATCTCTGTTATTTTTTCTGAACTGTGAGGAAGAGTTCACGTCCTTCAGGATGTGAAATGTAAAAAAAGAAAAGCAAACAAATAGAAAAACCTCAAGCATTTACATACATTTAATCAAAAACACCAAACCCATCTCCCAAGAAAGCCCTCAGAGGGTTGGATTTATGAGGTAGAGTGCAGGTTCATCTATGCAACCGCGCACCCTCTCTTCATTCATCACTCTTATTTATTGACTTCATTTCAAATAAGAAAGTAACAGCTCTGAAACTGAGAGCTGTGTGTCCATCATCTACCACAGCACATACTTGCACTGTGATGGAACCAAAGGCCTCAACAAGAAAGAAATTACTGTGAGCAATAGCCATCTCCCTTCACAGGCAATTTATGCAGCTCACAAACAAACTGCTCCTCCAGTATTCATCTTCTGCAGCCTCTCTCTCCTGTCCACTTTTGCCATGCTTTGATCTAAATTTGAAAATAATCTTCTTGAATCATGCACCATGCTTTTAATTTTTCAGCCAAGTGCTACGCACAGCTTTTGTCTGTAATAGTAACAGATTGCCCAAGGACACACACAGTGAGTCATGGAAAGATTCAGGATTTCCTGGCTCTTAATCCAATGCTCAGACAAGGCCTCTCATGTTTCCAGTTTTTGGGGGCTGGCAGGTGGGGGGAAGAGAAGAGAAAAGAAAGGAAAAAAAAAAAAAAGATGGAGACATTTTTTAGATAAGCAAAATAGACAACTAGAAAAAACCCACACAAGCTCTTTCCCTTCTCACTTTAAGATGACTGATGTGACAGTAATCACAAAATCTGCTGAAGAGCTTAAATCTGGTTTTAAAAAAACATAATGGATGGAACAGAAGAAAAATATTAATGGGCAGCAAAAAGGCACAAAAAGTTGACGTTTCTTAAAACAGAAACAATATAACCAGTTTGCTGAACAAGCCTGGAAACAGAAGAGAAAGGAATTTACATGCCTTAAGGGCAAGGGGATTTGGGAAGCTTGCTCCCAAACGGGAGGGTGTATAGCAGCATTGGCGTATGCTCACCCCACAACTGTGAGAAAATCTGGGGGTTGTGAACACGCAAGTAGGTGACATGAATCAAGTCTCATTTGAACACACTTCAAAAACAGTGTGTTACACTTGTTTATTTAACTTAGGAAGCCGGTTCCCTCAAGACCACCTATAATTAGCAAGAGACAAGGAACATTCAAGGGACAAATATAGATCATGCAGAGGTGATGTATCAGCAGTCTGAAAATAATTAATATCCATCCTAATAATGCCACCTACTCCAAAAGACTGTGCAACAGTTTACAAGACCCATAATGTCACAATGGAACAGGAGAATAATTTTTCATCCCCATAAAAGTAGGCCACCCATCTTAATCTGAAAAGAGATCCAAGCAAAAAAAAAAACAAATGGGTTTTGAAATGTTGTACTCATTTATCACTGCAAAGCACACCTCATACGTGGGCTTTGGCAGCACTCTGGCTAACTGGCTGAAATGAGACCCATTTGAAAATAAAAAAGATGTTAAAACACTGGTGCCAGTAAAAGACATTAACTGCTATTACACATCTATGCACACGTGTGGGATATTTAGGGACTGCTTATCTCAACGGGCTGGGATAATGAGATTATTTAGAAACTATTGCTTCGGGATACAGGTAACTCAAAGTCCATGCATTTTGTTACTGTCTGTATTACAGCAACAGACAAAAGTCTTGCCGTATTCATGATAAATATTCGCACTCCCAACCTAACCCTCACTGAACAGACCTAGAGCAAGATCTAACAGGTAAAGTCAACCCCACGCTGCAGGAATGGAGATGGCTTCTTTGGGTCCCTACTCACTCAAATTAAATGATTAACTGCAACGACAGCCATTACCACGAACAGCAAACTATTTTAGCAGAGGATGAGAACCAAGTGAGGCAGGAGGTGGTTCTTTCCAATCCTAAATGAGACGCAAGCAATAAGTAGCACAGCATTAGCCCGGATGACACCAGGGGCCTTGCCAACAAAGGACACAAAAAGGCCGAGGCACTCAATGCTGTCTTTGACTCAGTATTTACTGGTATGACCAGCCTGCAGGAATCCCAGGCCCCTGAGCCTGGTGGTCAAGTGTGGAACAAGAAGACTTACCCTTGGTGAAGGAAGACGAGGTTACTGAAAGCGAACATGTATCTGCATCAGGAAACGTTTTGCTAGTAAGTTGAAGGAGGTGATCCTTCACCTCAACTCAGCACTGGTAAGGTCACATCTGGAGTGCTGCATCCAGGCCTGGGCTCCCCAGTACAAGAAAGATATGAACTTACTGAAGAGAGGTAAGTGTTAACAAGGGGTCACAAAGATGACTGAGGGATTGGAGCATCTTTCATATGAAGATAGGCTGAGACCTGGGACTGAAGAAGAAAAGGTCTAGGGGTCGATGTGTATAAATACCTGATGGGAGGGAGTAAAGATGAGAGAGCCAGACTCTTCCCAGTAGTGCCCACTAACAGGATAAGAGGCAATGAGTACAAATTAAAGAGCATCAAAGTCTTTCCGAACACAAGAAAATACTTTTTTACTGTGAGGATGGTAGAACACTGGCACAGGTTGCTCAGGGAGGTTGTGGAGTCTCCATTGTCAGAGATATTTAAAACCCAACTGGTCATGGTCCCAGGCAACCTGTTCTAGCTAACTGCGATTTAGCAGAAGGTTGGACCAGATGATATCAAGAGGTCACTTCCAACCTCAGTGACTACGCAACTCTGTAAATATTTCTGTTGCATGCATTTTTGAAGTGAACAAGCTTATTTACAAAGATTGGTCATTACGGCATTCTTCAAGACAAACCATTCCAATGTTTTGTAAAACCTCCAAATTGGACTTCTGTCACTCTGCTCTTTTTTGGGTGGTTTAGATGCAGTGCAAATTTCACTGTTTCTCTTCAGTTTGCTCCCTAAGCTTCCTTGTATATATCAAATTCTTCCATGCACTTTAAAGATACTTTAATTAAATACTGGACAGAAAAAACTTCTGAATTAAACACGATCTTGCAATTTTGGTTGACTTGTATTCTCTTCTCCTCCCCTCCTCCCTAACACCCTCTTTTCTTTATATTACAATATAGTACGAGTCTGTCCTTCAGCTCATAGTTACATGCAATCAATATTATTATCTTCAAGCTTCTTTTTTTCCCCCTCTTTTTCTCCAGCTGTTTTTCAGCCATTGAATACTTTCCAGTTTCAGATGAAAATAATGATTAGGTTTTATTACTATGAGACATTTTCATATTCTGATAAAAATCTGATTATTCAAAACAAAGCTAGCACAATGTCTTTAACAATCAGATTTTCATGTTCATTTTTATCTTCTTTTTAGAAAACATTAATGACCTTCAAGAAGAATCAATTTTCTGGCTTCTTTTTTTCTATTGTTTTTCTTATTTTTTTAATACAATTTTACCACCAAGGACAAGTATATATGAACAAATTATACACTGGAGTCATAGCTCCCTTGAGGTATCATTCTGGATTATTGAAGTATAATTAGTATAGTGCATGGGTCTGGTCTAAGATTTCCAAAATATTGTTTAAAACTCCTTAGAACTATGCAAGATCCAAAGTTGAGGATCATAGCATGACCTTAAGATCTGAATGAAATAACCTGAAGTTGCTCAAAATTTTATTGGCTCTATAAGATAAACATTGAGAAATAGCAAAGATAGAAACCAGGCACCTAACATTTCTGCATGAAAACGCTTAATTCAGTTGTACTGAGTTAGTGAAAAAAAGCAAACTGAAAAAATGTTTGCCTCAGAATCTAAAAACAATCATTCTCCTTCTCACACTAAAACCCTTACTGTTTGACGGACAGTTTGAACAGATTTTTTTAATTAACTTTGAGCGTTTGTTACATTTCACTCATTTTGTATCCTGAATTTAAGCATGTTTTACAAAATTCTATTGTACTGCATAGACAAATAAATTCAAAAAAACCCTAATACCCAAATGGATTTTAATCCCCTCAAACCTTATGTTCCTTAGTAAGCCAAATTAAATGAGTGTGGTTGTTAGTATATGCACGGATTACTTTTATAACGTGACTGATTCTACCTACCTTTAATTACCTAAAATCGTTCATTTGCTTTTAGCTGACTTTTAAAATTAGGCTTTCTAGTCTTCAAATCTCAAAGATCATTCCAAAGACCTAATTTTCCACATTACAAACATTTTATGCACAGTCCTAGATACGTGTCCACTGTGTATTACACAAAGTTCAAGTAAAGAAAAAAAAAAGCTTTCTATTTTTCCCTTTGTTTTATTTCTCTGGCTGATCTTCTCTTCCCAACTATAAAACACAAACAAAGACTGAAAGACAGAAGGAAAGAAAAGCACAGACCTTGAACACCAGGAGTAAAATTAAATTAGTTAACTGCTAGAAGCATGAAGCATTAATGAAATAGAACTAGAGAATTTTCCCCTTATGAGGAACATCTATTCAGTGTTAATTAAATTCTTTTATTCAAAATCTATACTTACCCAAGCATAAAAATATTACATCATATCAATAACTGCAGAGTGTAAGCAAGTACTACACTATAAGCATCTTTTTCCCCATCTAGTGGAGTGAAGCTTTTAAATCATTTATACTGTTTGAAGTCTTCAAAGAAATGACAAAAAATAACAGCAAACCCTCTGCACGAACCAGCAGCCACAGTTATTAATTCACTCGTCTAACGAATAGCTATCAGAGACTAGCTCCAAGCATTTGCTTGCAAAGTTCTCATGCAATAGTGTTAATGAGGAACTTTCAAAGAGTCTGCAATAATTATTTCTCTACAATATATCCAGCTGGCTGGTTTATTCATTTGCAGTCCAGTTCTGCGCCACTGAAGCCAAACAGAGTTCTGACATTAACTTCAATAGGTTCAGGTCCTTGCCTACAAAGTTGAGCTATCATCACAAACACCTCAGGTGCATTTCTATAATATGACACAAACTAATTAAAGCAAAGCTGCGACTACTAAGGGACCATCTCTGGCAGTTTTAAGCTTACAAGATGAGAAACGGACTCCTCAATTTTCAGGTGGACACCCTAAATGGATTGCTTAACTTTCAAAACCACTCAGTATTTGTTCATTTGAATGAAACCTGAGGTAATCCAAAGTACTGTCAATTTTTATTGGAAGGGCCAAAAATGGACAGGCAAGTCACTTTTGCATAAACAGAGCAGCATACAAGACTAAGATAATGTCTTTACACTAAATTGTTTTTCCTGTCACTTACATCTTCTAGATGATTTCCTTGTTGTAAACAAAATATTATGGATTGTTCTGAGGATTATTTTGGAAGAGTTAATCAGGCACTCAGCTGTTTTGTAAATTATCTGAATGTAGGTTGGGAAAGGAGTATAATCCAACAGCTCCATTTTCAGGTGTTAGCATTTGCACTTTAATAAGTATCAGTACTTTAACCACTATCGCTACTGTTGTAAAAGAGCCACACTTGACTTCTGCATTGTTTTGTATTAGGAATACATGCTTTGCCCTGACAGGAAAGACTGACATAAAATGAGTAACTAATAAGCGTTACCAGGGTTTTCTTTGGCTCCTGAGCTACACTTAAAAATATGTAAACAGTGTCTCACTTCTGACAGTTCATTTTAACTAAATCACAGGAGCACAGTAATTTCCAGGTGGAATTGGAGCTCCGCTTCATCTAAATCTGCTGTTGGGGATACAACTTTGCTGAATACAAGAGTCCTCAGAAGATGTTCCAAAAACCAGGCAAATGGGAGAATGGTCTCCTCCCAAACTCCTCATGCGGGAGTGGCTTAAAAAAGCTTAGAATGAGATTCAGTAGCTCTTTCAAAATCGATGTTAGCATTAAGTCATATAGCTCCGCATTTCTTATTTGCATACATCAAAATCCCATCTCATTTCAAATCTTGTCAAATTTTGGCCTCGCCAGTATCCTGGCTCCTCCTAGGAAAGTTCAGAGCAGCAGTACACTACTGGAGCAGTGGAGTACTTCTACAATTCCAGTTCTCCAATAGCATCAGCACTTGAGCTGAGAAAACTTAATGTAAAATTCATATTTACTTATACAGTTAAATTTCAATCCCCGAGGATTTATTAGCTGTGTGGGATGTCACATGGATTTAATTTTACTTGCTGTTGAATTTCTTCTCACAGAACACTAGGTCGAACATTTCAAACTGAAAAAAAATCTTAACCTTGTTCACTGGTACCAGGATTAAGTCCAGGTTTTAGAAAAAGCACTACATGAGAGGGCAAAACCAGGTAGAAAATAAAGAGCAGAAGAAACAAGTAAAAGCTTACAGAAAAAAATACAGTAAGTTTTATAGACAGTATTTAGTCAAATTCTAAATATCACCTTAAAATAGAAAAAGCAGTCACTAAATGGAATATATCCCCAGGATAACCATGCAGAATAGACATTTCTGATTAATTTAACTAGTCACTAGCTACCGCTCTATAAAAATACAGCTGAAAATGCATTTTCTTTCTGTGGAAGCAGAGAATGCAACCTGAAGGATGAAGGTTACCCTGTGTTCAGCAGACTTTTTTTTTTTTTTTTTAAATGAGAAGTAAAGTTGATTCTACTTTGTTGCAAAGAAGGATATAGAGCCCTGCTGTTCCCCTCCCAGCCTCAGTTTTTCCAACTTACCTGAAAAGAGGCAAATACAATTTGATGACTGTTAAGTACTGAAAGTTAGTTTTTAACCAGTGAAAAGGTGTAAGAGAATTACAGGGGTGTATACTCATAAACAGTACAGAAACAAAGTACATTTGTATCTAGTAGAAATGAGAAAGTGACATGGAAACTCATCAGTGAAGAAAACCCAAGGTGGTCAACAAAGAAAAAAACAAGGCAGTCCTAGAATTTAATTTCTGTAAAGCTGGCAGATGATGAATGGAATAGACTTTGTATGAAAACGTGAAATAAAGAGTAAGCATCAGGCTCTCTGATGAGTTAAAAAATAAATGTGCTAGTTAGCCACCCCCCATTACACAATGATAGACTTTTTTTTTTATTTGGTGGAACATCTACATATGAAAATAGAAAATTGGAAAATGTGACATGTGGAGCATCAGCAAGAAAAACTTCTATCTAAAACTGAATTATGCAGGCAAATAGTTATTGATAAGAATCAGAACTAGAGTCAGTGGTACTAGTCACAGAAAGGGCGAACGTCTGAACAGTACAAAGTTCAGTCATCTTCAGGATCATATTTAGGAATGTCAGGCATTCTGGAAGTGGACTGAGCAGAGAAAACAATCAGTAAGATTAAAATAATGTCTTCGCTTGTACAAGTTTGCAGGCAAGATCCTTTTTCAGGTAGCTAAGGAGTTTAATACTCATTTTTTCTTCTATTTCCCTTATAAAATTCAAGCCCACTAAAAGCAACAGAAGGTATATAGCTCCCTGATCTGTTTCATCAATTCACAACACCACAGCTCACAAAAATAACGAAGACTTGGAACTGGCATTTTAAAATAGTCTCCTTCTCTATAGACTATGCTTTTATAGTTTATATTAGTGATATGGGAATAGTATTTTTATAGTTTTTTTCTGTAAGGCAGAATCACTTCCTTTTTCGCTTGTCAAGCTGCAGGGAGACAGATAAAGAAACATTAACCAGAACGCCTGGCGAAAGTCCAAACAGCAATCACATTCTGCCCACCCATCACTCCCTGTGATCTCACTCGGCTACGGCATCTTCAGATTCCTGCAAGTTTTTCTGCATAGTGTTAAATGGTTACCAGGTTTCACCTCAAGGCATAACAGCCTCCTGTTGAAGGCTAAATGGTCTCCGTATTTCAGTAGGCTGTGTTAATGCTGACATGTCCTTTTGCCCTTCTTTTTTTTCTTCCTGTAGGAGTACTCCAAATCTTATTTTGGGAGCTCTTGAAAACACATACGCTAAGATGCCTCCCCACACACCCATATGTAGAACAGCTTCCTTTAATTCAAAAGTGGTGGAGCTATAGTACAAATGAATATTCGCACAACTGATCTTTTTTACTAGTCAAAAGCAGCATGCAACTTAGAGATGATGGAAATAATCCTGCCGTCTTTGCGGTCAGTCAGAACTGTGCTGCTGTATGTCAATGGGAACAGCATCAGCCTACTGAAAGAATAGCTGGTCCATCTTCTCTCTTACACCTTCCTTCAGGTCTTTCCCTGCCTCTGGACAGACGGTGGTATGACCTGTTTACCCATGTGATGTTTCTGCCCATTCTAGCTTTCCTAAAATCCAAACCTAAAGTTTTTTTCCTTCACGAGCAAGAGCTTTCAAGCACTACCATTTGTCATCAGCCATCACCCCCAGATCCAAGACCTATGATTTAAGCACAGAGATTTAGAGCACACTGCTCTCTACTGACATCACAACAGAATGATGGACTTCTGCTTCTGAGGGAAGGCAAACTGTATGTTTCTTACTGGAGGCATTACTGACTTCTTCACCAAAAGATCCATTCCAGACTCATTTTCAACTGACAATAAAAAAAGCAGAACTTAACAATCCCCTTCCTTTTTGTCGACTGTGTACTTTATCATAGTGAAGTCATCGATCCAATTATTACGCTCTGGCTTTGCAGACTTCTGTATATTTGTCTATTTGTCTCCTTGAAGACATCATTACCGTTTCCAACTCTTTAACACATAACACTCTTGAACTGCTCTGAGTGCCTTGGCAAGCTGCCCCGCCTGCTAATACAATGCTAGAATTCAGTGACATGCTCCTTCAGGATCCCTCAAAATTTTCTAATGTATTATAACATCATACCTATTCCAACCTACAGCTGAAATCCAATAGGGTTGAATCAATCTATTTGTAAAGCACCTGTAAACCTACTAAGAAGTAGCATCATAAATAGAACTTTTTTTTCTGCAGAGCTTTCTGGACTTCATAAGTTGCTTCAAAGCTTCCATGTAGACTCCTAATGGAAATGAACACTTGTAGCTTTCCAGAACAACATCCATTCACAAGGCACACAGCATAACAACATGAAACTTTAAGGAAAAATTACCGTTATAGAATCATTTCTATCCAATGACTCAGTATTATTCTCAAAGCAACAGCTGCCTATCCAGCTCTATGCAGCTGATAATCATATTTCTGCACCTTGTTGGCTAAGAGTTTGAAACTTACTCCTCACATAAGTCAACCTATTAATTATGACCTGAATAGAGCTAATACTAACTTAGAGAAACCAACGTTTTGGACGGAAGCAGCCCTAAAGAGATAAATTATCTACAAACACAGCATTATTTGGTTTTCTATAGGGCTAAATATTTCTTTTGAGCAGAGCCTGTTTCTCAGTCACAAAGGCAACAGCCTCAGTTAATAAACTGAAATGGATGTTCTAAAAGTGTATCATGCCTCCCATAAGACTCTTCTTTATGTATATATTCAGGTACATAAAACACGGCTATTTGTCTGTTCTCTTTCCATAACACACAGTATGGTGCCTGTTGAGGATAAAGAACACAAACTCTCAGTTTGTGTTTAATAGCACATTGCGGACACATGTATTGGATAATTAGGATATAACAGCTACACTTTTGGATTTCAAAATGACTTGGGAAAAGCAGAACATTCACAATGGAAGCAAACAGGAAATAAAATGAGTGGTATCAATCAGGCATTTTCATTGCTAATTAGTTCTGTCTTCACCCCCTTTCAAGCAGTTGATAGTCTGGTATAGCCCATGTTATCTAAACTGGATTTCTGCAATCAATTGTACATTCACGTCTAAATGGTAAATAACATATTTGAGCATGTTTTCTAAGAAAACTGGTATGAAATATATTGCCAGATGCTGATGTTACAAATGGCTGTTGCCAGATTCCAGGCAGAGGGAATTGCACACAAACAAGTTAATCCCTTCAGCAGATCTTTCCTCTCAAGCAGCAGGGGACTATTTCCAGAGGAGGCACTTGCCTGTATGCTACATGTATGCTGCTTCTCACTGGGAGTTCATGGGGTTTTTGTAATTATATTTACTTCTGTTTAGGATATGATCGGGTTCACTCTCTCTGATTTCTTCTCTATTGGACAATTGTCTTGGAAGAAAAGAGGCATTTAGGTCTTCTGAGAAGCTGATGACAAATTTTGAATCTCAGTTTAGGACCACTGCTGCTGTCAAGGTCCTGACTCACCATCACTGAGCACTGAAGTAATCATAAAAGTTTGTGCTTCCCCAAACAAGCTCAGCCTGCATTTTCCCCACTCATAGATTTAGTTTAGGTTTACATGTGATTGATTTTTTTCTGTTTCAGGCCAATATAAATGGGCAGCTCCTTTCCATTAGAGGAAATGTAGCCATGCCACATATTAGATAAGTGAGATAATACCTTCCCATCAGCACCTCCAAAGCAGCACCAAATATCACAAACCCATAGCGTAGAAATGAGAGCCTGTGCTGCAGATATGGATGAGTCATAGATGGGACAACATAAGGAGGTACAGGACATTGCTCAATATGCTCCTGCATATGCAGAGTAAAACAGTTCTCAGCTAGGGGACATGTTTTAATAAAGTTTATGCAGAATCAACAGTATGAAACTTTTTCAGTACAGGTTCAACAAAGACTTCAAAATATTAATTATAGTTCAAGAAAAAATTTGTTCCATTTCAGCTTGAAGTCCTGAGAGTTAACATTAAAAGAAGTGGAATAGTGTCAACATTCAATAAATACAACTGAACACTCTAGAGATACTTTTAAAAGATAGCTTACAGTGAACACTGAGTAAGATAACCTGACCGGCACAATAAAAATCAACTTAATGAAGGATAATTCTGTAGCAGACAAGAAAAACAAGATGATAACCTCTTAATTGAACCTAGAAATCCCTATCATTCTGCAAAGAAGTATTCAGATTTGTCTTTGAAACACTAACTCTCTTAATATCACTTGCTCTTGTCAGCATTTGCTCAATATAATTTTATAACTTCTTTCTTAATTATTCTGCACAATTTCAGCAGATTATGGCCTTTTAGTAAATGCAGACAAACACCAACAAAACCCCCAAATATACACATTATAACTTATTTTATTTTAAAATCAATGAAATATTTCTATGCATATTTTTAAAAACTACATCTGCTTTCCAAGGACTACATAAGGCTTGGGTACTTATTCGCTATTAAAAATATATTGTTTGAAAACAAACTTTAAAACTTCCACATAATCATCACAATAAAATAGAAAATTAATCCATCTTATGTCATCCTGGCAACCTGTTTGTGTTAGTCAAAACTAGCAAAAGCACATACCAGGCACTTTTATCCTAATGTGCAAAAATCAAAACACCTCTAGTTTGGGGGAAATAGGAGCAGCCAAAAGAGGCTGACACTAACTACAGTTGGTTTCCTCATTGTAGTTTATATTTTGTAAAACCAGTCAGTTAAGGAAAACAAAAATGACTGTATTTTACACAGAGACTGCAATATATTTGCAGTAGTTTCTCCATATTTATAATGTCAATATTCATTCAGAACTTTCAGCAACTAAGTAGTCTGCAAGCTTCAGAGAAATATTAAAAAAACCCTAAGTGTAAAAAAAAAATCCTCCAATATTTAGGAACTCGTCTGTTGTCTGCAAAATATTACAGAATATACATATTTAAATCTATAATTCATTTTGTGGAACATCCTCAGTAAGCAAGTAATACTTTTTTTTAAATGTTTAAAAAGATAATAAGCTATTTTATTGCATAAATGGACATACTTATTTTTCCTTTCTGTGATAGTTTAACAAAAAACACAATATTTTGGACGCCATTCCTTCCCTCTCGATATTTTCATTTCTTACATCATTATTTTCCAGATCATTCTGAATCACAGTAGCTCCTTGTCCTGTCTTTGATACTGTTTCACAGTAGTCCAAAGGAGTGGAGTACAACTTAAAAGAATCTGTGCAATTTCTCCAGCTCCAAATGCCCAGAAGGGAAGAAAAGGAGAAGCTGAGCAGATTTTTCTAAAATTTACTCAGCTGTTTGCTTCAAAAAGGATTGTCAGAAAACACAGGTGCATCTGCAAAGTGTCCTCTATCTTCAGTTAACTTCTTTTTGAGATAAACAAGTTTGAAAGTGCTTTGTGTATATATATATACACACACATATAAAAAATAAAAGTATCAATATTAAAAAACACTGAATACCAAGGCACACTTTAGTTCATACCATGTGTAGACCTGAGAGACAGCAGTAATTTTGTATTTTGCCCTTCATGACTCTTCTGAGTACTTTTGATACTCATATACTAGGGCCATTGAACTATAATGAATATTGTATTTATTCATTCTTATATTGTCTGAGCAACTTGCTACTTTGTATCTCTAAACCTGTCACTTTTAGGGAAGTTTTCTGCACTTGATTAAAGGACTTTAAATGATAGAGAACTTGAGAGGCTGCTCTACAAGAAACTTTCTTTCCTCCTTTTTTTTGGAAGCAAAGTAACTGCCAACGAGTTTTTCCTCCAGAGACACCTCTAGGAATGCTTACTGTAGCAACAGAATGAACATTTTTTGTTTGTTTTTTTTTTTTTTTTTTTCTTAAACACTGGCTCTACTTCTCTTAGTGTGCTGATAAGCTACCAGTGGCATCAGGTGCAGCACTGAAGAATATCAAGGTCTATTTCAAACAAAATTTTGAAACTGCTTGGCAGTTCTTAATCACAATCTTCTTTCAACTTCTTCAACTGTAGAAGTAAAAATAAAACCATGATCTCTTTAACCCTGAGAACTCTCATTACAGTCTGTGGCCTTATGAATAGCGCCTTGACACAGGAAGCAAAATGCCTGGTTTCCCACAATACCAGCAGTGAGAGAGAATGTGCTGAACAGCCCCATATATCATCATAAGAATTCAATATACAGGGCATTTTCTGTTCACTGTGCTTGAATTCAGAGAAAGACGAGATAAGGTTAGCAAAACACTGCAGAGAATACTTGTCACTTTAAAGCATCTCCCCGTGTTAACTGTTTTGTGGTGTAAGCTCTAAAGTACCAGCACACCCTCCCAGTCTGCGCTGAGGAGCAGCAGCTGAACAGTTCAGTGATAAAGTACATGATAACTCAAGTGGGTGCTAGCTACAAGTGCTTGCAAGTATTAAGAATAATACACAGAGTCAAGCCCAACCGCTCCTAAAGCAAAGGGCTGACAGCTCAGGTGGGTGGACAGCCAGACAGATCAAGAGTGTAATAAGTAACACAGCTTTCTGTGCAGCGTAATGGAGCTGAACAGAGCGGCAAAGCAATGCTCAGAGCAAAAGCCAGCTAAGAAATTTTTTAATCTTTTCCGGTAGCCAGCTCCTCTCTCCCTTCTTACTGCTTTCTGCGCCGTTCCAGGATAAATATCAAGTGCCTCAGTCAAACCTATTCCCTTGATCTGAGACATCTGCAGTATGGGTGAGGGATTATAGGCCTGGGAAGGTGCAAGTCAGGGCTGCAAATTTATGTTCTCCAGTAAACCTGGAGGCCGCCATCAACAAGCAAGAATTTGTCTGCCCGCTTTGGTCCCTCAAGAGCTTCCAGGCTCAGGCTTGCCAAGATTTAACTCTCTACGGTCCACCAGAACAACGTCAGTGTAACTGCACAGGTAAAATGAGAGATGAGCCAAAGACGATCTAGCACCTAGGATCAGCAGCCTGGGAAGCTTAAAAGCTGGCTGTGGTGAGCACCGACCCCCTTAAACTCAGCAGAGAGCTATGTAACGCAGTCTGCCGATGCTCCTCTCCTGCAGGCGGCTCCAGCGACGTAAATCACACTGAAAGATCTTCACAGGGTCAAAACGGAATTGAAAAGTGATTTCAAATATTATGTTACTAAGCAGTAGCACACCGTTGGAAAATAAAATGTAATTTATGTCTCAGCACAGATACGGAGTCTGCTAAGCTAGTCCCAGAGAGCACTTCAAGAGCACAAAGCAGAACAGAGTTTATTGCAAAGATGATTAGCAACTAAGCATATTTCACTTGCGTACTTTCTACAACCTAAACATCATCCAATGCATACTTATACTAACTAAAATTTGGCTTGTCAACACTACAGTGTTGTAATATAATAGAGAGAGAGGGTAAATACAGTCTCAGACAACACAAAGGTACAGCTGAGATCATTTTTGTCTACCTAATTACAAATAATTGGATGTTTTAAAGCTACATTGATATCATCTCCGGAGTTAAACTGTAACTTTTAGATCTCTACATATACAGCGGCCTGTTACACGCATTTTAAAATGCTGTATCAGAACACAAAAAATGCACCAGTGGAAACTAGCTGTCCGTTTAGCTCCACACCACTAGTCCAGCTGTAGGATCACTTATGAAAGGGGAAAACTCTGGCACTTTCTGGGGTTGTTTCCCCTTCTAACTCCCCCAGCATTCAGCTGCAACAGCCTGGCCTCCTGCTGAACAAGACTGCCATGTGTGGATAAAAGGAAACTCTGTGATTGTTTCAGTTCAAATACAAGGATTATTGTAATATAGAATTAATTTTATTTTTTTTCTAGACCACTGCAGGTCTACCACAAAAGAAAACAAAACAAGTTTTTGTCATTTTGCCATTGCTCCATTAAGACACATGAAATATCAGTTTTCAATTAGTACCTTTTTATTATTCCCCATTTGACTCAGAGTCGGTATTTTGGATGCAGAGGGATCTTACACTCAGGCAATAGCACAATTTAATATCATTATTCAAGCCCTTTGCAGATCTTGCCAACTTTTTCCAAGAAAAATACAGAAAAACTAGGACACATAATTCTAATATTTGCTGCAGAGAAAGTGAACATGAGTACAAAGAAGCAAGACAGAAAAAAATCTGATAAGGCTGACAGCCCATTGTCAAGCATTAGTGAATAGTTTGGGCAAAACTTTGTTCCTGCTTCATGGATTCCCAAACTGGGATCCAAACAAGGTTTGCAAGGTTCAAAATAAATAAAACAATATTTTCCTGGACAGTGTTTGCCCTCCAGGACAAACAGTTGGTGATACTGACTGTCTGGCAAGAAGAGTGACATTTGGAGCCAGAAGCTTATCAAAACAGCCATTTTCCTTTCCTTCCATTTGGCAAAATAAAATATTATCTTATCAGAGTGGGTTTCAGAACTTGGCTTTTTGAAAACTATGAATTTTTGCCTTTCTTGTTGCTATGAGAGCACAGACACTGGAGATCAACTCAAAATGCAGTACCTTCAGCCTGAAATCATGTTTGCAACCAAGACTGGACATTGTCACATCACCAGCTTTGACACACAGGCGGGCAAACTAAGATCTGTGCAGGCCAGCGCTGGACGATGCCGTCCCCCACAGTACTTCAGTTCAGTAAAGCACTGCAATGTTTGCTTTCAGCAGTTCCACTGAAATTTGAGTTTAAAAGGCTGCCGTCAGAGGGCCATCCTGCCCCACAGCTGACATAACCCTACCCCTGACTCGCTTCCAGGCTGCGCATGAGACGCCTCTATGGCAACAGTTCATTTCCAGAGACAGCCTCACAAAGCTAAAATGGCCCAGGAGCAATCAAGCTCCATCATGGAAAGTCTGACGAGGAAAACGAAAAGTCTGGTGTTTTGTGCAGTCTGAAGTAAAAACCCTTCCTGAGTTTACTGATTCGTATCTGCACCAATTGATGGTCATTCATCACTTCCTATCTCTACCCAAATATACAAATCAAAGGAAATCCTAAGTGCACAACCTGGGACTGAGTACACACAGAAACAGGACAGGGCATACAGCCTCAGCATACAAGAAGAGACTCCTATTCAGCCTATCACAGGTAAAGCAGAGAAGACTTTACCACAAATTACCGGCAACGTAATGGACAAGGAATACATCCTCCTGGATTAGACAACCAAAATGTCCGCTTCTTAAAAGGAAACACGGACTATTCAACTGCACGGACAACTGGTACTGGCCAATCCTTGAAACTTGTAATTTTTACGATCTCACTCTGACAGCATCCAGGAGATTCTTCAATTTTATGGCCTCTGAATGTACAACCCAATAACAATTCTGACCTTGGGTATTAAAATATTATGCTGAAACAATCAATGGCTGCTGCCATACCTGAGAGTTCACCATACACAGATCCCCTGTTTCCAAGCTTATGAGATGCAAAAGAAGCAGACAATGCATACTTATTTCCTAACATCTAGATGTGTTTTCAGCAGTTGTACATCAGTATAACTCTATTAAAAAAATTACTTGATTTTGGTTTATGACCATGTTCTTTCTGGCTCCAAAATTCTACAATAAGATTATTTTTCAGTAAACACAACTCAGGAACACTGATTAAATGTGCCTCAAGTACAAACTGGGACTATGGACAAATAGAAGCTACCGGATTTCATGCTATAAACTGTTTAGGACACTCAGTCCCACTAAGATAATGATTCTTCTATAGCTGTCAAAAAAAACACAGATTCAGGTATGTTTATTGCTCAACAGCTGGTTACTTTAGATTTGCATCAATACACAACTGATGGACTATGTAACTACAACAGAAGATAGACGCATGATAAAAAGGTTGAGTTGATATGTCGTATCATCATGAATTGAGATGTCTGTGTATTTCATTTGTAAAAATCGTACATCTTCAGACACATGATAAATACAAATCACAATTTAACATGCCTGAAACAATGTTTTCTTAGGAAAATTTCTGTGACTGCTGCAAACCTCAGCAGCAACATACAGAAGAACACTGGATAAAACTGTGAATGCTTCACTCCTAATTTTACAGGTTTTCACCACTGGAAATCTTTATTTTTAGCTCAGGACTTGTTTGTTGTTTTTTTTTTTCTTTTGAAGCCAAGAAGATTCTATATAATGATTCTAGCTACTTCAGCCTAAATTTGATGAAATTTCTTTAAACATCTAATTTAATTTAAATAGTGATTCACTGTTTAAAAATCCAGCGACATTTCCTGCCTTGGTCTACATTTAATACGGTTGAAAGAAACTGAGCACTACAAGAAGTTCTCCATTGCTATATTTAATATAATGGAGAGTCATGCAACTACAGAAGATAAACCTTTACTCTGAAAGGGTTTATGGGCCCCAGGGTCTCTCTTTTTCCTAGAAATAACACCTTTATACTGAAATAGCAGCTGTTCCTTACCTGAAAAGAGTTCATGCATCGAAGTGAAGGTGGCAGAGAAGTGGTACTCAAACCCAGTATCAGCAGTAGCTCCATACATGTTTCTGATGGAAATGTTAAAGGATGAACTCCAATATCATTTTCCCATGCATCAGCAAGGCTATAAAGTTAAAAAAAACACAAAACAAAAAACAAAAACCTTTTTCATCCTCTGAAAATATATCTAAAACCTAAATTTCAAATAAATATTAGAATCTGCCATAGTATTGTGATAAAAAATTCTCTTCACATTTTCCCTGTAAAAGTCACAAATAAGTGTGTTTTACCAGAAATACAAGGTGCATTTAGAGTACCTTATCTGTATCACCAATCTTGCAAAAAGATACATAATGTGAAAGGAACACCTAGCATACATTAGAGCAATCTCTTCATGTTTCTAATTCAAAGTCCAACTCTTTCTGAACCAAATTTCATCTGCCACTGGCAATTTCCCATCATATAGTATTTTTACATACAGAGTATTCTACAAAGAACATAATGCTTCCGCTTTTTATTTTGTTTCTAGAAAGAAAAATGTCCTTTCACTTCTGAAAAGACAAGAGGTCAGGTGTGATTTTCAAAATTGATGTTTATGATTCTCTCACTGGAATCTTACTAACAGTCTATACCAAACAAAAACTCCATCCCAGTTCACTTTATACAGCCTTCTGCTTTAGATGTATTAAAAGAATTAACATTTCTTATGACTAGTCATAAAATCAACATTCTGAAAGCATATTTCTATAAACTGTTCCCACTACCACACGCCGAAGAACAAGATTAGTTCAACAAGATTAACTCAAAAGGCAAGAATGTTCCACTTCCTATTGTTCAGGCTTGTTTCTTCTATAATGCACAAACTGTCACACTGATCAGTGATCCAGTCAGTTTAACAATTCTATCTGAGCAGCTAGTATCAGTTTCTCCAAAGCAAGACGGATGCCAATTATTTTCAGCAGATCTGAGAGCATCACTTTGGAAGACAATGCTTGCTATCCTTCCACGTCCAAGACTTCATGGTTTCAATAAATAATTTTAGCAGGAGCTTTCACTTTTAAATTCCTTCAGCTCTTCTGGAAATACAATACTCTGACTGAACCACTGCTTGTGAATGCATCAGCTTGTTATCTAGATACAGCTGCATTTTTTTAAGCACCTAAAAGAGCAGGCATCACCCTAACATACAGCACGGTGAAAACTCAGCAAATATGCTTTTCACAATATCTGTGTCCTTCTGGATGGTTCTCGTTCTCTCAAGTCTCCCAAACCCACTGATTCTATGTAAACTCCTGTTTCTTAGATATAGGCTTGCATATACAGTTTTTGTACATATGCTTCCATTATTAACCCTTCCTAGCACCTTCTTAGCTCTTCTAGAAGATATTCTACTTAGCATAATTTACACATTTTTCTTCAAAAAGTGGGTGTATTTTCACTTTCTTACCTTCATTTGTCTGAAACTGGCCTCTTGAACTTTAACTGTTTGGTTTTTTCTTTCCTAATCTTTACATTTCTTCCTCCTTCCTCATTTATCCATGGGTCTGTAAGAATCCACTTCTGCTTCAATACACAGAAGCAAGACCCATAATGCACACAAGGTCAGAGGGGCTTACATCTCCCTAAAGAGTGTTTTTTCTCACTTTTTTTTAAAATCCGTAATAAAAGACAAAGAAATTGTATTACTTCTAAATTACCAAATGTACCCCGCCACATGTGGCTGAGGCCACACCAAAGAACAGAGGCCAAAAAGTGCCACACATTAACAGCCTTGTTATACGTAGTACGTCACTGGACATTTACACTGCACCAGACGGATCTGGAAAAGCTGTTTAAAGCTACCACAAAAAGCCCTGTCTGCTTGGCCAGGAAGGTGAGCAGTTCAGATGACACCCTGGAGTATCTTCACTATTAAAAGGTACAAGACTCCAGGTAAGCCCCAAATACTCTGTCTATATTGAAAGGAAGCAGGATTCTTTTAAAAGACTATGCGAGTAGCCAAGTCCAGGAGAGGCAGCCCTGACTGGTCCATAGATTCTGTAAATGCCCCAGGAGGAACATCCAGCTCTAGATGATGAGCACTGAGCAGCCAGCAACCAAGAAGTCTTGTTAATTGTAATACAGAATTGAGTTTTATATTTCATTACCATTTCATAACTTCATTTCCACACATAATTAGAAATTTGCCTTTATATGTTCCTTACTGGTCTTTGTTTGACATTTTTTACAATCTTGTCTGGTGATACAGGCAAATTTAGGTGAAGCTAGCAAAATTGGGGGTTTCAATTTTTCAGAAATCAGCAAGTCTAAACAAAGCACTGCGCAGGCACCTTCAAACACAGCTAGAGTTTTGAGACAGAAGGTGATACACTAAGGTTTTGGGTCTTGGGGAGGTGTTTCCAGAGATCAACACCCTCTCTGCAAATAAACTTTTCAGAACTCCAAGCAATATTCAAAACATCACAGCTTACTGCAGTATCCCGATTCTATCCTTGTGTTTTGACTTGAGGATTTTTTGGAGCTGCCTCCTCCATTTAAAGTCCAACTCTCACAGTCCTGGCACTGCACTGGCTTGTTTGTTGTTTTTTTTTTTTTCTTGTGGCTATTGGTTTATTTGGGGGAAAGACTGTTTGCATAAGGACATTTAGACTAATTATATTGCAATTCTTGTTTATTAATGGCTTGGGTTTTAGTAGTTCCTGAAACAATTCCAGTGTTTTCCCTTAGTACAAACAAACCATGTGTGTCCTAGCACTTACTGCTCCAGGAACACTCATGTTAGGAATTAGTCTTTATGACTTGTCCTTTTGCAGCATTTAACACAAGTGTGTGGGAAGTCACTGCTTTATTAGATCATGTCTCTTTGTTCTTCTTTAGCCCTATTACTCATGGGAGTGTTTTTCCATTATCTTCATTGTAAAGGAAGGAGAAAAACATCTATGCTTAAAACAAAAGCAAAACAAAGCACACACCCCTGAGTTTTTTCACCTTAGTTTCACAGAACCTTTCTGTATAAGGAGAGTTGCCTCACTTCCAGTACAGGAGAGGAGACTTTGCTTTCTGTTTACAGAAAGAGGCAGATTGGCTGATAGTGTTCCTCTGGAGAGTGAGCACCCACAGAGGACAACTCAGCCCATCAGCTCAGTGCTTCCTCCCAGACCAATCCCAAATGCCAAGAGTCTGAGCTGGCTTAGAGTTCCTCAGCCACGTAAACAAAACTGTGGTTTGCTCTCCTGATCTTAAAAAAAGAATAATTCAATTTGACATTAAGATAGGGCAAATTGTCAGAAGGAGTTTATGGGAGCACTGAGGAAGAAGATGAGAAAGAAAACAGTAGGACTCAGACGTGCACACAGTAACTTTGCACGTAGACGGGACTTTGCATGCGTGTGGTCTTTTCCCCTGCTCCTTAATACCGTTACTCAGCAATGAGTTCTTGCTTTTAAGCTTCCCTTAGAGAAAGCAGGCCAGGCCAAGCCTGCTCCTTTTCTGAGTAAAGGCAAGAGCCAGCATGATTCCCAGAGAGCACAGCACAGTTTGCTATGCTGGCTGAAAGGAATAAGGGGGAGGTAAAACAGATTAGCTGGAGGAAGGTGAGGTTAACAAGAGAAATAATGCTACTTTATGTTCTTCCTTCTGCAAACACTCAACTTTTCTACATTGCAAAGAAGCCTTGAGATTCTGGACTTCCCAGTCTGACAAAAAAAATTATGACCCTCAGAATCAAATAAAATTAATAAATTCTACAGATTACCTAAGTCATCGCAGGGTGCAAGACTGCATCTACTTCAGACTGACTTTATGACAGGTAAAATCTCACCACTACATATTGACCTTGACAGTGTTTGAGAGAGATGTGAGTCAGCTTTAGAAACCAAGCTTTAGAACACTAAGATGTAGTAAAACATACCCAGTATAATGGTCCAAACTAGGAGCATTCTCTGAACTAAGAAAAGGACATGTCAGAGTGAATTTTTTCACAGGACATTAAATCCACCTCTGTAAATCATCATCATCCAGTTTTGCCTGCCCGTGATCTCACCAACAGGAAAACCCAAATCATTCTAAGCATCCTGTCTGTCACTCCATTTTTCTTATTTTTTCCCTCTTTATCGCCCCCTTCCCCAGAACTTTTAAACCTCTTAGTCTATTTCAACCAAATTTTCTTAAGAAAGATCTCAAATACATTAGGTTCGGGGAAGTTTCATGTTTTTCTGAAAATCAGTGTCTGAGTAGTGAGGAGAAACCCACCATTAGTCATTCCACAGAGAAAAGTTGCTGATGGAGCTCAGCAGCATATATACCGGATAATCAAGTGATGTTTACCTGGGACAATATTAGCATAAACTCAATAATATGACATTTCTCTCTAGCAAAACACACTACTAAGCAAAATAAGCATGCTCTTCACAGCTTACCATACTCCCTAATGAGTGAGCCAAATTGAGGGACTTGGTGCTTTTACTTAAAGTACACTCAATTTTGTGGGTTCAGGACAACTGGAAAAGAAAACCTCCTAAGTTTTGGGGCAGGAGAAGGGTTGGTGATAATGGAACTGTTCCCCAGGAATAGCAAGAGTCAGAACTCTTCCCAGGGTTAACCAAACTTGAGATGCAGCCTCTGCATATTAAAGTGACAGCTTAAACTCAACCCTTCTGTTCCATCTACAAGATATACACTAGTCTCATCCATGAAAACACAATAAACAGACATAAGATTAAGATATAATTAAAACCTTCATATAACTTTCATTTTGAGAAAGACAGAACTGCATATGATTAATGCTAATCAAACTGTTTAATGTCTTTCTGGCAAACATTTCAGAACCAAACTAAAGTAGTACAGAAAGCAAAGAAAGTAAAATTCTACTCAAGGGGGAAGATACTCGGCTACTGTGCTAGATGCTGATACAAAATAACTATGTGCTAAACTGTCAGAATGAAGCATTCAAAACAAGTAAGAAATAGAGATGAAAGGCTGAGACTATCTTCCCTCCTTGTCCTTTTCAATGCTTTCTCTAAGTAACTGGTTGTTTGAAGGAGAAATTTAGAGCATGATATGATTGTCACGTTCCCATAACTAGTCAAAGGAATGCAGCTAGGAAAGTAAAATTCATACAGTAATATGTGAAAGAAGTTTTGAAAAATGAAGTGTTATTTTCAAACCTGTTTAGCTGATAATAATGGGAAGTCCAGGGAAATTTGGATTTCTTTAAAAAAAAAAAAAAAAACAAAAAACCCCAAATTGGCAAATGTTATCTGAAATTCAACCAATTAATTCTGAAAGCAGAGATGAGCAAAACATGAAAACAACTACTCAAATACGACTAAAGATAAGACAATTACTTCTCCAGCAGAAGTAATTGATCACAATGTTTTCAGATAAGCACATTTGATTCACTGTGCATCAGACAATGGTATTTCTCCACTGCTCATTATGGAATTGATCCCAATGAATTGCTAAAATGCCTGCATAAGTCAGAGTAACATTTGAAAACTGTGTCCTTAAAAACAAGGTTTAAGACATCAGAATAATGAAATATACTTTTTTTATAATTCCTTGACATAAGTACCAGCAAACAAACATAGTCATCCATCAGGTTGTGGAACCCATCCATAATGTCCTAAGTCTTCACGAAAAATACAATATTCATAGCATGTCAGTTGAAGCAAGAGAAATCTTTGTATTTCAAAACCAGGGAAAAATGATAAGGATTCTCATAAGATTTTGAAAAACTGGACCAGATTTCTCACTAGATTGAATTTATTTCAAAAGAAGCCTCTTCTATTGGTGCCAAGGACGTTTGTCAGTAATAATCACTCTCCATCATGCATGAGATTCACTTGAACATCATAGAATGGTTAGAGTTGAAAGGGACCGTAAGGATCATCTAGTTCCAACCCCCCTGCCATAGGCAGGGACACCTCCCACTAGACCAGGTTGCTCAAAGCCCTATCCAACCTGGCCTTGAACACCTCCAGGGATGGGGCATCCATAACTTCTCTGGGCAACCTGTTCCAGTGTCTCCCCACCCTCACAGTAAAGAATTTCTTCCTAATATCTAACCTAAATTAACCGTCTTTCAGTTTAAAACCGTTACCCCTTGTCCTAGCAGTACACTCCCTGATAAAAAGTCCCTTCCCAGCTTTCCTCTAGGCCCCCTTTAGGTACTGGAAAGCAGCTATAAGGTCTCCCTGGAGTCTTCTCTTCTCCAGGCTGATCAACCCCAACTCTCTCAGCCTGTCCTCACAGGAGAGGTGCTCCAGCCCTCTGATCATCTTCATGGCCCTCCTCTGGACTCACTCCAACAGGTCCAGCCACAACTCCAGCAAATGCAACTGTCCCAGCAACAGACAAAATAAGTCTGCTTTTGAAGAGGAACAGGGTAAGCCCTTTTTTTCCTTTCCAGAGCACCCCCATCACCACCTCTGACTTACCAATCTACTTCTATAAATACATAGCAGTGTACAGAGATCAAAACTGGAAAATGAAAAAGCTCTTACTCAGAGCACTCTTCAGTGTTGCTACCAAGGCACTGGATTAACTTGAGTAGTTACAATCTATGTAAATGTGCTCTGCATTTAGGGTTCCAAATACTAGGAAACCCTTGAAGGAGATTACTATGTTAGCTATGTCTTCAGTGCTTTGCTGAATCAAGGCTGTGCTGAAGAATCGAATATAAAAGCTGACAGAAGCTCAACCCCGACTCTCAGAGTTCACTGAATGTTGTTAAAGCTGCCCTTTCCACAAGCTACAGCTCTAATATAAATGACAGATGACTTTACTGAACCAAAGGACAAACCTGCTAAATTAAATACCTATTTGTAAAAATGATTTAATCTAAAAACAATTCTAAATTATGGTTGATGATGTGTCTATATACTTAATATACCGGGAGGCTAAGTTATTTATACTTTTAATTATCCTTGCAGTGATCTAAAAATGACATAAAAATCAATGCATGCTCATTAGCTACTAAACTCTTGCCAAAATGTAAATAATATGGAACACTAAGAAGTTCAATGCTTCCACAGCCCACAGCAAATTCCGTCGGAGAAAAAAAAAAAACAACAACTTTCTTTACAGAATCACTCTTAAAACAAACAACTGCAGTCTTGTTCTAATGCCATTCATTATTCATCCTCAGTAGCTGAGAGTGCCAAGTGTGGTTTTTGAGCAAATCTTCCCTACTAGTCGCATGGTACCAACAGGTATTAAATCTCTCATAAGAGACATCAAAAGGAAGAACAGAAATTTAACTCGCTGGTGTCCTTGCAAGGAAATGAGCAAGAGAAGAGAAACATATCAAGAGAAGTAAGAAGACAGAGAGCAGTAATACAGGGACGTACATGAGGAGGGGTTCTTTTAGATTTATTGCAATAGACTACAGTAGCCAAGAACAGAAGCTCAATCTCTAAGTTGTAATACTTAATTTTTTTCAGAGCATCACTACAGAGACAGGATGAAGGTTCATTTAACTGAACTTCTATATTTTCAAGTAGTCTTAAATACTCTCTCCTGTAAAGCATTCCTGTAAGAAAGTCACTCATATATAAATCCTATAATAAAGTTACACCATATACATGTACATATACTTTAATATAGTATATATAACTATATATTCATTATAAGTAAATCATATAATTATACAATTATGCATATTTCTATACATTAATATCAATAGATATAATGGTTATATACACAAACACATGACCATTAAGTCTTCTGTCTTTTTTGTGAGTAATGCATATTTTGAATAGAAAAATTGTGCACTTTTGGAGTCTGGTCAAAAAGAAGTTATCCATAAATACACTACAAAAACAATTCAGCAGGTTTAAAATACCTTATCCTACAAAATGTAAGCCCTTCTTGAACTTTCAGTGTGTCACCCTTTGAAAAGGACAAGCTATTTAATAGTAATAAGAAAGGCTTACAATAAAAATTCAAATTTAACTTCACTAGAGTTCCATTTGCCCACTGTCATAATATTTTTCAGAAGGTCTGATATAAGAAGTATCAAATGTTCTTGTAACATTTCAAAGGACCTTTTAAGTAAAATTATGTTATTTGCTTAAATGAATGCTTTTGCGATTTAAAATAGATATTCCACGTGCAGTTTTCTCATTTCTAACTCCAATATTTAGTATAGATTAAATAACTCATGCTAAAAGGTACATTAAAAGACAGTGAATTAAATGATTTTGTTTGAATCAGATAACTGCATATGAATCTCAACTACATTCATTTTATTTATGTATTTTATCTTGACATGCTTTGATTATTTTAAACTATTTAAGGGAAGTCAGAGAGAGAAGTAAAAGCTGCCTATCTCAACCTGTAAAGTACAAGCCAAATTATCTCTCTTTTGTTTCATACCAATCAACATTTTTATTAGACTCAACTGTCACATATTAACTTAAAAGTAACTACACTGGTTTAGTACAGTTATTGAAAACTGCTATTAGCGCAAATAAAGCCTGTGTATAGCCCACAGAATTAAATTGTTTTTCTCTCAAAGCGGTAAAGGGCAAAACCAGAAAACCAAACAACTGTTAGTATACTGTCAAGGCAGACAAGGTTGTTTACAAGTAGATTATTCCTCTGAAGCACAGAAAGCTATCCTGACATAATGCAACATTTTGCATGGAAATAAATCTTCAGATTTTAATCCTGTCCAGGAGTAACTTTGCCTTGGAGCATGTAATTTCAAAGTAATGCTCAATGTGCTTCTCCAGACTAAAGATTTTTGGGTGTTCACCAACTGCTTTTCTACATTGCCTTCCCTCCTCCAGCTGGCTGCTATCCAACTTCAAAAGCATTAATTTTAAGTTGTAAAACCTATCACCCATAAAATATTTTCATTCCACTGCAAAACAGCACCAACTGTACAGTCTTTGTGGAAGAGAAAACAGAATTTCAGCTACAAGAATCACTGAAATAAAGCTTAAACATCACAGGGAAGGATTAGCAAGTGTTCATCTATTCTGCAACCTTTAAGTTGAAGATTCATAATATCTAAAATGAATTTATGAATGGCTAAATCAAGTGACAATGTCTAAAGCAGACCTATGTTCAATGGGACACCTAGATGTGTGGGACCACAAACACTTGCAAATGCACTAAACTTAACATTCACGACAGTACTCAAACCATACACACATGGTCAATGAGTATAACTAAGATATTATCATCTTTATTTAGTTTCAGCACCAGGCAAGCAAAAATAGGCTGATCATAGAATGATGAGAAAAAGGAATTTTAACTTTGCGGGAACTGACATTGGATATAAAATCCTAAGCCTGCCAGGTACTTCCCAGGATGTGTCCTACCAGCAAAACCACAGTGCATAAAGGTACAGCCGCCACAGCTATAACCACAAAGCCACCTCATAATAGTAACGGTCTATGGGGAGAAATTCTTTCTTCGTTCATCTGCAAGATCAAGAGTTTGTGGCAAAAGCTGAAGCTGTAATGTAAAAGCAGAAAACTGCAGCAAATTTTTATCAGTTACAATGAAGTTCTGCTTTAGAGCATCTGACTGAGGAACACAAGCTCCTGCTGGGCTTGTGATGCTCAAACATATATAGAGATAATAGGAAGAAAACATGGCAGACAGAATTCAACAGATTCACAATGTACTTCCTTGAAACTACTTTTTAAAATTCCCTACATCATTTTTGCCTAGCAGGGAGCAAGAGCAGAACTCGCACATTAATTTAGAACTTCTCCTACAAAACCAAGAAAAGTACAGGAGCTTAGCTCTTGCTGGGCATTGCCTAAAGTCTGCTGCTGCAACTCCTCTTGAACATCCACGCTATGTAGAATTGCTGGCACAGCTCCAAAGTACAATGTAATTGCAGACATCTCAGCAGCAAAGCGACGTGGTTCCACTAAAAGGAGAAGCAAATTACCCTCGTAAAAACTGCCTGGCCAATGCTTTAGAATGTGCCTCTTCACTTTAACAGTTGTTTTTAGGCTTTAAGCTGCAGTTTTTGAATGCCTTACTGCATCCCAGGTGGAAAGAATTCAAATAATTTTTCTGAAACCAATAGAGATCAGATTGCTGTAGCGGATCACTGCTGATAATTCACCATAGCAGAGGATGGCACTGCTGATGGTCATCACCATCTAGACTAGTAACAGTTCTACCACAACTCTAGACTGCAGTTTTCTTGGATATGCCTTCAGCTCAGAATGAAGGGAGAGCTTTGCGTGCTCCTTAAAATACTTTTCTTCACCTTCAGCACTTCTTGATTCCTTCCTGGATACATCTTACTCTAAATTAGAACAGATGGCTCGTAATTTCCCTAATGTATGGCAATAGCTGTTAGACTACTGTGCTTGGGATAGATGCAAAGGACACAGAGCAGCGTGCTACTGACCTATTGCTAAAAGCCTGACTGGTGCCATCTTACTTACAGGGAATATCAAATGTGAGCATTTGATATCCCTTCCCAGCATATATCAACGAAGCACTCAAATTCTGAGTTTACACCTTTTTTTTTTTTTTTTTTTTTAACCTTTCAACACTTCAGGTATGTAGAAAAATAAGGGCCACTGTCCTGGCAAATGGGAGTACACATCCTCTAATAATTCTGATTTCCTGAAGGGCAGAAGTGCGCAGCAGGGCTGTAGAAAAACAAAGTATTATGTACAAGCTCCTTCATGGCAGCTGCTGACATCAATGTGGTTACCCTACAGTAAATACCAAGTAATTCCAGATAGCTCACCCTTGAAAGATCCATGTAATTTTAAGGAAGCATTGCTACCTGCTCACGGGACTAGTGATGTCTGGTGGACTGGCTGCCTTCCTCAGAAGACTCTTCTTGTAACTGTTGTTTTCAACCTATAATTTTTTTCTCACCAGGGGCATTAACAAGGATGCTGTCCTTGATATAGCCACCTGTTTTACAGGTGGGAAAAGTATCATTCAGACCGTTTATGTCCAAAACTGTGCAATGTGTTTAAAAGTCAGGGGCAGGCAAAGGAGGATGGGGGTAACTGGCCAGGCAGACAGAAAGTACTGTCACATACACTTCATTTCCCCAGAGAAATAAAACATATTTGCCTCGGTGTATTTTTTCCATAAACCAACCCTAAGAACTCACAGAATGTTAACAAAGGACAACTCTGCTGGTTACCTCTATTCACCCTCACCATGAAGCACCGTAAATGCGGGGGGGGGTATCCTCCTACTTGTTTGCACACTAGCTAGCATCTCCTCTGCCTTCCCACCCAGAGGCTGAGACAACAGCCTCTGTCTCTCAGCCCCTCCAAGCACCATGACACTAGACAGAAGCCCCCCCAAAAAACACAAAATGTCTCTGCTGTCTCCCAGGTTACACTTCCACCAAACTCTCACACAGGAATGATTTTACAGACATTTTTCTTCCCTTCTTTCCCTCCCACAGGTTGGAAACTGCAATCAAAATATAGTAGGAAGACTCAGGAGAAAGACATATTTATCAATATTGGCACGTCTTGAGTTTTGAACACTGAGATGCTATCAATAGCGCTGCTTTCCTGAGATGTCTTTACAACTCTTCATGAAACTATAACTTTAATTTAAAAAGCATCAAAATGAGATGTTATATTGCAGAACATAAAACACGTGGTGTCAAGTATCCTGTCACAAATACAAGGGCGCCTTACCTCAACAGAAAGTTTCCCTGTGAACAAGTGCTATGTTCAGTATCTGAGAATTATTTTGCACAGTGTAAAATGTGAAAGGTTGATAAACAAGCAATCAAAAAACCCAAATCCATCATTCAAAACAGTGGCAAGGCAGATTAAATACAAAAGTTAAATTTTTGAACGAGTTCAGTACAAAAGGTTCCAAAAACCTCACAAGCAGTCTGCCCAGACTTGTTGAGGGTCAGATGCTTAAGAAAGAGAAGGCTCATCTCATTTGAAAAGGCATTTAATTCACTTAGGTTCACCCAATCGATTCTCAGATGAGCAAATCATACAAAGAGCAAATGCATAAGGAAATGCATTAAAGCTGGAAACAGTAAACATAACTTAGCTTTCAAAGAGAAGTAGAATTTCTCATAATGAAAACAGGGGCAGTGAACCAAGCTGCACCACCTTAGCAAAGAATGTTATATCAGTTTCAAAAGAAACTAGTATACAATCTCCCAGATTTAAAGACAACAACTATAGTTACCATTCCTGACCTCTTATAATAATTCTAAGCATCACAAATACAAGACTTGTTTTCCAGTTTCATCTGTTCGAGGTCCTCCTTTGCACCAAGACATTACTGAAGTCAGTCCAAAAACACCTGGCTCACTTGCCCAAAACAGCTACCAGATGTTTCCAAATTGGTAAATCTGATTAAAATTCCTAGAGTAGCAGCAGCTGTCATGTGTGCCCAGTTTCAATAACCATTATTGACAAAATCTCACAGATGTTGCAGGGAAAACAAACAAACAAACAAACAACAAAACAATTCAAGAGATGAAAGATAATGGTTGGGGGCTTCATCAGATTTAAAGATTATTTTACCACTTCTGTGTCCAAAAAAGCAGATTTTTTTATCCAGATTAAATCATTCTATATTAACCAAGGTGAACACAATGACATCCCAAGACAATGTTCCCATTGCTTATTGAAACAAAACCTAATTATTATCTGGGGCATCTACACAGGGTAAAAATACATGCACATGCTGCTTATAGGTCAGCACCTGTAGCTTAATCAATAATCTAGAACATCTATGTCTCTGCACGCTTTCATACAGTGTTCAGTATCACTGCTTGTAAAAATGGTAATATCAGCCCCACCTCCATTCAGGCTTGCATTTTTTCTTCAATGTTTTTTTAGGATTGTGCAGCCCACTTACCTGCAGACTGCCCTGTATGGACTGCCAGTGATAATATAAATTCTCTCAGAGAAACTTCACTGAACAGCTTTTCAGAGCTAGTTATCAGAAAGCCTTGATGAATGGGGGCCTTTGCAAAGAACAGGAAGCATATTTTCCCAGTCACAGTTCCAAATAAGGCTTCTGACACTGGCGACATAAAATTCACTTTTATTAGAATAACTTCTACCTTTAAGGCATTACAGCAAATATACAGTGTTATGGATTTTTCTTGTGGTGTGTCTGAGGACAGAATACCCTATACAATAGGATCTGGACATGCCTGCAGAAGCAGCGAACTCAGTTTCATGAAACTGCAACATCATTGGGTCTGATGCTTCAGTTGTGCCTCTGAATGATCTACTGAATGGAAATCACATATTAACTCTGAAATGCTGGCAGAGGAGCTCTCTTACAGATTTGGTAAGAGGAATTCAGAAGCAAAGCTTAATTACAAACAGCAAACGCTCAAAATGAAAATGGCAGAAATTTACCCAAAGGAAGACCGAATGAAACAGCGTAGGTATTTATCAATGTATAACCCTCACAAAAGGAGGAATGGCTAATTTCTTGAGAGACACAAAGAATGCATTTCAGTTTCTGGATATACGGATTGCTCAGATTTACAAAAGGAGTGAAACTTAAAACTTCATACCAACCACACTATGGGCTCTTGTAAAATACTTTTCCTAAAAATATTAGGTTCAAATTTTATAATTTAATTAAATTACATCAGATTTTAATTTTCCAAGACCTTAGAAACACTTTCATTTCCTAATTACTAAAAGAAAACAAGAGGGAGCTGAACATAAAGTATCTCATGAAATACCTTCCATTTAATTCTCCTTCTAGAGCTTCCTAGGAGAAGGGAGTAAGGGGGTGCTAAACTGAGGTCCCAACAGACGTGTACACGAGTAAAAATTACCTCACAGAGAAAGAATAGAGATTTGGGTGCTGAAGAATGAGGTTAAGAAATCAGATTAATTGTACAGGAGAATCAATCCTCCGGCTAGGGAATGAGGCAGATCTTTTTAATCTTCTGGTTTTTTTCTTCACTGTCACAAGTAGTTTCCTTCTAACAATGATAAAAGTTTTCCACTGCTGTTTCCTAGTATCGTGAAATGGCCTTAAAATTCAAGAGGTACTGCCACCACATTTTTCTTTTTATATTAGTGGTTAATAGTAACTTTGGCTTTAGGGTAAATCGATACAGAGGAAAGATCCTTCATACTTCTCTCCATGATTTCAGTTCTACGTTTATCAAATTCTCTTCATTTCTAAAGTGCACTGGACTGTCTGAAGAGCAGCTTTGCTCTGCGTGGCTAAACATAGAAAAGTTCTTGTCTTTAATAAGGGTTTAGATAAATAATCCCAAACCCCAGTGGGCCTTGTTAAAGCAACATCATAAAATTTTTTACACTTCCTTATGAGTTTGAGGAAAAAAAGTTGTCTACGTATCAGTCTGAGCTCGTGCTGACTAATGTGGCCTTAGGGAAGGGATGAGATGTATGCATCTAGCTGTTAGAAATGGATTTATAGATGCAATTATGATAAATCAGCATAGGTTTATTAAGTAATCATTACTTTTTAAAAAAAAATTAGAAGTTACAGCTGAAAATAGAAGACATGTAGAACCAATGCTTAAATGCTGTAAAGCTGGTGTGACCTCTTGGTTCTGTGCACTGTGAGCACACTAGGAAGTATTCACATCACTCAGTTTTAGGTACTCAGTGATCTGATTGATGAGCAGGGGTGAGATAGCTGATGAAGATACTGGTCCCAGCTGTTGACCCTGCCTGGACATTTGAACTGCTCATCACTCATTTCCTAAACTGTCACAGTTCACAGTGCAGTGCCTTTAAGCAATCCAAAACAGGCAACAATTTACCTTCAACCATATGCTCTAAACTGCAGCAGTTAAGGACTTGACCGTCAAGTGGCTCAGATGTCTGTGCTGCAAAAGCCAGGCGAACAGTTGGTACAGTAACCTCAGCTAAGACCATGACTGAAAAGAAAACTTGGCTTAAGTGAGACAATCTGACTAAGTTCCTCATCTAAGCAGTGCAGGGAGAGCAGCAGAGAGGTGGTATGCCCCATGGGCAAGCAGCAAACCCAGTAAGTAATGTGCTATCCCCTTGCCTTGTTACTAGTGGTCACACCACAGTCCCCAGCAAAAGCTCTAACCACAAAACAAGGGAGCATGGCATTGGGCACTACGTAGAAAATATGGACGACACCCACAGAGCTCATGGCTGATATATCACTTACGAGGACAGAGCTGCTTGTTGAAACTTCTAGGCAAATGATGTGAACTGTACTCATGTTAGATGCCAGTATCTTTCCACCAGGTCTCTCCGACTGCCTAGGTCCCACTGCTTATCACCACTGTCAGATCAATCAGCAGCCTCAACACTGGGACCCAATACCAGAAGGATGGTGTCACAGAATCCCAGAATCACAGAATGGTCACGGTTGGAAGGGACCCCTGGATATCATCCAGTCCAACCCTCCTGCCAGAGCAGGGTTGCCTACAGCGAGTTGCACAGGATGGCATCCAGGAGGGTTTTGAATGTCTCCAGAGTGGGAGACTCCACAACCTCTCTGGGCAGCCTGTTCCAGTGCTCTGCCACTCTCAAAGTAAAGAAGTTCCTCCTCATGTTAAGATGGAACTTCCTATGTTCAAGTTTGTGCCCGTTACCTCTTGTCCTGTCACTGGGCACCACTGAAAAAAGACTGGTCCCATCCTCCTGGCACCCTGCCTTTAAGTATTTATAAGCACTAATAAGACTCTCCCTCAGTCTTCTTTTCTCTAGACTAAAAAGACCCAAGTCCCTCAGTCTTTCCTCATAGGAGAGATGTTCTAATCCCCTAATAATCTTTGTAGCCCTTTGCTGGACCCTCTCCAGCAGTTCCCTGTCCTTCTTGAACCGTGTCTTTGATACCCTGTCTTAACAGTATTGAAACAGGTGTGTAATCAAGGCCCTAGACTAGCAACAAATAGTAACACTTTTTTTCCTCAGCATAATCAACCGAGCAAGTGGTGAAGAAAAGTTATTAAAAAAAATCAAATTAAATTGATTAAATTGAAGATGAGTGAGCCAATGGTGTGTATGATCAGTGATGGCATAGCACACTTGCCCTGTACCTAAAAGCCTTGTGTTCCCTGGCCACAGCACAAAGCACTTCCCTGGATGCAGGTTATTCCTACCAGCTGTGCCACATGAAGATTTGCATATGCTCCATAAACCTTAATTTCCTTTTTAAGACCTATTATACCAAGCAGGAGGCCATTTCTGAAGTTGAAATGGATTTTCAGAACAATATAAAGATGAAAATGTTTTCTGGCCTCTGATTTTTAAACCTTTGGGTAAAACTAAATCACTTCCACAGTGCTGTTGATATTCCATATAGAAGTATTCACAAATACCAGGCACTCTAGAACATTATGCCTGAATCCAAAGGGAAAAGTTATCCTGCTGCACAAATAAAAGCTGTAATCACTGTTCACAAAAAATTCTCAGCTTGCTGCTTTAAAGTTATTTTTTTTCTGATGTACTGACTTCAGAATAGAAGTAAATTCAGTATTTCAAGCTGTAATTGCATGAACCTGCAGCAAAGTAAGGAACACCACAAATCACAGAAATGGTTAATCCTCAGAACTTGCTGACAGCAAAATTTATTATTGTCAGTCATTCAATCCAAACCATTTCCAAACAACAGCCTAATTGCTAAAATTAGAACTTCACATATGACATATATTCTCTTTCCCACTGAAACCATAATTTTCCTGGACAGTTTATTTTTCCCATCATTCTCCCTCTTCACCAATATGATTGTGGCAAAATTTGTATGGATGCTCACTCTATGCAGATATGACACACCACTGACATTAAAACATCAGGTGTGGCTACAAGCCAAATTTAACAAGCAATTAAATCCTAAATAAATAAATAAATAAATAAACAAACAAACCCAGCAGTCAAGAACACAGCTTCCTTTTCTAAAAATAACCTTAAAGTTAATGCAAAAACATAAACTGGCAAAGCAACATTTTTGACATAGGTCACAAATGGCCAAACCACCTGATTTTACTACATCCCACACTCCACTTTGAAAACTCACAACAGACTAATTGCCAGTCTGGAAGGATCAACTTTATACTAGCCCCTTTTCCCTGTCCTCAGCCAGCATGCGTTCTCACACATCCGTCAGGTTTCCTTTGTGCATAGAAATACTCCCCCAGAAATAATCCCTCCATCCTTCACAAAACTGTCCCTAGTTTTAACAGCTCTCCTCAGAGCTAATTCCCAAGTTTTCCATTTCAATTATTCTGAAGCTTTCCCCTTCCCTTACAGCAGAGATTTAACAGTGTCTGTATAATTCCTGCTTATGTTGATGGAGACCCCACAGCACTCAGGCAGCTGTGCAGAGTCCTGCTGTCCTGCTGTCAGCACGAAGCAGAGCTGGAGGATTCACACAGGGCATCAGGTGAATCCATCTGAGATAGCACTGTGGGGGCTGCATTGCGCACATATGCATACCTTGACACAGTCAGATCAGTGAATGCAGACTGTTTCGGCTCTTTAATTTAGTTTTATGAGCTTTCTTAAAATGTTATGGATCAAGAAACAGGGAAACCTAGTCTTGGCTTAGAAGCACAAGGAACAGGAAGGGGAGACATGCAGCCTGGCAGCTGAGTTCTGGACATGAGCAAGAGCAGAAGAAGAAAAAAGGAAGAAAATGGGGATTTAGATGGAAGATTAAACCTAGGGTTTAGCCAAGTTAAGTCAATACTGACGCAGGAGTTGATGTTACAGAGAGACTAAAACGCAGCTTTGTCAAAAGGAAGTAAAATAGGCATGGAAAGATTGAATGACAGACACGAGCTCAGTGAGAAGAGAAGCCTTTGAGTAGATGACCTCGTTCAAAGTGGAGATGCAACAGCTGAAAGTAAGACAGCTGCAGATAAAGTACTATAAATCCTTTGCAAATAAAGTTAATTACAATGGAATCCAGATACAGGAGAACACGCCATAGGTAAAGAAATAATGTCACACTTGATAATTACTAAATTGTTGAATAGCAGCCCAATCAAGACCACAGTACCAGCATGGCTCTCCCCACATGCAAACTCGTCACTCTAAAGAGCTTCCACCAAAAGAGGTATGGTGAAGGTGAACTTGAAAGTCTTTTGGCAGGTCAATGACAGAGCTGGAAAACTGAACTAGAAGGCATCTCCCAGCCAAAAAGCTTATCTCCCTGCAAGAACAGGCATTGTGTCAAAGCAATTAAATCATGCTTCATCTTAAAAACAATTCTGTGTCTTGACTATATTATTGCTATTAGAAGGCTTTGCAGGAACCTCACTGCTCTGACACTGGAAAGCTTCCAATCTCCAGTCGAAACTTTTTCATAATCAACTACATCTGTATGATGTCTCCAACTTCTACTGAAGGCAATCAAAGAACATTACAGTTACCTGGTACCCACTACTACACTATGTTCTTGAAACAATTTGCTGAGTTAGACTTGCACCGGACATAACTGGTGATACAAGAAACTCACCTGGACAACTGTGTTAAATTCAATGGTCCTACACATAAAGGAGAGCTGCTAAAAGTGTCTGCACAATTGCTATGTTGGGGGGCAAAAAACAGCTTCTCAGTGAGTGACAACTTCTTGCAGTAGCCAGCGACAGTTTCGGCAGTTTCAGAAAAAAAAAATATAGTTTTCAATGAAATTTCTCAACTCAGACAAGAGCATGTATTTCTTAATCATCATGACATGCTTGAAAAATTAGAGGCCTTAATAATAAGCAGCCACTTCTGTTTGAAATACAACAGCTTAACAGCAGTTTGCACCAATAATATGCAAACACCTGAAAACATGAAGTAGAGAATATTGACAAACGATTTTTTTAGGTATGACTACAATCACTACTGTTCACAGTTGGTAACAATACTAGATTCAAAATGCACTAAATCATTAAATATCTGATGGGTCTTCTTAGAGCCCCTTTAAGTCCCTTTTCAGAAGGTGATTCTTTGCATTACCACTGTTATTCCAGCTGGTCAAAATTATGCTGGATTCTTTTTTTTTCCCCCAATTAAAAAATATTCCCCAACTTCTGGAGGGAGTTTAAAAATCAGAAAAAAAAAATGTAAAAAATAATTAGAAATGCTTCAGCAGTGTTCTCTGTAGGCCATACAATTGTTTCCATCACAAGATATAAACAAGAGACACACAACAGTTGGGAAGCCAGCCAATAAGGAAAAAGAAGTACATACAAAAGTGCAACTACCTCAACAACATTTCCATACTAAAATAACACAGTTTTGGAGGGTTCAGAAAAATCAATGTCTACACGGGAAAGAAAAGACATGCTTAGTTTAAAACCCAACTTCTAACCAGTTCTGCTACTGATACTATGCAGCTGCCCATCAGTACCAGCTGAAAAGCCTCAGCTGCAGCATTGGAGATATGGACATCCAGTTGACACACATGCCTGCAGTCGCTTCCCTGAAGAACCATCTTCAACGAGACACCATACAATTTTGCTTTCTCCAGGAAAGCCAGCAAAATCAGGGCCCACAGGAGCACTCAAGTGATTTCTGTATTCCTGTCTCCGGTACAATGGAGAACTCCATAGAATCCAGTCAGTGTTGCTGTGAAGTTAGGAAAAATTTGAAGGCTTAACTGGTATTATGTTAATGCGTACACTCTGGGAAGAATATAAGCCAAATTTAATACTCTTTTAACCATACACAGAAGGAAAATGGGCATGGTCAATCCAACAGCTCGCTTCTGAATAGATCTAATAGCCCTGCCTTCAGCAATTATTTGACTGAAATTCAGCAATATATTTGACTAAAATTCTAAAATTCTGCAGCAATTTTATTCCCTGGAAGTACACCTTCCAGGTGTCCTCCTCTTCTGCCTCAAACATTCATATCCACATAGGCATCACTTATTATGCCTATTAGTTATACAGATTATTTCACGTAGCTTAAGGCCCGTATTCAGAGGAACCAGCATGAGCATTGCTTGTTCTGTTTATCCTTGATGCTACTGCATTCAAAATAAGCAACCAACAGCAATATCCCATTGTTGCCACACACAAATGGAAATATCCTGAACAATTTCACCAATTAGCCTTCCTTGGTCTCAAGTCATATGCTCCCAATTTGCTTTAGCCTTACTGACTTAAAAAGTATTGCAAGTAAAATTAGCAGCCTAAATCATTTTGTTAATCTAAGTATTGTTAGTTTACACAGCCTGTCATGGAGAAATACAATAGAAATAACAAATGGTAATTAATTTAAAACAGCCCAAGATCCTAGAATTCAGTAAATCAAGTTTTGAGGTTTAAGCAGCTCTTGTCGGCAATCTGTCCAACAGGCTTTTATAAGTTTTGTTTTTTCACTCTTGGTTCATTATACGATTCCTCCCTGCTCAAATGGATCCTGTCATTTAAAAGGCACTATAGGAGTTGAGTACTTACAATTCCCAAGTGAACTCAGCAGTTTTTATAAGTCTATGAGAAACGAACTGTAAGCCTCTAAGTGGAAAGCTGCTGTAGTGTGACTTATGATCATAAAATTATCTTCAATGGATCATCACTATCGCATTTAGGCTATATGGCTTTCAAAAAAGCAGTGTTACAACAAAACCAAAATTAATATACTAGAGATATATACATGTCAAGCAAGACTTGAATAAATGTGACGCTGCTGTCCCTCCAGCAAACTAGCCAGTAAATCTAAGTCCTAAATGTAATCAGCAAGAACACCACATGCTGTAATCCCAGTGTAAAGTTTAGGATCCCCATGTCCATTTTGCCAGTATGAATGCAGAACTGTTGTGCGCTAAATCCCCCAATCCTAGATCTAGAGGCAACTCACTGAAACTAGTAGGAGATCAGCTTAGAAGAGGTTAAAAGAGTACTACACAGCAGTAGTGAACTTCTGGAACTTGCTGTTACAAGACATTGTGGAGACAGACAGCACCAGTACGGTCAAAAAGCATATATTCAAATACATGGTCAAAAGATGCACGAACAGATAGTAAAGGAAACAGGCAGGGCTGTACCCCCTAACATTCTCAATACAACAACTACAGAGCTGAGCAGTACAAGGAAGTGCTGAGGCTCACATGCTACTCTAAAGAACACCTCTGGATGTCAGAGGGAGGATACTGGGCTAGCTGGTACACTGATCTGGCTCAGCGTGGCATTTCTTACGTTCTTATCATCATATAAAAGTGGAATTAACTAACCGGCAATGCAGTTGTGTCAGCCTATACATTTTAAATTAGTTTTAGATAGTCTTGCTGCTTTTAATTCACATTTTTTTTCCCATTCAACTTGACATTTCTCTCACTGCCAACCAGAACCGGAGAACCGGAAAGAACCAGAACTACCAAAATTGTGTTTCACATATAAATATGAAGACTAATTAAAAAAAAAATACAAGCCTAAATTATATTTTTTGTTCTACCATATTACAGAATCCCAAATCCCGATTCAAAAGCATATTAAATGTGATAGATCTTAATAGCAAATTTATCTATTTTTTCTAAGAAATTAGAACACAAAAAGTATCTAAGTAATAGCACATACAGTCAATTTCTTATTTTTACATTTTCAATTACTATGTATATAGTATGTAACACTTCTAATGCAGAGTACAACAGCAGTACCCTGCAAGGTGAGTAGTGACACATCAGCAGCTTTCATGCTACACAAGAAAAAAGGCAGGCTATTGATCAGATTATTAACAAATGGCTAAGTGATTTGGGATTCCAAATCCACTTTTAAAAAACCAGTCAGACCCCTATGTCTTCTGACTTCAATGCTAAATTTCAAAAGATAAGCAAAAAAGGCAATCTAAGCAACAAGCTCAGCTGGAATGATAACATGAACAAAATTTTTGAGCAAAATACAAGAGACCTTATTTGGTAGACAAAGAGTTTATTCCAACATTTTTCTCTACTTCAGTTAGTATTTCTAAGTCTATTTAGAAGTGGAAAGGGTAGATACCAAAAATATGACGGCTCCGAAGAGTTGGAAAGATATATCAGATCTGTGTTTAGGGATAAGAATGAAGTTCTTAAGTAACTACCAGAAAAGGATGCTGCACATGGCAGGTCTAGTTTCAATAAACAAGAAAGTCAGGATATTTCCTGAAAGTTATACTTAAAAGTTGCATACATCTTTTCCTAGAGGTGGGAAAGGATGTTACCAGTACTGAAGAACAGTTCTTTCTTCTGGAGAACAATCTCTAGCTAAAAATAATAGTTCTCACATGGAGCTTTCATCTCTTCCTCCAAGCTTCAGCCCAAGCATTCAAAGTTCAGGAGGCCTCCAGCTTCCACATGTCTATCAAACTGAAAAGTATTTTTTTTTCTCCCTCCTGTCCCAAAACCCTGACTGGCATCACACTGCATCTTTCAAAAAGCTTTGCGTGACTGCTCAGTCAGTTCTTTTAAGGAAACCCACCTCACCTGTGGTGTCAGTTCTCTTAACTTGATACCATGAAAGAATTCAAGAAGGGAACAGAAAAAAGAAATATCTGAAACAAAACAGATCCTTCACACTCCATTTACAATCACACACACTCATGTAATCCATCCAGATATAGCACAAAAAAATTATTATACTACAGAAATCACCTTAAAGAGGGCACAGAACAGTGAAACATTGGTCAGTCCGTCAGACAACTCTTGGTCTGTGTGGTCCCATGTGTTTTCTACAGGCAAGAGTTACTGAAACACTAGGAAAAGGCATTCTATTCCACACATACAAAAATCAGTGAAATAGGACACAGTTTGATTCTTTTATGAGAGGTGAATTACTCTAGAGTCATATACAGAATGAAAGTGATTCTTGGGACAAATAAACAACATTCTGGAATACATCAGTAACAGCTTCATAAACAGCTCACTATACATGGACTGTAATAAAAGCACTGAGACACAAAACCTCCACATTTTCGCCACAAACTCAATTTTCTAGCTTATTCTGTCCCTCTAAAGCTAATAAACCAAACAATTTCTGGAAGTCATTTTTCAACTCTCAAATGATAAGCAGCAAATTCTTACATAGGAGTAGGCTTCTGCAAAAGCTGTAAACCATTCAGAGAGGCTCCAGATGTATGCAAGAAATAAAAAGCTATCAATGACTTTTTGACAAAGCTTTGCCTAGCACATTACTATAAAGGGAAAAGTGTAATTTTCCTCTAACTGTACTTTCACATATATTTTCTGAGATCAAGTTATGGTCGAATTGCCATGTAACTGTATTTTCAATTTTCTTCATACATTTTTACAACACTCTCACTTCAGCAGTATTTATCATTATCACTCCCAGCAGTCAAGGTTGTTTGCACAAGGTGTTATTTGCCAAGAACCTGCTACTTGAAAGGAAGACCTCTTCTGTCTACACAGCAGATTTGTAGGTGGAGAAAAGAAGCCTTGCTGAGAGAAAAGTGGAGGGATAATCACATACACATCGTCAAAAAAAAATCTAAGTAAGAACAGAGCAGAAAATACATGAGGCATCCTTCTCTAATGGGACTCAACTACACTCATAACATACGTTTCCCATAGGTGACAAGAAGAAACAACAGTATATAATTTCAACTAATTTGTTGTAAAAGGATTACTCATAAAGATCCTGCAAAGGCTGGAAGCCTACTGTAGCCAGACCTACCCAGAACTCGTGCTATCACACATGAGACATACCTAAGCGTTTCCAGCCCTGTTTAACAGTTGAAAGAGTAACATATGAATCATAGAATGGTTTAGGTTGGAAAGGACCTTGAGTTCCAATCCCCCTGCCATAGGCAGGGACACCTCCCACTAGACCAGGCTGCCCAAGGCCACATCAAGCCTGGCCTTAAACCTCTCTGGGAAACCTCTTCCAGTGCCTTACCACCCTCAAAGTGAAAAATTTCTTCCTAATGTTTAATCTGAACCTGCCCTCTTCCAGTTTAAAGCCATTCCCCCTTGTCCTATCACTACATGCTCTAGTAAAAAGTCCTTCCCCAGCTCTCCTGTAGGCCCCCTTTAGGTACTGGAAGGGAAATAAATAAAATCAATAAAACACTTCAAGGCTGCTCTCAGGAAGATCAGAGGAATAGGGCTCTGCAAGGAGAAATGCCAAGAGCTACATTTTAAACAGCATGTCTGGATATACCTAACCATGTCTTAACTTCACAATTCCTTAAAAGCTACTGAACATTCTTAAGCAATGCAGTCTAACATGCAGAGAATACCCAGAGCACAACCATTAATAATTCATTGCCAAAACAAAGGTACACAGAGAGAGGCTTCACATGTCGTGTTCTTAGTTTGGTCCTATTCCGTATCTCAGTCATTCTCCTGGAGACTGGCACAAGAGAGATGCTTCTTTCATTCCCAGATGACATGAAGCTGGGAAGGACCATCAGTATGCCACATGTTGGAAATCAAAATGGCCAAGGCCAAAAGGGAAAAATATTCTGAACAAAATTAGGATGTAATTAAACAAAGGACAACCGCACAAAAACAGAAAGGAAGGCTGCCTATTAGACTTCAATTTACTGGAAAGGATCAGATGGTCAACACAGATCAACAAACTGAACATGAATCAGCATGTTGTTGATAAAAAGGTGGACACAACAAAAGGGGTAACCTTCTCAGCAACATTCAGCCTAACTCAGAACACAGTATTGTTACAGCGGGCTTCGGGATCAGCTACCCCCAAACAGCTATTGCTCCAAATTTGTTAATTATCATTGTGGCTGGTATCACTCAGCAGCCAGTAATGAACCACTAAAATTTATCCTACTTAAATGTTTGTTTCCTTTGCTTTGTTAACAGAGTAATACTTAATGTAAGGTACAGTGATAGATATACCAGTGATTTACTGGAGGAAAGAGAGTTCTGTTGCTCACTGAACCATAGTGTTGTTCACAGGACTTAATTCCTAGTTTAAGGGGAAAAAAGCACTTCAATATCTGAGGAAGAAAAATAAGCATTATGTTAATTATGAAGAATTGCAATTCTTTAATTGAATGAACTGTACTCTGAATAAAGAAGAAAAAAAATGAGCTTTGGAGTAAGCCTGTAAATTTCTGCTGACTTCCTAAAAGTCTGAAAAGAAAGATCATGTATAAAAGCTACTACACTCCCCCAAAGAGAAATATTCAAGTGCATCCCAAGAAATCTGAACCTAAGGGTGACTTCAAAAATTGGGTGCCTGAATCTGAATTAATAGAGAATCACAGTTAGGCTCTCTCTAGCAGAGGGAGCTTGCCAGGGCAGAATTTCACAAAGCCCAAGACCTCGACTACTACCATGGAACCATGTATTTGTCTCAGGAAGTAGATTTATACTTCTGTAAGTAGACTAAGTACAGATTTTCTTTCATTTCTTCACTCATGTTTTACAAATATGTGATTATGTTATTATATTTAGATATGAAAAATAAATGTTTTTATTTCTAGTTTACCTTAAACCATCTAAACTTATGGCCCAGCTACCCAGCACAGGCTCTGCTGTGCCCACAGGTAAGAAAGGTGCTTCCCCTCCCATCGCACAGATCAGATTCTGGCACTGCAGGAATCAGATAGGACTCAAGTGTACCCAGTGACTCGCAACAACTGAAGAGGCTCTCTGGCATCCAACAGGATATCAGAGTGCATGCTTATCCCTTGTAACTGTTGGGGTCCAGGTCACAAGCAGACCTCCTGCTGGCTGCTTCCTACACAGGAGGTATCCTTGCTTACTACCCACTCATAGGGAGCAGACCACAGGCTGCATTATTTCAAAGGCAGGTGTGTGTGCAGAAACAAGCAAGGTAAGTATTATAGTTATTATCAGAATGTGGGCATCTAAAACATTTGGAACTTGCACTTTCAAGAAATCAGACACTTTGTTCAAAATTCTTGAAATAATATTTGAAATCTAAATGCAAACAGGTTGCATTAATTAAGTTGTACTGGTTTTGATATTTTTGCTTCTGCTATGTTTACATTCCTGTTCAGTACAGAAAGTCTTCAGTCTCATTGCACATGTCCAGGCAGTACTTCAAGCCAACTGATAAATGAGTTAGTGGAAAGAGACTGAAGTGCTAATGTCCTTTTTACTGTTCTTTACTAGAAATATAAAAATGGGAGAACAATACTAAACCATTAGTTACTTTGGCTACTGAACCTGAAAAAGAACCTTGTGTTTTTTCTCTTCCATTTTTGCATTTGTCCATGGACTGGACAGGAAAGATGTCAATTACTGTCAGAACAGAATTAAAACCTCAGTTGTGCCTTCTGCTCACTGCAGAGTCCCAAAGATAAATACAAAGTAATCTTCAGAAACAAGTGATTTGTAACAAGTCTGTTTGGGGAAATGGAAAGAACTGAATAAAATCTCACAGTAAAATTCTGCTGCTGAGAACTTCATTCAAGAAAAGCATTTGTGAATAATAGCGAAGTGACTAAGTAGATCGGACTTTTTTATCTCAATAGCATGTCAAAGTAACTGAACGTGTGTTAAGGTAATTAAATCTTCTCGGTGATAAAGAATTGAAACTTGAAAAGCAAACCTGTAAGTTACACTTCTGTAAGACTTAATAGTGGTAAGTGAAGTGTCTTTCATTTTAGAGCAGGCAGCAGTTCTTCCAATATCTCCCATTCTAAGAATAAGCGGTTTAAATGATAATACTTTAAGATGTATTTTGGATCACTAAATAACATTTAGATCACAGAGGTTTTCCAATGCCAACTTCTGAAGCTATTACATTAAAGGTAATTTTTTCACTTACATGAATAACATAAACAATGTAGTATGACCTTTTCTCTAAATATTAGAATTTTGAATTCTCTCCCTATGTCAGAGTTTATTTCAACTATTCAGTATTGGATCTGTTTGAAAAATAAAAAGGATACACTTGGCAACATTCAGGATAAACACTATGATGAATCACACATTTTTGTAAGGTGTATATTTCTCCTGCAAAAATATTTAAATTCGGATGTACATGTTTGCTTGTCTGTGGAAGACAACATTTTTGTTGTACTTTTATGAGGTTTTGGGCTATAAATTAGTTGTGTACTGACTGAGTCTGGAGGGACTGTCTTCTAAATCTTAAATACATCCATACTTCTTTAAATCTGTCATCTAATTTCCAAGAATTTAAAGGAAAAACAACAAAACCAAACCACTATTTAAGTCTGGCTGATACAAAACCAATGCTTTCTTTTCTATCACTGCCAAAACAGAAGCAGAAAATTATGCTAAAATCACACTCCATCACCTGCAAACATTAGACCCTCTGCTTAATCAATATTCTCTTATCTTTGCTCTCCAACAGATAAAGGCTTTAATACGTTAGGCAGTGTATGTTTTTCATAATGTATACTTCAAAGCTTGCTGAAATCAAATGTTTACTTTATGAGGGCTCCAGTAGTCTTGGATATGTCCAAGAAAAACATTTCTGTGTTATTGTAATCAACACCTTCCTCACCTCTTCTTTCCCCTTCTCTCAGGGCCTATTCCTTTTTGAAATAATGCCACCACTGGGCTGAAAGCAAGTTACACATAGGGACTAATCTGATAACTCAATGAACTTCTGAATCATATCTGAAAAGGGCTTTCCTTTTGAGAATATGCTATATGCTGAGAGTATGCTATACTGATACAGCATTCTTCAAATTATTCTGCTAGGCTACATTCACAAGTATCTTTTAACAGCAACAGTGTTAGACGCATTGTCCGTGATCATTACACTAATTTATTGTGACCCACCAGAAAACACCTGTAGAACGGAAGATAACTTGTCTTAGACAAATTCCAGGCCTGCGAACAGCTCTATCTCTTGCAAAACAACACACAATTTTAAGGCAAAAAAGGTCAAGACTGAAGCTGGAACAGGTAGGTAAGATTTGCTAAACTAATACCTACCCACCTCTACCCTCTTGGTTTCAGATGTACCAAAGAGGTCCAAATCCTGTACTGTGGAATTGCAGAGAATCCCATAAATAACTTGACAGCTGAGATTAGATCTTCACACAAAACACAGAAATTGAAGACAAAGAGGGAGATCTAGCTAAACTTAAGCATATTCAGGTGTCAGACCATGCCCCTTATCTCCCTGTAATTTTTCCTCCTCCCTGAACTACGCCTACAGCTACAGCTGCAGAGCAGCACGTTCTGAGACTGTACAGACAAAACTCATTGCCTCTCTGTGGGATTCACAGTGTCACCATCCTTCCAGCTTCTGCCAACAGCCAGAAAAATGACCAAGCTCTAGAAATGCACAGTGAGCTACTACACGTAAAAAACGGATACATGAGAAAACATATTACTCTCCTGCAATCAAGGGAGACAACTTCTATTTGTATCATATACCTAAATTATCTACATGTGCCTCTAGGAACAACATAACACTTTGGTCTACATTTTAACATTACAGTGCAAAAATTTAACCACCAGATTATCTCTCTGGCTGTAACAGAAACCAAATATTATTCCTCTGTCATTTAGCTAAAAAAATAAAATAAAATATGCAATTTCAGAGATACACCTCTAACACTAACAGACTACCCAAAGAACCTCAAAGAAATATTGCTGCCCTGAAAAACAGAACAAATCAACAATCAGAACTTCAGGTCAGAAAAGGCTATACTTACTCCTTATTCCTGCTTTTAATGCATGGCTGGTAAAGGACTTTGACAGCATTCCAGGTCCCCACTGGTCCAGAACTAGGCATGAAAATATCTCCAAACAATGTAAAAACACTGTGGGAGGAGGAACTTCCTAAAGACTCCACGAGCAATGTGTCAGAATTTAAAAGCCATATCTACAAATGAAGAAATAATTTTACTGTAGTTTACATCAATTTCAATTTGTTCCTTTACTCTGATCCTAAAGCCACAATCTAAGTTTCTAAGTTTCTAACAAAGTGTTAACAGACATAAATTGACATTTTATTATTCAGCACAGTCTGCACAGCCTCTAGTGGAGAAAAATGGGTTAATACAATAAACTGATGCCCGATTTATCACAGTCACTCTTAAGATCATTATTTCTGTGAAGGTGCCTCTTTTTGTAGCTGCAGCACATTTTCTTTGTTAGTAACAAAAGAAACAGTCCCAACTCATCTTTTTCAGTACCAAATGGATTATTTCTCTAATTTCATAGTTTTTTAGGAATTAGTCGAGCATATGGTGTTGAACAACTGAGGGCTAAAGACAGGGAACTGAAAGACTGCCTACTGGAAGTGCCAAAAATAAAGGATTTTTAGAAAAAGCGTGATAGTTATGACTGGATAGAGCTAAGACATGCAAGGCAAAAGACAGCAATTAATGTGGTCTAAAACGAAGACTGAGATTTAAATAGCCACAACAGGCCCTTACTTGGAAAATAAATCTTTATCAAATTAGATAATGGAACTGGTATTGTTCAGCACTAGTTGCTCACAGTGATTCATGGGCAATTTCCTGGGCAGAGTTTTGAGAAATCTAAACTTTTTGCACCACATTATGATCTTATTTAATCTTTGTGTGATTGTGCATCACTGTTTCAACTTGGATTCGGGGCCTTCATGCTAAGCACTCCAACAAATAGTTGGGCTTTTCCTTTATTCACAGCCTGCAGTAGTGATCTGCGTTACCAATGGAAATCAATTTTTACAAGTCTTGAGTCTGTATGAAAAGTTTATATATGAAATATTTATCATAGAAAGTGGGATTCAAGCAGGGCTGCTCACTAGAGAGTAATCTTCTGCTTCTCATGACTTAATCAGCTTCAAGTAAAGCAAGTTACATGATGTTAGGTAGCAGACATATGATATCCCCTGTGGAGGGAGAAAGCCACTGTTAACAGGACACACAGTATATGTCGTAATTGAATGTGACAGTCACAATTTATCAGAGCCCAAGGCTCAGAACATTACAGTGGAAGCTCCATAAAAGAGGAATGAGCTATATTGATAAAGATGTCTTGGGAGGGGATGGGAGGAGAATCACTTTAGCATATGCACATAAATGATGACAAGCAACTGCACTTGGCTTAACAAGTGGCTGTTCATCAGTTTTGCTTTGGTAACTCACTGTACACATTCATAGCCTAAACTGCAAAATATACCTCATTAGCTAGGACCATTGCACACAGTGCTTTAAGCCAAGTGTTTAAAAGGTATTGGAGAAAATACGGAAAAAAAGAGAAGTGTCCTGCAGACAGGCCACTGCTAACACGCTTAGCTTTAACTAAACAGAGTTCCTTCCTTTTGAAATTATTAACACTTCCCTGTGAAGCAGTCTCCTGGGATGCTTTTCAGAAGATGAATATCCTTCAAACTAGCCTAGGGAACAATGCAGCAATAGCTGTCTGCTCCATTCAAAATCCTTCTGCAACTTGCTTTAGAGAAAACAACCAAACCATTTCATTTGTAATGTGGTCCCTCTGAAAAGTACTTCCTTCTACCACAAGTGCTGGTATGTGGCATCTGACAATAAAATTCTACCACTTTTGTTTCAACAGCAATGCAATAGATCTGTATTAATAATTTAGCACACAATACAGAGAAAGCAAATGAATCTTTGCGGGTGGAAGGACACTTGGCCATAAGAAAATCCACTTCTGAACTACATTTGCTTCTTTAGGCAACAATTCCCTTTTTTTCCTCATGCAGGAATTATTTTTTGATCTTACTTTTGGTCTGAATGAACAATCATTCACCAAGACTCAGTGTGTTGACTCAAGGCAGTTTATACATGTTATTCCTAGCTAACAGTTTCAAATTTTGCGCTGTGCTTTCAACTATGTTACTCACAATATACAATCTTTCCTTCCTCTCTACCACTTTGTACAGCAGAGCCTGCACAACTGAATTCCTTTCATATTAATTCCATTACAGAAAGATAAACAGGTAAAGTTTAGAATTCATTCATAGTGCAGATTGATGACCTTTTCTGAAACAACAGCATTAGGAGAGAGTGTTTGGGGTTACGTTGGTGGGTTTTTTTGTTGTTTTATTTTGGTTTTTAAATCACCTTGTCGATAGGCTTCAAAGATGCTCTTAGCAGAAAAGCTGCAACAAATCTCAGTTATACTTTGTGGGACTTGATCCAAACAGGTGAAATAGCGATTAATATTCTGTGATCAGTTTCCTAAAATCTCAACCTGGCTCTGCAGCATCAATTTGTGGACAATTAGGCATCAATTCGAATTTAACATGGCTAAAAGAAGCTGTTGTTCTTCCTTGCTAATTCTTTCTTAGCCATTGCAGACATTACCATTACTCTCATCATCACACAGGTCAGTAATGCAAACATCTTTCTTCACAGCTTCTTTGTCCTTACACTCAGACTGTTCAGATAAAGATGTGGTCTTCCATAAGTTATTGATGATAACTTTTTGACTCAGGTGGTGGAGGAGCCAACAAGGATAGATGTACTACTGGAACTAGTACTGACAAACAAAGAAGGAATGGTGGAGGACATTAAGGTCGGGGGCAGCCTTGGCTGTAGTGATCATGAGAAGACAGAGTTCAGGATTAAGTGTAGTATGCATAAAACAGGTAGGATTGCAACCTTGGACTTCAGGGAGGCTAACTTTGATCTCTTCAAGAAACTGCTTGGAGAAATCCCATGGGTGAGGGCTCTAGAGGGTAGGGGGGCTCAAGAGAGCTGGTTGATATTTAAGTATAACTTCCTCCGAGCTCAGGATCAGTGCATCCCTAGGAGCAAGAAATCAAGCAAGGGAAGCAGGAGACCTGCATGGTTGAGCAGGGAGCTTCTGAAACAGCTCAAGCGGAAGAAGGAAGTTTACGGTATGTGGAAGAAGGGATTGACCACTTGGGAAGAGTACAATAATGCTGTCAGAGTATGCAGGGATGAAATAAGGAAATCCAAGACTGCCTTGGGAATTAAATCTGGCAAGGGATGTCAAGGTCAACAGGAAGGGTTTCTTCATGTACATCAGAGGCAAAAGGAAAAATAGGGAAAATGCGGGCCCGCTGTTGAACGAGACAGGTGCCGTGGTGACAGATGATGCAGAGAAGGCAGAATTGCTGAATGCCTTCTTTGCTTCAGTCTTTATTGCTCAGGCCAGCCCTCGAGAGTCCCCCACTTTGCAGGTAACAAAGTCTGGAGGAAGGCAGACTTTCCCTTGGTTGAAGAGGATCAAGTTTAAGATCAATTAAGTAAACTGGATACCCACAAGTATGATGGGATGCACCTGCAAGTGCTAAGGTAGCTGGAAGAAGTCATTGCTGGGCCACCCTCCAACATCTTTGAAAGGTCCTGGAGAACAGGCGAAGTGCCTGAGGACGGGAGGAAAGCCAATGTCACTCCAGTCTTCAAAAGGGGCAAGAAGGAAGACCCAGGAAACTACAGGCCAGTCAGCCTTACCTCCATCCCTGGACAGATGATGGAACAGCTCATTCTGGGTGTCCTCTCAAAGCATCTGGAGGAAAAGAAGGTTATCAGAAGTAGTCAACATGGATTAACCAAGGGGAAGTCATGTCTGACTAATCTGATAGCCTTCTATGATGGGGTGACTGGATGGGTGGATGAGGGGAGGGCAGCGGATGTCATCTACTTTGACTTCAGCAAGGCTTTCAACTCTGTGTCCCACATCATCCTCACAGGCGAGCTTAGTAAGCATGGGTTAGATGAATGGACAGTGGGACGGATTGAGAACTGTCTGACAGATAGAGCTCAGAGGGTTGTGGTTAGTGGTGCAGAGTCTAGTTGGAGGTCAGTGACGAGTGGTGTCCCTCAGGGGTCAGTACTGGGTCCAGTCCTGTTCAATACATTCATCAATGACCTGGATGAAGGGATAGAGTGTACCATCAGCAAGTTTGCGCATGACACAAAACTGGGAGGGGTGGCTGACACACTGAAAGGCTGTGCCACCATACACCGTGACCTGGACAGACTGAAGAGTTGGGCAAAGAGGAACCTAATGAAGTTCAGGAAAGGCAAGTGTAGGGTACTGCACATAGGGAGAAATAACCCCATGCACCAGTACAGGTTAGGGGTTGACCTGCTGGAAAGCAGCTCTGCAGAGAGAGACCAGGGAGTCCTGGTGGACAACAGGATGAGCATGAGCCAGCAATATGCCTTTGTGGCCAAGAAGGCGAATGCATCCTGGGGTGCATCAAGAAGAGTGTGGCCAGCAGGTCGAGGGAGGTCATCCTCCCCCTCTACCCTGCCCTGGTGAGGCCACATCTGGAGTACTGTGTCCAGTTCTGGGCTCCCCAGTTCAAGAAAGACAGGGAACTGCTGGAGAGGGTCCAGCAAAGGGCTACGAAGATGATTAGGGGATTAGAACATCTCTCTTATGAGGAAAAACTGAGGGACTTGGGTCTTTAGTCTGGAGAAGAGAAGACTGAGGGGGGATCTTATTAATGCTTATAAATACTTCAAGGCAGGGTGCCAGGAGGATGGGACCAGTCTTTTTTCAGTGGTGCCCAGTGACAGGACAAGAGGTAACGGGCACAAACTTGAACATAGGAAGTTCCATCTAAACATGAGGAGAAATTTCTTTACTTTGAGAGTGGCAGAGCACTGGCACAGGCTGCCCAGAGAGGTGGTGGAGTCTCCCACTCTGGAGACATTCAAACCCCACCTGGACACCATCCTGTGCAATCTGCTCTAGGTGAACCTGCTCTGGCAGGGTGGTTGGACTAGATGATTTCCAGAGGTCCGTTCCAACCCCTATCATTCTGTGATTCCTCAAACTTCACAAAGAATAAAGCTCTCAAAGAGAGCCGGGCAGATAAGTATCAACAAGGTGCTCATTATCTCACATCTTGATTGTTGCAACGTCCCCCTCTCCAGCTTTGAGAAACGCAAACTTGTTCTGCTCATGCCCTCCAAAACATGGTTCAAGAATCAGTATCTGATTGACACATCTCTCACATTTTGTTACTTAATTATTTTCTTGGGCTATCTTCCCACTTGCTCTCCACTCATTCCTGAAATACAATCTGCCTTACTTTCTATGTACTTTACAGCGTAATCCCACTCCAAAAAACAGCCTTCATTCAGTATTGGAAGACTGGAGTAAGTATTCAAACACTCCAAGCTCTATCACACACCCTTTGATTTTCACAGATGTATCTTTCTGGGTTTTATCAGGTTGATCCCATGCATGGGATGAATCCCTGTATCTATCCAAAAAACTACTTATTTACCTCTTTCAAACCTACCCTTTTCTGTAGTACAGAAAAAAATGACGTGTATTAGGATGCTGCTACGCTGACCAATAACATACCATCTTGATTATGTTTGCCTAGCTCACTATCTATTTGCTGTCCTCATTCTTAGCTTATAAGTCATAGAATCATAGAATGGTTTAAGTTGGAAAGGACCTTGAAGATCACTGAGTTCCAACCCCCCTGCCATAGGCAGGGACACCTCCACTAGACCACGTTGCCCAAGGCCACGTCCAGCCTGGCCTTGAAAACCTCCAGGGATGGGCCCTCAACAACCTCCCTGGGAAACCTCTTCCAGTGCCTTACCACCCTCAAAGTGAAAAACTTCTTCCTAATGTTCAATCTGAACCTACCCTCTTCTAGTTTAAAGCCATTCCCCCTCGTCCTATCAGTACATGGCCTAGTAAAAAGTCCTTCCCCAGCTCTCCTGTAGGCCCCCTTTAGGTACTGGAAGGCCACAATAAGATCTCCCCACAGCCTTCTCTTCTCCAGGCTGAACAGCCCCGACTCTCTCAGCCTCTCCTCATAGGAGAGGTCCAGCCCTCGGATCATCCTCATGGCTCTCCTCTGGACACGCTCCAGCAGGTCCGTGTCCTTCCTATGTTGGGGACTCCAGAGCTGGATGCAGTACTCCAGGTGGGGTCTCACCAGAGTGGAGTAGAGGGGCAGAATCACCTCCTTTGACCTGCTGGCCACACTTCTTCTGACGCAGCCCAGGATACGGTTGGCCTTCTGGGCTGTGATCGCACGTTGCTGGCTCATGTTGAGCTTCTCGTCAATCAGCACACCTAGGTCCTTCTCCTCAGGGCTGCTCTCCAGCCATTCCCCGCCCAGCCTGTATTTGTGCTTGGGATTGCCCCGACCCAGATGTAGGACCTTGCACTTGGCCTTGTTGAACTGCATGAGGTTGGCTTGGGCCCACCTCTCCAGCCTGTCCAGGTCCCTCTGCATGGCATCCCTCCCCTCCAGCGTGTCTACCTCGCCAAACAGCTTGGTATCATCGGCAAACTTGCTGAGGGTGCACTCGACCCCACTGTCCATGTCGCCGACAAAGATGTTGAACAGTACAGGCCCCAGTACTGACCCCTGAGGAACGGCACTCGTCACTGCTCTCCACTTGGACATCGAGCCGTTGACCACAACTCTTTGAGTGTAACTGTCCAGCCAGTTCTTTATCCACCCAGTGGTCCATTTGTCGAATCCATGTCTCTTCCATTTAGAGACCAGGATATCGTGTGGGACGGTGTCAAACGCTTTGCACAAATCCAAGTAGATGGCATCAGTTGATCTTCCCTTGTCCACTGCCACTGTAACCCCTTTGCAGAAGGCCACCAAATTTGTCAGGCATGACTTGCCCTTGGTGAAGCCATGCTGGCTGTCACCAATCGCCTCCTTGTTTTCTACGTGCCTCAGCAGAGTTTCCAGGAAGATCTGCTCCATGATCTTGCCAGGCACAGAGGTGAGACTGACTGGCCTGTAGTTCCCTGGGTCAACCTCCCTGGTCATGCAACTTCAAGGTAGGGAACTCTTCAACAGTGGAGCAAAGAGAGGAGGCATGTGATTCATCTTTTAGAGAATGTGAAGAGGGTAGAGGTATAGTTGGGATAAGTAAGGAAATCTGTATACTCCACTTATTTTTTCCTTGAGACAAAGAGACTTTTACTTATTGTCATCCTTAAAAAACCAACCAAACAAACAAACAAACCAAAAAGTTTAAGTAAGTATAATACCAGTAAGTATTATATAGCTTTCAGGAACTTGATTATCCCTAACTTAAGCAACAGAAACTCATATTATGACATCCGCAAATAACATAATTGGTAATGTTAAGATATACGTGCAAAGGAAATAAGGAAAAATTAGTATATTTGTGGTTTAAAAAAAATTTTAAAAGACTTGTGAGAAACCTTAACCTTAATTATTACATATAGAGCCTAAGCTGTATGCATTCACATATGTAAGCCCAAACACTGTGAATGAGAATCTCTGGCTCATTGTCAAAACAAACAAATGGGACAGCTGGTCCATGATGCATCATCAGTGATGAAACCACTTGTCTAACTTGGCTATGTACTCACAGCCTCAAGCACCTACATTTTTCACTGTTTAGCTGTTTGCAATCATTAATACAAACAGTGGTTACTTGTTTCCACAAGGCCTCTGAGTCCTAAGACTCAAACCATGACTCCGGAACACGTGTTGCTGTGTATACAGTACCTAGAACGTCACCCTGGACATGAGTAAAGGCTTTCTGATGTTAAACACCAAAAAAAATACTAATAGTTCACTAATAAAAAGGAACGGATGCCAATCAGAAGCCAGCCCCTATCCTAATTCAGCCTACTCTTCTAATGAATACATTGGCAAAAATGCAGCTCAGAATAATGGAAATCTGCTAAATAAGGTAATTTTTCTGTTAGAAAATAACCCGTTTGTTCTATGCAAGCTACTAGACTTAACCATCAGAATATTAGGTAACTTGGAAACACATAAGCTACAAGATAAAAATCACAACAATTTTTAATGACTCACCAATTACTTTATACATAGTCACAATTATGGGTCTGGTTATGAGACCTTATTTTATCATCACAGAAGTATTTCTCGGTGATTGCATAAATGTTCTCTTGGCACTAAAATTTATTTAAAAGCAACAGATATATACTTAACTCAGAATCTGGATGTTCGGATCGGAAATGACAGAACTTGGACAATGCATGTATAAAACAGTTTGTTTAATTAGATTGTCTACCTTAACAAAGTGCATCTATAAGTTTATCCAGGGCAGGAATATACAATCATGTATTTCTTTATCTTTGTGTCTATGAATTACTCGTACAAAGTGCAAAATTACAATTTATGCACCTATATTTAGTTCATGAATAAAAGAAAACATCTCTGGTTATACCAAGTGTATAGTATTAAGATAATTGCAGACCCAAATTCCTATCCATCTTAAAAGTTTGAGGAATTTAGCTGTCGCTATTTAAATATCAAGCTTAACCAAGTTTAACAACATTAGAACATTAAGTGTAATAGGCAATTTTATTTTTGTTTGCACTTCACTTTGCAATGCAATGTACTGACTACATTAGTAGCCTCTGCTGACTTCAGACAATATTTGTGAAAGATGCTATACAATTTGATGAACTTCTGGTGATTAAAGATAAGAAGCACTGGAGCAAGAAGATGAGATATATATTTTAAAGTCAAACCCTAAGCTTTCCATATTTTCTGAATACAAAAAACTTATTTCTGTGCTACTTGTGGTGCATCTGGAGTACTTTCATTACTGTATTAATACAGAAAACTTCTACATGCACATCTACTTAGATTATAAAATGGGGGGAAATTTCTTACTTGAACAGAATTCTGCAGAACTACTTCAACACAAGAATTTGAATTTGTTAATTTTCTTTAAACATACAATCGTGAACAGCAAAAATAATACATTTTAGGAGCTGGAATTCATAGGTTAAACTTTTTTCAGCAGGATAAAGATTAAAAAAAGAAAAAAAAAACAAACTTACCAGAATATAGATTTTTCCATCATCTCCTTTTACGGTGAATCTAAATGTGCTTTTAGCAGAGGACAATTCCACAAGACACTGAGCAAACATGCTCTGTACAAATTGAGACCTGTTTAAGAATTGACCACATATTGTATGTTTTCATAACACCTACATGGGTGAAGTCATTCAAATCAATGCCGTACGAGTACATGAGTATCTCCATACTGTCAATTCCACTACATTCTACAATCGCTTTTTATTGAGATGGGGCTTCTTTATCTTTCTCTCACTCAAAACCAGAGGCCTTTATTTCCTGCAACAGGAATTTTTTAATGTATCAGCAGTCTAAATTGCTCCACATCCTTTGTTTGGACCAACACCAAATGTCAAATGCTGAATAAAAGCTTTTCCCTATTATATTTTACACATATGAACACTAAGTTCAGAATGATGCACACATTTCAAATATAATTCACAGAAGGAAAGAACCGTGACTAATGCACAGTACATGATACAAGATAGCTAGATCAAGTTCTGTTTCATCTTAGTCTTCAAACTGAATTACTTGAAAATTCAAAAATCTCACTTCCAATTCAACATTTCAAGCTTTACTTAATTTAATTGTACATAATGTAACCTTCCATTTTCATAATTAGTCTCCAGACATCATGCAAACTTAAATGGTGCAAAACAAGTATGTATTGTATTTTGGCTTATCACCTGAATAGTGAGACACTTCAACAATTTATACACTATGTCTGTACTGCGTCACACACAATCACACACAAAGATAAGCAAACAAAATTGTACGAGTGAATTCAGATTACATTGCCTTTACAATGCCTGTAAATGATTACATAAAATTTGACAGCACTTTGTTATTATAAGTAATTATTCAAGAAACTAAGATGTTAGTGCATTTCTAACATCCTTTCTAAAACATAAACCTGAGCAAATTATCTGATTTTTTAAATTTTTATTTGTTACCTTGATGTTGGGCTGAAACTTCCCTCAGATGGTCGAATTATCACCTCAGTAACATAATATTTAATGGTATCTAAAATGACAAAAACATTTTTCAAGTACAACAGAACAACCAACTTGTTAAGACTAAGTCCCCGTATCACTATAACTAATTAAACTTTTGTTCAGCACTCAATTAAGAGGTGCAGCAGATGGTCAATTTCTGTTTTGGTTTGTGGGAGTAGAAGCAACCAATAATAGAAAACATACACTGCCAGAAGAAGACTACTTTAAGCTAATTACATGATCACCAATTTGTCATTCATATTGATCCTTGTTTAACGCCGGGAACAATCATCTTGAAACAAAGCAAGCAAGAGCTCAAGCCAAACCTGAAAGATGAATTGAAAGAACTTTCCTAAAGCACTAAGATCAGCATAGCTTACATAAGTATTTTAGTACCCTCTGCTGCTCAGTAATGCTGCAGTGAATCACAAGAGACAGTTTTAATAACAGCACACACAGGGGAATAATTTTCATCTTTGCTCAAAGAGCAGATTAGAACTTCTTCCCAAAAATCACACTGACTCAACACTAATACTGCATACATTCTGAGTTTCAATGTAACCGTTCCCCAAAAGCCCCACTAAGACAGCCTTTCACACTAAATGCAAGTGTTTGAGTATCAAATTTAATCCCCATCAGTGAAGTCAGGTCAAAGGTGCTTATATTGAAGTTCTGGGTCTATGCTACAAACACAGCCTATCCAGAGGGCCAGCAGAACAGGTTAAGCATACAGAGTAATAAATTAATTCCACTAAGCCTTAGCATGTGAAAAACAGTAAAGATTCATCAGTTCCACAAATCAGAAGGGTGGAAGGGATCATTTCATCTGATATCTGTCCACACACATTGTTAAAAGCGGATGAAAGGAAGCATTTCAGAAAGACAATGTGATTACCAAAGGTTTGGTAATCCCACCCCTTCTCCAGATAAGTACAACACTTTTTTTTTAATTATCCTCATTGTTAGGAAATTATATTTTACTTCTAAGTTTAATTTTAGTCTGGTCCATGCTGTGCCTAGTTCCTGGGAGACAGGAGGGAAAGAAGCCATTTCGGTCACTCTAGCTCCTCAGCTGTTACCTTGAGTAACAGCTCTGTGCTCCTGCTGAAAAGGGCATTGGGAATTAAGGAGATGTTTGCTTGCAGGGAGACAGAGAAGGTGGGATTTCTCAAGAAAAAAAGCATATGAATATATGGGTATAGAGTTGGGGGAAGGAATAGCCAACAAGGTAATTTCAAAGCCAAATCTGGCCTCCACAGCTACACCACTCTAATCCAGCTTTATCTTCAAGGCACTGGTATCTGCTTATGAGGAAGTACCAAAGCATGACAGTCAAGTCTCCTCTCTCCTCTCTTTTCACAGAGATGGTCCTGTCTACACTTACACCATACATCTCTGGCTAAGTCTTTTGTCTGCTCTTTGAATGTCCTGTAAAGTTCCTACAGTACTGAACATGGTCAAAACAAGGGACACGCTATCTAACTTCAGCCATGTACAGAGTCCAGATCAACTCCCTTCATATCTATACAGTATTTGCTTTTTCCCATACCCTGTGATCACATCAGCTACTGCTTGCTACAACTGTCTGAAGGCTTGGATTAAGACTTCCATTATTCATGATGATTTGTAAAGCTCTTTTTCAACCACCGTTTTCCCAAAGTCTTACAACCTGCATTGTGGGCTTTCAAACGTTCTACCTTAAATTTGGTTTTATTAAAGTCTGCACTGTTCAGATCCCTGTACGGGACAATCTCAACCTTCTGTAACAGAAGACCTTCTGTCTTGTGTCCCTCATAATGTGTTTCTTAAACAGGCTTTGCATTTGCTGATAAGTTTTTATATTCTCCAGATCTCTGTGTGATCCAGTGCGAGCCGGGATCACACTGACTGAAGCAGTGGAGTAGGAGAATGAAAGAATGAACCCTGCTAGTAACAGTCTTATCGGTGCTTCTCTCCTGTTAATAACTGCATTTTGAAAAACACCAGAGACTCATCTTTAGATTCCTGCCAATTCAATATAATGACAGCTTTTAAACCAATAATATCACCATCTCATCACAGCATGGAACAGAAATAAGGATGAGGAAAATCCCTGTCATAAGTCATTTTCAAGGTCTAACAATGGAAGCAACAACCTCAAATGTTCCAGAAGGGAATAAAGACAAACACACGGGAATCAGCCCTGCAACTTACTGATAAACTACTTTTTAATCTCCAGTGCTCAATGGCTGATGCAGTGAAGCCTAGTTTGATTTGTACATCCCATACCTGATGATACTGTTTCTCCCAGCATTGTCTTGCAGCGCTTACAAATTACTCTGGTATTTTCCTTTGATTTCTGTAGGACAAAGAAATGTCATTGAAACATCACTCAGTTATTCTGAAAAAGGAATGTATAATTTTTACATACTCTCCAGAGTATATAGTGAACTTTGTATTTGTTTCTGTTCTCTTTATGTTTACATACACACAGATTTGCATTCACTATTTCAGCTTTCTAAATTTCAATTTTCTTATAAGTTCATAGAATCATAGAATGGTTTAGGTTGGAAAGGACCTTGAAGATCACTGAGTTCCAACCCCCCTGCCATAGGCAGGGACACCTCCACTAGACCACGTTGCCCAAGGCCACGTCCAGCCTGGCCTTGAAAACCTCCAGGGATGGGCCCTCAACAACCTCCCTGGGAAACCTCTTCCAGTGCCTTACCACCCTCAAAGTGAAAAACTTCTTCCTAATGTTCAATCTGAACCTACCCTCTTCTAGTTTAAAGCCATTCCCCCTTGTCCTATCAGTACATGGCCTAGTAAAAAGTCCTTCCCCAGCTCTCCTGTAGGCCCCCTTTAGGTACTGGAAGGCCACAATAAGATCTCCCCACAGCCTTCTCTTCTCCAGGCTGAACAGCCCCGACTCTCTCAGCCTCTCCTCATAGGAGAGGTCCAGCCCTCGGATCATCCTCATGGCTCTCCTCTGGACACGCTCCAGCAGGTCCGTGTCCTTCCTATGTTGGGGACTCCAGAGCTGGATGCAGTACTCCAGGTGGGGTCTCACCAGAGTGGAGTAGAGGGGCAGAATCACCTCCTTTGACCTGCTGGCCACACTTCTTCTGACGCAGCCCAGGATACGGTTGGCCTTCTGGGCTGTGATCGCACGCTGCTGGCTCATGTTGAGCTTCTCGTCAATCAGCACCCCCAGGTCCTTCTCCTCAGGGCTGCTCTCCAGCCATTCCCCGCCCAGCCTGTATTTGTGCTTGGGATTGCCTCGACCCAGACGTAGGACCTTGCACTTGGCCTTGTTGAACTGCATGAGGTTGGCTTGGGCCCACCTCTCCAGCCTGTCCAGGTCTCTCTGCATGGCATCCCTCCCCTCCAGCGTGTCTACCTCGCCAAACAGCTTGGTATCATCGGCAAACTTGCTGAGGGTGCACTTGACCCCACTGTCCATGTCACCAGCAAAGATGTTGAACAGTACAGGCCCCAGTACTGACCCCTGAGGAACGGCACTCGTCACTGCTCTCCATTTGGACATCGAGCCATTGACCACCACTCTTTGAGTGTGACTGTCCAGCCAGTTCTTTATCCACCCAGTGGTCCATTTGTCGAATCCATGTCTCTTCCATTTAGAGACCAGGATATCGTGTGGGACGGTGTCAAACGCTTTGCACAAGTCCACAAGTTCATACTAGTTTTAAAATGTGGCAATATATACTGATCACAGCACAAACTGCAATAGCTAACAGGGGAATCTTGTAATACTGAGTGACTGGATGATAAAATGACAAGGTAAATTTGATTTTGGTAAGCGCAAAATAATGCACATGAGAAGTATTCCAAAATATATACATAAAATATTATGCTGTAATGTGACTACCATCACTCAGTGAAGTTGCAGCCACTGTTGACAGTTCAATGCTCAGCAAAGAGCAGAAAATGTCCACAGAGTATTTTGAATTACTAGGAAACAGCTGAAGAATAAAACATAGTATGATATTCTAGAAAGGTGCAGTGGATTCTGTTCTTGAACGACCCCTCTCCCTCAGTTCAAGCAGAAACACAAAAGGTATTGACAAAGAAGAAAAATAATTGTCAGAGGTGCAAAACAGTTTCCATATGTGGCAAGAAAACACACGTAATGGGAGAAAGCATGAAAGACAGAAAACTGAGGCGTATTTTTGAGATATATAAAATCATAAATGTTTAGGAAAAGCTGAAGAGGAAAAAAACATTAACTCTCACAGCTCATGCTATGAAATTATGACCTGGTTTGTATCAAAGTATACACTACAGGAAAGTATTTTTCATACTAAAACTATATATAAGTTCAAAAAGTCTTCAGAAATTCAGGATAAGCAATGTTCAACAAGGGCTTATTGAAAACAAAAAATGTGGATAACAACATCTAGGACAAGAAGTCTCTACACTGGCGAAAACTTCGCTCAATATTTGCCTCACTCTTATGCATCCATTACTGCCCACTGAAAAAGATATAATTCCTAGATGAACTTGTGATCTGCCCTAGTAACACTCCTAATTCCAGTGTTAATATTTAAATTCAGTATCAGTATAAAGATACAAGTAAGCACAACTCCTACTTTAATCCAAAGTGTAAACTTCAGAACTGGTTCTGTGTAGCCTTATTAACCTGGGTGTAGCACAGTACAGCTCTGGTCTGAAGGCAGTGCATACATGCAACCACAACGATGCTCCTGAGTTAATAAACCCTTCTGGAGTTAGAAATCTTGAGAATGTGATGAGAAGACACCTAAACTGGATTTTTACATGTGGTCTTTCTATAATCACCTCTATAATTGTTCATACAGTATACACTGCATAAAAATACCCATATGTAGTTAAACAACTATTGCTTTATCAGCTTGGTTTATAAGTCCAAACAAGTCACTATCAACTTGAGAAATCATATTGCAGCACATGCCTACAATGATAATATCTAAATTTAGCATAAATTAAACTAGTTGAGGGGAAAAAACTCAAAATTTATCTTTTGCTGTAACCTTTGTAAAAGACGTCCACAGTTCCAATGGATTCCAACTGGACTGAACACACATGCACTCTTTGGGGAGCATAGTTTTTATTCATCACCACTATCTCCTTAGTATTCAAATTCAAAAAGGTATGATGAAAGATAATTCTGTCGGACTGATGTCCAGAACAAAAAGTGGTACTCACAATGTGATAGTGGCCTATCACAATACAAAATAATAAAAAAATAAAAATAAAAATTGCTGCATGAAGTCAATCCAATGGCCCTAGCTATGTCAGGTAAACTCTTTGTCTTACAAAGCCAAGTTTTGAGGTATGTCCATTACAGGCTGTCTTCAGAACATGGATTGTGGACTTTCAGACTACGCAGACTTCCAAGCACAATTATCCTAATCAAAAAGTGAATAATGCTTTGTTAACTGTTTGATATTAATTCAGGCTCCTCGAAGGACATGTGGTCTGTTATTAGACCACTGGTGAAAGAGATTATAGACAAGTCAAATAGGTACTTTGGGCCAACTTTTTCAGTTTCTCTATGGAAAAGTGTAAGTACTTCCTGCTACAATGATAGGGAAGGGGTTAACAAGGGAGACAGAGGACTTATACACACCAGTCTGTATTATTAAGTAGATTGTGCTTAGTCTCACAATCTGCACTAAAACACAGCCAAATGTCAGATCATATATTCAGGAACAACAGCAACAACAAAGCCAGTGATGATAAAGGAATACATAGTGGAAGACAGCAAAAATCAAAAGAATTTAGATGATGGTAGCAAACCAAACCAGAGTTACTACTGAGATGCTACAAAAAAAAGGGCAAATATGATCTCTGAACGCATGAACAACTGAATAGTTGAGACAGATAAACAGAAAAATATAATATCTTCAGAATTAGTGAGATGATTACTGCAAAAAAGTATCTATGAAGTATGTTAAAAATTTGGAAAAGGGTTTGGAAAACTGCTACAAAAACAATTTCTAGAAAATAAATACACTTCAGAGATAAGAAGAGATACAGAGTTGCAATGCTTAGTGTGCTTAATTTAATAAGAAGGCAGCAGAGTCAGGGTGATTAACCACTGAAACAGCTTACCAAGGACTGTGATAAAGCTTCCATCATTTGAAGTATTAAATAAATATTGGATGTCTTTCTCAAAGCTATAGCTCAGGCAGAACTGCTGGGTTTGATGCTGGAAATACCTAACAGAGCTCTCTGATCTGTATTACGCAAATAATAAAATGAACAGAAAGGATCACTCTAGTTCCACAAAAAAAACAGAAAGCGTCCCACGTGGAATCTGAACTTATGATCACAAAGCCCTCCTTGTTCCTTACAAACCAGGAATCCAACTAAAAGCCCCAGGGAGAGCCCAACAGCTTCTGTTAAAGCTTCAGAGAGGTGACTATGTCGGAAGTACAACCGCCTTGCTACGGAGCAGAAAAAACATATAGTTCATAGATACGTGTTTATCCCATTTCCAAATTCCTACCTTGCGACTTCTCTCAAGCACACACAGTAAGATTACTTGCTTAATGTGAAAAACAAGGATAAGTAGACAGGGCTTTGTGAAAAACAGTATTTGAGGTTGGTACAAATATTGTACAGTACAAGTATATAATAGACGGTACTTCCTTGAAAGCTACAACTTTAATGTTTTTTTCTGACTACAGTTACAGGTGCTAGCTGAGAACTGTGCTGTATGGTACCTAAAAAACATCGCTAACTCGTTGTATCATGCTTCAACGGAAAAAGTGATAGTTTTAGCTAGACTAATTAAATCAATATATCTATTTGACAACTTGCAGCTGCTGGCAATCTGCAGATGGAGGTGGATCACCAGCCTAATATTTTCTGTTTCTATTCCTAAGGATCCCTGATATGGTGTCAGGGAAACTATTTTCCCCAAGAGATACTATTAGGATGCTGCAGGACCATGTGACATTTAAAAACTATGTTACACCAGAAGACTAATAGATGTGAGAAATATGTTTTCAATGGACGGATGCTGTCTTGGTCCCACTGGAGGCTGGAAAAGATTGTTTAAGCATCTCTGGTACATTCCTGCTACTATTTTGGTCATAGGCAAACACTTTCCAAAGAACTGCAATGCAATTAAAAAAGAACTTTCATACTGGGGCAGACTGCAACAATATTCTCTGAAATGAGAACATTTATGCCAATAGCAATCTATCTTGCCTGTAACTTTCTATTACTCATATTATGGAAGAATTTTCTGTTTCAGTTATGAGGGTTTTTTTCCTTATTAGTCCAGTTTCTGCTGGATCTTAGAGTTTTACTCATTTGCTTGGCAACCAAGTGATACTGGAAATAAGCAAACACAAAAATGAGAATTTATTGCAAGTGTAAAAGATGTAGAAAGAGGGATTTGATACAAACAGGGAAAGAATTCTCAACTTCAATGCAAGTTTAAGGAAGCAAACAGGAAAATTCATCACACTAAAATACTACTGTATGCCTCTGACAGAAAATAACCTCCTCCCTCATTCAAAAGTTCTGCTGTTATCCTGGTTTGACCCGCATCTCAGTAACATCTTTGTCCTGCATCCTTTTATCATGTTTCTGACTCAAAACCAACTCTTTTCTGGCAAACATTCTCTTTGATTGATCGAAGAAGTGTATTGGGCAGACTGCTCCCCTGTCTTCAGGCTGCAATATGAACTCCATGCACCCTGCCTCTTCCCAGCTTTGCTCCCGTTGTTCTATGATCTCCTTTGAGACTACTGAAATGTGAGATAATTAATTTTGAGGACCTCTGGCAGAAAGCATTGTCCTCTTGGAAATTCAGAATCTTCTGCTCAGCCTCCTTCTTAACGATACTTAAAAGAAATTACTCCAACTGCCACAGAGTTAATCCAACTTAATCTGCTTCTCCCATGCTGATATCCTTTCAGGGTATCGGTTCTTATTTTTCCCCTCCCCATATTCTGCTTTTCAAAGAACAATGGAACCGCAAAGGGACCACAGCTGCAAGACTTGCTGATATGGACCATAGGACAGAACTGTTTCCCAAGCAGATGGCTTGCTTGGATGCACTGCACCAGCAACTGCTGAACTGCGAGAACCCTGGTGATTTAACCGGGTATAATACAAATCCGTAATGATGATAAGCAGCAGCAGCAGACAGGAGTCAGGGGCTCTGGTGTTACTTCTCAAGAGATTAAAAGTTCCATGTTGGGAATCTGCACATAGCAAGTCATCAGCTGTTACAGACACAAGTTGCCAAGGCAGCAACAGTTCCCGTAACTGAAGAAGGACTTCAGTAGTTAGGTTTAATACACAGTATTGGAAGAAAAGATGGTATCTGCAGGCCCAACCTTCCTCAGCACAAATACAGAGAAGCAGCAGATTAACAGAAAAGGCTTTATGGAAATGTAGGCTTTGGTGAACTAAGTTCCTGGGTGTTCTTCTGGTAGAAGAGAAGATTATTGCCTGAACTTTTTTTCTACAAGTGCTAGACTTCCAAGATGAGTAACACACTGAATTTTCTTTCTTCATGGGTTTTATCCCACCATTTAAACGTCAGTATACCTCAAATGTGTTTTTTTTTTCCTGGGCAACAACAAATTTTGATGTTTATAAGCCAAACGATAGTCCTTTTCCTAGAGACTCAGCTGATGGACAAATCCTGTCCTGGAACACCTCAGAAACATCAACATGAAGAGTTATAACCTGGAGTGGCAGGTGCCTTTCACTAGAAAGACAGCAGTCAAACAAACTCAATTTCCTTACTGTATTCTAAGAGTTTAAGACAGTCCCATCTGAACCCAAAACACATTCTAATTTTCTGAGTCTTTTTAAAAGTAAAAAACAAACAAACAAACAAACAAACAAAAAACACCAAAAAATCACACCTTCCTTTGACCATATTTATGGTCATGCATTTAGTCATAGGTTAAGAAGAAAAAGTACTGTTACTCTAGTTTACTCCTCATTCTTCACTCCACTACCCTTTGACAAATACCTACCTCGCTACAGTTATCTTACTAAATTTTGATGTCCTTCACTCAGGACATTTTGGGGGGTGGAGGGGAATACTTGGGTTTAGAACTATATAATTAAATAGTTTCTAATTCGGTTTAATTCAGAAGAAGTTCTTCTTGCCTATCTAGGTCAATATCAAGACCATGGTGCATGCTTTAGAAAATGTAAATCATAGCTTAGAATATTTTCTGGCTTCTGTATAACTGAACGTCAACAACTGTACATGACCTTCAAAACAGCTCTGTAATGCATATAAGTTAAATAAACCAGTGACAAAGAAGTGTTTTACAAGGAAAAAAGTCCAAATACATTCACTTAAGAATTTTTAAAACAAAATACTTTACCAAGTTGGAGCCACTCTGAGAAGCATGATGTCCAGTCTCTGAGCAGCACATGGGAGATTCAGGCACGTGTGATGCATTTCCTGAATTCAACAGAAAAAAAGTGTCTCCAAGAAAACAGTCATCATGCTGAGGGTGTAAAGTGCTTCTGGCAAAGGGGTTAGGATGACAACACCACTCGTCAACTAAAGCACTCCAGTTTTCGCTTGGTAAAGGAAGAACTCTCAGAAATTTCCTAAGAGGGAAGAAGAAAAAATATTTCAATATATTATATTCTTTTCTAAGACACTAAAAGATAGCTTAGACTCCTTACAAAAGGGGGGAGGAAGTATGGCATTTTCTCCAAAAGGAAGCATTCGACTCTTCTTTTAGCCAAAGGCACTTTCTTTGGATGAATTCTGAGAAAGCAATGGCCGAGTGTTTCCTGCCAAGTTTGCGATGAAGCATTTCCCACGAGTGAAGCTCCAATGACTATAAGGCAGAACTTGGCATAATCCTCTCTTTAAATGAATCACATGGCAAAAATAAAACAGTTCTACCCAGTCATGAAAAATATAACAATGGGCATTCTGCAATTATATTTATTATTACTTCTTATAAAGTTCCCTTGCAACAAACGTTGATAAAAAAACAACAGAAACAGACTTCTACCACAGCAAGGGACAGCATGTCCTTTGAAGTCCCTCAAAGTCAAATACCAGACTTTGAAAAGCTGAATCTTGACAAAAATACCACTAAATATCTTCATTAAAAAAGGGAAACAAAAAAAAATAAAAAAAAAGGATGATGCAATCTTAATTTAGACTCAGATTCAACTTTCAGAAGTCACATACAAAAAAACCCAAATCCCTTTCTCCTGGGCAGCTGTATGGACGAAGCAGGCTGCTGCTCCAGGCAACATCAGGCTTTGTTTTCATTATCTGTGTTGTTTTTAACTTACTTCATTTGGTTACACATAGTGCCAGAGGACTTTATAAGCTAAGGTTTGGAACCTCTGCTTTAAGCTGTAAAATATACTCTTAAAGCTAGGATATATACATGTGGCTATATAAACGCCAGCTTGGTCATTGTAAGTCAGGGGTCAATACTTTCCTGCCTACAGTTCCTATAGCCATTCTGAGGTCCCACTACATGTGATTTTATTAAGAATGTAGAAGTATTGATGGATACTGTCCTGTCCCGGTTTGAGGTAAAACAGAACCAATTTTGTTCAGTAACTTTGCTTCTTAGCTGGGCCTCTTCTAACTACTGAAATTAAAAGCATATTGTGCAGACAATGTTTGCTCTCTCAGAGTGATAAGACCGATGTTTATAGCTGATGCCCAGGCATGGTATGCAGAGAGAACCTTGCTTATACTTATTGCTCTAACCCCCAAGGCCAACCAACTTTGTTATTTGCCCCATTGGAGCGTCGGAAGCAGAAAAGCGCAGTGGGGTCCCACCTGCAGGGAGAAGTGGACAGGACAGGTGACCCAAAACTGACCAACAGGGTATTCCATCCCATCTGCCTCATGCTCAGTATAAAAGCTGAGGGATCAAAGGGTCAGGTGTCTCTCTCTTTCTTCAATGGCCGACGTCTGAGGAGGACTCTGTTCGTCTGCCTTTGATCCTGATCCTGAATGCAGATCCAGAATCCAGTTCCCGTCCGTCACAGAGTCCAGCCTGGGACTGCCCCAGTGCCAGCCGGTGTCGTGATTGTCATCTTGGGAGCTTGATACCATTTTGTATATATTTTGTTATTTTTTTATTATTAATATTTCATTAGTTTAGTTCCTTCTAAACTCATAAGTCTCTTTTTCCTCCTCTGCCTCTCTCTTTGAAGAGGGGTAGAGGGGAGCATCTGTCAGTCCATCTGGGGTCCCCCAGGTCCCCAGTAGCCGATTTGGCCTAAACCACAACATGTCCACATATTTACACTTTCTTTAACCTGTGTTTTCTAGAAAACTATTGCACTGGGAAGAAATTCAGCCCGTTTACCAAAACTACGGGCAATGGCTTTAACAGTGTGCACCTCTCCAACAGTTTTCTAGATGGACTGTTTGTTGCAGAGCTGTGCCTTCTGCTCTCTGCCTAGTTTCCTTGAATGCTTTCCTTTTGTCCCCTTATTTCTTCTGCAGTCACCCAAAACCTTATTCTACTCCTTACTTAAAGCTTGCAAATACAGCTTTGCTTATGGTGCTACTTCACAAATAATCACACAGTTGCTAAGGCAACAGTTAAGACACCCTCCCTTTCTTGCAGTTCACAGACTATTCTTTTCTGAAGGTGCCCCTTTTTCTCATTGAAATTTCTTGTGCCTTTTGTATTGTTGCGGGTGAGAGCAAAATCTTTTCTAAAAACTTCTTTCTAGATCGTCAATACATTTTAAACTGTGCTTGCCCCACCTGCAGATGAAAGCTGGAATTACTCGTTCTCTGACCCAGGTTTACCGTAACTTGGTAAGATCGTGCCTTAGCACTATCCATCACTGTCTTCACTCTCTGTGGTCTTATATATTGCCTGAGATACAACCACAATTCTGCCGTGGTAAGGCCTTAATTCTGGTGTTGGTCTAATGACTGATTATTCATCAGCCTTGCACAATTAGTTCCAATACTGTCATGTTTTAACCCCAGGCAGTAAAGACCATGCAGCCCCTCGCACAGTTCTCCCCCCTACCTCCTAGAAAGGCAGGGAGAAGAGGGAGAAAAGGAGCAGAAAGGAAAAAAACCTTGTGGGTTGAGATACAGACAGTTTAATAGAACAATGTCAGAAAAAGAAAATAACAATAATAATAATGGTAAAAGAATATACAAGATAAAGTAATACAACACAAGTCACTCTCACAACCTGATGATAGGTTGCCCAGCCCGTCCTGAGCAGTGATCATCAATTCCCACCCCCCAGCCAACCCTCATTTATATACTGAGCATGACGTATACGGTACAGAATATTATATTGTTCTGTCTATGCTCCTTCTCAGCTTCTATGGGAAGCTGAAAAAAGTCCTTGAATAGTATAAACATCACCTAGCAACAACCAAAACAATATGTATTATTGACATTCCTTTCATACCAAATCTGAAACATAGCAAAGGCTACAAAGAAAATTAACTCCGTCCCAGCTGAACCCAGGACAAATGCCCAGACTCACACTGAAAAAAAAAGTTTTCATTCCTATGTATTGCTCTTCACACTACAGCAACAAAAAGCTGGTATTGTTCAGCAATGTTTTTTCAAGTGTTACATACAGGTAGAAACAAAGACAAAGATTAGCTTAAACTGCAGACTAATGCTGTCCAGTTTCGTTACATTACTCCTTCTTTACCCTCACAGTCTAGTGCATCAAGATGTTGAATTCTTGCCCAACAAAAGCAGTTGCTCCAACCAGTAGGAATTTCCTGAACAGACTCCTCCTAACTTTGAGCTATACAGAAAATATAGCATTTCTATTATGTTTTAGGCTTCTGCAATTCATAGGTGGGAAGCCATATTCTGGATCACTAGAACTGGAAAAACAGAACACTAATAAAAAAGTAGCTTTCCAGAAAAACAACAAAAAAGAAGCTTGAACATTACTCAGTTCTGAATAACTTGAGGCTGCTAAATACAGTGATAAAACCTACTTAACAGGGGGACTCATCTCCCCAAAATTGCTCCTTGTAACAACTGAGTCTCTACTTTAAGATAGCCACCTAGGCTGCCTTCACAGTCAGAGAGAGACAAATGATTCTTAGGTTGGGACCTTTAAGAGAAACTTTCTCCTTCTGAAAGTGTCTAATACAGTCAGGCTGAATCTCCCTCTGGAGATAGTGCTATGTCTCCAAACAGAGGAAGCCTAGGCAATTAACTTATTTTTAAAAAGCTAGAAGTTAGGCACTAGTCTAAAAGAGTTCTGCCATAAGGATGTCATTCTTAGGTGGGCTTCCATGCTAAGGTAAGTATTTGACCATAGAGATCTTTACAAGACTGGATTAAGAAAAACAATCTCTAACATCATTGTTAACTAATATTCAAGAACACAGTAATATCATCCTATCTATTGAAAATTCCCAAAACTAGAAGTAAAATGGACTTTAGACTTTTAAACATATAACCCTTCTGTTCTATCAGAGAAAAGAGAAAGAAGAAAGATCCAACTGAATTTCTTTAACAGCAGTCTTCCTTATTTACTTACTATGAAATCTTGGACAGCCTAGTTTGACAGTTAATTGCCATGCTTAAAGCTATTTATGTAGGAAAAATGTAATTAGAAAATTTCCCCTACAATCAGTTTTTCAATAGAATACTTATGTAGTACAAATTCTTAGTGTTTGGACTAGGGAAAAGGGTTACCACTTAACAGTCAGTTTATGAAATTTATTTTTCACACCATTCAGCCTTTAAGAATTTCTCCATTACATAAAGTCTTAAAGAATTCTTTGATATACGAGCTACACCTAGCCTAACTGGAAGGAGAGAAAGAAAAAAGAAAGTATTCCAAATTCTTTGCAGCTCTTAAATCATGGAAGAAAAAAAAAAATCTAATCACTTTCTCTAATGTGGGTAATGTGAGGGTAACAGAGAAGAATCAGAGAGCATAACCCTAATCTCTGAAGAGCTATCAGATTCATGGAAAAAAACAGACTAAGCCAGGGAATTTCAGAAAATGTATCGTGTCCATTTTCTTGCATCAAGGAAGGATCACTTACATTTAAACAATTTCTAAAATATTTCTCTAATCTGTTCTTTAAAATGATGGCTTCCTATGCGGTCTCTAACAGTAAAAAATAAGCTTTAAAATAGGTTTAGGTTATTTTTTTTCATTTTAATCTAAATTCCTTTTGCTTTAACTGAAAGCTACTGCCACCTTCTTTGCAGCAACTTACATATTAGAAGAGTCTTACATCTCCACAGTCTTATCTAAAGTAAGTCCCATTTATTTCATTTTCTTCTCAAAGGTATCATTTTCTAGGTATCAGGTTTTTCTACAGACCCTTTCCTAGTAATTCACACTTCACTAAGCTCCCCCTCACACAGTTCTGTAACTTCCTTTGATCTCATCACCTGTACTGCCATTGTCATACTCACTCTCCATGGAGAGACCAATACAAATTCTGTAGCTAGAAGTACTGACTATGCTATTGTCTTCCTTTTGGAAGTGCTGGAACAGAAGGTGTTGGATACACTGGCAGCTCCACTCTTCTACACTTGTCTTAATTAATATTTTTTTGTTTTAACATCCAAGGGGTTCAGAGGTTCCCTGCAAGGAGAAATGCCAAGCAAGGAGCCATGAACGTGCTTTCTTTTTCCTTTCTCAAAAATTCTGACTGTGTCATGTTACAGGATGCAGAACCAAAAGATGTAAACTCCATGCATATGAATTTGGTGCACTGAAATTCAGGAAAACACCCACTCAAACACAAAAATATAGAAGTGCAGTATCTTTTGAAAGCAAATGTTACCGGCAAGAAATCAGAAGCTTCATTACTCTACAAATGTACCAAAATAAGAGTTATTGCTAGACTTTCTGATGAGACATTTCAGAAGAGAAAGCCAGGAAATCCTCATTCAGTTACACTCAAGCCAGACACAAATCCATACGTATATCAAGAAAGTAACAGGAGTTTACAGAATATACCATATTTGTATTGCCATTTTGAGTATTAGGAGTAACACAGATAAAAGGCTGCAAGTGTGTCTCTAACAACTCAAAGATATCCGGCTGAAGCTGTCAAAATTTGTCATCAGAAGAGCCAGAAAATGCAGCAGCTTTTTATTAAATTTCTCACTCACTCTGCGGACTTTGTAAAGATCAGAGACATGGCTAAGTCACAGAGCTAAGAAACAGCCCCTGTGTTTCTCAAATTCAGCACCCCTGAACTATGTGGAGACTGGGTTTGCTTAACACATAAAAGAGAGCTGTGGTGAACACCCCCATTCTGCACAGCCAGTCTGTAACTACGGCACGATGGCTGAAAGGAATTTGTAAGAGGCTAAGCAGAACTGAAGAGCATCCCTGAAGCAAAGAGGAAGAAAGAAGCCTAGACTCAAATTTTCAGTTTTATTCCCTTCAACACAGCAAAGATATCAGCTACTAATACACTATGAGTATTTTATTTGCAATATTTCCAGGCCAAAATGTTACAGCATTGTTACATGTTGTTTGTACAGCAAAACCAGAAGCTATTATGATGAGTGCAAACAGATTCTGTATGAACAAAAAGCCATAGATCTCAAAGCAGAAATTTTACATGTAGGGAAGTCAAGCCACTAAAGGAAATGTCTCACTTAAGGCATAGCAGAGAAGCAGGAAAAGAATCCAGATTTCCCAGCTTCCAGGACAATGCACCAAACTCTCTTTGTACATACTTCTACTTTCCAGCCAGAATGAAATCAAGAAGTAAATGAGTAAGTGGTGAAAAACGGTTTCAGGTAATTTTGCTTTTAGTCATCCGTAGTGCTTCGAAAGTGTTCTCGTCTATCAGTTTCAAAATAAATGCCTTTTAGCTATCTCTCTAAGTACACAAAATAACATGAATACCAATCATTATGGCATTTATTGCTATAAATACAAGACACTGCAGTACTCACCGGTCTTTTACTATGATGTCACCACAGGATTGACAGTGAAAGACATAATTCTTCTGGGGTTTCAGGCTTTCCCTCAAAGTATAAACCAAAACTATAGATAGAAGAGGATATATTAATCTTCCAGGTTGTATAAAATTTTCAGTCACTTGTACAGAAAAATCCTTCCTAATACTTCAAACTAAAAAAAAAAAAAAAAGGAATCTAACAAAGCAAAATACTAACATTTTAAACAGAACCTTAATTTATTTACCTATAGAAGCAAGTAATTAGATTTAGAGAAACTTGCCACCTCCACCTGATGCCCCATATTGCTGAATGGAAATGTATATGCGAATAATTATTTTAAAGGTGGAAATCCACTCCACAGTGAGAGCTGAGATATTGATATCATTACAGAGATTGTATACATTAAAATTCAATGCTACTCTTGTGTAATGATAGTTCTGCTGACCTGTGTCTCTGCAATATGAGGGCACATCCCAATATGTAATATAAAATAGCTGGGGGGTGGAAAGGGCACTAGTTTTAAATTTTCGGGCAGGTAAGATACACAGCCACTGTCGTACCACTCAAGGAATAGATAGTGAGCAATACCCTCTGCAGGCCACAAAGCAAAAACGCTCTCACAAAAACTAGCTTAGACAACTTTTCCAAATCAAAAAAGGTGCTATAAAAGCCTCCACAAATTATCAAATAAAATTAGGTGGAAGAAATATAAAGCTGTAAGCTAGCTCTAGGTATGAATAGGTTTTGCATTGCCCACTTTCTATAACCTAAGAATCAAAGTATGTTCTCAGCACTAGCATTCAGTCTTTAAGATTTAGGTTGCAACCACAAATGAAAAGTACTTTCAAAGGTTACAGAATTCCATATAAGAGACAACTAGTTTTGCATACTAATATATGCATTCTCAGCATTAAAAGCTGACCGAGGTTATCCAATATATGTTGATTACCATCTTGTTCACATAGATGTTTTTCACCTGCATGAATTTCAAAGGTAATTTTTTAAAATGTCATCTTTGATCTTTTTAAGCGTGCCTCATTAATAAGACACACTAAATAATTTTTGTATAATTGAACTGTCAAAACACATGCATAATTACAGATTAACATACAGAAGCAACCTTAGCATACCATAAAATCAACAGAGTATTCCAGTGTGTTTCTGGTGTTGAAACTGTTACTGTATATCACATACTTTATTGGTCATTTCTATTTTAAAATGACAATTTTGTGTTATTTAACACATTTTTCTGTGTCATATCCTTTTAAATGAATCAAAATATATTGAGCCTGGATGCTAGAATGAAAGGAACAGCTATACTACCATGCCTTCTATTTATGCAATGACATCCTAGACCTGAATGAGCATCACCAAAATGAAGGAGGTAACTTTGCAGATGTTACCTGCTACATTAACCTCTCCAAACTCAGGCTGCGAGAACAAGCAGCTACAACACAAAATCCCAATCCTTTACAATGAAATGGTTGGTGACAACCTTAGTGCAATAGCCTGGATGAATCAAATTACTGCATTTTCAGCTACCAAACACAAAACAGGAGTGAAAGAAAATAATTTTAAAGTAATATGGGAAAGCACAGGGGAGGAACTGAGAGCAGTTCTCAAACTCCTACACAACACTTACTCAGCAACTGTGTTTCCCATTCATTCTGCTACTTTTTGCACTTTTCATTTTTATAACTGTCAACTTTATTAAATTTTATAAGTTCCTGTTTAAATCTCCCATTCAGAGCTAAATACAGCCTTTTAGAAAAAAACAACAGCATACACAAAACGTAAACCATGAACTCCAGTTGTCTTGGGTGGTTAGTTGTTTCAGGGTTTTTTTTTTTGTGCTGCAGAATCATAGAATGGTTTAGGTCGAAAGCGACCTTAAAGATCATCTAGTTCCAGCCCCCCTGCCGTAGGCAGAGACACGTCCCACTAGACCAGGTTGCCCAAGGCCACGTCCAGCTTGGCCTTGAACACCTCCAGGGATGGGGCCTCAACAACCTCTCTGGGAAACCACCCTCAGAGTGCAAAATTTCTTCCTAATATCTAATCTAAATCTACCCTCTTCCAGTTAGAAGCCATTACTCCTCATCCTATGACTACACTCCCTCACAGAGTCCTTCCCCAGCTCTCCTGTAGCCCCCTTCAGGTACTGGAAGGCTGCTGTAAGGTCTCCCCGGAGCCTTCTCTTCTCCAGGCTGAACAACCCCAACTCTCTCAGCCTGCCCTCACAGGAGAGGTGCTCTTTAAAGCCTCTCTTTGCGCGTCGCTTCAAACAGTACGGTTTCAGAGAACCTCTAAGCAAAAGCTGCCGCCTTATAACCAACGCCCCCCAACACCACCCCCGGCCTTACCGGCGGGCGGCGGCGGCGGGCGGCGCAGGCGCATGCGCAGATGGAGGCCGTCGCCGGGGAGGCGGCGCAGGCCGCGGCAGGAGGACGGGGCCAGCCTGACCCCTGCCGGCAGCGCCGCCGCCGCCCAGCGCGCGCCGCTTCTCACCGCCAGGCAGTCCGCCGCCACCGAGACGTCCACCGCCGAGCTCGGGAGGTCCGCCTCGCTGGGGACGCAAAGTAAGGGGTTTACCTCAGACAGAGGGGGTGCCGCGCCCCAGGACCCACGCGGGGTCGAGGAGCAATCGAGAGAAATAAACCACCGTTCTCAGGAAGCGTTTATTTGCACAGTAACTCAGGCTCTTCCGAGTCGCGCAAGAAGGGAAGGGAAGGGAAGGGCAGGGGGAGACGCCGGTACATAACGCGGTTACCACCCCACCCCCCGCGCCATCCCCCGCGTTTAAGGCTAAGGACGGGAAAAGCCGCACCCGCCGCCCCAGCGCTGCGCCCGGCGCCTCCCCCCGCCAGCACCGGCCGCTCCGCACGGCCCGGGCGGCGGCAGGCAGGCAGCGGCCCCGCACTACCGGATCACCAGCAACGCGCTCTGCGTCCCCCGCCTGATCTCCAGCAGAAACCCTCCCGCCATGCCGGCAAAGGGAACAGCTCCGGCCGGAGCGGGAAACGACCGGCTCTTCCGCCGGTGGGCCGGCACAGGAGGGGCTGCGCCCGCTCGCTCGCCCGCCCGTTCTCCCGCCACAGCGCCGCCTGCAGCTCGGCGGCCGCCACGGCCCGGGGTGGCTGCGGCCCACCCCCTGATCGCCCGGCAGCCGGCGGTGGGGTCGGGCCTGAGTGCCCAGGGTTGGGTCCCGTCGGGTCCCCAGGCCTGCACGGTCTGTCCGGGCAGCCGCTCCAGGGCTCGTCTGGCCTCACGGGGTTTTCTCATGACCAGCCTGAACCTCTTGTGTGTCAACATCTGCCTGTCATCTTCTGTCCTTCTGCCACACCACCGCTGTGAGGAGCCTGGGTCCGTCTTCTCAGGTACCTCCCCACAGGCACTGGGGTCTGCGGTTGGGTCCCTTCCCCAAAGCCATCTCACCTCACAGTGCTCCTGCCCCAACTGTCCTGGCAGCGTCCAACAAACTTGGTCCCATTTACAGACACCTTCCCAGCAAGGGCGAAGATTGGGCACTGTCTCCTAGAAGTGGTCTATCAAGTGCCAAGTAATGGGGATAGTCAGTCTCCTTGATCTATGGTCTCTGCTCCAGGGTGCTGTTGGCCCTCATTGCTGCCAGGGCCAGCTCAGCTCGCTGCCCACAAGGGCCCCAGGGCCTTCCCCACAGAGCTGCTCCCTTGCCAGGCGCTCCTGGTCTGTACTGGTGCCCAGGGCTCATCCTTCCCAGGGGCAGCAGTCCCCCATGATAACCAGGCTTTGTGAGACAGAGACTTCCCTGGGTTGTTATCAAAAGACTTCATCCACTTATCCTGATTGGGTGGTCTGTAACATGCTTCCACCAAGCTGTCACCCTCACTGGCTTCACTTCTGATCCTGACGTACAAGCTCTGACCCAGCCCATTGCCCAGCTGATACAAGAGCTCCACATACCCAAGATGCTGCTTCACAAAGAGGGCAGTCACTAGTGCTTGCGTGGATAAACAGTTGGTAGAAGGCCGGAGGACGGGCAAGCCTTGGCAGTGTCCTTGCAACATGTTGGATCCAAACCCCCAGGAAGCAAAAAAAAACAAACAACAAGTCAGGTTGGTAGATAGGGTCCTCCATCCCTCATAGCAGGGCGTCACCCATTGCTCTCATCCACCACTTTCTCCTGGTAGTGCTGCTGTGTGGTTCAGGCTTGGCCAACTGTGGTGCATCCCCAGATAAGCCTTTCTCCCCGTCATCTGCTACCAGGCCATGGAACCTATACTCCAGTTGCAGATCTGCAGGTGGAGAAGGCGCTGTCCTCCTGTTGCTAGAAGCCACAGGCTTCCAGCCTTCCCCATCACGAGAAACCCTCCATTTCCCTACACCTGACCACAATCTCTAGCTGCCCCTCCTTCTGCACCGTTTGGGCTCTCACTTCCGCAGGGTCTCTGGGAAGACCCTGTCAAACTCTTTTTTGTCTTCCCTGGTACTGCACAGTCTGCTGGTATCCTCCTCAAGCTCCTTAGATTGGCAATGACTCCTCACCACTGCATACATCCAGCAAGCAAGGGCACCAGCCTCTGCAGGGTGGTCTCTGCAGCCCCAGGGCTCCCAAGCTGCAGCCCCCCGTACTAGGTCTGGCTGGGATGGAGTGTTCTCACAGCAGCCCGTATGATGCTGTGTTTAGGATTTTTGACTGAACAGTGCTGATAACACACCAATGTTCTAGCTATCGCTGAACAGTGTTCGCACACTGTCAAGGCCTTCTCAGTGTCTCACTCTGCTCCCGACAGGAAGCAGGCTGGAGGTAGGGAAGAGTTTGGGGTGGGGGGAGAGGTAGGACAGCTGCCTTGAATTGACCAGAGAGATATTCCATAGCATATAACATCACGCTCAGTGGTAAAAACTGGGGGTGTAGTCTTTCCAAAGTAGCTGTTGCTCAGAGACTGGCTAGACATCAGCGATCTGCTTGTGGGAGTTGGTGAGTGATTGTCTTTGTATGTTTGTTTTTTTTTTTTCCTCTTTCTTTCACTTACTAAACCATCTTTACCTCGACCCACAACTTTTCTTGCTTTTGTTTTTCTGGTTCTCCCCCCATGGAGCAGTGAGCTAGCAGCTGGCTGGGGTCAACCCACCATGCCCAAGAAGCTCTGAGTAGAGGCCTCTGCTGAGCCAGGGGCAGGCTCCCCACTCAGTGCTGGGGACTGTCCCCTGTGGTGTGTCACTGCACCACCCCCTGCCTTGTGAACAACTCCCTCTCCACTTTTTCTTGCAACATCATAAGTCTGCCCGAATTCCTCTCAGTCCACATTCATCCAGCCCTTGTCATGTTGTGCTCATAGCAAACGGACCTCTGCCCACAGGCATCTCCTGCTCTGGGGTGAGGCTTCCTACTGCCTCTCATGAGGTCTTTTATCAAGACACCCCTTCACACCCCTGGGTGACTGTCCTTTAGCTCATGACTACTGTCACCACTGCACACTTCATCCAGCATGCCGCCCTCACAGTATATGTTGATGGTCTGTGTTTGAGGACACCAAGGAAAGAAGCTTTTGCTCTGGAAAAAAAAAACAATTTTGCAATGGCAAGTGTTTACTTTCTGTGAAAGTCACAAGACCTTCTCCGATGGCACAGTTATTTGAAAACATGATCTGTAAAGCTTCAAACAAAAAGGCAGATTTGCACATGTTAATTTTATAGCAATTTACTGTCTTAGTGATGGTTACTTTGAAGTAATCTTAGTCCTTGGAGTTAGCAAAACCAAGTAGATGTCTTGGGAGAGTCTCAAAGAAGTAGATGGAGTGAGGTTAGATTTTGTGGGGAAAATATGGCAGACAATAGTCAGCTAAAATGTCTCAAGCAAGTACTTTTTTTTTACAAAGCATGAATTTATTCAAGTATTTTAAGATGCAGGCTGTACTCTCTAGATGCTGTTCTGATGGTGGTGTTTTGGGATTTTGTTGTTTGTTTGCTTGCTTTTTTAAGGAAGAAAAGTATTTGGTCCACATGATGGCTTTCATTTCCAATTACTTTACAAAACAACGTACATATTGCAGGTTAAATTGTTATGAGCAAGCAGGTCACACGTCAAACAGATCCATGTAATTACAGGAGAACCAACTCCTAGTATTAGTAAAAGGGCCTTGACTTTACAAAAGCTTACACAAGGCTACAAAGTTATTAATAATCTTAAGTATTCACAGGGTGTGAACTTCATTTATTCAAAAGTGTCTATTATAGGTTTCACACTATTACTGCGGTGAAATAATCACACAGAAATGAAGGTAAATGTCCTACAGAGCAACTGCACCTAGCATCAGTGGTGCACCTAGCCCAGTATTTTGACTCCAACGTGAGTAAAAGGAGGTATTATTTAGGAAGAACTCCTTTGTGTGGTTACTTCCCGGTACTTCCCCTGCATCTCTAATTGTATTAGGGATGCTGGAGGGTACATCCCTGCCTGTTTCCTTCAGTGTCCACTTATGGATATGTTTTCCATCAATATGAATAATGCTTCCTTGAACCTACGGATAGTGTCCAAGTCCCCAACCTTTGGTCGCAATACATTCTAGAAGTTCACAATCTGCTTTGCAGAAAAGCATTTTCTTTACATGTCTCAAAAATGATCTTCCAGTGTTTTCATGAGGTGCCTCCTTATTCTCATGCTGTGCGATTTGGTCAACAACAACTTTGTATCTTCCATGATTTTGTAAATCTTGATCAATCCTCTCCCCTGCCTTCTCTCTCTGTATCAAACAGTCCCAGTTGTTATTGCTCTTACTGTAAGGTAGCGGTGCCATCCCTCCTCTTTGCCTTCCCTAACTCCTCCACATCCTTCTTGAGCCATGAAGACACGAACTGATGCAGTAATCAATCTGAGGCTGTGCCAGCATTTTACATAGCAACCAAATGACTCCCTCTATCTTGTTCTCAATATTCTTCCCAATACCATGCAATGTTTTGTGGGGGTTTTTTGATTGCCACTGCACATAAAGTTGATGAGACAATTTCAGAGGACTGTTTGAGAGCTCTGAGTTGTAACTGCTACTACTAAATTCAGCAAAAGGGAAGCTTAGAAATCTAGCTCCTTTACAGTGCAGGAGCATGCAAAATCGTGTAGTTCGTTATTGAGAGTCCCATCACCTCTGTGAAGATCACCGCTTTTAGATAACTCCAAAAGCACCACCAACCCTAGTTAAGAATTAAATCTCAAATGCACTTATAGGTATCATCAAAGAAAAATAACTGTAAATGCACCATTTTAATTGGAAATATATGACCTGTAGAGTCATACTCAATGCCTCAGAAAACCAGTGGGAATTGCCAGCTTTCCAAAAAGTAACTATTCCTCACCTACTGAATCCTGGAATAGTTTAATGAGAAAAGGAATCGCATTTCCTCTTTATCATTATCCCCAGTCTGGAGAATAAAATTAGACTTTATAAAATGTTGGCTGATAACATAAGTCACCAAGTAGTATATTTATAAATATTATGAGATTTTCCCTGGCAATATTTTAGAAATATTTTCAGACAAAGTCTAAAAGATTTATTATTAAGCTGAATGCACTTTTTTGTTTTGCAGTTACTTAAGTAATTTATAACCATAATAACTGTTTGCTATTATGAAGCCTGCTTAAGTTTGAGAGCCGTAATGATGACTTTGAAACTAACAGATTGCAGCCTAAGAACTGCACCCTTCATACTGTGGATCCGGTTACTTAAAAATCACTCTTGCAGTAAAAAATTCCTTCCAATATCGTCCAGGTGGGCACCCCATGCACCTTTCTCCATAATAAGGACTTAGGCACACTAATCACAACAAATTTGAGAAAATGCTGAATACAACTGCTACTAACATCATAGATCATAGAATGGTTTAGGTTGGAAGGGACCTTAAAGATCATCTAGTTCCAATCCCCCTGCCATGGGCAGGGACACCTCCCACTAGACCAGGTTGATCAAAGCCCCATCCAACCTGGCCCTGAACACTTCCAGGGATGGGGCATCTACAACTTCTCTAGGCAACCAGTTCCAGTGCCTCACCACCCTCAGAGTGAAAATTTCCTTCCTAATTTCTATTCTAAATCTACCCTCTTCCAGTTAGAAGCCATTCCCCCTCATCCTATCACTACATGCCCTTGCAAAAAGTCCATCTCCAGCTTTCTTGTAGGTGCCCTTCAGATACTGGAAAGCCACTATAAGGTCTCCCTGAAGCCTTCTCTTCTCCAGGCTGAACAACCCCAACTAACTCTCCCAGCCTGTCTTCATAGGAGAGGTGCTCCAGCCCTCTGATCATCTTTGCAGCCTCCTCTGGACCCGCTCCAACAGGTCCATGTCCTTCTTATGTTGAGGGCTCCAGAGAGGCATGTAGTACTCCAGGTGGGGTCTCACGAGACTGGAGTAGAGGGGCAGAATCACCTCCTTTGACCTGCTGGACACACTGCTTTTGATGCAGCCCAGGATGCTGTTGGCCTTCTGGGATGCGATTGCTCATTGCTGGCTCATGTTGAGCTTCTCATCCACCAGTACCTCCAGGTCCTTTTCCTCAGGGCTGCTCTCAATCCATTCTCCACCCTGCCTCTATTTGTACTTATGAGTGCCCTGACCCAGGTGCAGGACCTTGCACTTGGCGTTGTAATATAATCGATAATATAATCGATAACATAATCAATAACATAATCGATAACATTTCCTGAAGTACCACCTGCCTTCCATTTTTACCTGCACTCTATTCAGTGAGCTACGTGAAGATTAGGCAAAATAAATACATATACGTATGTATATAAAACTCTTGTTTTTACTTCCATCACCACCCACACGTCACACTCCGCCACCAAACGTCGGCCGCTCCCGCGGCCCGCGCGCCTCCCGCCCCCCTGCGCGCGCCTTTGCGGCCGCGGTCCGCCAGGGGGCGTCGTGCGACGGCGGCGCGCGGGCGGTGCGGGGCGCGGGGGGGGAAGGAGAAGGAGGAGGAGGAGGAGGAGGAGGTGCGGCGCAGTGCATTCCGGGAGCTGTCAGGGCGGCGCGGGGGTGCTGGTGGCGGTCGGGCTCTTCCGGCTCGGGTCGCTCAGGTAACGCCGCTCGCCCCGGCGCCCCCTCCTCTCCCTCCTTCTCCTCCTCCTCCTCCCCCTCCCCCTCCTCCCGGCGCGGGTAGGCTGCGGGGCCCGGCGGCGGCCGCTCCCGTACTGGGGAGGGCGCCGCAGCCGAGAGGGGTCCGCCCCTGGAGCCGAGCCGGCCCTCTCCTCTGCTCTCCTGGTGCCGGGCCGCGGGCACCGTCGTGGAGGGCGAGGGCCGGGCCGGGCCCGAGCTGGCCTGGGGGCGGGAGGGCAGGTGCCGAGGAGCCTGGGGAGAGCGGTTAGCCTTGTTAATTGCGCCGCATCAATTAACCTGTGGCTCCTGGCGCGGCCGACAGCCGCTCCGTGGTCTGCCCTCCGCTTCCCCGGTGCCGTCCCCCGGAGCTCAAAGCGGGCCCGGGTGGGTTTGGAGGCTGCAGAGCTTCTCCCCGCCCCCTCCCGCCCCGTTCCTCAGTCCCCAGCCAGGCACCTGCCGCGGGCGCTGCCGGCGGGGCCTGGTCCCACCCTTCGTGGAGGGGCTTCGTCAGGGAACCTCTTCCCGCCTGGGAACCTGCTCGGTGTTGGGCTGCCAGAGCCGTTCCGCTTTGACCTTGAGCGAATTAAGGGCCGTGGACCTCTTTTGCTGGAGTTGTTGCGTGTGATGTTTGGAAGGATACGTGGGCCATACAGCTGTCCGTAGCTTGTGTAGTGCAGGGTTAAATTTCATCTGTTGACACAGGGATGGCCTTTAATCTTGTGATGCCCACTTGGAAAGCATAAATATGTGACAGCCTCTGGTATTAAACGTTTTTAGACATAACATTTGCATACCTGTAATAATAACCAGAAAAGCCTAAACAATTTAGCTCTTTAAGTATCCTAAAAGATGCTGGATATGGGGTGCAGGTTTGGATGAGCTCGTTCTGGGTGACTCAACCCTTGTATTTTCATTGCTGATTAGCAAGAACCCTTGCACTCCTTGATCTTCTTTCCCTATGCAGTAATAGTGAATGTGTTATGGTTCTCAGGTTAACTGTGTAATGTGATACCTGAATTCCAGCTCTGGGAGTGTGAAGTGATGGGAAGACTCTATCTAAATAGTAATGGGCTAGATGCTAGCAGGAAATAAGGGGGCACAGTATAAGGGTGAAGATCAGTGTCTTTCATTTTGTTGCCAAGCCTTGGTCTGTCCGTGCTTATATACTTATGCTGGCCTGGCTGTCAGATTTGCTTATTTTTTTATTTGAAATACTGATAACTTTTCAAAACCAGGCTGAAATATGGTAGGTCTTTTGCAGGTCTAATAATAGTGTGATGTCTAAATAGTGTGATTATCCAAAATGTACAGTCATTTTTAATATAACATGGAGGAATGTCATGTGGAGGAATGTCGGTTTGGAAACAGTCAGAACATCAACAGTATAATTCCTAGTTTTGTTTTAATTAAAATGAGAATAGGCACTTTTGGAAACTAAGCAGCCTGTAAGTGAGAGATGAGGGAGGAGAGATTGCATTTCTGACTTACCAAATGTCTTACTTTCCCAACTTGTTGGTTACATCTGTGACAGTAGATGTTTAAACAGCATCTTGCAAAGACAGGTTATGCTATGTCATCCATTAGCGGAGTGGCCTCGCATTCAAGTGGATGGTTATGTTCACAAGTTAGGCCGTATTTATACTGGTAGTGTTTTTCTTGTGTAAAAATACTGGCATGCTACACTGACCACTAGAAATACTCACTGCATGCACAGCAAGCTACACGGGTAAGAATGCAGTCTGTCTGGTGTACATGAGCTCAGCCTGTATTCTTCTGCCATTGTTCTCCATTTGAATAAGGAGAGGGTGCTTACATGTGTTCATTGCTGGCTTAGTTCTCTTGACCAGAGTTACTGCTGTCCACCTTTAGTGTCTTCTCACTTAGCTGGGAATGACTGCTTGGGCTGGGCTGACTGAAAATGCTTATTACTATTCTACTTTTTTTCTTCAGTGGGGCTATATTGTATTAAATATGCGGCATGTAGAAGAGAACCAAGAAGAGGTATGAAGTATGGTGTAAAAAAACCTGTTTTGAAAATTGTTTAGAAAAATAGGAGATAGAAAAGAGACTAAACTAAATGATACCTGCTAAAGCATGAAATAGAAAAATTGAAGTAATTTATTTGTATGCACGTAAATCATGTTGCCCTGACTTGTAGCTGAAAGGAAGTTGAGTGATAAATAGAAACAGTAAGTGATATGTTTCCCTCTGAGAGCTTGGGGAGAAGAAACACTGCAGGTTCAACCATTTCTACCCAATAACTGAAACAAGAAATGAGAAGAAAGCACCAAAGAGACTCAGTAAGTGATTTCACTAGTCAACACATTCCTGCTTTTATAAACTTGTACTTCAATATAAGCATAAAGAATTATGTAAGGCCGAGGAATGGTGCTTTGCCTAATTTGTTTCTAGTATCGTTTGCAAAAATCAGAGGGAGTTTACCCTTATGTTTTTTTCTGGCTTACTTCTGAGTATAAGGAGATTGAACAAGTTTTGGTTCAGCCACTGTTTTCAGAACGGTTAGAAAAGCATTCTGCTTTACAAATTCCTTTGAAATGCACCTGCAGAATATGTAAAATCAAATGCATTGTAAAGTATAACCACAGTCTACGTAATGCATAGGTATACATGTGCCATATGACACTGTTTCAGAATTAAAATCAGAATAAAGTGATAGAAATGAGTTGAAACTTGAATGAATTAGTAATATCTTAGGACCTCAGGGTATAATAAAAAAGGAAGTTGGATAAAGTCTTGCCCAAATGCATTGTATTAAAAGGTTACCTAAGTAAGGGAATGATAAGGATATGAGAACTTCTGACATGTTTTTGTGAAAAGAAATATCAGGGTTGTTTGGAGACAGAATGTTAAACTCACCTGAAGCTACATATTATTAGAATGATGGGTATGGACAAATAAAAGGTTCATCTAAATCTTCAATTTTAAAGTTATTGTGAGCAAAGAATAAATGAATAAATTATCAGGTCACTTTTTTTTTATTATTGTTAATTTGGTAGATTCTATTTTAAAGTGTGTATTGGAATATTTAAAGAGATGTTGTAAGGTGAAGGCACAGCATTACCCTGGAAGCAAGGCATCTCTTTCAGTAGGGAAGAGTGCTGCAAGCATAATGTAAGACAGTGAAACTCATGTAGGTCCTTATTTTTGTCTACCAAGCTGGAAAGTATCTGGAAGTTGGCAAACTCTCCTTTATAACAAAGTGTAGTACAAATTTAGGTTTAAAAGTAGTCATACTGGTTTGAGTTGTTTTTCATTGTTACGTTTTGCTGTGGTGTTTTTTGTTTGTTTATTTTTTTCTTTATTTCAACTGTAAATCCTATTCATATAGTAATACTAGTTTGCTGAGAGTAAAAAAAATAAGCAAGCAAGAAAAAGAATACCTGAAGATAAGTCTTCTGTCAGTAAATGCTTGGAAAATATCAGAAAAGGAGATCTAGCTAGTTAAAAAGGAATTCTTTCCAGAGAGGATACAGTGACCATTTGAAGGCATGAGGCTGAAACATGTAAAAGTGAAAATAAATTGCAGTTTATTTTAGAAAGCTTGTCTTGTTACTGTGCTCAGACACCTGGAGATGAGATAACTATATGAAATCATGTACATACTTATCAATCACTTCTCAACAGAGAGGGCAGTAGCCCCAAAGTCTAGTCAGTGCGTGTGAGACCTGGGTGATAGCACAGTGGGACAGGGAAAGCACAAAACTTACAGCGCTGACAGGTGGTACGGAGGCCACGGGGAGGGTGCAGTTGCACTCACACCAGAACACACTCGTTATCTCTTTGCTAATGATTTTCCCAACCCACCAAACTTGTGTGGTTACCATGGATTTAGCTGTGTCAGATAAATACCTTCCATATTCTGTTTAGAGTAACCCAAACAGCCTTATTTCTAATATGAAGTCTCAAGATCTTTTCGTGAAGGTGGAGAAACTGGTAACTGCACGATATTGCAAGTTTGATTGTGGATACCTGAAAAATGGTCTACCAACCAAGGGCGCAAGCCAACCTTTTTCAGCATGACAACAGTTTGGTTTGGTCCAGGGAACAGTACCTGATACACTATATACAATGTTAGTTTCTGAGTAGGGATTTTGTGGTGGTGTTTGGTTTGGCATTATCAAAATGACTGGTTGATTCCAGGATGTTACATTTCATATATTTTAAAAGCAAACAAACAAAACCCAACAAACCTTAAATGTTATATTCTACATTTGGAATTGCTGGCATGTCTGAATTTAAGATTATTAAAAAAAAAAAAAAAAGCCTTTACCCAGATTGTTTATATTTTTTATTTGACAGATACATTGCTGCTATAATTTAAATTGGGTATAAAGACGGTAACTGAGCTGAGATGAAATAATGTTTAAGGAGGAAGTCCTCTGCAAACATGTCAACAGAGTGCAGGTTAAATGCTAGGTGTTTTTTTTGTTTTTCTTTCCTTCAAATGTGTAATTGAATAAGAGGGAAATAGTGACCAGTTCTAGATCTAGGTTGAAATATTGGTTGTTCAAATACAGTGGTCAACAAAGGGAAGAACAGGACAAGAAAAATACTTGTAAGTGAGCACTGAAGGATAACCACAAGTTCAATGAAGCATTTCCTCATTTTTCTCTATGTTGTGTTATTCTGACTTAAATTGTTGCGTGTTTTTTAATAAAATGTGTTAGATATTTTGCATAATTTAAAATAAGTTTGGATATCTGGAGTTTTGTTGACTTGTAAAATGCATGCTGATTAAGTTATAATATAGTAGATAGATAACTTGGGAATAATTTGTTGATAGAAAGGAAAAAAACATGGGAAAATATTTTAGGAAGAAGAAAATAGTTTTAGTTTAATGATTGACCTAAGTTACAATGAAGAAGATGCAAGTCATTGTCTTTCATTTACTGAGTGACATAAGTTCGTATCTATGAAAGCTGAATGTTTGATTTGATCTCGGGAAGAATATGGTATTTTAAAAGTAGAAAATTTAGTGTAAGTGGGATTCCAGCATTTGTGTAGTACAGGAGAACTTAACTCTGGAAATGATGGTGTCTGTTATACTGAGTATCACAATGTCACTTGAGCATCTGTTGTATGCCACTACAATGCATTCAGTGGCTAATACGTACTTAATTTGCTTTATTCGGATTTTTTGAATTAATTTTTAACTATGTAATGAAAATAATTATTTTGCATTAAGCCAAAGATTATTTTAACAGAGCAAACCTTTTATGGCTTATTACAACAGTGTGGACATCCTTGCAGTGAACAGGGCTGCTTTTTTCCTCATACTTTGCCACAAACAGTAAGACAGTCCGGAGTAGTACAGTGCCCAAAGGCTGGAAGAATAGGAATCAGTAGTGTTCTGTTGGTGGGTCCAGAGTCAAACTCGAAATTTCAGTCTAGTATATCAAACTGTTTTGTAGTTCACCTGTTAGATATTGAAAAGTTGTAATAAAACAGAAGTGAGTAGAGGGATTGAAATGTCACCCTAACTCTTGTTTTTAAGAGATAATTGGAAGAGACGTGTATTTACCGACGAGAGTGAGAAGTCTTTGGTCACTTTATTCTCCCCTCCAATAAACATATACACATAGGTTTCATACTTTTTTACTTCTGAAAAATTATGTTCAAAAGAAAATACACTCACTTAGAGATTGTTCATAATTATAAATTTGTTTTCTTAAACAGCGAATAGAGAAATTGATTACTGAGAAGGCTTATTGTATGTTCCTTATGAATTTTTAAGCTTGTGACTTCTTTATGAAGTCATGTCTGGTCATGAAAAGTCATTCAGACTTTAGAATACCATAAAACAGCAATAGCAGAAAGAACATTTTATGTACCTTATCTATTTCCATCAGATTATGCTCAGTGGTAGACTTACGGTTTTATTTCAGTTGTCTTTCTTCTGTGACTTCCTGTATATGCAAAAGAAGAAAAAGTGTGCTTAGTTTCTTTTTACTGACAGTTTGGTTTTTGTGTAATAATAAGCATAATAAATAATAAACATGTTTTGTAGATTCTAAAGCCAGGAGGGAGCACATCCAGTTGGGTACATAATCTAACCTCATTAGTACAAGCCATAGGTTTTTTCTCATTTAATTCTTGTTTGAATGAGAATCACAGAGTTTCAGAGTTGGAAGGGACCTCTAGAGATCATCTAGTCCAACTCCCCTGCCAAAGCAGGATTGCCTAGAGCACATTACTCAGGACTGCATCCAGGCGGGTCTTGAAAATCTCCAGAGAAGGGGACTTCACAACCTTCCTGGGCAGCCTGTGCCAGTGCTCTGTCACCCTCACCGTAAAGAAGTTTTTCTGTGTATTTGAACGGAACTTCCTGTGTTCTAACTTGTGCCCATTACCCCTCGTCCTGTCACTGGGAACCATTGAAAAGAGCCTGGCTCCATCCTCCTTCAACCCACCCCTTAGATACTTGTACACCATAATAAGGTCTCCCCTCAGCCTTCTCTTCTCCAGGCTAAAGAGTCCCAGCTCTCTCAGCCTTTCCTCATAAGGGAGATGCTCCAATCCCTTGATCATCTTAGTTGCCCTTCGCTGGACTCGCTCCAGCAGTTCCCTGTCCCTCTTGAACTGGGGAGCCCAAAACTGGACACAGTATTCCAGTTGTGGCCTCACCAGTGCAGAGTAGAGGGGGAGAATGACCTCCTTCGACCTACGGGTCACACTCTTCCCTATGCAGTCCAGGATTCCATTGGCCTTTTTGGCAACAAGGGCACATTGCTGGGTCATGGGTAATTTACTGTCTACTAGGACCCCCAGATCCTTCTCCTCAGAGCTACTTCCCAGCAGGTCTGCCCCTAACCTATACTGGTACTTAGCATTCTTCCTCCCCAGGTGCAGGACCTTGCACTTGTTTTTGTTGAACCTCATTAGGTTCTTCTCTGCCCAGCTCTTCAGCCTGTCCAGGTCACGCTGGATGGCAGCACGGCCCTCTGGGGTGTCAGCCACCCCACCCAGTTTGGTATCATCAGTGAACTTGCTGAGGATACACTCTGCCCCCTCATCCAGGTCATTGATGGATATATTGAACAAGATAGGACCAAGTATTGACCCCTGGGGGACACCACTGGTTACAGGCCTCCAACTAGACTCTGTGCCGCTGATCACAACCCTCTGAGTTCTGTCCCGCAGCCAACTCTCAATCCACCTCACTGTCACTTCATCTAGCCCATACTTCCTCAGCTTCCTAATGAGGACGTTATGGGAGACAGTGTGAAAAGCCTTGCTAAAGTCAAGGTAGATGACATCTATGGCTCTCCCCTCATCCAGCCAACCAGTTATAACATCATAGAAAGCTATCAGATTGGTCAAGCATGATTTACCCTTGGTAAATCCATGTTGACCACTTCCAATCACTTCCTGTTCCTCAACGTGTTTGGAGATGACATCCAGAATGAGTCGCTCCATTACTTTCCCAGGGACAGAGGTTAGACTAACTGGTCTGTAGTTCCCTGGGTCCTCCTTCTTGCCTTTTTTGAAGATCGGAGTGATGTCAGCCTTTCTCCAATCCTCAGGCACCTCTCCTGTTCTCCATGACCTTTCAAAGACGATGGAGAGTGGTCTAGCAATAACATCTGCCAGTTCTCTCAGCGCTCGCGAGTGTATCCCGTCAGGGCCTATGGACTTATGAATGTCCAGCTTGGCCAAGTGGTCTCTGACCCGGTTCTCCTCAACTCTCAGGAAAACATCTCATGTTGATTTAGAAGTTGCCAGTATGGGTAATGCATAGACTGTTATGCTGATTTGATTTAATTTTGTAGTGGAAAGGAATTTGAACACCTATTTCTGTGGAAAAATGTTTCTACTTGTGAATTTTGACTGGGTAGAAAAGTGTACTGTTAATTTATTAATAGCGATATTAAATCTTAATTGCTCTATACTGTTGCAGGATGCAAATGAGATCATGAGTAATTATAATTAATTATACAGTCTGATTTTTTTATTTTGTTTATTTGGGTAATATGGGGGGGTGTTATCTTTCATTACTGAAGACCAATAGGCCAAAATAACAAGCTCAAATGGTTCTTGTTTTTCAGAAGACATTAGAGATACCTCTCTGAAAAATCTCTCTGAGGATTCTGTAGAAAGACAATTTAGAAATAGAGTAATTAGATGTAATTGGAAAATCTTCATCTCTGGTGACAGAAGAATATATATATTTCCAACATTTCATTCTTATCTTTAGAGACTAGCCTGGGATTTGGAGTATTTATTTTGCTAGTCATGCTTTTAAATGCTTCTGAGGGGAAACAAAGCATAATAAATTACCAAATGACAAGGCTTCTGTTTTACATGTATTCAAATCTGTGTTTGTATTAATTCTATTTAAATAAAAATATGTTTCTGCAGTTACCAGCTTGGTATGTGGGCACTGTTCACAGCTTAGAAAGCAATAGCTTAGTACTGTGAAATTTGAAATTTTTCTCATCTGCTTTTTCATTATCTATTAGTTCTTTTACTGTATGTCCCATAGACACGCTTGAAACAGTAAACTATTTTAGAAAAGCCTTGAAATATTGCAAAGCTGAAACTGAGGATTGCAAAGGGAGCAATTTTGTGAGCTCAGGTTCTTGTAGTACTTGGGACAAATCTTGAGAACTCTTGAAGTGACATGACGTATGCAGGTTTGTGCTCACAGTGGTCAGCCTCTTGACCTGCACTAGAAAGCAACTGTTTCATTATTGCAGATGGTGTGAAGCAGATAAATAGAGCAATTCTGCGAGGCTTGAAAAATGTAAGAGCGGAACAGTAGCAAATCAAACCTGAAGAGGAGCTTTGGGGTGCAACAGATACTGGAGAGCTTATGAATTGTTGGGAAGACTTATACCTTATGATTAAATTGGGATAGAATCTAGATGAAAGCTGCTTTTATTGAATAAATGTTGATGAAGCTGCTGTTCTTCTCAATTGAGTTTCTTTAAGAGGCACTAAATGGTTTCCACTGAAGCTAAAGAGGTTAATAGTTTGTGTTGATGCGAGACAGAAGGCTTTTAGGCACGAGTTGTGAGGAGTGAGCATTTGCTGTGGAAAACACAGCTGTAGCAGTATCATCTTAACTCAGAGGAAAGCCAATACCACCTCACTGATGACGTGAATACACTATACACAGCCCCCAGCAAAAGGAGATCTACAGCCCCAGGTAACTGGTTTCCATCTCAAAGTTGTACTCGAAGACTCTTGCAGGTATCCAGGTATATTCAGAATTGTGCTGTGTCTGTTTTTTAATCCCCATGAGAAGATGAAGTGGAAAGTAGTAAGTGTCAAGACCTACTGACACTTACAAGATGAACATTACTAGACTTTAACATTGTATTGAAATATCAGTGCTGTAAATTAAACGTTAAATCTCCAATTTTATTATAGATGAAGAGAACACAAAAGTATAAGTAAGAATACATGACAGAAACAAGAAAACACTAAAAACTGTATTTTGGAATATCTTCAGGCTAAACAAAAAGTAAACCTTGTAGGACAAGTATATTTTTATGTATCGGAGCTAATAAAAATAGACATTCCTGTAGTTTCAATGGTCTTAGAATAAAAATAGTGCCAGCTTTATAAAAATAATGCATAATATTTACATAGCATCTTCTCTGTATCCCTGGCTTATTATGGCTACTGATATGATTTGGACGATACAATGTTTAAAATAGAGACTCTTAGTTGTAGGAAAAAATATGCAAGAAATTCTCTCCCTGTAACCTCAAACTATACAGAAGGTTTTTTTGTAAGAAAGAAAAATGATAGCATAACCATAGAGTAGTAAGAAAACAGATATTTTTTTTCCTCTATACAAAACTTCATAATGATTAAATTCACTGATAACATGGATAAACGTAAATATCAATTGCACAAGTAAAGTAAGTTCATTAGTATCAGCTGGTGTGCGATAGACTTGTCTAAAAATATAGGTTATTTAGTCAAAATTGTTATTTTTTTTTTGTTTGGTTTTAAAAGGAAGTGAATATTCTAATCCGTTAGTAAGTCTGGAAAAAGCTACTAGTTTAACCCTGTGTTCCTGCTGGTTTTGTCTAACCTTTGGGTAACCCTGAATGAATCCACTCTCAGGTTTCAGGTATTTCAAACACTTGAGGAAGACAGAGCCCTATTTTCTACTCAGCCATAAATGGTTGCATTTATGCTTTAGCTGGATAAAAAAAGGATGCTGATGCTTTCTTCACTCAGAACACATTATTCGCTGTGTCAAGTTCTTTCTCCATCCTTTGTGCCTGGAAAAATGAGAATTGTGCTGCTTTTGTGTGTTGGTCCTTTCTTCTTTTTTAGTGTCAATACTTTATTTTACTTTTGGAGATCAGACATTGGCAGTTGTGCAACTGTCTCTTTGAGAAATCTGTTGGCATTCTATAGCTTTTTCAAAGCAAACCTGATCTTTTACTGGACTTAATCCAAAGAAAGATGTTTATTATAAAATGAAACCACATGAATACCTTTTTAAAATAAAAAGTGAGATCTAAGTGCTTTATGCCAGTAGGGTGTTGCAGAATCTATCAATTTGGCACCCACAATATGTTTTTTAAGTAATGGTTTGCATTTCTCTTCTGCCTTGGAGACAATCTGTCAGTATTAGTCTGCTATCAGAATCAAGAGTGCAAAAGATTTGTAGTTCTTGGCCTTCTTATTCACTCCTGTTATCCCAGCTTTCTTCCTTTTGTCTGTCCCTTTCTTGTTTTTCTTCTTTCTGGCATTTTTCCTTACAATGCTGAGAAACCAGGAGATGAGCAATATGAGGAGAAAGATAGTAATAAGGATAAAGAAATGATTAATGTGCAACTTTGGTGGTTCTGTTGAAGAAAAGATAAATGTGATGATGGCAGAGGAGAGACTTGTCTGGCACCTTATGTGTGCCCACGCATGAAAGGTTAGGGGTAAGAGGCTTCTTGAAGGTCCCTCTCCACGACCCAGAGCGGTTGTGTACTGTCTCTGAAGACTGAAGCAACACTTTTTTAGTGTTCTTCTAGCACTAAAAAAAACGAAGTTTGGGAGGATTAAAGATGGGTTCTTATCAATTTATCTTCATGAGCACCTGCTAATTAAAGAGGAAAAAAAAGGAGGGAGCAAAAATCTGCCAGGGCACTTTGTGATTAACTTGACAAGCTTATGATCATGAAGTTTTGAGCCTGATTTACTACTGTCTTAATGTGGAGATGTCAGAACACAGATTTCTTCATTTTCCCTTTTGGAGTGCTGAAAAGGTAAAATGGTACTAATAGTGACATAGTTTGTAGGTTTTGGCGTTGTTTCAGGAACATGGCAAGGAGTTGGCATTCAGGTAGCTGAAAATAGTGGATAACCAATCCTAGGGCTTTATGTTGTTCCATCAGTGGTGACTCCTTCTGAGAACTGTTGACAAAGTTATTAAAAAGCAGCTTGGTAGCCATTTTGGGGACAACACTTATTTGAAGGGAGGGATAGATATAGTACAAGTCAAATAAAGATTTTTATGTGTTCATATAAAACATTTTAAATTGATCATATATGATAAAAGGCAGAAAAGTGTTCATGTTTTTGATGCATCTTGCACAACTGGAGTGTGTTTATTACATGAAGTAATACAAGTTGAATTGTTAGTCTTTTCTGATTGGTCTAAAAACACTTAAACTTTTTCCTGAGCGGAATTTAAAGATAAGTGGTTTGATTATCTCCATCAACTATAGAACCACCAGAAATCAGAATATCACTTTTTATTTCTGCCAGTTCTGCTCTGTTATTTCATTGGCATTTTTCATTTCAAACAGTCCTGCTATTTTGTCATATTGCTGTTCACTGAGAATAGGGGCCAACAAGGCATGTTCTCCAGTAATTTTGGAAGGGCCTGCTTGAAGCCGCTGTTTTCAGCGTGACTCTATTTATCATATGTCGTAGACAGTCTGATGAATACAGCTTCTTTATAAGTGTTGTATGGTTTGTTTGGTTTTTTTGGTCTACCATGCTTCAGCCTGTGCTTCTGCATGCAATTTTCTTCCCATTTTCCTTCAATTCAAGACAGAAGAGAGCAACATCTGCTGAGTGTGAAGCCTCTTCTGAAGCTGAGTATCAGAGAGAACTCCCAAAAGACCCCAATTAAAAGGGGCACAAAAGCTGCCTTTTTCACAGGCATTCTACAATAGGATTTCCCATTATGGGTTGTAATTGCTTGGGGTTAAAGTAGCTTTAAAAGCATATTTATTTTTAATAGGTATCAAATTTCATGAAATAAATAGTGTATGGCCTATAAAAGTATGAGGTAGTGTTTCTGGAACTAGAATATCTTAATTACTTGGTGTGGATTACTATGTGATGAAAATATATAGAGCAAATTGCAAAAGCCTCTGATTGCAGAACACTAGTAAACATGTACTTTTGTTGTGTGTGGGTGATGATAATATAGAAACAAAGTAGACCTGCTTTGTTGAATTAGAATACCAGGTCTTGTAAAAGGAAGTGTTGAGATGCATGGAAGTACTCTTAAATAGTGCGTGACTCTTGTATGTGTCCTTCATTCTTGTCTTCTACCTGGAAGTGATTCAGAAATAATGGTGTCTTCTGTTTTCAGAGGGGCTGATTTGTGGAAAGGTGGGTTTTTCTGGTGATGAGCCCAGAGGAGGAAAAAAAAGAAAACAAAAAAACCCTTTTTTGCATTGTTTAGAATAAACGGTGTTTTTTTGGGAGGGGCAGGGCATTAATTTTCTAGGGGTTTTTGTTTGTTGGGGAGTGGTGCTTGGTTTTTGAAACAGTACTTGATTACAAATATAGTCTTTTGGACATGTGTTAAATACTTATGCGCAATATGTTAGGTTTTGTTTAGGATTTACTGTGAACCGATTTCAGGTTGATATTTTGTAATGCCTTTGAGGAAAACTTAATGCTCTTTATACAAAACTTTTAATAATATGTCTCTGGAAACAATGGTTTTGGGCTTTCTTAATTTTTTTTATTTTGAACAGGTAATGTCTGTACATGAATTGCAATCTAGTCTCTAGTGGGGACACCGTGGGAGGATGAACACGGAGGAGCTGGAGCTACTGACTGATTCCAAGTACAGAAACTATGTAGCAGCTGTTGACAAAGCACTGAAGAACTTTGAATATTCCAGTGAATGGGCGGATTTAATATCAGCACTTGGAAAGCTAAACAAGGTATGCCTGGCAGGTGCTCTTGGAAAAGATTCAGGAACTGACAAAAGCTACTGGTATAAAAATACAGAAGTGCAAGGTTCTAGCAGTCTAATATTCTTGCAAATATTTTAGCAGTCTAAGCCAAATGTTGGGTGTGTGCAAGGAACAAACAAATCAAACAAATGCCTTTCTAAGAGTTGCAGTTGAACCCTTTGTAATTGTAAGTAAAGGGAGAAGTTATTTACATTCCTAGTGGAAATAAATGCAATGTCTTTTTTGTTACTGGCACTTACTTCTAATACCATTCAATGTTATTGAAATAGTGTGAAAAATAGTAGCCAGTATAAATATCAGCAATATTTTTATGAAGCATGATTTATAAAATGAGGCTCAAATCATTCATTGACCAGAGAATGTTATCTTTCTGATTCTTTTTAACAGTTAATAAGTTGAATATGTAATATCATCATCATCTTTAATAGCCGTTTGCAAATGAATACAGATCCTGGTATCTGTAAAAAATCTTGTTCTGATCTGTCCTATGTGTTTCTAGGAACCTCCAGTCAGGGTCATAGAGTTCCCTTTACACACACCCATTTTACCGATGTAAAGCTTTGCAGAATTTGGCATAGAAAATTACAGGTCTGAAGCATTTACATTCTACCCTTTAAACTTTGTGGAAAATCAAGAACGACAGTACAGTCGGCAATACCAATGACTTTGTATAAACTCGCATTTCTTTCACTTTTTGTATTGTAAGCATTCTTGGTGCACATGCATACAAGGTGAAGGCTATGATATTGGGAAAGAAAAATCTAAAGATGTAAATGCAACTCTGTGTTCCAGTCCTGAGGTGATTACATAGTTTCAGTCAGTGGTAAAGTTTTGTTGTCTCACTCTATGACAGTTTCTTAAACTTATTCCAGACTCACCACCCACATTTTAATGACTCTCTAGAGCCACTCTTTGAGCTATTGGCAATTGATTTTAAGAAATGGAGATAGTAATTTTTGTCCTCAAAAGGATGAGTAAAATGAAATGGACAAGCTGTAAGTAAGGAGCCCACTGCAGGTGAAGTTTTAAATGCCTTGGCAATTCCATCTATAGCAAGTGTACAAGCGAAAGGCGTTGCGAAGAAAAAGCTCCATGGTACATCTTAAAGATGTGTTTTTCTGGTGTTGTAACCTAGGTATGTGTTGTGACTTACTAGCCATGTTCAGGAACTCATTTATAAAATGTGCATTTGATGTTTAACTTGTTTTGTGCTGTTTTTCTCAACATATTGATTTATCAGGTATTACAGAACAACGCGAAGTACCAGGTAGTACCAAAAAAACTGACTATAGGCAAGCGCTTGGCACAATGTCTTCATCCAGCTTTGCCGGGAGGGGTTCATCGGAAGGCACTTGAAACATATGAGATAATTTTCAAAATCATTGGACCCAAGCGTTTGGCCAAAGATCTTTTCCTCTACAGGTAAAATAGTTTAAACAACTCCATTCCAAATGCATAGTTGAGATGATGCTTTTGATTTCCTGAATTTTGTATTAATAATATTGCTTTGTTATATAGCAAGAATCAATCAATTTTTTTCCCTCGTGTTACTGGTGCTTGTGCAGTACTCTTCTCCCGGATATTGCATATCAGAAGATGAACAGATCACCTAAACTTTAGGAACCAACCTTAGTGCTAGAAAACCTGAAATTTATTATTTCTTTATTGAAATAAACAAAATTTTATGCACATATGTACAGTAGTACAGTGATTGAAATGTTAACTCTTATTTCAATGTATTCACATTACATTTTTCTATTGTAATTTAAGTAGTACTGGAAAAGAATTGGAGTATAGTTTATTGCAAGAAACTTTCTCTTCCAAGCAATCAAATCAATAGAACAGAAAGATTGTTAGTGTTTTGAGAATGGGGGGCAAATACAAAATTTTTCTTACTGTCAGTCTCTAGAACTGACGATAATGAAAAGGAAGAATAGCCTTGAAAAGTAAGTGTAGTGAAACTATACTGATTCCTAAACCTCCAATAGGTGTTTGGTTGGGTGAGGCAGGCAAGACATTAAGCTATTTATTATATAATGCATAGAGGGATGTGTGCACATGTATATACACACGGTCACACATGGTTCTTAATCTTTAGCTATCCCTGGATATTAAAATTTCATCAGTATGAGAAATAGTGGAATAAAATAGAATTCTGCTCAGGTAGCAAAGGTGTGTATTAATGCTTGGAAATAAATTGTATGCCTTAACATCAGCTATTTTGTTTTGCATTGGCAAGATGTTTATATATAGTTACGTTTGGTGAGGGGGAGGAGGGGAGTGTCTCAGTTCTGTGTTCCCACATGTTTTTAAAGATTCTGTGATCTCATAGCTCACAGTTTTTGCTTGTGCAGAGATTCACTAGCTGCAATATCTTGTTAACAGCAAGTTCTAGGATAGTGGAAAATGCTACCTTGTGTAATGTAACTAAAAGCCATTGTTACTGATGCTTGGCAGAAGGCTGACATTCACATTAAGGCATTATCAAAGATTCCAGTATTTTTCATGAAAGCAGAATGACAGTGTCTGAACATCAAATCTTGATGGATGAGTAGTAGCCTTACAAAGAAAGACTGTGGGATAGTGTGCTGGTTATTGAACAAAAAGACGTTTTGTGCAGAAAAAAGAAACCAATTGACAATGGCAAAACAGTAGTTTTTCTAGATAGATAAAGGCAAAAATAAATTTTATGAACATTCTTGTACTTTGGAAAGATTATTTTTTTCCTGTAACATCATTAACATTGTATCCACAAAGTGCAAGGCATTTTTTGTTTTGTTTGTTTGTTTTTACAGTGGATTTGTAGGTGTATATTTTAAGACCCTTGTCTCAAACTTACCTTTTTTATTGTTCTTTTATTTTCTTCTTCATGTCTCGAGGGTCTTCTGACCTGAGTCTTCAGTGATTTAGAAAATTGCTGTTGTGCTTATGTGCCTTTGATTATTGGTGCTGTTTGTAATAATTTATGATATTTAGTAATTATAGCAAACATGTTTTAGTATGTAGGTAACTTCTCCTTACCCGGTCACATTTGTAACTTTCATGAACTTATGCTTACTTTCATAGTAAACTCAAAACATGCTTCAATGTTTCCAGTCCTTTAAATGCTGCATCATAAACAGTGGTTTTATTGTTAGCTTGAGAATCTATTTTCAGACTGAATTTCTGAAGTAAATATATACTTTTTTGCTACTTAATGGTATAAATGTCTTAAATTTTATCTTTGGGTTACTTGGTGGAGCAAAATATTACTTCTGTTTTCTTACAAAAAAAGTATTTCTATAAATTTCCTCAAATATTCTCATCTATTTTTTGTTTTCTTTTATTAATAAGTGCAAAGACAATGTATTTTTAAATACATTTTCCATTGTAATGTAGTTCAGCATGGCAAAATTAACATTTTGTTTTGCAGAGATGCTTCTGGTTTATCATATTTGCTTTATTGGTGAACAACACAGTCATCTCTGAACCTTCAGTGCTTGCTGTCACAATGCTAATAAAGTTCATAATATTAATCTTGACATACCAACCTGTCAGTCTCAAAGGCAGTCATATTGTGTGGTGGTCTATGCCTGTGCAAAATTCTAAGATAAAAACTTGATACTTAAACTACATTGGGCATGCCTGTAACAGTCTTAAGACATAAATGAAATTGTCTCACTTGAGAAGCTTCCTAAAAAAAGATAAATTTTATTTTCCACAGTTCTGGACTATTTCCACTCCTTGCCAATGCCGCTATGTCTGTCAAGCCAACATTATTGAGTCTGTATGAGATTTATTACCTCCCTTTGGGGAAAACATTGAAACCAGGACTGCAAGGACTGTTAACTGGGATTCTGCCTGGCTTAGAGGAAGGGTCAGAGTATTACGAAAGGTAAGGATAGATATGTTAATGACATTAGTAGGGCTTCATTTGAGGGTGTTTTGCTGCAACTTTTTGTTAAATACTTGTATGTAGATTTTTTTTTTTATGGTAGGTGGTATTTAATTTCATCCAGTCATATTAATTGCAATGGAATAGTATGGTAGAAGATTCTTAACATTAATTATGATAAATTAAGTGTTAGTTGTTCCTTTTATTGAAAGGGAATTGACATCAAGTAGACTGTATAACATTAGGTCTCTTCTCCCAAGTAACAAGCAACAGGACAAGAGAAAGTAGCCTCAAGTTGTGCCAGGGGAGGTTTAGATTGGCTATTAGGAAAAATTTCTTCACTGAAAGGGTTGTCAAGTGTTGGAACAGGCTGCACAGGGAAGTGGTTGAGTAGGTGTGGTGCTTAGGGACATGGTTTAGCAGTGGACTTGGTAGTGTTAGATTTGCGGTTGGACTTGATGGTCTTAAGGGTTTTTTCCAACCTAAATGATTCTTGTTATGGATTGAGATATGTGACATGTTAGGAACATGCTGCTTGTTTCTGTTCCATGGGTTTCCTCTAAGGTAGTACTGCCATGTTATTCCTGGTCTAAAGTACATACCTGAGCTGAATTTAAGATGACAAACAAAGCTTCCATCATTAAGATTTGCTCATTGTGTTATCTAAATTGTCATTAAACCACCCATGTAGGAAATGACAATAATCCACCTGTCTTTATAGGTTATTACTCTATTTCTAGCAGAGTGGCCTGGGAGGTAATAGCTCTTCTTATCCTGCAAGACTAAACCCTGGTTGAGTTATCTTGACCATTATACTGGGTACTGGGGTAGAATCTTAACATTAAAGAATGAAGTTACACTCCAAGGCTTTGAGTTCTTGGAATTGTTTACATGCTTACACATTCTTGATACCTCCAACTTCAGACACTAGAATTTTCATGACTTGTATGGGAAGAGCAATTTAACATTGTCTCTTTCTATTTCTGCCTAGGTAGATACACAAAGTGTAGTTGTCATCTCTACAACAGGGAACAAGGGCTACTCAACTTGCCTGCTGGTGCCTGCTGTAGGGTGTAGAGGTACTGCCACATGAGTGGGAAGAAATGAGGAAGGGGGAAGGGATTGCTCGTGCTCAAAGAGTTGTGATATTTTTATTGCCTTGTTATTGCCAAAAGTGCTCAGTGCAAGGAATGAGAGGGCAAAAGCCATTTGATTGATTCTTTTCTTCAGTAGCTGTGTTTTCCTGCTGTCTCTCTGAAACCTGTGTAGCAACACTTGGCTTTAAGTAGCAGAGGAGGAAGTTATTTGGCTCTTTGAACATAAGGAGAAGCTGTGGGCAGGCAGAAGCATTTTGCAAGCCAGGTTGGCCCACAGGCTTGCTTATTGGATCATTCTGTTCCGGCTGCATTATAAGGTTCACTGTATAACTTGGGCTTCTCTTGGCCTCTCAAAGGAAAGTTTTGACCTTCCTGTAGCAATTTATTTTCATATTTATTCAAACTGGGGGCAGGGGCAAGGGCTGTGATACATGCTTTAATTCAGCTGACTTGATTTTACTGCAGAACGAACACGCTGTTGGAGAAGGTTGCCTCGGCTGTGGATCAGTCGGCGTTCTACAGTGCCCTCTGGGGTAGCCTCCTCACAAGCCCTGCGGTTCGCTTGCCTGGGATCACCTATGTCCTCTCCCATTTGAACAGGAAGCTTTCAATGGAGGATCAACTCTACATAATTGGCAGTGACATTGAATTAATGGTAAAGTTTTGTTGGAACAACGAAGACATTGGTGTTACTTATTTATATAATAATATACTTCTCTGTCTGTGAACATAGCCTTTGAAGAAATAAAAATGCATGTTTGTTTATTATAGCTCCGGTTAAGCTGATGTGTTTGTGCATGATAAGTGTTGTAAAGCTGAGTTAAAGTTTCAGAACTGCTTAGGTTTCAGTTAAAAGTGGTTGAGTTTTGTTGCATTTTTTGAAAAATCTATAGAGTATTATTTTGTCTCTTAAGATATTCATTGATAATATAAAAAAGCAAAAGCTTAATGTTTGCATAGTTCAGGGAACCTGTGTTGATTATGTGTTTCCTTACTGCTGAAACATTTTATTTTCCTGTTTTCTCTAGTTTCGTTGTTCAACATTTTTTAAAAAAAACTTCATTTTGTACATATCACTATTTATAAATAACTGTGATGTTGTTAGTGTTCTTTTATATCTACCTTCTTAAAATAATACAGTAAATAACTGTTTTGGGGGGTCTGCTGTTACTTCAGGTGGAAGCAGTAAGCACATCAGTGCAAGATACCAGTGTTTTAGTACAGAGGAGCACGTTGGACCTTATCCTTTTTTGTTTTCCTTTCCACATGAGCCAGGTATGTTATTAACATGAGAGAGATGAATTGGCAAACTCCTAAATGTACTCTGCTTCTTAAGGCAGTAGCAGTATTTAGTCAGTCTTTGTTAATGATTTTCTCCAAGCTTGAACAAGAGGCACATGTAAGAGTTTCTCTGATAGGTTTGGCTATTTTCATGTCATGATCTCTGCCCTTCTGCTTTTTAGCTTGATGTGTTAACTTTGAAGTTAAAATTAACTTCTGTAAATGCAAACCCAACTTAAATTATGGTATTTAGCGTATGCAGAAGCTTTTAATTTGCTCTAATTTGATGAGAAAACAAATTATCTGTTCCTGTGCAAGTTTCCAATTCTCAGTGTTCAAAAGCAGCCAAAGTTAATCCTCTTAGTATAACTAGTTCCAAACACTAGAGAACTGAAAATGTTTTTTTGGTTTTGGGTGAGTAGTAGTACTAGCAGTAGTGGGAGATAAGTCTTATGACTTCTAGGTAATTTTTTTTTACTGCATTTATTGTTAGTCACTTTCTGTTTTTTAAATGATCCATGATTTATTTTACTCTTGGAGGAAAACTTACACAAGGCTGATTCTCACTTTATTAGAAACTATGGAAAACCTGCACTTTCCTGTGAAAAGAACCTGCTTGTGGAAGCAGTTCGTTCACATTTATCAGTTACTATAGGAGTATTTGGAGTGTCTCTGTTCAGGTGCTCTGTTTGGCTGAGATTATCAATACAGAATATTTTTTTTTAATATTAAGACTTACACAAACATTTAAAGTAGTAAAAGATTGAAAGGTATTTAAAATTCTTCAGTGATTTTTTTTTTTTTTTTTTTACACTGGATTTTAGTTGACTTTGCTTCCAAGGCTTTTGTGTGATAAGCAAAATGAAGTGTCTTATAACAAACATGAGCTGTTAATGGAGTCAAGTATTTTTGCTGTTCATAAAGGGTGCATTCTATTACAAAGTGTCTGTTCCAAATGATAATCATTTTGGTTTCCTAAGAGCAAGATTATGTTTTCTTGTACTGTTCTAAATTCAGAAATGTCAAAACATGAAATTGACTAAGTTTTAGTGCACATTAAGCTGCTAGCATAGAAAAAGTGTTGCTTTTCATGGTTAAATTTAATCACGTTTCTAACTTCTTCAGGCAACACGTCCAGACATGATCCGAATTTTGTCAGCAGCCCTTCATGTAGTACTGCGCAGGGATATGTCACTCAACCGAAGGCTTTATGCATGGCTTCTAGGTAGGTTTGTATTTCATTTCATTGTTTACTGACAAATACTGAATGGAGATACCTGACTGATACTGAATGGAGAGACATAAAGTGATTTCTCTACTCGAAGGAAAGACTGTTTTGCGGTCTGCTGTTACCTTTTTTTGTTTGACTTCCCAGCTCACCAGCAAGCACATATGTGCTTCTCAGGCGACCCAGAACTCTTCCCAGCACCTCTTGCATTTTTCCCAGCTAATAGTTGAGACATCAGGGGCAGGTTGATAAGGGAGCAAGGAAGTAAGTAGTCAAGGGACATGAAAGAGAACTGAACTTATGACAGGAGGGATGAAGTCAACAGCAGTGTTTTGCATGAGGGGATTGGTTTTGTTGCTGTAGAAGTTGCAGGGATTTAGAAGACAAATATGAGAAAAATCTGGGCTTCTTTAGTTAATCATTTCTCAAGACACTGTCTTGCAAATTTCTCATCTTTTAAAGAAAGACAGTGAAATGCACTGTCACGTTCATACCTACATTTTCCAATTTAGGGAAAAAATAATTCCCAGATTAAACACTGCACTAATGTTTCGTCTACATTTGGTGGATTAGATGTGTCTTTTTGCTGTCATTGAAAAAGATATTTTATGTGCCTAAAATATCATGCTGCTTTTTTAATTGTGGAACCTTCTTCCACAGCTATTACATGAGCATAGTCTCCACTGAAAGATAATATAACTTCAGAAGACAGTTTTACAGTGACTGTTCCTGGTCCTGTTTTGTGAACAGCTAGTGCCTCCATTTGCTATATATTTGGACAGACCTTCTGGCAATATAGCTTTTTTGCTTGTTTTTCTTTTGATACTGTTCTGCTTTTATATTATCATGATACTCTACTCCTAATATAAAACATTGGAGGAGGGGGGTTGGTTGTGTTGGAATACTCTCTGGAATCTGATGTTCTGTATAACACTATTTAATTCCAGTGTTAGCTATTCCTTCCTATTGTTTTATAGCTGGGAGTGGTTTAGTAATACTCTCTAGACATAAAAAATATGTTATGTTTCTTTAAATCCAGGTTAGCTTAACCATTGTTAAAAGTGGTTGTTTTAAGTTGCTGCTGGAGGGCATGCATCTTCTCTGGCTTTCCTTCTATTTTTGTCACTTCAGGACAAAAACTGTGGAAAACGCTTCTGTGGAACTGGGTGATATCCTGACCACCTTTTTGTGGTTTTTTTTGTTTGTTTGTTTGGGGTTTGTTTTTGTTTTTTAAATTAATTGTTTTTTTTTTCTTAAGCCTATTTTTGTGTAGAACAAAAAATTTACTTGGTAAAAGATACAAACTTACAAAACAAAGGTCTATCTCCCTCATGTCATTTTGAGTAACAAAATTGATTTTGTGTAACATGACTGGTATTCTCTCTAAGTGCCTTAATCATGTCAGTGTGTTTTGATGATCGTCTCTTTATATTTAAAATACTGAATTTTGTGTTCTCATAATAACATTAATATTGAAATACTTTTGTGGGACAGGTTTTTTGAAGATACTCTAGCACTGTGTGGTTTGTAGAAAGTTTGTGAATATTTGTTTATTTTGCACAAGAAGTAATTTGGTTAATAATGTTGCATAAAACTAAAGTTTGTAATTTGTGTGCAAACTGCTTGCATGGAAGTATCACTTAGTTTCCTGTATTAAACTCTATAAAATCATCTATCTTTCTCTTGCCAACATTACTTGGACGTCATCTTGGTAAGTTATCAGTGCTAGTGTGTCGATTTCTAGTTTAAAGACATTGGCAAAATATTCCATTAAGAGATAAATACTTATTTGCCTTGTCTTTTGTTTGCTTGAAGGTTTTGATAACAATGGTGCCCTTATAGGACCCAGAAGTACAAGGCATAGCAATCCTGAGGAGCATGCCACTTACTATTTCAACACTTTCTCTAAGGAGATGTTAGTCCAGGTAGCTATACGATGTTTCATTGTGGCATATATCTTCATAAATGGATGCTGATCAAAGTTACTGTATCTTTATCTTTTGACTTGACATTTCAATGTGACCATGTGATTTCTGTCTTTTTGTGGTATCGTGTCCTACTCTGCTAAAACCTTCTCAGTGGAAAAATGAAGACATGGGATAATGTATTTCTTTAGACTAAAAGTATGTTCTGGACAAATATTAGATTTCCCTCTCTCCTCTTCCACGATGAATGTAAATACACGGAAGACATTTGATTATGAACCGAGCCGAGCACACTGTAACCTGTTCTTTCATAAAACAGAACCAGAGGATTCTCTTCTACTTCTGTATATACAGAAACTTGTCTGTGTCTTGGGAATCGGAAAAAGTTGATCAGATGGTACTCAGAAGGTCTAAGTAAGAAGGGTCTTCCTCCCTGCTAGGAAAGGGGAACGTTTTTTTCTGCTGGCCATTGGCAGTCAGACTATTTGACCTTTAGAGCCTTGCTAAGTGATTGAGATCACCTAGCCTCAAGAACTGTGCTCCTTCTCTCACAGTAATTAGAGTATACAGATGTCTTTCAAGATGCGGTGAGTCTCATCTTGAAATCTGGAAGACACTTTATCATTAAGGCAAATTGATAAGGTCAGGATATTTCTTATATTCAGTCAGAATTGTGATGCTATATATGGGAATGAGAGTGGGGCTTCCAATATTAGTAGCTGACACAAGACTATTTAGCTCATTACAACTTAAAGCTGGTATCCAGCACAGTGCTAGCACTTCCAGTTTTACCTGAAGGTAATGAGATCTGCTGTTCTATTGATGAGGAAGAGACTCCAGATTTCCAGTGCACCAAGGACTTCATTGGTGCTTCTCACCCTTTTCTTGTCACCCTTCTGTCTCCCATGGCAGATGATTCAGAAATTATCCAAGCATAGAGGAGAGGCCCGAATAAGATACAGGTTTGCATGTCCCATCTATACGAAATGTGGTGAGCTTTTATCACCATTCAGGCATTTGTTAATAGGTCTTCCTTTTAAATCTGTCCATCTTTCTAGCTTATTCAGTATCATTAAAGCTTTTATGTCCAAAAGACTAACAACAGTGTAGTTGCTACAGTCCATTTTATTTTTTTTTTTTTTTTTTTTTTTGGTAGCAGGCACTACTGCTACAGGAGAATGGAGAGTGGCCGTTTTTTTTGTAATGGGGATAATTCGCATGTTTTTTGCTTTAAAATTTTTATGGACATTAAAATCAGTGGCTGGCTCTACATAATACAAATTGCATATGCCATCTAAATCCATCTGCTGTCTTTTGAAAGACTTCAAAAGCATTGCTCCTTTCTGCCTTCTTCCCTAGCAGCCTCTTTGTGTGTTCTTTTATCCAGTCCACCCCCATCTTATTCATTGATACAATGTACTGAAAATTCTGACCTTGTAAAGGTATATTCAAGTACAGAAGATTTTTCTTTCAGGATACTGGCTGATAATATTTGGTTTATAGCAGATAGCAAGGTTGAAACTGTTTTCCTGCCTCTCTTCTTTCTCATCTCTCTTCTTTCTCTTCTTTGTCCTCCTTTTTTAGAAGCTGTAAAAGAAACTAGTTTCAACTTGGACAGCAAAGCTAGCCCCACAGAGAAAAACTAAGCAAATCTGTGGCAGTTTCATTGGGCTTTCTTTAATTCCACAGCTCATTCCCTAAACTACTTCAGCGTAGAAACTCAGTTTTCCTATTTGTTTTGAAGTTCTCGTTGCTATCTAGTATACTTAGTCAAGAAAGTTTTCTGCTGCGTAGGTGGTTATATCCTAGATGGAAGTTTATTAAGCCCTTAATAACTACATGCCTTACATTCTCAAACAATTTCTTCATCACTTTTCATGTCTTCTCTTTTATTCTGATGAAATATTGAGTTGGTATCTGTTTATAATATTTTGTTTTGATTTTAAGTATATACAAGTTACCAAGTTCTATTCTACAGAAATATTGTCATAGGCAAAGTTGAGAGAATTATCATAGAATCATAGAATGGTTTGAGTTGGAAGGCACCTTAAAGATGATCTAGTTCCAACCCCCCTGCCATGGGCTGGGACACCTTCCACTAGACCAGGTTGCTCAAAGCCACATCCAACCTGGCCTTGAACACTTCCAGGGATGGGGCATCCACAGCTTCTCTGGGTAATCTGTTCCAGTGTCTCACCACCCTTGCAGTAAAGAATTTTCTCTTAATATCTACTTGAAATCTACTCTCTTTCAGTTTAAAACTGTTAGCCCTCATCCTATCACTATGCTCCATGATAGAGTCCATCCTGTAGGCTCTCTCTCCTGTAGGCCCCCTTTAGGTACTGGAAGGCTGGACTGCAATGAGATGAAATAGTGGTCTCCAGTACTGAGACTTTTCCCTTTATATGCAGCTTTTATTGCATCTTTCTTTCAAAACTGGTGGGTTTTTTGGTTTTGTTTTCATTATATCCTTTTGCTCTTTGCAGGCAATGGTTGGAATATTGCAAGTTAATGGGCATGGAGAAGAAAGCACGTTAATGCAAGACTTAAAGCCTTTTCGTATTCTTATCAGTTTGCTGGATAAGCCTGAACTAGGTAATTTTCATATCACTTCATATTTCTTCTAATCTGTAACTTGTTTTTCTCTCTTGTTGGTCAAATTGAAAAAGCTGTATTCTTAGTAGCGGCAGCTTAGCTGGATTTCTTAGTTCTTCCAACCTAATAATTTAGTGTATTCATTAGATTTACCTTTTATCAAATGTAATTTCTTCTACTTTCAACACAGGAAATAGTGAGTTAAAGTCATAGAGAGAACTGACTGTGTGTTTGAAGAACTGCAGATTGGCTCTTTTCCATTTCTTTAATTAAGTAATGACTTTCACTATTTTAAATCTCAGCTGTTGCTTTTGGGAATAATCTATTCTTCTAATATACACACAGAGATAAGAGATATTAACAAAAAAACAGTTGTTTTTTTTTCAGAAGAATTTATCTGGAGGAAGCAAGTATTTTGGGTTGGGTTTTTTTTTGTGGGTGGTTTGGTTGGGTTTTGGTTGGTTTTGTGGTTTTTTGTTTGTGTTGGTTTTTTTTTTTAACGTTCCTTTTCCCTGTTTAAAGTGTTTAAATGTACTTTTTAGATGGTGAGTGCAGAGGACTGTGGGACAAAAGTAGATGAGGCAAAAGTATTTACTGCAGTGAAGTGGTGGATATCTTGCCTTTTTCATTGGAATAACAGTTTTGGAGGTGACTGAAAAAATCAAAATAATTTTTGAAGTCTATCGTAAGATTTGGGGGCAGGATAATAAAAGTGTTAAAATACAACAATAAAAGAGTACAACTTGAAAGGAAGTGGTTAAGACAGACCTCAAAGAACAAAATACCTGACGAGAATTTGTCATCTTCCTGGTAATTAGTGATTTCTGGGGGTCAGTTTAAATTTTCACAGGCAATGGGTACGTTAAGATTTCATGAAGTAAGCAGAGCTATGAGGATTCTTTTAGCAAACTGAGGTAGAAGAAGCTAATAGGATTTCCGCTTAACTCAGCACGACAGCTCAATGAGGCTAGGAGAAAGCATGAAAAAACAAAGGATATTTCAAGCAGGATCACTTTGTGAACTCCTTTCAAAATGAGTTGTTTTTTTTTTTTTTTCTTCAAACTCGATGTTTAGCTCAAATCTGAAGGAGGCACCATTTCAAAAAGTATACTGCAGACTATATCCAGAATTAAAGAAAACCTGCCACAAATTAAAAGGAAATAAGATGCTCAAAATATTTTACCTTTTATTTGCATTTAAATATTTGAGTATATTTTCTGTATGATAGCGGCATCAGCTAGCTTATGGGTGGGCATTGGAAACTGTTTGGTTGAAAGCTATCTTAGACCAGGAATCCATGTAGTTACATGTTACTGAGCTGTACTAATAATCCCTCAAAGAGGGTGTGTTGGCTTGAACATGGGCTATACCAATGTGACTGCATAGCTTTTGAACTGGATGTGTTTGTATCTAGCAGTCATTGTACATACATTGTATGGAAAAAGAACTCCACTTGTGGTTTGTTTACTCCCAGGCATCACAGTTGCCTGTGTATTTCTGGAATGCAAAATAAAACTTCTGAAATTGAGGTAGCTTATGAAGTTGAACAGAAGGAATTTTATGGCTTCAGTGAATAAAGCTAGCTAATGATTTGGATAGTTTTCAGATGTGGACTGTTAGCAGTGCTATGATGCATAAGACTGATTGCTGGTATTTCTCCCTAGGCCCTGCCATCCTAGAGGATGTATTGATTGAAGTGTTTCGAACATTATATACACAGTGCAAAGCAGAACTGGAGCTTCAAGCAGAACCTTCCTTCAACAAAGATCACACACAGCTAAGCAGGTGAATAATGAACAGAATGTGTTTGGTATTAAATAATATATCTTTTTGTTGCTGAAACCATGACTGTGAAGCCCATGGGACTGTGATCTGCTTTCTTCATGGTACAGGATCCATTGACTTTAATTGCAACTTCTGTGTTCAATGGAATGTCTGAAGGGCTATAGCTTTATTATTTTTATTTTATTAAAAATATTTAGAGCATGTTTTATTCTTTATCCATAACAAAAATGCCTGCTTGATACGGCTGGAAGTCAGTATGTCAATGGTATAATTAGTAGTGGCATTCTTTTTTTTTTTTTTTTTTTTAAGAACAAAGATGTAAAGTCGACTGATGAGCTTTCTTGTAGAGTAAAAATGAAGAGTGATATAAGACAGCTAGACTGGGGGATAAAAAGAATTTCAAGATTTTGAGTTGAATATCTTAAAAGGTGGAGAGAAGAGGGAAGTTAAAACCTCGGGGGGGACAACTGTAGGAATGATCATGGGATATTAAAAATGTGGTTCGAAGACAAATACTAAAGAAAGGATAGAGGAGAAACCTAGGAACTGTGCAAAGATGTTGATATGAGGAGCCTGCCAATATACTGAGCCCTAAAGCAACAACCACTGTAGGGATGAGGGGAGGATAAATTATCAGTGTTAACTGGCAATGGGTAAACTCATGGTGATGTGTAGTCACATAACTTGAAAATTAAGTGTAAAAATATAAAATGTTCTTTTTATTTTTTTTCAGCAAACTGAGAGAAAACAAGAAAACAGCAGAATTGATTAAAACTGCCAACCTTCTCTTTAATTCCTTTGAGCCTTATTATATGTGGGATTACATTGCTCGTTGGTTTGAAGAATGTTGTAGGTAAGTTATAATACTTAATCTCTGTATGTGTAAACTTGAAGTTGACTTTGGTTTTATAAGCTTTTTTCCTTCAAAGAAGTTATTCTAATGTGATCATTTAGTCTGTAAGTCTTTTTCTTCCCCATCCCTTTAACTTTGATCTTTTGGCCAATTTCAATCAAATGTGATTGGTGGTCTCAGCAATGTGAGTTCTCACAAGCTCAGTGTCTGGGTAAAATCAAGGGATAGAATTAGCACTTCTGCTGAAGGGAAGACTCCAGAGTGATCTCAAAGCTAGTTTGTTTTGTTCTGTCTGTCCAGTACAGGATTACTCATTGGGCATCTTGCAAACCCATCAGCTTTACCAAAAGTGACTTGTGGAATGTGTTATCTTTTGCCCCGCTCTTTTAGGGAAGAAAAAGTGTGGGAATCCTGTACATGGCAAGATGCTACGGGAGTGACATAGTAAATAAGGGACAACTGAAAATATTAATGGGAGGCAGGGGGACCAAGGGACCACAGGGGACTGGGGGTTATTGCTGTGGCAAGGGATAGATGATGTAGAGATTTCAAATGAAAATTGTAGACTTTTTTGTTACTTATGGAATAGGATCATAATGTATTTGGACACTGTATTTGGACATAAGTTGTCTATGAGCCAACAGTGTGCTCATAAGTAAAGAAAACTGTCTTGAGCTACATTAGGGGAGTGTGGTCAGCAGGGGAAAGGAAGTTATTTTTCCTTTCACTTAGTGTTTCTAAGGTCACATGTAGAATATTGTGTCCAGCTTTGGGCACTCCGCTTAAGGACAAGTGTTGAAAAACTGAAGAGACTCTAGTAGAGGACTGCTAAGATTGTCAGAGTCATAGGACTCTGCCTGGGAGGTTGAAGTAGGTGAGTTTGGTTTAGCTTGGCAAAGAGCGGGCTCGAATAGCAGCCTATGACTTCCTGAAGGCCATTTACAAACTTGACAAAGCCATACTTTTGGTAATGGCTGACAGTAAGACAAGAGACAGCAACAACAACTGTTGACTCAGGGGTTCAGGTTGGACTTTTGGGAAAGCTTTGCTAGGAACAGTGGAACAGGTTCCCAGGAAGGCTGTGGAGCTTCTTTGAGAGATTTCCAGGACTCTGCTAGACAAAACTGCATATGAATTTATCTTGTGGTGTTAACAGTCTGCTCAGTGTGAGACATTGGACTAGATGAAATCCCTTCCAACATGTCTGTGACTTAATTTTTGTGTATTGGACTGAACTGCTAAAGTAAAAAAGCAGTCTACAACCAACTAACAAGCAGATGAGAATTTCTCTATGTATAAGTAGATGTTACTGTAAGCATGGATACCAAATCGTCTTATTAATAAATAAATGGAATCTAGAGAATGTTTTTTTTTCCTGCAGGAGCTGCTGTGTTATGTAAGTTATTGTCTTCCTGTTTTAAAAGATACACCATTAAGTGAAACATAACTTAAATTCACGGTTTGAAATCAACTGCTTATCTTTATATCATCTAGTCTGTTAAATCACAGTTATTACTTTTAAAGTGATATAGATATCCCTCTGAATTTCTTAAGCTTTTTCTAATAGTTTTCCCCCACTAAAAATTAAAAATAAGGGGTTTTATGTCTAGTGTTTTCTTCTATCTAAGTATCACTCATTGCTGTTAAGCCTTCTCTCAAAGCTATGTTTGATAAGGGGCTCAGTGAGTTGAACTCAAGTAATCCTTTATGAGGTATTACAGTTTAACAAATCTGTGAGTAATTTATGAAATGGTAAAACTTCTTAGGTGGGAGCATAGACTGTGAAAAAGAGTTTATATTATGACTTAGACAAAGGGACCATTTCGCAGAACTGTAAAACAGGTTCTAGTTTTATGAACAGTTATCTGTTGTTAGAGAGATACAGTAACCCAATGGAGGTCTAGGTTAAGTAGGGTGCTACTTTTAAATTGCATTCTGTCAGTAACCTACATTTGAAATATTGATTTTTTTTTTTTTAAATATTTTTAAATCTTTTGATAAATACTTACTGTCACTGTTTCAGACTTGGTTTCTGTAATGCTTTTTTATTTCAAATAAATCATTTTATCAGTCCTGGCATATATGTTCATGAACCCTTCCAAAACAGAGGGAAAGGGTTAGTGTAACTAACTATTGCTGAAAATGTGACGCTGCCCTCACCACCACCCCCAGCAGAATAAATGAATTGGAGAAATGAAATATTATTCTTTTGTTCATATCCTTTGCTTATAACGTTGTCACATTGCAACATGATTTCACAAGGGAATTTGTGTTCCGTCTTAATTCACTCAGAAATAAAACTCATCAGCTTATGAATTCCTGTCAATAGTAAAACAATGCAGTCAGCTGAAGTTAAAGTGAACATTTAGAAGAGCTTGTTTTGTTTTCCTCTTGCAGAGCTTTAAAGCTTCACAGGCCTTTTATGTCACTTTTGGTTGTCTTTATCTTAAGTGCTTAATGCCTTGGGTTTAGATCTCTTCCAAGTTACTGTGCTTCCAGTAACACTATCCCTTAATTCTATTATTGGTGCCCATGCTCATACTAATAAATATTGCTGTATATAGTGGAGTCACAAATGCAATTTTCTGTAGCCTGAATTTCCTATTTTGTGAATGAAGACTGGTTTACAGGGAAAGGCTGGTTGCTGCTTTTTCTGAAAGCATGCAGTGGGGCCAAATGAGCTTCTTAACAGTAAAATGAGAAGTTGCTTACTTGTTTATAGAGATTTTCCCTGATGTGTACAGTTCTGCATTAAGTTACGGAAACATGGTCAATGTAAGGGTGAGGGGGGAAAAATGTCGTGAAACCATATTTGAATTTTGCAGGAGGACATTACATGCCAGACTTCAAACTGGGCCTGGAGGTGGTAGTGAGCAATCTGAGTTACCCCTGACAAATTTCTGCTTGTTAGTGGATTTTTTGTTGGATATAGTTTCTTTGGTAAGAATTGCTTTATTTGTTGCTAATACTGGGATTCTGTATATTTATAGTCTACAGAAAAACTGTATCTGCTTTATTAATTGTTTTTCCTGAAAATATATTCCCATAAATTGGTGGACACCTTTAGAAGAAGTTTTGGGTTCGTTATATGATTCTTGATAGACTGGCTGGATATAACCAAAGTGTGTTTTGTGATGCTTACACCTGAAAATTTTTGTCTGTCCTTGATTTCTTTTCTCTAATACTACACTGTATTCATTACAAGTATAATCTTTTGTAGTTTGATATGCTAGTTGAGATGTGCAACTTTCTTTTAAGGCTCTCTTAAATATCATAATATGATATATCTTCTCTTTCTGTTGGCATTGCTTAATGTAGCAAAGACTGTTGGAACTGTTTTTTCTATACCTGTCTTTCCTCAATTCTTTGCTTTCTCATTTCAAAGCCTACTAGAAGTATGAGAGTGCTGTGTCAGGTATGGCAATCAGCCTGTTTTCCCTTTAGTTTTCAATAATTTGTTTATCTTTCATTCTTAAACTTTTATATTAAGGTTATTAAAATAATAGTAGTAGCATTCTTTAGCCTCATAGTTATCTTTTGTAATGTGTTTGTTCTGTAATGAACAAGATGTAAAATTCTGCAAAAGAGCTAAATAGATTTCTGTTTATTGGTTATCCAACTGTAAAGTTAATTTTGTAAACTTTAAGTAAAGCATGTATTTCTTGGATATTAAGATATTAATTTTCCTTTTTCCATGTTCTGTATGTCTAAGAACACAGTTAAGCAAATGATAGGTACCACTGTTATAGAAGATAACTTTCAGGCTGAATTTAGCATTACAATTAATGAGTTTTACTTTTACTTTGTTAGGAGACTTACATTGAAATACAGACAGAACACTTGCCTCAGCTGTTGCTCAGGATGATTTCTGCATTGACGAGCCATCTTCATACTTTGCACTTGTCCGAGCTTACTGATTCTCTCAGACTCTGCTCAAAGATCCTTAGTAAGGTTCAACCTCCATTGCTAGCTGCTGGTACAGATGGTATCCTGCAACTTCCTAGTGGACACAGCAGCTCCATCAAAGAATGGGAAAATAAAAAGGTAACTGATTATGTTTTGCAGTACTGTGTAAAAAGGAAAAGAGGGCTAAGTCTGTGCTGAGCCACCTACGAGTCTTTGATTTGACTTAGTTTAATATACAACAATGTGTGTGAAACCTGGATCATCAAAAGAAATTATAATTGTGCACTGCATTGTGGTAAAAGGCCTTGATTCATAAGGGTTTTTATCTAGATTTAATATTATAAATGTGTAAATCACTTCAGAATCGGGTCCTAAGAATGAAATAATCAACAAAGACTTGAAGTTGTAATGCACTTCAGTAGTCTGATAATGTAGAATAACTGGACTCAAAAGCATTCTCCATTTTGGTTACTTATCAGGCATATGTAAATTCTCCTCTCACTCAATTTATGTACATCAGATTAACACCCATCAGTTATTTTACTGTCAATGTTAAGTTCTTAGAATCATTTAATAAAGAAATAGAAGCAAAACCAGCCAGCAACTCTTTCTCTTTTAACATCGTCTAGTTTGGTCTACTCAACCATGGCTCTGTATGGTACGTTAAGTGACGTGCCCCAAAATCCTTGTTCTCCAGCTGAAGAAACTAGAGGAACATCATAGAATAATTTAGTTTGAAAGTGACAGTTGCAGGTCACTGCTCAAAGCAGGGCTGATTTCAAAGCTTAAAATTTAAAGCTACGTCAGATCACTCAGGTTCATATCCAGCTTAGTTTTGTATATCTCCAAGGATGAACATTCCACAACTTCTCTGTACAGCTTGTTTGTTTGCACTGTGTTATTTAATCAGAATTTCTACTGTTGCAGCTTGTGTTCGTTGCCACTTGTTCTCACTGTGGATTTCTGAGCATGCCTCCATCTTTTCAACTACCTAATGGGAAGTCACAGACTGCAATGAAGACACCTTCTCACCCTCTACAACTCTTTAGCATTCTTTTTTTTAAGACTAAGCAAATCCAACTCTGAGCTTTCCTTCTGTGTCAGGTGCTCCTGTGGTGGCCCTCCACTGGACTTACTCAGTGCATCAATGTTTGTTTTGTACTAATGAGTGCAAACTTGGGCACAGTATTCCAGATGTGGTCTTAAAACTGCTGAGCAGAGGGGCCTAATCACTTCCCTTGACTGGCTGGCTATACTTTTCTTTGGTTGGCCTTCTTCATTGGAAGGCTCTACTGCTGGCTCGTGTTCACATTGTCCATTAGGACTCCAACATCTTTTTATCAGGATCCTATTCTTATTCTTTCTAGCCAGCTGATACCCGCCTGGTTTTGTTCTTCTGCTTTTTCTTTTTTTTTTTTTTTTTTTTTTTTAAAGACTGTTTTAATTGAATAATGTTGCCCTTTGAACCTTCAACAGCCTTTATCTTTCAATTACAACAGACTTACACGTAGCCATGGCTTCTGTTAAAGAGAGACAGTGAAATTAATTACCATGTTTCTGATGTCTTTTATAAGACAGGGTCACCCTTTATGTCTTTCCAAGCTTTTTAGTACATATTAACGCAGAAGACAGTGAAAGCTATTTCCAAAAAAATTTTAATTTTTACTCCATCTCTGGTAAAGCAAGATGTAATTTACCTTATATAATGAAATCTCTGGTTTTTATTATTCATTAAAAAGTTATTCAGATTTTTAGATTATGCTCAAATTCTGTATTTAATACAGCTAGTGATTAGGCTGTCAGACAACAAGGCAATTTCTGGGCCTGTTGGATCTCGGGCATCATCTGCCGTTGCTGGAAAGATAGCTAGATGAGAAGTATGTAGACATGTTCTTTACCTGCATTTACTCCCACTGATCCATGCATTTCTGTTCAAGTTGTACTCTATTCACCTCACATTCTCACCAGGAAGCAGAGACCGTGCTACCAGTTACAAACAAGGCTATAAGGGGTTAGAGCAGCGCAGAAAGCCGCTCTGGATTCTTTTTGAGTAGAAATCATTCATCAGGTTTCTGCCTATTCTGAACTTATGAGGAATTAAAGCTCACAATGGGTCATGAAGAACTGTTGTTGCTGAAGCAACCCTTTTTTCTTGTTTCTAGGAGGTGAATTTTTTTCATTCTAGTTGCAAATGGTTAGTAGTTATTAAATGAAAGTTTATTTCTTCTTATGTAATTATAACTTTGTATTTGAAAGATGTCCCCAACTTCCAAATCTTGGGATTGGTCTATAAAAGCAAAGATGCTAGTTATTTAAAGTTGTACCATATATACAGCTATGAATTAAGATTCCATCCACATTTAACAGACAAATTCTTAAATCAAAGAGCATAACTTTTACTGACAAATTGAGCTAGCTTTGTTAGTATAAATGCAGAAGTGGGAAAATTGTTTTTTAGGTTATGAAAGATTTTATTCTTAATTTACAGCTCTACAGTTCACTCTTTTTAAGGTGTTTTTGACAACTTATAGTTGTAATGTTAAATGACACTGATCCTGCCTTCCTAATGAGACAAAACTTTGTTATGGTTCTTTTATCAGTAATATATATAGACAATTATTAGGTTAAAGTAACTTAATATCTAGTGTGATTATGTACTTCTACAGTGGGAACTTCAAAAGCATGATCAGAGAAGTCTATACTTTTTCCTAATCTCTCAAGTCTTCCCATTCTTCTTGGCTGCCATCTCTTTGTCTCCTTTGCCTGCAGGCATTTTTTACTCCTTTATGACTACAGCAGTTTCTGATTAACAGATAAATATCTTGTCCTTTTGTAGAACATGATAAAATCTAAAGTATTAGAAGAATCTTGCTAGCTAAAGTGACCATAAGCGACATAGTTCAATGTCCTGCTTCCTACTGGAACTGAGGGGTTTTCTTTTGATGTATGAATATTTTGGTTTATGATGCTGTATAAATTAATAATACCTGTGCCTATGCATTTCAGCATTCTGTCAAAAAATAGACATGATTATTATATGAATAAAATGTTAAAAGCAATAATATTTGAAGTATTTTACTTGATAAGCAATGGTGGGGATTTTTATCGTTAGCTTGGTCTGGCAAGCTTACTGAAACACCAAACATCATTTTGCATAAAATGTATTTATATGAATAGATTTAAAACTGTGGAATAAAATTGTTGCTTTCAAGGAGAAGCAAATACATATTTTCTCACTAGTACCTAATTAACCTATTTTGAACAATCATTAAACTTTTATCTCACTCAGGTGCCATCAGTTTCACTTGAAAATCCTAATGATGTATTTGAAGATAGTGAAAATCCTCCAAGCAGTCGATCATCAGAAAGTGGATTCACTGAGTTTGTACAATACCAGGCAGATACAACTGATGACATTGATCGAGCACTGAATGAAGGTCACAGTGCGCCTGGCATTCCTATTATTGGTAGCACATCCTCAGAGACTGAGACAGCCTCAACTGTGGGATCTGAGGAAACCATTGTGCAGCCTCCTTCCATAATGATGCAGGGGACAGCAACTCGAAGTGGGAAAACTATCCAAAAGACTGCAATGCAGTGCTGTTTGGAGTATGTCCAGCAGTTTTTAACCAGATTTATCAACCTGTATATCATTCAGAGTAATTCCTTGTCTCAGCCCTTAGGGGCAGAGCTTCCAGTAGACCCCACTAGAGAGCAAGGACAGACCACAAAATGGGACCGAGAACCACAAGTTGATGCTAAGGTGAAGAAAACAAACAAGAAAAAAACACCAAAAGAATACCTTCCTGCCTTTATTGCTGCTTGTCAGCTGTATCTTGAATGTTCCAGCTTTCCCGTTTACATTGCTGAAGGAAACCGTACTTCAGAATTACATCCTGGGAAGCCTGAAGTTGGTAAGATGCATTCTTTTTTTTTTTTTCTTTTTTTTCCTTTATCCCCACCCGCCCCCCCACCCCCCCAAATAAAGTAATAGTGTTCGTGCTTTGTGTGTATTGCTGTTTGCTGTTCCTTTCAGAAATGTAAGTTTCCTTCTGTATCAATTGGCTTGTTTTTTGGAAAAGAAACTATTTTTTCAGGGATTTTAAGAATATTGCTGGCATGGGATTTGACACTAATTAATATTGGGGTGACAAATATAAATTATGCAAACTAAAGCCTGAGAGTAGAGTCTAGATTTTCAGATGTTCCTGTACTGTATGGATCCACAATTTTTTCTTTGTCATATTTTGTAATAGCCACAGCTGACATCAACTATGTTTTTAGCTTATTTTGGATTGATGTGCACATTGATCACTTTGTGCAATACATGGAAATTATAAGCTTCTGTCCAATATAAATCATACCAGATAGGAAATTAATTATTTTTACTTAGCTACTATTAAAGGAACAGTTCTTGCAAACAATTCTAGCTACAGTTGCATTAGAAAAGAAAAGAAAAATGGTGGGGGTTGTGAAATATGAATGTGTTCACAGATAGGTGAACACTGAAATACAGAAATGTGATTAAAATGTTGACAGTTGTGTATTACTGTAAAATGTGACATTTTAGATAGACAATCCTTTGTAAAGTTTGTGAAGTCTTCAATTTTGGTTCCACTTCTGATCTGTAGCTTGAGAGTTGCTGCCTTAAAATGGTATCATGCTGGATATACTTGTAGCGTGTAAGAAATAGTTACAATAATTTTGACTGCTGTCACAGTTGTCCTCTGTGATTTTATTCTTTCTAGGGAACTTCATGGTTGCAGTTTTTTGTTCTTATCCACAACTTTCAAAATCTATTGAGACTAAGCAGTGGGCACTGCTTGGAGACGAATAGCTTTTTGGCTTTTGGAAACAAGCATGTTAATTTAACATGATTTGCTTCTTCTATTCCTGTGTTCTTTAAGATGTGTTGTGTATGACTTCACTATATAACCAGGAGCAGGGCGTGTCTGACTTCAAGGTCCAGAGGTATCAAATATTTATGTCAGTTGAAGGCAACTTGGTTACAGCTGTTCATTAATTAAGGGTAATGCAATGCTAAAAGGAATGCTGCCTACTCTAAAGCAGAAAGCCTGTAGAGCTTGAGTAGTATGTGCTTCGCATGAAGGCAGAGATTCGAAGAATCCTTTTCACTTTGTGAAATGTTTTGGTTTTGCTCTTTCTTTCATCATCTGAACTTCCCGTTTGTGATGTTGCATTTGCAGTCTAATAAATAGTGTGACTTTGAGAACTAAGCATAAATTGTAAGTGGTTGGAATCAAGGGGAAGGATTTTGTTTCAGATGTAAACATCTGTTGTACGGAATGGCAGGGCAGATGGGAATAGTGATGGGAATGGGGCTGCATAGCTGTCCCAGGAATCCTGCTTCCTGTAACAGGGAATGCTGGTGGAACACAGAATGGAGAATGGGAGAAGGTAGTTACCATAATTCACACCAGCCTTTTCTTCATCTATTGATATGTTTTCCTACTGCTGAAGAGGCTGTTTTTATTGAAGGGTTCCTAAATATGGAACATGTTTGTGATGGGTTGCATTAGTGATGTGACTCAATTGCCTCTAATCAATGGTGAGAGTCATCAGTCAGTTTATTTGAAGGAGCCAAATTAATCTGGTATTGATAGAACATAATTGTGCTTAAATTTTGCTGTAGGCTTAATTTCTCAGATAAATGAGTGCTATTTTTAATTGAAGAAATTAAAAAGGGAACTGAGTCAAGCTTAGAATAATGTTTATATATGTAAACTCGAGAACATTATGTGGAATTGTAAGGTATATTTAGGCTCTAATTTACATTGCAAAATTAACTATTGTGGATATAAATTAGAAATTGCATCTTCCTTCTCTTAATTCTAAATAGATGCTCTGTTTGTGCCTATTAAAAAACACTTCTTCGCTTCTGTCTGATTCTAGAAGCATTTGCCTATTTTAGGAACAGGACCAATAGAGTCCTTTTGAAGTTTTAAGAAAAATTACTTTGGTTCCTGTAAAATAGAAGGGTTTGTTATTTGCTTGGAGAATTGAGCGTGAACATCAGAGAAAGACGCTTGCATTGTCAGGCCAGTGCATGGCATTAAGTCAGGGGATGGTAAGAAGGGGAAAACAATCGCCTACGGTGAAAGTAGAGTATGATTTAATAGGATCAAGTTTTTATCACCTAAACTGTCAATTTTCACAGGTACTTTTACTTTTAAAGTGTTGCCAGGAAAATCTCTATATTTTTGTCCGTTTAAACTTAGTTTCTATGCATAAAAATAAATAAATCTGTATATATATATTTTGTAATACCTATATAATATAAAATATATATAATATTTTTATATCTATAAAAAATACTATGGAGTTATTCTGGATTACAAACTGCAACGTTAAGACTTGATTGCTGGTCAAGAATTTCCTGAAGGAGGAAAATGAATGAAAGGATGTGGAAACTCATAGAAGTCCAGTTATGTCTAAAGCATGAAATCATCTGGATGCAATTCCATAAAATTTATTTTTCTCTTCCTTGTTCATATTTTCCTATTTATTTTTGGTTACTTAATGTTTGAAGTGATAGTGTATTGCATTCTTAATTAGCTTATTTAAAAGATAGAGATACATCAAGAAGTATCTTTCTCCTGCATACATTACATTTTTCTAAACCTGTGCAACAGGCAGATTGAAATATGAACAACAAAGGACAATTGTACGTATAGTAATGGGCTATAAGAGGAAAAATTTATAACATTTGAAATTGTTAAATGGATGTATCATCTGTGATTTTTATTTCAGACTGTGAACAAGTACAGCCTCCACTGTGGCTACAGACTTTAATGAATGCTTGCAAGCAAGCAAGTGATTTCAGTGTTCAGGGTGTTACTATTTCCCTTGTGATGGACTTGGTTGGATTGACTCAATCAGTTGCTCTCGTCACTGGAGAAAATCTGAACAGTGTGGAAACTGCTCAACCTCTTAGCCCTAACCAGGGAAGAGTGGCAGTGGTCATCAGACCTCCTCTTACTCAAGGCAATCTGAGATACATGGCTGAAAAGACAGATTTCTTCAAGGTAAAATGCAGTATCTCGCTGATGTTTTCTTTAGACTTCTTTTTCTGGCTGATGATGACTGTCAGTCTTGGCTACTTTATCATCCTTAGTGTAGTAAACATAATTTTCTTGCTGAGTATTTTGATAACAGTTGTAATAACCTGTGTTAGACTCCAAGTGAAAACACATAGTAAGCTTTCCCACTGTGATTGTCTTACTGACTGCTTGGGTGAAAATCATTGTTTGAATGAATGTTTTTAAATCGTAGATAAAACCTGATTTAATAGTATCATTAATTAGCAAAGGTATGAAACCGAGATATGCGTAGTGTAGGACTTTGGTAAACTACAGTCTCTGCATTTGTGTAATTTATGTAAGAAATCATCTACAAAAGATAATCAGCAACAGGGTATATTACGTAGTTCATTATATTTTAACACAACTTTTTTTCTGGAGGTGCCTGTGAGTCCTGACTCCTAACAGGAATTTTTATGTAGTAAGTTATTGCAGTGTTTCAACTGCATAGAGCTCAACGTAGTCAAGAGCAAAACAAGGCATGATACTCACTCACTTGTCTCTCTTGCAACTTTTATTTTCATGTACAAAGCATATAGCTTTAACTCTTTGGGACCAGTTGGGTGATGGAACTCCACAGCATCATCAGAAGAGTGTGGAGCTCTTCTACCAGCTGCACAACCTTGTTCCATCTTCTAGCATTTGTGAAGATGTTATTAGTCAGCAGCTGACTCACAGAGACAAGGCAAGTTGTTCGTATATTTACTATTTACTAAAATATTTATTTACTAAAATATGACTTAAGTATACGTTTCTAACTGTAGAAATATATTTAGAAAAAGGACTTGGTGCCTCAGAGGAGGGCATAAGTAACTTCAGTATCGAAAAAATGTTGCCTTACACTAATTGTTTCAAATATTAAAAATACTGTTATCTTGCATACAGAACATCAGATTTGTCCACCCTCTGACACTGCCTCCCTCTTTCCTGTATTCCCACTCACAAGAAACCTTAACCTTATGTTTGTAGTAGTTGAGCCCTATTTTCATGACGTCTTGGTGTTTCACAAATCTATGAAAAGTGTTTGTAATGGTAGTAATTGAATATAGATTTTCTGCATTCCATTCCAGTTGTCCTAATTGTTCTTCTTTCCACGTACAGCACCATCAAATTTAAGCACACTTTCTTTTGCTGTGTCTTAACCAACTGTAGTTCAGTCTTCTGGTGTGCTCCCTCCTGTTTCAACTAATTCTTGCATCTTGTCTAATAATTTGTACTAATACAGCATCTAGACTTTCTGCTTCCTTTCTTCCCCAGAACGTGGAGAAGGAGCAACAGTCAAGTTGTCATTGTTACATCTCTGTTGCTTTTCTTGATGGTGGGGTTGGATTGCGTCTTTCTTGAAACAGTCATGTGTGGTCCCTTTTATCTTTAGATCCTTTTTTCTCTTTTCTCTCTCCCTCTCAGCTGATATGTCCTTCGTGTCTTTCTCTTTGTGTCTCTGTTTTTTACAGTTTGAGATCTGTTTTCAATTCCTTTCCCTTTCTGTGAGACACATCCTTATGAGTCCGCTGCATTTGATATTACTAATTTGCTGCTTCAGCCTTAGTTCCCTTTCTCTTTTAAGCAGCAGTGAATTTGGGTTGTTTGTTTTTTTTTTTTGTCTTTCTGACCACTTATGTATTATCTGATTCTGCCTCTTTTTGTAAGAGTTAATGTAAATGTAAGACAAAAGAGCGGCTTGTAATTAATAAGATCTTATTTTATTTCCAGGTCCCAAGAGCTTTGCTGTGTATTTCTGAGCTCCATCTTCTGACACTTGTCTCATTTAATTATTTCCAGCTAAAGTGTTTCTGTGAGATTCTTTTCCCCTGTTGGGAAGCAGGGGAATTGCAATAATTGGATACTTTTGATGAAGAGGCTTCTGTAGATTCTTCTCCAATCTCATAAGGCCCCTCACTTCTCTAGTTATTTGTCCTTAAAAGATTTTAATTCTGAGTATTTCTGCCATGTTTGCCAGTTCTAGAGGGCAACGAATAAACTGCTCTAACAGTAATTGCCAGTTTTCTGTGCATCTGTGTCTTTGTGGGCAATGCATTTGCCTACTCTGCTCTGACTGATATGGCAGCTGGGTTGTGACTTGTCTGTGCATTTCTTCACAGTATGCTGCTGAGGCTACTCTTTTCTTGAAGGTCTTTACTTTCTATCTCTGTCTCAGGTCAAAAGCCATGGACTATAATTTAAGCAGAACCACTCAAGTGATCAGAGAGCTGCTTCTTTGTCTCTGATAACATTGTTTGGTGTCTTGTTATTACTTCGTCACTTGTCCTGTCTTCTATTCTGCTACCACAGGTTGTAATGTTTTCTCATGACTCAACTTGGTGGATTTCTCCCATTCTTTATTGCTGCTTAAAGGTCTCTTATCTCTCTGCTGGCTGTTTTTTTAGAGATGATCTTGACTATCCTGTTGATTACTTCTGTTTTGCTATCAGTTTAGCTAATGCAAGTAGTATTTTCAAAATCTATTGAAACCAGCAGGTATTCAGATTGTTGACGAACAGTGTTTCTTTTAGGTCTGTGATGAGCCTCTGTAGTTTCATGCTGGACAAAGGGAGCTTTTGAGCATTCAGCAACAGACTTGTGTAGGAGACTTTATCTCTTATCAAAAGTTATGTTCTGCTTCCCAACACAGAAAGCGCACGCTTAGCTTTTCCTATTGTTAGTAGGAGTTCTACTTATGACAGGTACTCTATCATGGTTTTTTCCCCCACCCCACCCTAGGAATTTGTTTCAAATAGAGGCTGTCAATTTGACATTTGAGTTGAGGCCTTCGTAGTGCTTTAAATTTTAGATATATGAACTGTTTTCACAGCCCAAACAGAATGAATTGTAGGGAGTTACTTGGTTACATGTTCTGGCGACTCATGGTTGTGTGATTTCAGAAGCAGTTACCCTTTTGCCTTTCTACTAGAGAGTAGCCAGGTCAACAAAAGTGAATGTGAGCCAGTCTGTACGTCACTGCAGTTCACAGCTTGGCATATTGATAAAACTGCCAATGATTTATAGTTTCACTAATTAGTGTGGTCTGTGAACTGCTGTGACTGTGGATGTGGTACTCACTCATTTCTGCCAACCTTACTGTGAAAACAGGAATTTCTTACATTTTCCCAGCATGGATTGCAAGGGCTCACATGGAGTCATCTGTATGTGTTTGAGAATTGGTATTTTCAGTGTTTATTCAGCAGATGTTAGTGAACTGTTTTGTGTAACTGTATATATTTAGCAGCAGTGTTGTGTTGTTTTTTTTTTTTCCTATGAGAAGCATATTTTTTCTAACTATATGTGATGCTTGCTTTACTTTCCAGAATGCTGCTGTTTCTCTTGGTTTTGGTGTGGTGGGTTTTTTGGGGGTTTAGGGTTTTTTTGTTTGTTTTTTTTTGTTTGTTTGTTTTGTTGTTTTTTTTTAGTTTACATCTGATGTGATCTGTCTTATGTCCTTTCTGTAATTTTCAGATTTTATAGCTTTTACTTTAAGTTTTCATTATTGTGGCAGATATTGGTTGTATGAGCTGTTGCAAAGCTTCTTAAGCTGTATGTTGTAAATTAAGTCTGGAAGTATGCCAGGTTGTCACAGTGGTATTAACAGTTTCTAGTTTGGTCTCATTTTGATTAAATATACCTAATGTTCATTCCCTGTAAGCATATATTTTAAGAACAAAGAAGTGAAAACCTTCATCCTCTTGTCTCTGCTTATCATCTAGTAATTTAGCTTAAGCCCTGGTTGTATTTGAAAGTAATTTTGATGCTTTATTCAGTATAACCACGCTGATTGCTGTGCTTTGTTTGTTCACCCCTGCAACTGATTAGTAGCTTCCTTGTGTCTTGGGTAAAGCTGTTTTTAATAGATGTACCTGTGTATTCATACCACAGCATGGTATTTACTATTGTTTACAGCCTTGCTGGAATAACTTTGTCTTGATCAGCCACAGTAAAGAGATAAAGGCATAAAAATTTTTACTTTAATACCATTTTTACCATTAAGTATTCTACATGTTATTATTAGTAGTTATTTGGGCAGTAAGAATGTCCTATTTGTCCCAATAAAACTCTAAGTTTCAGAGAAAAATTTGGCATGTTAGTGATGAACTCTATCTACATCATATCTAGCTAGAGAATTCTTATGTCTGTTTCTAGCCAATTTATTTTCATTCCCTTGTGTCCATGGGTACTGTGTTTAATCCTATCATTACAGACACTATCTCTAAAAATTTCTCTTCTTTCTCTTCCTCTTCTCTCTGCCTCTGTATGCTTGAGCTTTCATATTGAAAAGCTTGCATGTTTCGTCCTTCTATCTCTTCATGTTCTCTTCTAGTGCCTTGATACATATAGATAAACTCACTGAAAACAGCGCTGTGCAACTTGTGGGAGTAAAATAAGTATTGTACAAGCTATCACATTAAATGTTTAAAACTCTTTCAAGCTAAACTTGATCAAAGATCAAGATGGGCGAGAATCCTTTCATATTACTAAATTGTTCACAGAGACCTATTGTTGCCTATTACTGTTTTTAATGATAGAAAATAAGATTTGAATGCATAGTCAAAGTTAACTTTAATAATTTCATTATATCTTTAAGCTGCTGTATACCTCTTTTTTTTCCCAGTTCTTATCAGAGGCTGTTATATTCTGGTAGATCTAACTTATAATTTGGTCCACAGAAAGTAAGAATGGAAGCTCATGCAAAGTTTGCAGTACTATGGCATCTCACCCGTGACCTTCATATTAACAAGTCTTCTTCCTTTGGCCGTACCTTTGACAGGTTGGTGATTGCAAGATGATTCCATTTAAATAATTTTTATTTCAAAATCTTTAACTACATTACAGTGGCAGCATAAAATGTTTAGAAATTGAAGAACTACAATGTAACTGAGAGCAAGGAAGGAGAACAAGAAATGAATTTGTGTTAGACAAAATTGTTTTCACATGATGATTATGTAAGCTGTAAATTTTTCTGGTAAAGCTGTAAACAGTAGGACAGGAATGGTCATGTGATTCTTTGACTATCATTGTTGTTGAAATATTTGTGTGTATTGAACATAGCATCTGAGTTCTCGCTGTGATTTGGTAAAAACAAAAGCAGGAGAGAGAAATCAACCCAGAAGTGAATTATTTGAAAATGGAAAGTAACAGTAAAGCAAGAAAACTTTAAAACAAAATTGCAAGTAAGCACTAAGATACAAGAGTTCTTTTGTTTAATCTGTGTGTTTTGCGTAAGATGTCATTTATGGCAAGCAGCAGAGGATTTCTGTTTTGTGTTCTGGTATCAGACTACATTCTTAGAAAAAACTGAATGATCCAGACTCTAAACTAGTCTTGTCATCCTCAGCTAGCACAAATGTTATGGAAAAGTGCTTATTTAAACTTCCTAATGTATACTTAGCCAAGGAAGCAGAGTAAGAAGTTAATTCTTTGGCTTGATACTCTCACTCATTTCAGGAGTGGTGATAAATTCTGTACATACAGCTTATGAATGTGTACCACTGGAGGATGTAAAAGAGTTGATAAAATTCAGTCCAGTGTGTATATATATATATTTTCCAAGTCTGGAAAGGATTCTAAAGGCTAAAACTATTAAAATAAGAGAATAATGATAATAGGGAGTGCGTAACTGTCAAATGCATTACTCCTCTCTTCTTCAAGAAAAGATCTTTGAATAAGTTATTGTCTCTTTTCCATGCATCTGGGTGAATTGGCTTTTAAAGTTTTATATTTTTGTACTGCAGTACCACTTAGTAGGCAACCAAAGCTTGTTATGCCAGTTAGACGTACAAGTACTTGAACTGACTATACAACTAGTACTCTTAGAGCACCTATCTTAACTAATTTTATTACTAGCTTTTCCTGGCCATTTCTTCATTAGGCTAGACTAAAATATAGAACTTCAGGTTGCAAAGTTTTGATTCCAAATAAAATACTGTTTTACATGGAGAAGACACTGGAGTATATACAAACATGTTAAAATTTATCATATATTAGATTAAAATGGGATTATTCTGTGGGTAGTATAAAATATATGCTAGGTTCATTCTTCTTTCTATTCTAGATCTTTGTTTATCATGCTGGACAGCCTTAATAGCTTGGATGGTTCTACATGGTCCGTGGGACAAGCCTGGTTAAATCAAGTGCTTCAAAGGCATGATATTGCAAGGGTTCTTGAACCTTTGCTCCTACTGCTTCTCCATCCGAAAACTCAGAGAGTTTCTGTTCAGCGAGTACAGGCTGAATGTTACTGGACTAAATCTCCCTATCACCCTGAGGAAGAAAATGAAAAACACTTTATGCAGAAGTTTAGCTGTGCTGATGGTATGTACACAAGAAGACTATAGGAAGTTCCTTATTTAATTTCTGTATTTGTTGTTTACATGCAACATTAAAAACATAAATTTTTGAGGGTAACTCACAAAACAAAATGCTGGAATAGGTACTTATAGGTGCATTTGTGCATGTTTTTCCTAATTCAAGTCTGGGTGTCCGAAGCATCATTGAAGTTTTATTGTTCTCAAATTAAGATGATATGGAAGTACTTTAACACAGAGCATTTTCTTATATCTTACTGAACTTCAGTAGAACTTAAAAATACGGCTTGAAGCTCAACCGAGAAATGAAATGCTTCTGTGAGTTAGGACTGCTGATGTGGGCCTGGCTGAAAACATACTGATAAGGTTTGACGGTGTTTGCATGTATTGTGTAATCTTAGTAACATACTGGTAATTCTCTTGTATGAAAACACAAGCAGATAAGACTGCATAAGGTTTCACAAGGGAATTATGTTGTTATGCTAAGGTCTACTGCTAAAGTAATCTTTCTTTGGTTATGTGAATGTATTGTTTGCATCTTAACATTATTTTTCTGCTGTAAAGTGCAAAGACACATTTACCATGCCTTTATAATTTGAAGTCTAAATAATAGTTTAAATTCTAAATTTTAATTCTGAATTCTTATTCTGAAGAATAAAATAATTTGTGTATAAAACTTTTTGTGTTTTTCTTTAAGCATTTTCCCATGTGCCTGTAAGCCAAGGACAACTTATTATACCTAAAGAAGGCAATGAAAAACAACTTGCTATGGATGAAATTGAGAACTTCAGCCTGACTGTCAACCCCCTGAGTGACAGGCTTTCCTTGTTAAGTACCAGCAGTGAGACCATACCAATGGTTGTGTCTGATTTTGACCTTCCTGACCATCAGGTTGAAATACTGCAGAGTTCTGACTCTGGCTGTTCTCAGTCATCTACCGGAGACAATATCAGTTATGAAGTGGAAACGGAAAGCCTGAGTGCTCAAGATAGTTCTCAGACTCTGAGAGAAGACTCACCTGATGAAATTGTGCAACAAGTGGTTACAGATCTTATATGCAAAGTTGTAAGTGGTCTTGGAGAAGAGGCTGAGCCAGTTAAACATAGTCTACACTCTGAGGATACTTTGTGTAAATTCAGTCCTTTGGATGACTCTGTAGAGGTGACAAAAAGTGAAGATCAAAATATTCAAAGTAGCCAGAGTAGTTTGCTTAGTAATGACAGCTCCCAATTGCTATCGGCCTCAACTGAGACTGGACTTGAGAGCTTAAGAGATGAAATTTCAAGAAATAACTCTTCACCCTGTATTGCAGAAAGCCAGCAATCCCTCTCTGATCTCACTCTTGCTTCCACTGAATCGAAGTCCAGAAAGCGAAGCCACAGTAGTATTCAGTTCAGCTTCAAAGGAAAGCTACCAGAAAAAATGTCTGAAAAAGAAACAATTGTTAAAGAGGCTGGTAAGCAACCAGGTGCAAAACCTAAGGTGAAAATAGCCAAAAAGAAAGATGAAGAGAAGAAGAAAGCACAAACAGAAAAGCTTAAACAAACAAACGTCTTCTTTAGTGATGGTCTTGATTTAGAAAACTGGTACAGTTGTGGAGAAGGAGAAATTTCAGAAATAGAAAGTGATGTGGGGTCCCCAGGAATGCGAAAATCTCCCAACTTTAATATCCATCCATTGTATCAACATGTGCTGCTTTATCTCCAGCTGTATGACTCTTCAAGGACATTATATGCTTTTTCTGCAATTAAAGCAATTCTGAAAACAAATCCTTCAGCTTTTGTAAGTGCTATCTCCACTACCAGTGTCAACAATGCATACACTCCTCAGCTTTCATTGCTCCAGAATCTTCTAGCCAGGCATCGAATATCTGTTATGGGCAAGGATTTCTATAGCCACATCCCAGTTGATTCTAACCATAACTTTCGGAGCTCTATGTACATAGAAATTCTTATCTCCTTGTGTTTATACTATATGCGGAGCCACTATCCAACTCATGTTAAAGTAACCTCACAAGATCTAATAGGAAACCGTAATATGCAAATGATGAGTATAGAAATTCTGACACTTCTCTTTGCTGAGTTGGCAAAAGTGATAGAAAGCTCTGCAAAGGGCTTTCCTAGTTTTATTTCAGACATGTTGTCGAAGTGCAAGGTTCAGAAAGTGATCCTGCATTGTCTGCTGTCTTCTATCTTCAGTGCACAGAAGTGGCACAGTGAAAAGATGGCTGGAAAAAACATAGTGGCTGTAGAAGAAGGTTTCTCTGAAGACAGCCTTATAAATTTTTCTGAAGATGAATTTGACAATGGTAGTACTCTGCAGTCACAGCTTTTAAAAGTCCTTCAACGACTGATTGTGTTGGAACACAGAGTAATGACTGTGCCTGAGGAAAATGAAACAGGCTTTGACTTTGTTATAACAGACTTGGAGCATATTGGTCCCCAGCAGCCGATGACTTCTCTTCAGTATTTACATTCCCAGCCAATAACCTGCCAAGGCATGTTTCTCTGCGCAGTGATACGAGCTTTACACCAGCACTGTGCCTGTAAAATGCATCCCCAGTGGATTGGCCTTATCACTTCTACGTTGCCTTACATGGGAAAAGTTCTTCAGAGGGTGGTTGTTTCAGTGACTCTTCAGCTCTGCAGGAATTTGGATAATTTAATTCAGCAGTATAAATATGAAACAGGATTATCTGATAATAGGTATGTGTATGTAGAGGTGTATAATCTTTTTAGGCAGATTTGATTGTGTTGTATTACTTTACAACCAGATTAACCAATTAAAAAAAAAAATAATAATGAATCTCTTATTTTAGGCCTCTCTGGATGGCATCAGTCACTCCCCCAGATATGGTTCTTACCTTATTAGAAGGGATCACAACAATAATTCATTACTGCCTCCTGGATCCATCTACGCAATATCACCAGGTAAACTTATCTGGGTGTCTGAGAGGTTCCTGTGCAGTACATGTTAAATTAAGGACTGTGATTATATTAACAGAATTGAAGATCTGACTGGGAAAAGTACCAAATATATTATCTTAGCTATAAGTATGGGTTTTTTTATTGATAATATACACATCTCAAACAGAAAATCAGTGTTCTACTAATTAGACTTTTAAGAGAATAATCTTAGATTTTTTGTTTAGGTTGGGGGAATTTTTTTTGTTCACCTGAAATAACTAAAGTAGGAATTCCTTAACTTTCAGACTTTTAAAATGCTACTTTTTAGAGCTGGCTTCATTTGTGGGACTTCCCAGACTGATGCCTATCCTGTTTCTGGCTGGACTGTGTTCATGTTGCAATATGTCAAAACATTCTCTTTCTTCTCCTTCTGTATATTTGCAATTTGTCTTTTTAACCAAGCTGTATTTTTAGATCTGATATTCTGAGCATAGTCTCTTTTAAAAATTTGTTCCAGAGCCTGCAAGAATTTTTTGCCCTGCTCTCTGCAATCTTGGTTTTGCTTTTTTTCTGTTGTTCTTACACACCTTTGCCTTCTGTTCATTTAAAAGTAACTGAAAAGTGTTTATTGTTTGTGCAAGTAAATAATTGTGCAAGTAAGTTACACTTAAAGTTCTGAAATAATTGTTTTGCAAAGGTGTAGGCAGATGATACAAAATTGCTGTAGACATGAGGCCTCACATGTTCAGAATGCATTTGATATTGTGCAACTCAGAAGATTCTTTGATTATTGTTTTTAATGGACTCAAAACCTGTACATACTGTAAGAATTATTGAAAAACTATTTTGAAAAAGAGTTAACATTGAAAGCTTCCATGTCTGTTAAGTCTCAATTTACACTATTTTACTTATGCTGTTTATGTAGATACTTAATGCTCTTCCTCCCATCTCCCTTTAAAATCCACTAGCTTTTGGTTAATGTAGATCCGAAGCACTTGATTGAAGCACGCAATGGGATCCTGTCTATCTTGCATATGATCATGTCTTCTGTGACTTTGCTTTGGAGCATCCTTCACCTTGCAGATTCTTCAGAGAAAACTACTGCTGCTGCTGCCTCCATTACCACTATTAATCTTGGGTCAACAAAGGTTAGAATATCGGGGATAATATAGTTTAAGTTGTTAATGGATACCTTTGTCAAACTAAATCCAATCCCATTCCCTGAAATGTAAATAGAGTTTTAATACCTTTGTCCTCATCTAGTCATCCACCTCAGAAACAAGGCTTATTACAGGTATTGAATCTGTTTTTAAACTTGAGTGTATCAACTCAAGACAACAATGTCTTATTTGTTTGCTTTCTACAGAGAAAATGAAATCCATCCTGAAAAAAATTAAGCCACCTCAAAAGTTATAAAATATTCATGTAAAATCTTAGCAAAAGCGAACTGTCCTCTTAAAACTTCTGGTACTTAGTCACTTATGCACTAGGTCCTTCATTTATTTAATTCCCATACAGTGATGTCACTGTGCACGTGGAAATGACATAGCAGATAGTGAGCTAGTAATCATAAAGAAGAGAACCTGAGAAGGGGTCAAATAGGACTATACTGAGAACATTGTCTAGCCCTCTTATTGGAAGCAGTTCAAACTTCTTATACTTCACGTTATTACACAGGAAATTGTAATTTAAATTTGAAATGTTTTAAAATAAGATTTCCTCAGTTAATTTGAGTACTGTCAGATACTGTTGGAGATGATGCTGTTACATCCTTTTCAACCTTTGTCATTCAGACTGAAGGAATACAAAATAACTTATATTAGACTCCATGTCTGCACAGACAGCATCCATGTCATATTTTTGCTGCCCACGGGGCTTCCGACTTGCTGAAAGGACAGGGGTCCATACTTGTTGATGGCCCATAATGTTATGCTCCTTCTGTGAATAAAGAAGCTTTTGTACTCTGGTTAAACATTAACTCTTGTGTACATTGCAGCTTTTCTTTAATTTGCCCAAATCCACATTATTCAAACGTGTATTCAACATGTCCAGTATATGGAAAAAGTCCAGTTTGAATTCAGCTTGTTTGGTGCAGTGTCAAGATAGGTTATTTTACTTTTTCACCTCGTTACTTTCAGGTAATGCTTTTGTAGTTGCCTTGTTGGTGGTGGATGTGGTTAAAAACACACAAAACTATGGAACAAAATTGTATGTCTAAAGTATAAGCAAGCTTTTTAACCTTCAGTACAACTAGGTTGCTTTGGCAACCAGACTCTTGGCAAGTGCATGAAGTGTATTGTCAGGCCGTTTCCTGCAAGCTTAGACAATTCCTACTGAAATATCTCTGACCAAGGTAAAAATGGCTTTCAGAAAACTGATAGAAATTGCATTTTTCTCTGGAATCTTCCTGACATAGAAAACAGGACATGATGACAGCTCAGGAAATACACTTCCTGACCCAAGTATGCCTCAATAACTTCTGACGCGCTTAAGAAACACAATATTAATTGTTTCAGTAGTGAATATTTCAGTCTCCCAGAGCAGTGTGTTCTTTCTTTTAGGATTTCCCCACCACCCCTACTTCTTAATCTTTATCTCACTTGTGACAAAGCAAGTCCATCACTATTTGTGGCAGACATGAACATCATCTTCCTTTCTTCCTCCTAATTACCTTGTACACATTAGATAACTGTTACATGCTTTTTCCCTGACTATACAAACCTATTTCTGCCCTTCTTATAGGTCACATTCTGTATCACTAATCTTTCTTTTTATAGTTTGAGTACTGTCAGCTTGTGGTACAGTTCTTGAAGTAAGATGTTGTCATGGTTTAACGCCAGCCAGCAACTAAGCACCACACAGCCACTCGCTCCCTCCACACACACACCCCACCTAGCATGATGGGGGAAAAGAATCAGAAGGGTAAAAGTGAGAAAACTCATGGGTTGAGATAAAAACAGTTTAATAATTGAAATAAAATAAAATAATAATGAAAATAATGATAATAATAAATTGTAATGTAAAGGGAAATAACAGAGAGAAATAAAAACCAAGAAAGATAAGTAATGCAAATGAAAACAATGGTTCACCACCAACTAAACAATGCCCAGCCAGTCCCCAAGCAGCAGCCTCCTCACCAACCTTCCCTCTAGTTTTATGGCTGAGTATGATCTCATATGGTATGGAATATCCCTTTGGTCAGTTGGGGTCAGCTGTCCCGGCTGTGTCCCCTCCCAACTCCTTGGGCACTCCCAGCCTACCCTCTGGCAGGGTGGTATGAGGAGCAGAAAAGGCCTTGATGCCGTGTAAGCACTGCTCAGTAATAATTAAAAGATCCCTGTATTATCTACACTGTTTCCAGCACAAATCCAAAACATAGCCCCATAAAAGCCACTATGAAGAAAATTGACTCTATCCTAGCCAAAACTACCACAGGTGTCCAAAACTGGACATCGTATGTGGGAGGAAATTTTTTGTGTCTTTCATGAAGTGTTGCTGTTTATGAATACTGTTTTCCCATTCCTTGCAAAGTTACCATGGTGAGTTCGTGATCCACTGTAATCCCAAGACTTTTTTTTTTGCTGTAGCACTGCTATCTAAATAGTTTCTCATCCTGAATTGCTACAGTTGTTTATCCCTACCTTTGCATGCAAAAATTAAGCCTTTATTGCAGCCTATCTTTTTTTCAGGAGGCTTTTTGAGTTTCTCAGATCACTTTTAGTTTTGTACCTTTCAGTTGCTTCCCACTTCGTTACCATTTGCAAATTTAACAAGTGTATTTTATCTTCCCGTGTCGTAGCCGATGAATAAAATGATTGAAGAGTACCAGATGTAGAATAGAGCTTTATGAACCCTCTGAGTGCATCCTTCCATTTTGATAAAAGTTAGTGATAGTTACCATCCAAGTATGGCTTTATAGCTAACTGTTTTAAACATAGTGCTGAGGTACTTATCTAAAGGTGTATGTGTTCTGCTTCCACATTTCAGAATTTGAGGCAGCAGATTCTTGAACTGTTGGGTCCAATTTCAATGAACCATGGTGTTCACTTCATGGCTGCTATTGCGTTTGTATGGAATGAAAGAAGGCAAAATAAAAATACTTCTAGGACAAAGGTATGTTTATACTACAGTGGTCACTTTAAATAGTGGTAATAGCCTTACGTGATGTAGAAACAGGAAGGAGAAAATTCAGACATTCCAGTGAAAAGATGCATATTATGAAATATGGACAATATTTATATTCTATTTCTAATTACCAACTGTACTGTCAGGGAACTACCAGTGTATTTTAGAAGGGATAATCTCCTTGAATTCTTCAGGAAAAGAGCAAGGGATTCCAAGTCTCTAGATTAACTATTAGTTACTAATGTTTCAATCCCATGAGGCCAGCTGCCTTAATTTTGGCATAGGCATTGTCTATGATGATAACCAGTGACATACATATGATTCTTTTAGGTTATTCCTGCAGCAGGTGAAGAACAACTTCTACTGGTCGAGCTAGTTCGCTCTATCAGTGTTATGAGAACAGAGACTGTTATACAAACAGTCAAAGAAGTTTTGAAGCAGCCTCCAGCCATAGCAAAGGACAAGGTATGAAAACTGTAGCGGTGATATTGGTTTACTTAATGTCAGATTGCTGAAGCTTAGAACACTGATGATACGGATACTTTGTTCACAAAGCTCAGCAAGTAATTAATGCTGCCGCTCAGTACATTGTGAAAATTTTCATAATATCTAATGATGGATGAACTTTTGGAGGGAAGTGGTACCTTCTTAAGTCACTGCCATGTACTGAACCACTCCAGAATCTGGTTCACTGCATCTGTACAAGACTGTTTTGTGGGGATAGGCTGCTTACATGAGGGAAATAGGTGCACACCCTAGCATCAGGTTAATTTTTTTTCAGGGAAGTGGGAAAAAGAGGGAATTAAAAAAGGGAAGAATAACTTTATAGAGAGATGTCATATTTGTAATATCCGGTTAATGAAGCTGTATCTTCAGACACTGCAAGTAATATTATAGCATTGTCAGTTTTGCCCTGGCAAGTGAGGGGGAAAAAAAACAGTCAGTTTCTTCTTCCTGATAACAGAGGTTTTGTATGTCTTTCTAGAAACATCTTTCACTGGAAGTCTGCATGTTGCAGTTTTTCTATGCTTATACTCAAAGGTAAGACAAGAAGTTAAATTTCATTTCTGTCATCAAGAAGCAGATGGACAATTTGAATATTTTACATCTTTTTATAATCCCTAGGATGAGAAATAGCCTGTGAAATATAAGTCATGAAGATATAATGGTTTTGAACTGTAATTGTTATATAAAAAAGAAAGGGTTTTATTTTGTGAGTTCCCTAGTTCTGCATCACCTTTCTTCCCCCCCCCCTAAAAATCCTGCAGGAAATCTGACCCCTGACCAGGTAAAGCTAATCTTAATTGTGCTGCAACTCATTGGTACCTCTTGGTATCTTGGACTGAAAAACATGTCTTTCGAGTACACTGTTCTGCCTTCCTCCTTTTCTTAATGACTTGATGTAGCCACCTGTTATTAAATGAAAAACCAGAGAATCTGTATGACTGCTGATTCACAGTATCTGGCAGGAGAATTGTGAGGCAGAAAGAAAATGGGGAATACCTGAGGGTAATGATGCTGTTTCCATTGCCATTGCTGCTCTCTCTCTTAGGATTCCAGTGACCAGCTTAGTAGATAGCTGGGCAGCACTGCTGCTTCTGTTAAAAGATTCCATCCAGGTGGGTCTTCCAGCTCCGGGACAATTCCTCATACTTGGGTAAGTGCTCTTGATATTTGCAATTTCTAAAGAAGCTCAAATGTAAGTGCCTGAAATCATACTGAACTGTTAGTGTTTTCAAATCTCTATCAATTATTTTTGAATGGAGAGAAATGCCTATTGCCTGAGTTCTATGGGGTCTTTATCGAATTAGTTTCTTGTCTGAGGAATCGTTACATATATTAAATCTTATATTATAATATAGTATAAGCCACGGTCTTACCTTACTGATTATTTGAGCCATTCAGGCTCTCAACCAGTAGGTTTAAATTTCTCATTTTAATTAGAAAATACCTATAATGACTGTTTCTTAGGCGTGTGTAGATTTGCAGCCCATGAGAAAGGATTTATTCCCAGCATGAAAGCTATTTGTTGAGTGTTAGAAATTACATGTTGAATATGGTTTTCTGTATAAAGCTTCAAGAACCATTTTCTTGAATTTCTGGATTTTTAGAGAAAATTTACTAGGGAAGATAAGATACTTCTGTATAATCAAACATGTTCTTGATAAACTTATCTTATGATCAAAATTAACTTAAGAAACATGAAAGGATATTTTCTAGAATATTGATAAGTAGCTTTAGTAAATTAAGTATTGTGCACGTAAATTTCTTCAGATTTGTCCTAGCTTTTAAAATTATTGAATAAAATCCACATCTACTTCTAAATTTTTTTCAGTGTTCTTAATGAGTTTATTATGAAAAACCCGAGCCTGGAGAATAAGAAAGACCAGAGAGATCTCCAGGTAAGAAATTTGTGGTATGTATGTCTCTTTTGAAAAAATTGAACAGTAAATGCATAATTTGAGAGAATCATATGAATGACAGTGATGTAACCTAAATGATTTTCTGTAGAAGTATTTTTAATCAATTAATAAGTGCTAAACAAACTAAAATATTGCTTGTAAGTTGAGTGCTTTATTTAGTGTAGTTTCCAAAGGAAATTAGGCTTGGGTGCCATCTTTTTTCTACCACCCCAAGGAGTGATAACCAATTTTAAACTAAGTTTGATGGAAGACTAGATGTCCTAAAGATATTCCTATACGCTTTTTAAAATTGTCTGTTATATAGAAGAGGGTGATATTAGTGCCCCCCTCAAGGGAGAAACAGCAGCTGGACAGCATTCAAGTGCTGCCAGTTTTCCAGCCAAACAGTTTGGGAAGCAAGAGAGAGCTGTAGGGAGAGGTTATTGAGAGATTAAGTGTGGGAGGTGTTAGAGAGCTGGTCACAAGCAAGAGAGTGGTGGGGCTGAAAGGCAGACTGAGGGAAAGAGAAGTGTGAAATATATGTTAGTAAGAAAGCAGCATTTGTTAGCCTTTATTAACCTGTTGGCCAAGAAAATGTGCTCTTTGTTTGGTTTAATGTTTCCTTTCCTCAATTAAGTGTGTGCATATTATTCTTATTTCGTGTGTGTGTGCCTGTTCTTATTTTACATTTTACCACAACCAGATGCATGTTTAGAACTGTAGTTGGTTGTACTGGTTTTGACTGAGATAGAGTTAAATTTCTATTAAAACCAGTGCATCAGTGCATGTGGTAGGAAGGACTCTTACAAAAATATTTTCATCCCTTTTTCTCACAGAAAGGTGTACATTTACGGATTTTTATTCTGTTAACTTCAAACCCTTTCTCAAATGTACTAGAATTATCTGATGCATCAGTTCCAAAGTCTGAAATGAAACTTTACTATCTTCTACTTAGTGCTATTTATAATCTGTTGAAAAAGATTTTGTTTTCTGCGGAGTTATCAATCACTGATAATATTGAACAGAAGTGATTTGAAAGCAGTTCTATGCTTAGTTACATAGATTTTTCTATAAAAACACATATCAGGACAACAAATACAGCCCTTCAGCACAAAGTTCTTGAAATGCTTGGTTGGTTGTTTGGTTTTTTTCTACCAGGATGTAACACACAAGATAGTGGATGCCATTGGGGCAATTGCTGGTTCTTCCTTGGAACAGACTACTTGGTTAAGAAGAAACTTAGAGGTTAAGCCTTCTCCCAAGATTATGGTTGATGGAAACAACTTAGAATCAGATGTTGAAGGTAGTTTCATTTTCATCTTTATTTTAAATAAAACATTAATTATCACCCCAAAATGAACAAAGAGGACAGCTTTACTATATTTGGATACATTAAAAATGCTTCACTATTGTTCAGGTATTAGTAACATATAGTGTATCTGGTAAAGTCTGTACATCTTCAAAATATATGCTATTAAAATATGCTTGTGAGGTAAATAATGACTTAAGAAAACTGACTTTGGACTTTTTTTATTTTTATCTTCCTTTAGATATGTTGTCTCCAGCAATGGAAACTTCAAACATAACTCCATCTGTTTATAGTGTCCACGCATTGACCTTGCTTTCTGAGGTAAATGTCTCCTCAGATGTAATAAATACTGTCTTAAGGTAACCTTTTATACTGTGTAAAGCTTTGGACTACAAGTTTGGAGAAAGAGGTTTGATGGGAAACTGATGTGAATGGATTCTGGTTCCTGTAATCTAACAATATATAAAACTTTGCTACTAAAACAGTTATAAAAATTCAGTGAGATGGATGAGATGTAAAGCATGGCCTTTCAGATGTATACTATAGGGAATGTTTTTGATGGCAAACTTTGTGTGTTGATAGTGGTATGTGTTATTTATTGCTGATGATCGTAATCAGGCTTTGAATTTTTTGTTTGTAGCTTATTCTGTAGAATGCTTTGCCCAGGAGGTTATGCTTGTGTGTTCTTACCTTAGTTTGTTCTAAAAATGATAGGATAGTTATACTCTGGATTTTGTATAGTACCTGAAATTTGATCACTTCCATCATAAACTTAAACATTCAGTAAAGAACATTATAAAAAACAAATGCTAAAAAGTAGATAAAAAGCAATTTGGGAATGCATAATAACATAACTTCCTCTCCTTTTATAGGTTTTAGCTCACCTCTTGGATATGGTTTTCTACAGTGATGAAAAAGAGAGGGTTATTCCTTTGCTTGTAAATATTATGCACTATGTTGTTCCCTACCTCCGTAATCACAGGTATCTTTACCATTTATTGAATCTATGTAGATCTCTACAGCCAGTTCAAATTTGGTGGGTGATACTTAAGTTGAAACAGGCATGATAAGGATTAGATTTCTATCAAACTTTCTCTAAAGGAATAATTCAAAATTGTTTCATGTTGACTTTTTTTTGTTTAGTGCTCACAATGCATCCAGCTATCGAGCCTGTGTTCAGTTATTAAGCAGTCTTAGTGGGTATCAGTATACAAGAAGAGCATGGAAAAAGGAAGCCTTTGACCTGTTTATGGATTCTAGTTTCTTCCAGATGGATGCTTCGTGTGTTAACCAGTAAGACTTTCATTTTTCTGCTTATATCAATGGCTGTTACAGATTTTATGTATACCATTACACAAGGGGATGTGTAATGTGGATCAAAATTTCCCAACAGATCTCTGTTGAGTGAAATAGAGGGATGTTCTGTGTTTCGGATTACCACATGAAAGTCTGTTAAAGTCTGTTACCTACAGTTTATTTCTATGCACGAGTCTATTTTTTTCTATATATTTTTTTAATTTCTATGAGTAAAAAGTAGTTAACGTTTTACAGTTTCAGATCAAATTGCGCAAATTAAATGGTACCTATTTAGCAGAGAGTTTGGATTGGAAGCCTTAGCAAACATGAGCCTGAATTAGTTAAGAGCAGCAAAAGCTCTGTAAATATTTCTGTAAATTCTTGCTTTTTTCGTGCTTTTCTGATTTGTGTGTAATCTTCCTATTCTAGCTGGAGAGCTATTATGGATAATTTGATGACGCATGACAAAACCACATTCAGAGATTTGATGAGTAAGTATTTATTGATGTAGTAGTGACTTTTCTCCAAGGGAAACATTTAAAAAAGTGAAAATAAGTATTTTGAAAACATTTATTCAGCATTTATTCCAATCTGTTTAAATTAGTCAATGCTTTTTGTATTTTCTTCAACTACTTGTTTCTGAAAAATCCATAAATAAGTTCACTTGAAGTGAGAGAATTTGAAACCAGCCTAGGCCACAGTGAATTTTGCTTATGTGGCAAAGTTAATTAAGCAGAGCCGGGGGAGTGTTGGGTGTTGGGGGGTTTTTTTGGTTAGTCTGACACCAACTCTGCTTAAGAAAAAAAGGATTCTGCACATTCCAAACTTCCAAGCATCTATACCTGTCAATTTTTAAAAAAAAAAAAAAAAAAAGAGGTAAACTCCCTCCTAAAAATCCCCCAAACTAAGGCACAATTGGGTATACTTATGAGTTTTCTTTCAACAAGTATTTAAAAACACTGTGGTTAAATACAAATTGCAAAACATGCATCATCTTAATGACTGGTTTTGAACTACATTAATGCAATGAAAGTAGGAGTTATTTGCTCCTTGAAGTGAAAGAGAAGGGAAATCTTAAGTTCGTTTCCACACTTTTCATTTTTTTCTTTCAGCGCGAGTGGCTGTGGCTCAGAGCAGTTCACTCAATCTGTTTGCTAACAGAGATGTAGAGCTGGAACAGCGTGCTATGCTCCTGAAGAGACTGGCTTTTGCAATTTTTAGTAGTGAGATAGACCAATACCAGAAATACCTTCCAGACATCCAAGGTAAGTAAAAATATATCATTTAATTTAAGATTCAGCTGGACAGGGTGCTGGACCATCTTGTCTAGACCATGCTTTTGCCCAGAAAGGCTAGACCAAATGATCCTTGAGGTTCCTTCCAGCCTGGTATTCTATGGCTCTATGAACGTGTGCTCACAGTCCAGAAAGCCAACCGTATCCTGGGCTGCATCAAAAGAAGTGTGGCCAGCAGGTCAAGGGAGGTGATTCTGCCCCTCTACTCCGCTCTTGTGAGACCCCACCTAGAATATTGCGTCCAGCTCTGGAGCCCCCAACGTAAGAAGGACATGGACCTGTTGGAGCAAGTCCAGAGGAGGGCCGCAAAGATGATCAGAGGGCTGGAACACCTCTCCTGTGAGGACAGGCTGAGAGAGTTGGGGTTGTTCAGCCTGGAGAAGAGAAGGCTCTAAGGAGACCTTATTGTGGCCTTTCATTACCTAAAGGGGACTTATAAAAAAGATGGGACAGACTTTTTAGTAGGGCCCGTTGCGAAAGGACAAGGGGTAATGGCTTCAAACTGGAAGAGGGTAGATTTAGATTAGATATAAGGAAGAAATTTTTTACAATGAGGGTGGTGAAACACTGGCACAGGTTGCCCAGAGAAGTGGTAGATGCCCCATCCAGGGAAACATTCAAGGTCAGGTTGGACAGGGCTCTGGGCAACATGATCTTGTTGAAGATGTCCCTGCTTGTTGCCGATGGTGGTTGGACCTTTAAAGGTCTCTTCCAGTGACCTTTTACATGACATGATTGGGAATGGGAGCTGCTTGGTTTTATTAAGAGATGATACAAATAGTTAAAGCACCTTCTTCTAGATACATTGTCTATTAGTGCTACCAAGGTGGACACTGTGATCTCTTCCTCTATATGGAAAATTGATTGCATCATGTTTGTTGTTTCATTTGTTCCAGGATTTATTCTTTGAAGTTTTGTTTGTTTTTTTTTCCAGTAAGTCAGTAGTTGGGTTTACTATGTTCAAGACATCAGGTGGTTTTACTGGTCTGAATTGCAACGTGTATCATTGGTTTGACTGAAAAATTTCTTTATGTACCTCCCTCCATTTTGAGTACTTAGAGGCGGTTATGGTTAAATAAGAGCATATTGTCCTTGTGTAATATCCCATGTACTATGATGATACAGCCTTTTAATAACATATATCCTAGCTGTTTGGGCTGTTATTGTATTGTTTGGAATCTGTTAACCCCCTTTTTGGAATGGATAAAACTGCATAAGATAAGCAAAACTCCCTGATGCAATATTGCGTTTATGTAGAGAACTTTAACAAAAATATGTAACTGCACTGTTTTGAGGTTTCTCACTTTTGTTTGTTGCTTGGTGAAAGTGGTTATTTTTTATGTTGACAGAATAAAACTGTAGCAAAGTCCTGAAACAGTAACATGACAGATACCGGCGGGAGGCGGGAAGGAAAAATTGAGAGTAAATGAGGGAAGGTGAAAATGATGGTTGGAATTACTCTGAACTGAGGAAACCTTCTTGGCTTTTGGTTTCAGAAAGGCTGGTAGAAAGTCTTCGTTTGCCGCAGGTGCCCACCCTTCATTCCCAGGTGTTCCTGTTTTTCAGAGTATTGCTTTTAAGAATGTCTCCGCAGCACCTTACCTCGCTTTGGCCTACCATGATCACTGAACTGGTGAGTTGCAGTTAACATTCATGATTTGGAAGACTGGTGCAAATTTGAGACACAACCTCATTTCTCAATGTTTTTAAGAAAATCTCTTCTGGATAATGTGCATGTAAATGTACAATGGATGCAAATTGTACACAGACTTATTTTCATAGTCCTGATGTCTGGTTTTTGCAATCAAACAGAACATCTGTTGACTTGTGCTATTTAAGCTGTTCACGTGTCTCCTGAATTAAATTTCCATTTATCCTCATTGTTCCCTCCTGACTCCTACTTCAATTTCTGCCTATGTTATATGTATACTCTCTGCTGTTCCCACTCTTACCCTGCTGTGTTCCCTGTTTCTACTTTCCTTGTCATTCAGCCCTCTTCCTCCAGCCATGAGGATGAGGAGTCAGAATCTATGTTGTATTGGCAGTTGACAGTCATTCAGGTCACATTGTGGCTGAAATTTTGTAACAAGATTTGTACAAGGCTTGACTTGGATTTCTTCTTTCACTTATTTTACACTGCATAACAAGACAGCATAAACATCTCTTGTAAGAGCTGCTACCTGTGGAGTCTCTGCTGCTGGGCGTTTCACACGCAGGTTTCAGCTTTTGCAATGGGAATGGAGGAGAGTGGTTGATGCATTCTGTGGTCCATTTAGCCTGTTAGCCAAGTAGTTCCTAAGGGGCTGGCAAACACACATAGCAAATTGGAATCACTGTTGTGATTTTTTTTTTTTTTTTTTTGTCTGTTGGCTCCTAACCTAGCCCTTAGTTAACCACAGATCGAAGTGATAAAAGGAGAAAAGCTATATAAAGTATTTTAAGGATCAAGTGCGCAGTTTTAGCAATAGATGCACTTAATTCTGAGCCTGTCTGTTGTGGTTTAACCCTGGCTGGCAACTAAGCGCCACACAGCTGCTTGCTCAGTGCCCCCCGTCCCCCATGTGGGATGCGAGGGAAGAATTGGAAGGGTAAAAGTGAGAAAGGTTGTGGGTTGAGATAAAGATAGTTTAATAACTTAAAAAAAAAAAAAAAAAAAGAGGAAAATAAACACCAAGAAAAACATGTGATGCAAAAGACAACAATTGCTTACCACCAACTGACTGATGCCCAGACAGTCCCTGAGCAATGACAGCCCCTTGCCAACCTTCACCCCCCCAGCTTTTAGTGCTGAGCATGTTGTCATATAGTCTGGGGTATCTCTTTGGTCAGTTGGGGTCAGCTGTCACAGCTGTGTCCCCTCCCTATTTCTTGTGCACCCCCAGCCTACTTTCTGGCAGGGCAGTCTGAGGAGCAGAAAAGGCCTTGATGCTGTGTAAGCTCTGCTCAGCAATAACTAAAACATTGGTGTGTTATCCACACTATTTTCAGCCTAAATCCAAAACATAGCCCCATACAAGCCACTATGAAGAAATTTAACTCTATGCCAGCCAAAACCAGTACACCGTCAATATTAAGAATAAAGTATTAAGTATTAAGAATGCCATTCTACTCTGTAAAATCTGCTAAGAGCTGGGAGCAGTGTGGCTCTCTGAGTCCTGTGCTGTCCCTGGACTCTATGCAAGTTACTGCAGTCCTGGAACTACTTTTAGTGGACAGGACTACGTCATCTCTGCTAATTCCCACCTAAGTTTGTGCCTTTGTGTGATTCTTTATTCTTAGTTCCTTTAGGTCTTGCTCTCTGCTGGGCCTTCTTTCCAAGTAGTGGAGGGGATTAGCCTCTGAGAGCTTGCCTGGCTGTAAGAGTCATATGTTTCATATGTGCTACTCAGGCTATATACAGGGGATGAGAGAGTTTCAGGGTGCCAGTGTTGTCATAGTTCAGTGGGTTATTTCATCATCCAGGAATGGACATGGAGCTCCAAACAACAGTTCCTCTAAGACTTATTACTCAGGCTTCCCTACAGCATTTTCCTGAATCACAGTTCATTAAAAAATGGTATTAAAATGTAGCATTTTATCTTCAGGTACAAGTATTTTTACTCATGGAACAGGAGCTCACTGCTGATGAAGACATTTCCAGGTAAACTTATGAACTTGCCACTTGTTTACCTTGATAAGTCTCCTGGCATGCTGATGGGCAGTTGAGTCATTCTTTAGAATAATTTGTCAAGCTCAAATGAAAAGGACAAGTAAAGAGTAGTTCAGTCTGACTGCAGTACCAGGGACATACTGATGAGGGCAAAACAAAAAAAAAAAAAAAAAAAAAATCCCACTGTCAGATTGCTCATAAACAACAAAGGTAGATGATGCAATACCAGTACATTTTTACAGTGTCTTCCTGACTAAAATGACACCGCTTCTGCAATTAAAATATGCATAGCATAACTTTATAGCTTATCTGTGTCATATACATATTTAAAATAAGATTGATGCACTTTTTTTTTGTCTAAATAAAAATGTGGTTTCTTCTGGTGTTAGAGAGACATAAAGATGAGGTGGATGATTTTTCTTGTTTCGTTATCCATTTCTACCCCATCTACCTTCTGCACAGTATGATCCAATTTCAGTCAATGCTAGCAGTAGAGGCAAATTTCTCAAAAGAACAGGGGGAGTTATTTGCCTAAGTCTTGTTCTTCACTTTTTTTCTAGATTCTCTTTGTTCTTTTGAAGAATTTTTCCCTAAAATAAAGTAATGTCAACATGACTGACAATTTTATACTTTCTCTTAATTTGGAAGTCTGATGGAAATGAGATATAGTTTATTGTATGTTAACATTTTATCATGCACACACATATATATAAATAAACATACAAAACCCCACCCATAGCAGAGGCTTGCAATATTCTGGTTTAATTTATGGATTCAGGATTAAGTTGTGTGTTTGTAAGGGCAAGTAAGAAAGATGATGTTCCCATAGTGGAAGAAGGCTGTTATGACTCATCTGCCTGCTATAATTTATTTTAGAACTTCTGGCCCATCTGTTGCTGGTCTGGAGACGACGTACACAGGCGGCAATGGTTTCTCCACATCCTACAATAGTCAGAGATGGTTGAACCTGTACTTGTCAGCTTGCAAATTTCTGGACTTGGCCCTAGCTTTACCGTCTGAGAATCTTCCTCAGTTTCAGATGTGAGTAGAAGACTCTGTCATTGAAGGTTTTGGATGTTTAACCATACCTCTTGGTAAAATTCTACTGTGTAAAAATCTTTGTTTTCCCATTTCCTTCCCTTTTCTGGCCTTCACCCAGGGCAGCCCACAGTTCATTCCCTCCCAGTGTCAGAGGGGCCCCCAGAGCAAATGGTGCTACAAAATGAGTTCAAGCTGGTTTGATTTAGCTTGTGGCAAGACATTCTCCACACTTGTGAGCTAATCAGTAATAGTGATTTATTCAAGTATTTTAAAGTATTTAGTTGCAGTAATGTCTAAGAACCCAAAATACACCCACATGTCTCAGTGACTAATGCATGACATCAGAGGACTCTACGCTGTCTCAGCATGACTCACGTAAATTACTCCTGAGTGGTCTGACTGGGAGATGTTGCAACAAACCCATGTTTTTTTCTGGGTCGGTAGTTTTGTTTGCAAACTGCTTCCCCAGTGCATCTGCAATCCTGTTGTATTGGAAGAAAATGAATGCAAGAAAGACATTTGCTGAAGACCCTAGAAATGGGAGGCCACCAAGGACAAAAGAAAGTGTCTTGTCTCTTCCTTTACACTGCACAGTGGTGACCATGTGAGAGCTGCTGCTCTGTAGACATTTGGTCATCTCTAATTATCCTGTTATTTAAAAGATGTTCATGTGGGCTGAAGGGTGGAGGAATTTGCGCACACACGGTGTCAGTTTGTGCCCTGTAGTGTTTCTAAAGCTAATATTGAAGATTCATTGATTTATTTTCTGGGGATTTGGCTCGTAATTCTTGCTCCGTTCTCCAAGTTGTTCTAATCTCCATTATTAGCCAGCCCAGTTTTATTTAGGTCATTACTGTGCATTTCTGGAAAGACAATAGTCATGCTGCATCACACTGTCTTTTAGGGCATTCTCGTGAAGGCTTGGCATGAAGTTTTAAGAACAGAAACTTTGATTTCCTTCATAGTTTATAATGCAAGTAGCCAGTCTTTGCAGTAAAGCAAGGTCGGGGGGGGGGAAGACGTCCACTTGGTCTCATTGGCCTATGAATAGGTAAAATAAATGAGTTTCTGTTACCAACACGGGATATTGAGAACATTTTGTGGGTTATAGTAAGCATAGCAAATGTGCAGCAAAGTGTTTTAAGTAACTTATATATTTTATCATCAGAATTGCTTTCAGTTCCCTTGCACACAATGAAGGTGTGAATACTCCTGTTGTTTTTAGCTTCACTGCTTTATCTTGCTCTTGGCATCCTGAAATATTTCAAGAAACTCTAAAGGGAAAAGAAAATGCTACATTCTCAGCCATGCTACCTCCTGCTTTTCAGAATGTGCTTTTCCTGTTCTTTCTTGTCAGACACTGCTGGGTTTTTGTGTGGTTTGCTTTTTTCCCTCCTCTTTCTTTGATACCTAAGTAGATTTCCTCATCCACTTATATTCTTAGATCTAGCAGAAAAGCCTGCTTGTTCATTAAGGATAATGTCTGCTTGTGTTATCTCATGACAGGTATCGTTGGGCTTTTATTCCAGAAGCATCAGATGATTCAGGCTTGGAAGTACGAAGACAAGGTACACATCAGAGGGAATTCAAACCGTATGTGGTGCGTCTAGCAAAACTGCTGCGAAAAAAAGCAAAGGTATGTCGCTTTCTTCCAGTTTTGCTTGTCATTGATAATTTTCATGTGCAGTAACTTACAGCACTGTTTTTGGTTTGGATATTGAGTGATTTTTTTTAACAATGAAGAATGGAAAGGAGTTTAAGTGGTGTGGGAGATTCCCACTGGAATAATCTCAAGTCATCATCAGGGAAAAACCATATGTAGATATAAAAACAAACAAACAAACAAAAAAAAACCCTCAAACCTGCTATTGTCAAAAAAAGACTATGGTCAGTGACTTTCTTTTAGTGAGTTTTCTATTAAAAGTATTATTTGTATTATTTGAGTAAAAAGTAAAGTATGCTTCAGTGTCTAATATATTTTAACATAAAATCACTTGCAGACAGCCAGTCGTATATGTGGATAACTAGTATAGCTAACTACATTTTGAAGTAGAAAAGCATTTCTGTTAATAATAATCACATTTAAATATTTAGAAAGCTGTTGCATTCCTTAAAAATGACAGAACGAAGAGTCTTGAGACTGCAGAGCCCAGGAGGGCTGGGTTTCTTCCCTGAAGCGGTTACGATGAGTGGAAGAAGGCAGAGAGCAGTAGAAACAGTTCTGGTGAAATCTCGGCTGCACAGTTTGTAGGGTGGGAGCAGAATTAGGGTTGTCATTACATTGGCTCATAAGGTATCCTAAAACCCTAGTTTGGGTGGGGTGCAGGCCTGATCTGCTAATGAAAGTGGTGGAACTTGGCCAAGCCCCGTCCCAGGGAGGTCCCTTCTGCTGCCACAAAGTAAGAAAACTGCTATTGGGTACTTTGCTGCTCCCCTGTGAGGGCAGAGCCCCCGTGGGCAAGCATCTCACTGGGAAAGGTTTCTGGGTGGGCCAGGGAAACAGGGAGGAAGCTCAAAGCCATGTGGGAGAAAGCTTTGAAGTTTCATTCTTGGGTTTCCCTCCAAATAGATGGCGTTGTCAAGGCTGTAACACTGGCAGCTTGCTGTAGCTACTGCGTTTACAATCTCTGATGAATGTTTTCACCGAGAAAAGAAACTACTGCTGACATACAAGTGGCTATATGAAATTTAGGGATAACTTCGTTGTGGGCAGATCTGAACTACTCAAGCAAGGCTCACAACTATAGGGGATAAAACAAGTATCTGAAGCACACCTGCATTGTTCACTTTATTGTTTTTGAACCATGAAGATGAAACTAAATTTTTCTTCTCGGGTGTATAAAGGAATATTCAGTTTTAACTGGCTGCTAATCAGGCATAGCCTCTAACCTTGATGGTTCAGTGTAGTGTGCTATGTGTGTGAGAAAGTGGTCGCACTCCAAATAATCTCTCTGCATGAATTACAAATTACATATGATGCATAAAATATACATGCTGGTAAGTACTGTATGTTGAGATAGATGCCTGGAGTCAGGACTTCCACAGTATGCTTCAAGAACATAGAAAACTTCCTGGAATTTCTGGAACCCCCTAGTTACAGCAGCAGTTGCACTCTCTGAACCATAGCAAGGACCATGATGATGAGATAAACATGAGGTAATGAATACGGACTTCCAGGCCATTTCTTCTTTGTGTAGAGGAGAATACTGATATATATAGCTGTGGCTTTTTCGTAGAAAATAACTGTTTCTGAGCAAAATGTTCCAGTGGATTTTAATTTTCCTTCAGGATGCTCTGACTAACGCTCAGATTCACGTAGCATGGTGTTGCTCAGGCTCTGTTGTCTGAAAGAAATGTGCTTAAAAACCTCCTTTGGCACTACTGGCAATACACAGAGGAACAAACTGGCAGTGCTGTTATTGTCTAATAGTGCCATAGCCACACTAGCTCCAGAGTCTGCTGTTTCTGGACCATGGACTCTTTGGGGCGGGTGATTTTTCTAGCTGAAGCACAGCACCCAACCGAGCAACTGCACGGCCTTCATGGCAAAGTATTATTTTGATATATGAAATGCAGTCTGAAAGTTCTCCTCTTTCCTTCCACAGGACAAACAGGAGGACTTTAAGACGGTGGTTTTGGAGGGAATGGAGATGGCCAAGCATCAGGTGAGGGTGGCCTTTGATGCTTGAGTTGTGAAACAAGCTCGCCATAATAACACCATCACTTCAAGGCCCTGGGCAGTATTTAGCTTTCAGTAAGAACTGAGAGACGTCAATTTTGTTAGAGAACAAAGTTAAGAGATTTTTGAAGTGAAAGAATCATGAGGGCCCTTATTTTTATAGATAACTTAAAAACTTATTTTTAAGTTGGTTTCCTACATGAAAAAGATTATAAGAAGTTAGTGTTAGTTCTAAGAAGAATTACTATCGCAAATCATTATAAGATTAAATAATAACATAATTTTTGCCAAACAGCGGGTGTGAAACACACAATCCCTAATCGGTCTCTGTCAAATTAACTGCTTTTTTAAGTATCTGAGGAATTAGTGGTGTTTACTTAGCAGATAGTGCCGTGAGGAAATGGCTTGGACGGATTGTATTTCATTGCTCAGACAGAGAATGAGTATTTGCACGTGCACCCCCTTTGGTTGGCTGCTGTGGAACACTGACACTTGCTGTGTGCTGGAGGTGTCCGTGCTCACCACTGGGTACTGCTAAGCACAGTAGAGAATCAGTACTGAAAAGCCACTCTTCTGTGAACCCAGTGTGAAGTTTTTAATGGAGAAATGTTAAAAACTAGTAGCTTCGTTAAAAGTAGGAGGCATCAACAACTCTCTCTGTGTGGGAATGCAGTCTTTGCCTGGTTTTAGTTCATTATGAGCCTTTTTTTTCTTGAGAATTATCGAGCTAGAATGGTAATCTCCTGTGACAGGGAGTCAAATGACCAGATTAAAATACTAAATATGCTCATATTTAATTTTAACCTAATTGTTTTTTGTGAAACGGATGTCATGTAGGCTCCTGAAGACGGTTGCTTCATTTAAAGGGCAAAAACTGTATTTGCTGAAGTATCATCTCTTGAAGAAAATCTGTTTGCTCAAAGGCTGTGAAATCAGTAATCTTTACCTTGCGCGCTGTTCCCACTGGTGTTCTTTCCCCCTTGTTCCCTTTCGTTACAAAGCCCAGTCTTCAGGAGCTGTGCAGTCTGCGGAGCTTATTATCATATAAGCAGCTGGATGTTAGTGCTCAGGTATTTTAGTACGCAGCTATTTAAGGCAACCCTAAACAGGGTTACAGCAGTGTACTGACACTGCCTGTGAGCATCTGGTGTGTGACTGCTGCCTCTGCTGGTGGGGTTCCTGAAATTCTCTCCCATGAAATTCCCCCCCCATGAAATGGAAAGTGCGTAACCCAGGTCTTCTGAGAAAACACAATAAGTAACTGAAACATTTTCCTTTGAGGACAATTTCAAGTGTTTGCTCAGAGCTTTGATGTCTGTTATTTTTCATTCTAAAAACAGCACTGCTTTTGCTCTTCCTGAAAACTCTGAACTCTAGCTTCAAAGTGAAAATGCTTCTTTTCTATTTTAACTTCCTTTGGGGCTTATTGCCACTAATGCTGGCAGTAGGGTGAAGTCTGAGTGTGGAAAGCAGCTGAAGTGGTGCACAACTTACCCAAGCAGCTACACCACTGGCTGTCACCACCTTGGGCTGTTTATTACCAGCGGGGGCGCTGCAGCAGGAGCAGCTGGGCAGGGCAGGATGGTGGGTGCCAGGGCAGGGGGCTGCCTTGCTTTGAGGCAGCGCTGGGCTGAGACGGTGGACTCAAATGCCCACTGCAGCTTTCCCCTTGGTGTCAGCCCAAAAACCAGCTGGCAGCCCGTACACTCCTGGCCACCACTGCTGCAAAGCCTGGTGAGGGGAGGAGCAGGAGATCTGGTTTGAAAGCTGCACTCCAGCATATGTGTATTTCAGTGATAGGACATATATTTTTGGAATATGGAAAAATACTTCATTAGGCATTAGTCTTTCATTTTGATCTGTGCTTTTTATGTTTTGACCTGTATTATTTCCCCTTTCTCTGTATTTACAGAAAAACCCGGAGGATGACAGCTCAGGGAAAACACTAAGTTGGGAACCAGGTCACTTGCTTTTAACCATCTACACTGTTCGCAGCATTGAGCAGCTTTTGCCTTTCTTCAACGTACTCAGCCAAGTTTTTAACAGCAAAGTCACAAGCAGATGTGTTGGACACTCAGGGAGCCCTGTCCTTTACCCCAACTGTTTTCCAAGTAAGGACATAAAAATGGAGACCCTCAAGACCTTCTCCAGCAAAGCAAGACAAAAGATAGAAGAAATGGTTGAGAAGGATTTTCTTGAAGGTGTCATAAAAACATGAACCAATCTGGTACTATTCAGCTTATGTGTAGTGTAACTATTTAAACGAAATACTGTATCTTTCCCAGTTGTATAGTATTCTTTTCTTACTTTGTATGTAATGAAATACTTAATGTTGTATTTAAGTTAAATATTTGTAAATAAGAGAAAAGTTCTGGATGTGGCCTGAATCAAGTTTAAATATTGGTGGCTCATATTGATTATGGTGCCTACTATTTACAGTACATGTTTTGTTGTCTTGAGTTCTGTCTTTAAAAAATCCTAAAAAAATACAAGGTGCACATTTTTGCAATTTGTTTCCAGTTTATTTTTGTCTGGTTTTTGTGGTTTGTTTTTTTTTTTTTTTTTATCCATTGGAACTTGTACTTATTTAGCAATCTGAAAAATGCCATTATGCCAGGAGTTAATACATGACTACAATGAAAAATACACTTGTCAGAGGTACTTACCCTGAACTGAAATATGTGGAGGAGGATACTTGTGTATTTAAAATATTACATCCCATTGCCCCACCCCTGCACACTGCTGGGGAGTAGTAAGGGCCACAGAAGACAGACTTGCCTCTGTCCCTTCCCTCTTAAAAGTGATTATAAATACAATTACAGTAAATTCCTTTCTAAGCTATACTTTAATTTCATAAAAGTATCTAATGATTAATATTATTGCAATCATATGTTATTATTTGCAAATGCTCTTTCATTATATTGCTTCCCCCTTCAACTGAGGTGAACTGAATCTCGAGACCAGTGACAGCCTCTGCCTTATACTGTCTGTCCACAGATGAGTCAGTTGCTGTGGGATGGTGGGGGTGATGTTTCCGCAGCAGCACGCTGTGCTGCAGCTTTTGTGTGCACAGTCACAACAGAGCTCGAGTCAATCACGGCTATCGCAAGTGCGCTGAGGATGTGGGAGTTGGACTTCAGGCACAATGTGACAATAACTCTGGATGGGGGGCAGAATTCCTTCTGGGCCTGACCAGGCCACTGACTGTCAAGAAGTGAGTCACCTCTAAGTCACTTCAGCTTCAGAAGTTAGACAAACTCCGGTGGGCAGTTGGGGAACATTCAGCAGCAAGAGCATGTCATTAAGAGGTAAGTTGTTAACAGAGGTAAAGAATAAGCAGAATAATATTCCGCTCAGTTCTGATTAATCCTTGCTACGCTCAGGAATGGTTAGGTATATCCACACTAGCAAACGGTAGAGAAAGTAACGTTAAAAAAAGTCACATTATGAACTTTTAACTGCAGTTGTACCATTCGTTATATAGGCTGGGGTGGTGCTCCTTTTCCACCCGCGAAGTGGTAAACAGCCAGGCTTACTTCATGGGCCAGGGCATCTGCGTTCTCCTGTGGAATGTTTTAAAAGTTAAGTTACAAATGCGTTGGCATGAGAAGGTTAGAGCAAATATGTGATATTAAGACAAGTGTTTTCCTGCAAATGCGGTGTTCCCTACATTGCTCTGTCATCCTGAGGTATCTTCTGCCACTGTGGTCATGCTGGCAGGAAGAAGCGGGCAGGAGCATGTGGAGGGGGAAGAGCAGGACCACTGCTTTTGCTGTCAACTTTAAGTTCATGTGTGGTCTAATTCTTAACAGCAGCCGAAGTTTATTTTTTTTATTTGACCTCTTATGAAATCATGCAGTTACGGGCTGCTTTGGTAACTTTCTTCTTAAGCGTGAGTTCTCAGAAGGCTGATTTTTCTTTTCAAAATCATCTAGTGTCAAATCTGCCTTTATAAACATTTAAAGATAAACATCGAGAATATTAAACATCACTTTTATAAATAAAAGAAAATCCAGAGACTTTTTGTGATCACTTAAGTTTTTTTTCCAAAGTTAGCACCTGTTAAGTGTGACTAAATGAAGAGTATGTAAACACACTTCTCCCTCCATTACCCAATGCAAAGCAGAAGATGGTTTAACAAAAAGAAATCCATTTTATAAACAAGTTGTTTAGGCTCTGACCTGTGTGTCTGCTTCAGCGTATATTCTAACTACATCTTCTGTTCCTGATGGACGGACAAACGCTCGTGACAATTTGTACTTCTTTACAAGCTCATCGATTTTCTCCTGTAGTCCTGGAGGTGTAACCGTGCGCCTTTCTGCATCTGTTGTGTCAATAACTCTCCTGTCTGCAACCTGCAGCATCAGAAACAGCCCATTTATTTGCATGCTGGAGCTGTATGATGAGAGCAGGATGAAAGAGGTCACGGCTAAGACAGAATGTCAGGTTTTGATGTGTTGCACTGCCTGAAGAAAACCTCAATTTGGGAGTTCCCTGCTTACGTCCAACGCTTTGGGATCCCTAGGATCCCTGCTCAGCGTGTATTAACCAAGTCCTGGTAGGACTCAGCTGCCTGAGTTGGGAAAAAGGGTCAGTTCTGAGCATGTCTCCTTGGTCAGCCTTCCAACAGAAGCTGCAGCTTCTCTCAGTAGATCAGAAAGCCTCAACTCTCTCCTCTGGTTAATTTAGAGTCCAGAGCTCCTGTACTGTGTTAAATAGACTGCTACCACGTGGGAGCCTGTTCTGCCTAAGCTCTTTGTCTGAATATTGACAAAGATAAAGAAGTAAGAGCTTGAACATTCAGGTTATACCAAGTGACACAGCAAGAAAAATCCAGCAGCCCAGCAGGCAGGGGCCTCAGAAAAATAGAATTTTTCTACTTTGAAAGTTAAGAAATAATTTTTAAGTTAAAATTTGAAGAGTTTTGGTCAGTTTTTTTCATTTTACATAGTTGGCTATTATTACATCATTTGTATAAGTCATATTTTTGGTTTAGTCAAGTAAAATTTTGGTTCCTTCTCTGGGTTGGTTGTTTGGCTTGATTCTGCCCTTGAATAGGCTGGTTTAGCTTTTAAATGAAGCTTATCTAAATATACACAGGAAGAGATGCTCACAGCAGGGGCCCAAGAGGCTGCTGTAACCTGAGCTGGCGTGGAGTGTAACTCACCTGAACTTTGAGCAGCCGATTGGGAAGGTCAGTGTAGACAGCATCCCACTGTTGCACTGTCAGACCTTTCAAAGCCAGGATTGCTTCAATTACCAACATGTCTGAGATGGCGTCACCAACCGTCTGTTAACAGGAAGGGAAGAAACACCTGAGCAATCAACGTTGAAGAAACAACAGCATGATTTGATCAGTAAGCTTCCAGCTGAAGAGAGTGAAAACGCAGCTGGGCTGACTTGCCTCTGTCTGGGCAGCTGAGGGTGGCTGGTCTGTTTTTTGGGGGGGGTTTATCTTCTTACCATGCTGACCCTGTGGTAAGGAGAGCAGCAGCATACTCGCACAGCTCTGCCAAGGGCAAATGCTAGTCCTCACCCCTCCTAAGGAGGACTGGCACCTCACCTTTGTTCTGGGGTGCAGAACAAAGCTGCTTAAAGCTGGCTGGGGAAGGACCATTTGGCACCACCCCAGAGGAATAACATCTGTGCTAAGATAGGGAGTCCGAGGACTGTGTGGACATGGGCACTGAACACCCCCATCCTCCTGTACCGTGTAAGTTAGTAGAAAAACATCAGATGAAAGATTACTCGCTGTTGAATCATAAACAAGTCATATCCTGTCACTAGGTTCCCATGGTATCCCACTCCCTCTTTGGGTCCTGAAGCCAGAAGCCTGTGCCAGATAAAAGCATTCTGCATCCACTTGTGACAGTCTTACATCTTTCTAAAGATGATTGTTCCTGCCCTTTTCTTCTTGGCCTCTTCTATCACAGCACCCTACGTCCTGCTCCAGCAGTAGCCTGACAGGTACTTGCAAACAGGCTTAGGCCCATGACTTAACACAGTGATTTGTTTCTCAGTTTTTACCTGATTAATCAGGTCAATCATGTTTTCAAGCACCTTCGCTGCTTCTCTTTTTTCATCATCTTTCTCCTCTTTTGCCAGTTGTCTTATTTGAGTTTCAGCAGTTTTACTAAATAATACCTAGAATAAAAACCATGAGAGCTTGTCAAGATCAACCCACATCACGATATGTGCTGCAACAAGGAAAAAACTTTTACCATTTCATCCCAAATAATCATCATTAGTGTTTTCTACCGTGAATTTCCATCCCCACATAAAACAGAGGAGTTGGTAGCAATGCTACAATAAAGACAGAAGGTGGAAAAAAGTCTTCTCTCCTTGTTTGAGAACAAAGTCCTGTTTATTAATATAAGCAGAAAATGAAAGACCTCCTTCTCCAGCTAATCCAACTAAAATTTTGTAAATATTGGCTGATCTTATGCATTACATGCTTATACTTACTGTACCGTGTCCGTTTGCCTCAAAATAAACTCCAACGTCAAACTCCTGGGCTTTGTGATGCAAGTGTTTCACTCCTGTTTTGACACAGTGCACAGGTACCTGTAGCCCAAGGATACGCAGGGAATGTAAACCGTGTTATAGACTCTCCTCCGTAGACAGGAACTGCAGGTAAAGTGCCAGAACCTGAGCACCAACCCGGGTAGCCTGTTACAAACTAACCTCTGCTTCACAACTACGAACTCCCCAGAGCTAAAATTATCCACTATTTCCATAGACCAAATTAAAAAGAAAATTTCATTTATTCAAGTGGCAATAAAGGCTGATTTATTTTTTTTTAATGAATAAACAAAACTCCAAACCAACAAAACCCGATTCATTTTATGGTTTCGGGGAACATACCAGATTTTTACCCAAACTGAAATAATACCTTAGCTCAATTTCCATAATGAACAACATTTAGCTTGTTGCAGAAATGAAATAGCCAGTGTCAAAGTATCAAGGAGCCTTTACTGACTCACTTCATTGCAAAGCCATAAATTCCTCAGCTTGTTCCAGAAGCAACAAAGGATTCTGTTTAGCTTTTGCCAAACTTTTTTTAAACTAGTAAAAGCTAACTAGAACTTTTTCAGCTTTGTTCACTTGCCTTTCCTTTACCACCAAGAATTTAGTTGCTACTGCAGGTTTGAAAGAGTCATTTATTTTAGCCTAGTTTAAGTTTTCCCAGCAATCATATTACAGTAGCATTTATTTTGAAAGTAAAAAAATTTGCAGTAAACAACATTTGCAGAAAACTACCAGCAAAAAAATGGAGAATACCTTCAGTGTTTCCTCAAGGTAGCGTGTCGAACTCCCATTGGCATATGCTGTTTGTACCACTGCCATCTTTAAAGTCTGTCCCACCTGAGCAATCAAAAAACCAAAGAGCTTTACTGTCCGACAGGCACATAGCCAGATGAATAGGATAACTGGAAGGATAATCAGAATTATCAAACATACATGCTCCTACAGACACTTAAAGTTCACAGAGAACTTATAGGTAAGTTTAAGACAACACGAATTCTGTTCAAGTCTTTTTGTGTATCATGCTTTTTTGTGGCTTGCTTGAAGCAGCTCTCCAAGCTTAGGCTTTCCAAACCCCTTTTTCAGATTCAGGAAGCTCAGTGCACTGGCCAGACATAGAATCACAGAATGTTCAGGGTTGGAAGGGACCTCTGGAGATTATCTAGTCCAACACCCCTGCCAGAGCAGGGTCACCTACAGCAGGTTGCACAGGCATCCAGGCAGGTTTTGAATGTCTCCAGAGTGGGAGACTCCACCACCTCTCTGGGCAGCCTGTTCCAGTGCTCTGCCACCCTCAAAGTAAAGAAGTTCCTCCTCATGTTAACACGGAACTTCCATCACACAGGGCATTACATGAGGCCATATACACAAGCAGTAAAGCCAAAGCTTCCAGTGCAAAGCAAGCAAAAGCTGGTGGCAAGCACAATTTCTCCTCACTGGCCAGATTCTCTGCCACAGTGTAAGAAATGAGTTGGTGTCTAAGAACACAAAGCCAGGATACCTTGTCTAGGTTTGGTATTGTGGACAACAAGTCTAAGAGGACTTCTGAAAAAGAAAAGCTTTTTCTTTCTATCCCCTGTGGGGAGAGGATGTGATGCAGCAGATAGTGTTTTTGGAATGATGACATACAAACCCCTTCACTGCCACAACCAAGTTCTCATGCAAATGGAACGCCCAACCTTCATAAAGCTTCACAGAAATGTTGAGGGAAGTACTAAACCCAAAATTAATTAAATATTAATGAATGATACTGAAACAAAGAGAATGGAATATCAATACTTTGTACACTGAAACTGGAGAAGTTCTCTCCCACTAAGAAAAGGTTCCAGGTTAAAATATCAGTGCTCAGATTTTCATTTGGAGTGTGGAAGTCACACCCTTGTAAAAACAACATTTTGGCCATAGCAGTGAGGTACAGGACTGGTCTCTTTTTAAACTAGGTTCACTTTAGGTAGATGCAGAAAGACTACATACGTACAAACTAACACAGCTTCCTTAGACTATTTTACACTTTACAAATTAAAGTGTCAGCATTCGCTTCATACATTAGTTACCTTGACAAGAAGATCTTTAAGGAAGATACTAATTAAAGTTGCTATTTTATCTCCATCGATTAAGTGAAAATGGCCAGTTGCGTCCTTATAGTAATAAACAATTCTATCTGCGTCGCCATCAAATGAGCAGCATCTCTCATTGGGCTTCATGTCTAGCCCTAGTGGACACAAAGTTACAAGCTCAAGTTAGAGAAAAATATACAAAATGTTTAAATTAGTCCCAGTGTGGATCTCAGGCAGCAATTAGCTCTGTGCAGACACACACACAAAACTAATACTCTGAAACAGACATTGCTTTTACTAAGAGACATGCAACAGCAAAGCTGTCTTGAATGGCAACTTAAAAGTGCATATTTAGATCAAAAATATAAATACCAGTATCAAAAATGCAGGTTCTCTAAGCACGTATTATGCTACACCTTCTCCCCAGATGTGTATGAAAATCAGTCCCAGAACTACTGTGTGTAGTCACATCTGCACATTTTGGAAATAAGCGCTGAATGTCAGTTATGGCACAAGGTGAAACACCTTGCGGCAGAAGAACACCCACCCCTTTTCTCATGCACTCGGTCCCCACAGAGAATACCGAGTCATACACATCACCCACAGACCGAGGCGAATCGCTTTCACCGATTTCATCCTATAGGTATGGGAGGCCTCCTGGCCTTTATCAATTCTGGAGTGCTGCCCCACCAATGCAAGCTCAGTAACAACCTCATCCCCCTTCGAATCTAGTTTAAAGCCCTCCAAATGAGCCCTGCTAGCTCCTGCCCCAGCATCCTTTTGCCCCCCGCACAGCGGGCCAGCGTTCGCAGAGTGACACCCGGGGGCTGCCCGACAGCCAGGCAGGAGCCTGAAGCAGCCAGTGGCAGCAGGCTGACCTCAGTTGGACACAGGTGCGCAGCGTGCTGGCCACGGAGGCAAACCACATTCGGACAGAGGAGGGCTCCAGAGCCATGTCACCTGCATTTCCCGGCACGTGCCAGCTCCACTGTGCACTCTTGATGTAACACTACTATGTACTTCACCCTCCAAGACACATAGGAATTAACTATTTTTCCCTTGCATCAAAAATGCTTTTCTTCAGCAAATATTTCAGGCCTAGTTAATTTTATTTAGTTCCCCCTTCACAGACCTGCATGTCCCTTTCACTTCGTTTCACGCAGGAGACACACTTTCCTCACGCAAGACAAGCGTCCCAGCAAAGCCAACACTGAAGTGCAATTACAACAGGAGGTGGCACAGAAATCCCACCACTGAAAAAACAGCCCCACTCCAAAGCAACCATCACCAAGATTTCTCAGAGCTGTACAAAAAACATACAAGTGGATCTGCTGGCTATAAAATACCTCACATTTAGTTTGCTCAATACTCAATTTATACAACAGTGTATAATATGCTCACAAAAAATGAACTGCGCTTTTATCAAGGTACATCTTTCTTTTCTTTAAGATGACGGCCACATTAACCTCAGAGTCCATTTCTCTGAAGTTACTAATTAAACTGCAGCTGGCCATTCCCTAGGCTGATTTCAGAGTGCATCAGGAACTCAGCAGGGAGCTCCAAAGGACAGGCCCCATCCTGTAACCCCTTCTTGGAAAAAAGTATTTTAATACACAAGCAGACAGGAAAACTGCCCCATGTTGCTGACACCTCGTCCCTCAGAGCACAGCAAACTATACCCTCAAACTTGCCTGTTTCTTCTCCTGCATGCCTACAGCGATACAGGACAATACATCCCACTGCCACTGAGGTCCTCAAGCTAAAGCATGAGGTAATGGCAACTGCAACATTTAACAGGCTGACACTGCCTATGACTTTAAACAGGAACCTGTTATCGCTTAACGCTTCAGAGAAATCAGATCATTTATTTCAGTGAGTGATTAGGAAACTACATTTTCTTTTCAGAGCACATCCCTGCATGGAAACAACCAAGGGGCCTCTCCTCAATCTCAATTAAAGCCGGAATCCAGATGTGATGGCAGGGACTGCCACTGTGCTGCTCCCCTTTCTCCATTTCTCCGGCATGCAAGCAGTGTGGCAAGGGGGAAACAACACCTTATCTTGCTGTTCAGATTTGGCTAGCAGTTGTATTGAGGGTGCAGTTGTCAAATGGAGAACTCAGTTTAGCCTCAAAAAACCTAATACCCAAACTAGCCTGCTCTCCCAGTTCAGGGATTTTCTTTTATGCACTTTGCAGGAAATGGGTTGAAATTGTTTCCTTGCTGGTTCATGTCAATCAGTCAGTCTGCTGGCACCAAGTTGCTAATTATCCCAGCTCTTGCTCAGGAACCCGGAAGAGTGTCTGCATATCCCAGCCCACAATGTAAATGTTTCTTGAGAACACAAAGGGAAGCAAAGTAAATAACAGTAAGCCAGTCCTAACTGATCTTCGGACTCCACCATCACCACCTTAATATTCAGACCAGATTGTCAAACATATTTCAGCTAGTCAGAGACATACTGTACTCCTCCAAACAATTTAGACCAACATAAACTACGGATGTGCCAAACCCAGCCCTACGATTCTCTCTTTCCATTGTGCAAACAGAACCATTCATGCAGTCACTTAGTAAGAAACAGGGAGCTCAGCTTATCTGAAGATGATACGCCACTGCTCAACCCTGCACTTTCAGATCTGAAGAGCAGGTAAAAGGACATAAAATTACTGACTACATACCTCTAGGTGGTTTCTGGTGAACTTTCACATAATCTGCACCACATAGGTGATTGAGTTTCTCCTTGGTTCCATCATTATAAAGGTGAATTAGCACCTCCTTTGGAAAGTAGGGCTCCATTTCTGATAGTTTCAGGGCTCCTATTCCATTGGCACAGTCAATCTTTAGGTGCCTCTGACTCTCTCCAGAGCTGGGAGACTTAGCACAAGAGAAGAAGAGGCAAAGTGAACTCATATCCTAGTGAAACCACACCTAGGGACATGCTGAATTCAAAACTTCAGACCCAAACAGGCTAACAAAAACAACATATTCATTTTGTACATTTTCATGAAGAAGACAACAGCCTGTAGTCACCTGTTTTATCAGTTCTGTAAAAGCTTTGGATAGTTTTTCGTAATAACCTTCCAGCGTTGCTTTCCCATACTGTCCCTGGGTGTTTTGACAGCAGACCATGTAATGTAGCTGTGGTGTTGTCACCAGACCATAATCTAGCATAAAAGGCACAATATTCAGAAATAGAATACTAAGTTGATTCCTCCTTAAAAGGTGTACAGTATTTGCTCTTCTACAATAAATAGACAAATCCAGTGCAGAAAACCCATATGAAATTTTTCAAGTTCTGTTACGAAAAGAGGAAACCCCCCGCTTTGCATTAAAGCCATACAACTACCCTGAAAGAAGACTGTTACAAACAAAAATAGAAACGGTGCCTGGGCTACTGATTTAGGTCTACATAACAGAGTCACATTTACATAAAAACTTGAAATCAGACTGGAATTGCAAAAGTTCAACATACCATGGTACTGACCACCTAGAACGGAGATACCATCTAATACTGACTGTGAAAGTTTCTCACTGCTTGGCCTGGAAAACAACAAATACAACCGATGACCTTTGCAGAAGACATTTATGTATGGACTTGGGAAGGAAGCACACGTGGAAGAAGACTCTACAAGCTTCTTGCCAGTAGACTTAGTTTCAATATGAAGAAATCCATACATTTTCCTATTGTAGGTGCCTCCCAACAAAGAATTTTGAACACAACCACCCCAGAGCATTGCAAAGACAAGTAAACTGCTGAACATACGCGGATGTCACACAGTACCCACAAAAAAAAAAAAAAAATCCAAACCCACATTAAAGCATCCCATTCAGAAACAGTGCTAGGAAGTTCTCATAACTATCAGGGAAGCTAATATAGGAACAGTATTGGAAAACTTTTGTTTATTGCTATAATCATAAATTAACAGGTAGCAGACCAGGCATTAAAAAAATAAGCTTAATCTTGCTGTGGGGGCTAAATGTCCAAAAGCACCCATGAACAAAGCATTGGCACTTCCATAAAAGCAGCATACACCTACAGCATTTTGTAATTACCTGGTGTCTCTACCAAGAAAAACTGAAGCATCTTTGTGCTGGTTCACTGCTGCTTTTTGGCAGATCTCAGTTATTATTTTCTGTAATTCTCCATCCTCTGCGTTTGCTAGTTGTGTGGCATACTCTTCCCAGGAAGGGTGCAGCATTTCTCCAAGAGGATCAACCAGCTTCACGCCATTATCTTCCTTAGAAGAAAAAAAGAACAGAGGATAGTAAGCCTAAAAGTGGGAAAATCAATAAAATCTCTTTGAAGACAGCCAACACATGATTCAATCACATTGCTTCTTTAAATGTGGAGCATTTCTGGGAAGCAATAGCTTAACTGTTCATTTAAACCTTCAACAAGCCCCAAAAAGTAACGTAACCAGCATATTAAGTAACCGACTTTTCCCGCCTTATAACTTTGGCATGAAATTCATTTGACGTTCAAATGACATAAAGGGAGATTCTAATAACCTCCACAGCAGCAGAAGTCTAAATGCCTGATTTGTAATTGCTGCATCCCTTTATTTTTTAAACTTGCAGATTTCGCTCAAAGGTTCATTTCTTCTCAAGGGTATTCCTAGCTTGCCAACTTTACAAGTTTCCTACATCACAGCATTTCCACATGGGAGAAAATGACACTTGTGTGTACAGGGAAAAGTAATTTCAAACATGCTGCAGATCAGATTTACAGGGAACAGACCAAACACACACTTTAAGCAGGTCCAAGCGCCTTCAGGATCTGGTCTCTCGGTACCATGAAGAGCTTTGATTCCACCAGACTGATCACATCTACTTTTTAAATAAAAGGTTGTTCTTACTTCAGGATTGTGAGATGCTGTAACCATGATGCCAATTGTAGATACCATGGCTTTGGACCTGAGAACTGCCAGCAAGCCCATGCGGAACATGACGTGATCAAGCTGATCGGCCTTGGTGCGAAATCCAGCGGTGCCGTACTGAAGAGTAAGTCCAGCAGGTTTAGGATGCAATGCTGAGTATTTTTTAAGGGCTTCGGAATCCATTTCTAGAGAAGAAAGTGACACAAATGCAAGTGAGAGCAGTCAAGTCATTATAATTAGTTTCACATTTTGCACTTTATTTAATTTTGAAGCCCACAGATATCTTAAACTGTTCATATCAAATCCCTTGGTGGGACTGCGGGGGGGGGACCACGACCAGAGCAGTCCATAGAGGAGCCTCGACATTCCCAGTACAGCAGCAGATAAACGGAGCTCCACCAGATTTCACCAGATCACGAAGGGATGACATGATTTAGGTGAGGAGAGCCACGATTCCCCATCGGCTGTATCCAGGGCTCCTAACAAAGTTATCGCAAACTGCTGGCCGTTTCTCACTGTAACACTGGCCACCCAGCGCACTCGTCCGCCACTCCACAGATCAACTTTCTGAGTTCAAAAGCAGCCTGCCCTCCCTCTCCAAGCCCTCGCAGCCACAGGGAAATCCCCAGCAGTGCCACCTGGATGTTTTACTCCGATGGCGGCTCTAAGCCGCTCTCTACCGACCCGCCCAACGCCTCAGGCAACGTGAGGCGCAGACAGCCGTTGGGCCGGGGAGGGCCACCCAGCCGCAGGCACGCCACCACGGCCGGCTCCGGCAGCCGCCTCCCTGCACGCCTGCGGGCTCACCCAGCACCGCCACCGGGCCTCACTCGCGAGGGACCGGAGCCCCACCTAGGACCGCTCAGCGTCCACCCGCCGCCGCCACCACGCTCCCCTTCCGGAGCCGGCGCGGCCACGCCCCAAACCTGCGCCCGCCCAGTGGCCACGCCCACTGCCAGTCAGAGCCGGGGGCGGGGTTGGGGCCGGGGCCCCCATCCACCCGAGCGCGCATGCGCGCCCCCTCCCGGCCACCCGAGGCTCGCGCAGCTTCCGTTAAACGGCCGCGCTACGGGCTGAGGTGGCGGCCCTGGGGACGCCAGGTCGCGGACTGCTCGCCGCTTCCTCTCACCTTCGGCGGCTTCCTCCACCGGGGAGGCGGCATGAAGAGGCGCGTCACTTCCCCTCCGTTCCGGGCGACGGCGGTCCTCTGCCGTGGCGGTTGACAGCCCTGCGGGCCAGGTGAGGCTGCCTGCGCGCATGCGCGGCCCGGCGGTGGCGGCCCCGAACGCTTGTAGGCCACGGTGCCACATCCCTTTCGCCTCTCTCTCCATGGCGCAGGCTCCTTCCTCCAGCGTGGCTGTGGAGCAGGCCCGTGAGGGGGACTAATTTCTAAGCGTTTTGTACCCAGCTGTATTTAATGCAAGTTCTGGCCTTAAAAAACAGTGGGGTTTCCCGGCGAAGGCCGGCTCGTTTGGTTGCACGGTGTAGTGCTAAACCTCACTGTGTGTTAAACCCCGGGGTTTCACCCCAGGGCTTCTCGTTCCAGGTGTGTGTGGAAGGCAGTGCAATGGCTGTCGCAGTAAAAGAATGCCTGGAGCTCCAGCTGCTGGAAGTGGAAATGCTTCTTTCAATGTTTCCCAAAAAAGGTGAAATAAGTCTGGATGAGGATGCTGTCCCTGGCCTGCAGCGCTACCTGAGAAACACTGATGGAGCTCTGCCCCCACAGCTTGAATATTCAATTGCTATTGATGTAGGGGAGGCAAAGGTGAGAGAAATTCCACGTAGATCTCTTCACGTGTTGTTTTTGTTACTCCTAGTGCAGACAAAACCTCTGCACTGAAAAAAAAAAGGGGTGTGTGAATTCCTAATTTCTCTGTGTTGTTTCAAAAGTGAAGAGTAACAAAAAGTTCTTGATTTTAATTATTTGACTCTTAACTTGATTTGGGCAAGAAAGTCTATTAGAATCACTTATAGGAATGGACAACCGACATCAGTGGCGTGGACAGCGTTCACAAGAGCTTAGCTAGGGTTGTACTTACACGAGTGTTGTTTGTTTACTGGTTTACAGAGAGTTGTGTGTTACAAGAGCAATGGGAATGGGGCAATTCCCCCATGGGAATACATATGCTGGACTTTACATTCTTCTAGCAAAACTGCCCTATTATTTCTTACTTCCACCCCTTGCCATGTGTTCATTGATCTGCATTTGAAATATACTAATGTCAAAATAGCCCCAAATGGCAGAATAAGAAGAGTCACACAAACATTAAAACAAAACCAGGCTATGAACTGCAATACAAAACCCAAAACTTATCAGTATAAGGACTTCTAATAGTTTATCTAATTGAAGAAAATGTTACGTATGACAACTAAGTGTTGTAAATACTTGCATAGAGAACATAGCCGTTAGTGTAGGTCTGAGTATATAATAATGCAATGATGAGAAACTGAAAACTGACAAACTCAGCCTAGAAGTACTAGGAATAACAGTAATTAAATATTAGAACAGTTTACTGGGTAATGAGGTGGTCTCAATTATTTGGAAACTTATGTATGGGCTTACGTATACTTCTGAAATGCACTCCTTCACTGTTCTTCAGAGAGAAATTTCCTGAACTGCATAGGGAGAGCTTCTGCACAAACAATTTTTTTTCCGTGGCAGATTGTCAAGGAACTTGGAAAAATAATTAGTCAGTTCACGATTTGCTTCTCTCTGCAGGACTAATAATTTGATTGTATACTGTAGTGAAAGTCTCTTAATGGTGTACAAGAGCCTCAGGCTCTGAAAGCACATGAATCCTCTCCTGCTCTTGCACCAGAGGCAGGGTTCAGTTTCCAAAGAACTGAATTGTTCCACCTTAAGACACAGTAGGAATAATTGAGAGAAATTCAACAGTCTGTGGTTTGGAGGAGATCATGCAAGATAATCTAGAGGTTTCCGTGGTGTAAAATACACATAAATCTTTTTATCCCCAATAATCCTGAGAATGCTTCCTCTATTAGGGTGAATACTTGCTTAAAATAATAATAATGCCTCTATATACAATATGTACAAACATAAACACTGTTTTGTATAACTCTTGGCCTTGTTTACCTGGGGTAGATCCAGCAGCTGGGCCGAGTTCATTGATCAGATGTGCATTTGGTGAGGGACAAGATTCTCAAAAGCCACTCGCCCCTTGACTCTGCCAGACTGGTAGTTTATTGCAGCAGCAACACTGACCATGTACCGAAAATATGCAATAGAAATATCCCTACAGGGTAATTGCGTACCTTCTTTCAAGCCACAGCATTATTTCAGTAAACAGCAGAAGGTAACATTAGATATGTTGGGAAAGTCCGACCATGGTGCAACAAAAGAAAAGGAGTGAACAAAAGGAAAGCAGAGGAAGTAATTCCAGTCTTTAGGAAGCTGCAATCTTAGTTACATCTCCTCATAATCTGCCTTTGACAGGGAAGAATAGTCTAGCGTGTCTTTCAGTAGCTTCAGAATTCACTTTCTTTTTGTGTGCATGTGTTCTCTTTTTAAGGTAAAAGTGGAGTTGCAGGTACTGCTGCCTCATACGTATCCTCATGTAGCTCCTCAGCTTTTTGCAAGATCAGATGCGCTGCACAGACAGCAACAGTTACAGCTCAACACTGGTCTTGCTTCTCACATCAGCTCTTTGGATTCAGGTGAACTGTGTGTATTTGAAGCTGTGCAATGGGTGAAAGACAACAGCTTGCCTTACCTGGAAAACAGTAAGATGTCTTCTGAAAGTGCTTCAAAAGCAGTTGTAGTTAAAGAAACGTTGCATCGCATGTGGATTTACAGCCATCATATATACAGGCAGGAACTGAGGAAAAAGATTTTTGACTGTGCAAAGAAGTTAAATCTGACTGGCTTCTGCCTAACGGGGAAACCTGGTGTCATCTGTGTGGAGGGACTCAGAGAAAACTGTGAAGAATTCTGGCGTGTTATTAGGTATCCCAACTGGAAGCATATTTCATGCAAGCATGTGGAGAATATAGAAACAGAGAGAAGCATCGATAATCTTCGTCTCTTTCATGCTTTTGAAGACCTACAGTTTCAGGCACATGGTGATTATGGCCTGAGGAACGACTATCACATGGATCTTGGCCAATTCCTAGAGTTCCTGAAAAAACATCAAAGTGGACATATTTTTCAGATTTTATTTGGTGTCGAAGGCAAACTTTCAGACAAATAAGAGAAACTGTGTAAGGAGTTCTAATTTGGACAGCAAGAGATGATGCTAACATTGAAATACTGTGCCTTATAGCTACTGTGAAAAGGGAAACACATACAAGAAGAATTGTTCAAGTAGTTAATCTGAGCTTCTATTCTGAATTGCCACATATTTTTGAGAGGTGTTTACTTTCTTTCTGAGACCCCAAAACTGGTATTTGCCACTATGGGCCATGCCTCGAAGTGCTTGCAAGGTGATAAAAATCCCACACTGTAGTATCCTGAATTGCACAGTTCTGTCTCCTCACCTATACCGTTACTGTTACTAAGCTGAGGTGCAGCCCTGCAGTTAACTTCTGCGTACAGTTGTGGGATATCAAAGTGGCTGCAGTCACAGATTAACATGGCTTCCAACCAGCTCATCTCACTGCTTGTGCACACAATGTCTTTTACTCCTCCACGAAGCATCTGCTTCATTCAGCTAATCCATGAAATGCAAAGGCTCGTGTCCAGGCACAGGACCAAGCTTTGCTTTTAAATAAAGGGCAGGGGGAAGGAGAAAGAGGCTCCCATCACCCGTCCCCTTGTATGCTTTGGGTAGTACCTATAGTTCTGTTCCTCATACCACCATTTTCGCAATCTTCTTCCTATCATCTCATTATGATCTGCTTCTGTTAATAGTAATTTTTCAGCCACTCAACTCATGGCATTTTATATTTACATTTGTAAACTAAGCACCTGGGAAATGTAAATGTGCAAGATGAGACAAAGTTTAGTGTTTCCTCTGTTTTTCCCCTACATTACATAAGGAAATATATGTAAAATATAGAAAAATGAAAAAACTATATTTACATTACATATTAAATAAAAATACATACACAATTACCAATATTTCCTATGTCAAATTAGTACTGAGAGACAATTTTCCAGCAGCTTGTAACAGGAAGTGATGTTAATGGCTCATTAGGCATTACAGGGTAGTGTCCTGAGTGTGTATTTAGATAGTGAATTGCAATTCAACCTTCCAGTTTATAATGGATTATCGTATTTAAATGTCATCAGTGTACTATGTAGATGAAGAATGCTGCTGAAAAGCCCCCAGTAGCTGTGCCCTAAAGAACCTAAAGCAATTTAACCGCATTCCACTGCGTCACTGAGCACCATAGTATGAAAATTGGTACTGAACAATGGAAGCAGAGTTATTGTTGAGCTGTAGAGGTTTGGCTGTTCAAATCTAAAACCCAGGCCATTTTGACAGCAGCTATTTAAAGACTGTGTTTCAGTACACTCAGCTGATGACTACAAAAATAACAGATATTATTTTATTTCAAACAAGTGTTCTAATACTTTTCTCATAATAGCAATATTTTGAAACACAGAGGATGGCAGTGTTTCTAGTTGCTCAGAATGATAATTAACGTTCGTTCCTTGACTGTGGTAAGTATATTGTTTGTGTGATCATAACTTTGGCCAAAAGCACACCAAGGCAAAATGTTTCCAGGTTCCCATTATGCAATGAAGGAGAAAGGGCCTCTCTTCTTTGTGAATTCAGGACCTGCAGTCTGAAGCTGTGGCAGAGCTGAGGGGCTGGACAAATAAAATTAATTTTTGGTTTTGTAGAGATAATCTCTGTAGTATAACAATAGAAAAAATTTTCAAGTACACTTTGTTTCCAGAACTGTCAAGAAAGTATGTTCCATTTTCTTGGAGTGATAATTCTGTAACAACTAGTAATTCCTTGGCATTTTTTTAGAACATTGATGGATAAGCGCAGATTCCACATGATCATGACTCAATAAAACAATTTGCATTCAGTCCTGTTGGGAAATTGCCAAATGATAAACATTTTCCTTTAAAGTAGCAAAACAAACTGGTTTAGAAACATGTCTTATCCACAAGATTTCAAGCAGAAGGAAACAGGAAAGGCAGCACTGGCGTAGGTCAGAAAGTCTGCGCAGGAGGATGGTCAAACAATTCAGAGTTAGAGTTACCTAAAGTTTTCTTCTGAGCCTAAGCTTTGTTCGTTCATTTTTTCGGAAGGAGGAAACCACCGCTAGTACAATCCAATTGCATATCCTCCTAAGGAAAACCACAGAGTCATGAGTGTTATTTCTGAAAATGCTAATTATGAATCCAGAATAATGCAGGTTTGTGAGTAGTGTCCCTGGTTGCTTCCAGTGAGGTTTGCAGAGGGAATCACGTTTTTTTTGGTAGAAGATTTAGGGTCAGTGCCAGGTATCACTTTTGATAACTGGTTGTCAGATGAGAAAGGTTAAAAAAAAAAGTAAGAATACATCTTTAGTTGAAATGAGTGTGTAGATGAATGTATTCAGCATGCTGAATTATCAGTGAAGTTGCAAAAAATATTTTAAAGACCATATTGAAGAAATTGAGCTAATCAGATCATTCAAATAGTAGTAAGCAAGAGAAATAATCGGTAAATATCAAAGAATTAATATAATGTGTTTGCTCCCCCCATAATGATGGACTCTTCTCCATAGTAATTATTCATTTAGTAGACCTCAGCTGGGTGATTTGGGAGTTTGTTACAAAGAATAATACACATACAATTCAGAATTCATTAGGTTTAATATATAAAAAACCTACCACTAGCCAGATAACTGATGTTTATAAGAAAATATTTAGTAAAAGAAAAGCCTATTCATAACATTTTGATACTCCCTTTTTGTCAAATTGTTTGTTCATGGAAGTGCTTGGACTCCCTGTTCTTGACAAAAAAGGAAGTTATCTTGGTGGGGGAATGAAATCTTGGATCATTTACAGGACTTCAGCTTAGCTAAGTAGTGTTAAAAATATTCCAATTAGATGTGAACAAAAGTTTCTGCAGGTTCAGTTCTTGTTAGAAATTTTTCATTACGCCACACAGGAGTGACCAATAAGGCTTTGCTTTGGAGGAAAATATTCTAACTTTACTGTTGTTTAAAGTTTGGGTTTTTTTTTGTTAAATAATAGCTTGGCAATTTATGCAAATTGCATTGTGACCTGTAATGGATTAAACAGTCATCATATGCATTTCTTCATTTTCAGTGGTACCATTTGACTGCTTAAGTTCTTATTGACATTCGTGACAAAACTCTCAAGATACAACCACTTACTTTGATAACAAAAACATCTGTCAAACTATAGTGTACTATAGCTTAATTAAAATAAAATAACCCAACAACACAAACATATTTATCATATTAATTTTTATTTTCTGATGTATAATTAATATGATTTCTTGATCTCAGTTTCTAACCAAATATTACAATTTAGAAAGTTTTCTGTGTCTTAAAAAATCAGCTATTCTTAAGCTTCCTAGGCAGAAATGTTCTGAATATTTTAATGCTTTTTAACTGCTGCTAGTTTGTTCATTCTTCATTAAATATTTACAGTTTCACTTTCATGGCTTCTTCAGGCCAGGTGTAGGAGTCAGCCACAAAGCTGTTATAATCGGTACTGTAAACCTGAGAGCGGATGAAGGCTTCTAGGTCCTTGGGCTGAGGATAGGTGGAGGCAGTGTTATTCCTGTAGGCTTCTTCTGCGATCTAGAAAGATGCATTAAAATCCTAATTAGTGCTGATAAATTATTTGAATACATTTAACAGTATTTAAAGTAGGAATTGGTTCAAAATCAAGATAAAAATTCCTCTTCTCCAGTACTGACAGTCACCTATATTCACGCTGGATCCAGGCTAGTATACAGTGAATACAACTAGGAAGAGGATGATGTTTGCCTATAATGAGTCTGACTCATGATACTTTTAAGCAGGATTACGTGTCTTTGCTGTTAGAAATAGTGTGTCCCTCCCTGGCTGGTAATATCTTAGCTTTTATTGTGCAGGGGTAGATAAAATATTCCACGAACCCCAAGCACTGAGATAACAATTTCTGCTTTTCCATCATCAGGTTTCCCTGGTTTACCGTCTTCTCCAAAGCACTGTAAGAAACGTGATTTTTTCAAGGCCTCCATGCTCCCTGCATATTAGAGAGGTTTATTGTTTGCCATAGTTTGATAATATATTTCTTAAAGGTAAACTCACAAGAAAAAATAAGTCCTACACAGTGCAGAGGTTTAATTCTAGAGGTGGTTGGGGGAAATATGAATATTTGCTTGCTTTTTCCTCACCCAGACCATACCTAAGTGAATCAATTATGCATCACAGGTATATCTGCAAAAAAAATGAAATTTAGAAGGGGTTGGAGCCCACTCAACACATCAAAGTAGCCTCTCATGTCTGAAGAGCACCTACTTGAGAAACGTAGATCTTCAGACTGGACATTCATCTATGAAACATAAGAATTTTGACAGACTGGTTTTAGGCAGCGGCGCTGCGTAGGAAGCAGATCTGCTTCAAACCCTATTTGGCAAACAGACAGACGCTCCTACTTGGAATAAAAGGAAGATGGTTTCCTTCCTGCTCTCACAGAATCACAGAATGCTCAGGGTTGGAAGGGACCTCTGGAGATCATCTAGTCCAACCCCCCTGCAGAGCTCTCCTTAGCTCTCTCCTTAAAACATAAATGTTTTAGCTTGGTGAGAAGCTGAGACCCCTTAGATTCCTTTCTGGGATTAATCTGAAGCCCAACCTGACCTGACTGAGAAGCACTTTGGGTGTTTATGTAAGGGTTCAACTTCAGGTCTGTGCACCTAATTATCACGGTTGAATAAGGTCTGAATTCATACCCCACATTCGGTATTCCAAAAAAATTTGAGATTATTCCTCCCCTGTAAAAGACAGAGGCCATTGCTAAACCTCTTGGGCTGTATGAGCCATAATAGGTATTTTTATTATTATTATTATTTTTAATTTTTTTTATTTGGTAACATTTTCCTTTTTTGTATTTTGTATAATACGCAAAAGTAGAGGAGGAATTTCTATCACTGTGTTTCTGCCAAACACACAGGCAGTTTGATTTTGCCTGAGGAATGTAGGTAACATTTTGACATCTACAGAACAGAGGTATTACTTGCCTAAGACAACGTGAACTGTGAGAAGGATTTTTTTTTTTAAATATTCAAAAGGAGTGCAGCTTGGGGAACTGTTTCATGTGTGAGGGTTCCTTGTTATACTTTCAAAACAATATGCAGTAAGTGGAATTATTCACAGTTAAGGTGTCCAAGACAGAAAACAATAATTGGAGTAGAAAAGGTCGCAGAGCAGCAAAATAACCTCCTAAAATGCTGAACACCCCTTCCTCCCCTAAAAAAACCCGAACAGAACAAGGGAGGTACTAGAGTAAATACATTACTTGAAAGCCGCCTTTGCGCCGGGGCAGCCAAATTTCTTAGGAAACTGGGTTTAGGTCAGTTACTGAAAATCCATCTGTATCGGCTCTGTATTTGCCAGTAAAAAACAACCAATTAAACAACCCCTGACCCAAACCTGAGGCCTAAACAAAAAGCATCCCCAGTAGTTAGTTATTCTGATAGGGCACAGTAAGGAAGGGAACAAAAGGGAACAGTGCCTGGACAAAGGGTGACACACACTCTCTTGACAGGCACCTGATCACTGTGAAGGGCCAAAAGCCTTCAGCAGCGCAGCTCGCGTGACTGCATGCCCGGGCACCTGCTCCTAAACTGGTGGACAGCACAGTTTGGGCTCTACAGACATAAACACTTGCTGTAGCTCCATACCTTTCCTTCTTGCATTGGGATTACATTTACATTTATGAATTTAAATTTAAAACTGTTACTTGTCCAAGACTGATTGACGTAAACCAACTTCAACTTATGTGAAGGTGTGTAAGTTGATCAAAGCAAATGCTCAATTATGTAGAGAGTGTGGGAAGAAGAGAAGCCATGAAAGACTGAAATGACTTACCTTCACAGCAATTTTCAGCGACACGTGCTGAATAGTGACTAACGGAGGGTACAGGCGACCTTCCTGTAAATTCTCCTCTGAAACTTGCTGAGCTATTACCTAGAAATAAAGCAGACATGTTTAACTTGAAATGCAGATGCAGCTGTAGCTTTATTAGACAGTGATCTAATCTTAAGCATGGAAATTGTTCCGCTTTGGCAAATCATGAAGATACTGCTGAATCCACTGAGGCAGTGTTTTTTACAACCAGCCTTGTCATTAGGAGTAGCTACACAAGAGCTAGAAATTTAAGGAGTTATGCCCTTTTCTCACTCAGATAATAAAGACTTATTCAAGTCTTGAATAAGTCCATGACACATGTAAACTAGCAAATAGTTCACTGTGAGATACGAATTCCAGCCATCAATTGCAGCTGGGTCAAAGACTTCTAAAATTAAAGAAGCACCTGTTATTCCAACAGTTTTCAAGTCAACCTGTGCAGAAAATAGAACTGAAACTCTTAAGTGTAAAATGCTTTGAATAAAATTACAGGTGCCTGAGCAGGTTTGTGATGTGTCCAGATCACACATCTGGCCTCTGTGAGATTATAAAGCTAAGTATGGTCAACCACAGACCAAAGTAAAATAAAAGTAAGATTATCCAGGGTCTTTTAAAGCCCTGCAGGTCACTGCATTCAGGTTTAGAAATAGAAGGTCTAATGCTAAATTCTTGCTTGCTGGGACAGTGTTGCAAGAAAAAGTCTGTCCACTCCACTTGGGGGCTGCAGTGGGCCGGTCATCCCAACCATACCAAGTAACTAAAGAAATTATTTTGCTCTTTGCTTGATTTGTCATCAGACTGACCAGAGGAAACAAGGAATGACACAAAAGTTCTGATGCACATCTAAGAGGAGCATCTCCTTTATGGCCTGAATGTTCTTGCTTGGTCTTCCTAGCAAGACTGGAAATGTTTTGTTGTCATCTCCAGCACCGAACAGATCAGGAAAGCATAGCAAGCTGGAGAAGTTGTTTTTTATTGTTTACTCATTGGCCTTATGAAAAACCTTCTATTACCATGAGGTGTGAGGACATTCTCCGCACAGTGAGGAGAGACACTGCTTGCACTGTCTGCTTATGAGCTTACTTCATGAACTTCTGCTATTTCTGCAGCAGATACCTTTTAAGGAGCAAAGGGTCCTGGGGCTGCCTTTGGGTCTAATGATACTTCTGCCATCATTAGCTAAAATGTGTTTGTCATTTGGGGATCTGAAATAGAAAATAGCCTTTCAGGGTGATCCAGATTGGGATTTGCTGAGCCTGAGAACCAGCTGATGCCAGTTTGCTAACCTGTCTTCTAGTTTGTAATCTCTTTGGTGGACTTGAAGTTTTCATTTCTTTAACCACCCACCTTTGTACCTTCCAGGGAGCTGCTAGTTAGAACCAAATCTAAATATCTTCTAAGCAAACCAAGCACAAAATTAATATATCAAAAATGGTCTGACTTTATGCAGTTTTTAATAGCTACCTTCACTAACATTCTCTACTACAGTTCTCAAAACAAATTATTAAAAAACATCAAAAGAGATTTGCATCAGCAGAATCCAAATGTCTCTATCTTGCTTTGGGACAGAAAGGAAATGGCTCTGGGGTGGGGATGTCACTTGCCCTTTGAACAGCTGGAAACACCTAACAGTCACAAGGAAAGGAGGTTCTTTGTACGGTGCAAGCTCAAACTTCTTAAATCTGTTAGAATTTATAAGCAGTTTCCATTGATATTTAGTACATTAGGCTTGCTCCTGGAGTCTGTCCTTCCATTTAGTTTCATCCAAAAGGAAACCAGGGCCCATGTCCTCCCAAGACCATGCAACACTGTTGACCAAGGTGGAGTATGTAGGGACACCTGGGAGATGTGCTCCAGAAAACCATTCTGATGCAAAATAGAAGAGTAATGTAGAGGCACCCTTAGTGTTCCCATCAGGAGAAATTATACATTTTTGTGCAATTGCAACTTAGAAAACAAAAGGTTAGAACCAAATCACTGACGGAACCAGGAGTGCAGGGATACTACTGTGTAATGTGACCTGTAGGGGTACCTGTGGATGGAAGGAAAACTCTGGTCTGGAAAGTGTCTGGTGGAGCCGTGTATGACCCATGAAGAATTTCTGAAAACACCAAGAAAGTCCAGGAAGCACTATGAAATGAAGCTGATAACATGGCCCAAAGAGTGCACTTTCGAGGGAACATACCCAGAAGATACTTGAAACAGCACGAACTGCTCCCTACAGTTCCTGCTGCATGTGGGAAACAGAACCTTCTGTACGTTGCTTGCAAACAACTAGGGCTGTGTCAGAAGAGATGCCTGGCTGTCATCAATTCATCCTTTCTGGCAGAAGTAGGTAAATTGAATTAAAGAGCAAACACTATAGTAATTCCAGGTTCAAAGAGAAACAATGTTCTCTTCTGCAATCTACCCAGCATGCTGGGAGAGGTAATAAGTTTTTCCATTCGCAGTGGAAATGCCAACAAGAGCAACAAGAGATAATACACTTGTTGAGTGTAACGAGTAAAAGAAAATGATTTGTTTATATTTTCATCTGATATTGAGAAATACAGCAGAGAGAAAAACCCACTAGGGGGAGCTAAGACAACGTAAAAGCTAGTTTTTGCTTTCCATAATAGGAACTAGGTTATTTAAAAATGACACACAGCCCTTTGATAAAACGAGATGTGCATCTGAATCTGCAAAGAGGAGCTTACAACATAAGACTGCTGCTGTTAACAGTTTAATGGGGTTCTGCAAGAAAGATGAAATCTGAAGAAATCAACAGCAGGTTGCTGTTACCGTAATACATCACTGAAAAAAAAAAAAGGTTCAGGAGTAGCGTACTTCTGTTTTGTGATGTGGTTGATAGAAAGCAAGCCACAAAACATTTGGGCAGTGCTCGAAGTGGGAGAGGTAGAAAGCTTAACTATATAGGTACCATGCTAGTCCTTCTAAAATACTCTTGTAACAGCACTAAAAACTGCAAAACCACAGAAACAAGCATTTTCAGAGAGTATGAAAGCTTCTTCGTGTGGTCTCTGAAAAACACTCCTTGACAACATCAGTTCAGTGGTAGGGTAAAAATGATAACTCAACATTTGGAATTATTAAGAAAATAAGAGGTGACAGAAAATGTACAAATCCACAATGTAACACCACTTTGAACAGTGTGCATTTTTGCTCCACCTACTTCAAACAAGAATCATAGAATGGTTTAGGTTGGAAAGGACCTTGAAGATCATTGAGTTCCAACCCCCCTGCCATAGGCAGGGACACCTCTCACTAGACCACGTTGCCCACGGCCACATCCAGCCTGGCCTTGAACACCTCCAGGGATGGGGCATCAACAACCTCTCTGGGAAACCTGTTCCAGTGCCTTACCACCCTCAAAGTGAAAAACTCCTTCCTAATGTTCAATCTGAAACTGCCCTCTTCCAGTTTAAAGCCATTCCCCCTCGTCCTATCACTACATGGCCTAGTAAAAAGTCCTTCCCCAGCTCTCCTGTAGGCCCCCTTTAGGTACTGGAAGACCGCAATAAGATCTCCCCGGAGCCTTCTCTTCTCCAGGTTGAACAGCCCCAACTCTCTCAGCCTCTCCTCATAGGAGAGGTGCTCCAGCCCTCGGATCATCCTCGTGGCTCTCCTCTGGACACGCTCCAGCAGGTCCATGTCCTTCTTATGTTGGGGACTCCAGAGCTGGATGCAGTACTCCAGGTGGGATCTCACGAGAGTGGAGTAGAGGGGCAGAATCACCTCCTTTGACCTGCTGGCCACACTTCTTTTGATGCAGCCCAGGATACAGTTGGCTTTCTGGGCTGTCACACACTGCTGGCTCATGTTGAGCTTCTCGTCAATCAGCACCCCAGGTCCTTCTCCTCAGGGCTGCTCTCCAGCCATTTCCCACCCAGCCTGTATTTGTGCTTGGGATTGCCCCGACCCAGATGTAGGACCTTGCACTTGGCCTTGTTGAACTGCATGAGGTTGGCTTGAGCCCACCTCTCCAGCCTGTCCAGGTTGCTCTGGATGGCATCCCTCCCCTCCAGCATGTCTACCTCGCCAAACAGCTTGGTATCACTGGCAAATTTGCTGAGGGTGCACTCAACCCCACTGTCCATGTCACCGACAAAGATGTTGAACAGTACAGGCCCCAGTACTGACCCCTGAGGAATGCCACTCGTCACTGCTCTCCATTTGGACATCAAGCCATTGATTGCAACTCTTTGAGTGCGACCGTCCAGCCAGTTCTTTATCCACGGAGTGGTCCATTTGTCGAATCCATGTCTCTTCAATTTAGAGACCAGGATATCGTGTGGGACAGTGTCAAACGCTTTGCACAAATCCAAGTAGATGACATCAGTTGGTCTTCCCTTGTCCACTACCACTGTAACCCCTTTGTAGAAAGCCACCAAATTTGTCAGGCATGACTTGCCCTTGGTGAAGCCATGCTGGCTGTCACCAATCGCCTCCTTGTTTTCTACGTGCCTCAGCAGAGTTTCCAGGAGGATCTGCTCCATGATCTTGCCAGGCACAGAGGTGAGACTGACTGGCCTATAGTTCCCTGGGTCTTCCTTGTTTCCCTTTTTGAAAATAGGGGTTATGTTTCCCCTTTTCCAGTCAGCAGGAACCTCACCAGACCGCCACAACTTCTCAAATATGATGGCTAGTGGCTTAGCGACCTCATCTGCTAGCTCCCTTAGGACCTGCGGATGTATCTCATCAGGTCCCATGGACTTGTGCACCTTCAGATTCCTCAGGTGGTCTCGTACTTGATCTTCACCTACAGTGGGCGGTTATCCATTTTCCCAATCCTCATCTTTGCATTCTGCGTCATGGGCAGTGTGGCTGCAGTCCTTGCCAGTGAAGACTGAGGCAAAAAAGTCATTGAGTACCTCAGCTCTGTCTCTGTCCTGAGTAACCAGTTCTTGCGTTTCCTCCTGTAGAGGGCCCACATTTTCTCCAATCTTTCTTTTCTCACTGACATACTTGAAGAAGGATTTTTTGTTTGTCCTGATGTCCCTGGCCAGATTTAGTTCTATCTGGGCTTTAGCTTGTCTAACCCAATCCCTGGCTGCTTGAAAGATTCCTCTGTATTCCTCCCAGGCTACCCGCCCCTGTTTCCACTCCCTATAGGCCTCCTTTTTGCTTTTGATCATGTCCAGGAGCTCCTTTTTTATCCATGCAGGCCTCCTGGCTTTTCTGCCTGCCTTCCTCTTTGTAGGGATGCATTGTTGCTGAGCTTGGAGGAAGTGGTCCTTGAATATTAACCAACATTCCTGGGCCCCTCTTCCCTCCAGCGCTTCATCCCATGGCACCACACCAAGCAGATTCTTCAAGAGGCCAAGAATGGGATGGGATCATGAGGGGTATAAAAAACAAGGATGATCAAAAGGTTATTTTTTGTACAAGGAGACAAAAAACAATTAAATAGGCTTGGGAGAAAAAAAAAGAAGACGACTGCAAGAAAACACAAAACACAACTGGAGGTGAATGTTTCTCATGGCACTATAAAGAACTCAAATCATCAGACAGCAGGAAATCATAAGAGGAGAGTTTCTTTTTCCACAGAACTCATAATGAAATTGTGACACTAATTGCCAAAAGATGTTCAAATGTATAAACACGTTTAAAAAGCCACTAGGCTCATTTATGAATGAGAAATCCATGCAGGGATATAACTTCCAGCCCAGGAAGGACATATAGTACAGGCTGCCAGGAGCTGAGAAGCCATTTCAACAGGACAATCGCTCTGTATTTTCCCTTCATTTATCCTCTTTTTCTCAGCTTCTGCTACTGATTACTTTCACAGGAAGATACTGAGCTGTTTGGATCTTAGGTACAACCCAGTATGCTATTTTCATGTTTTAAATTCTAATTAATTCAATTTTTTAACAGAGAAATTAGCTAAGCCTTATTGCAGAACCTAAATGAAAGGCAGCTGAGACAGGATGAATGGCATAAAGCAAGTGGGGGCATCTTGGTTTTTGGAGGATATATTCTCTATAATGAAAAGATTTAGCAGGATTATTTCTGGAGTAACTTTTAACTGTAGGTCACACATGCTGAGAATATTTCATTCGTTGGTAATTCTCTGTCCCTTTTGTTGTGTTTCATAGGACTTAGAAGAATAGGTAATGTCCCTTGTCATCACAGAGCAATTGCCTGCTATTAAGAGGTATTATAGCTTAGAGTACCTTAGATTTATTGTCCAAATTCAAAGTTACATTCTATTTTACTTGGCAGGAAGGAAAGAGCACTGAAAGTAGAATTTGTTGTAGTTACAATATGCTATTTATGACTTTTATCAGATCTAATTGGAGAGGTGGCAAAGCGAGAAGACAGGAGGTGCAGGCATGCAGCCTGGGCTGCTTATTTTTTATACTTTCTTTTTTTAGGTAAGCTACCGCTACAGTCTGAGAAGGTCCCTCTGTCTAAAATGCATGGGTTTGGTGCTTTAAATTTTGCAGGATCTTGGGTGCTTCCATTTCAAATTGAGAATACAAACCACTATTCTAAAACCCACATGAAATTATTTTGATTTTATCCTTCTGTTAAAAAAAGCCAAGAAAACAAAACAAAACGCACTTTTGCCTTTGCTTTGTACTGTGAATTCACCTAAGGGCCTACGGAGCCCTCCTGTCTGTCACACCCCTGACACCTCTTCTGGCAAAGACTCCTCTGAAACCCATCAGTTGTCACCTTGCTCAGAAACCGGCTGTCACTCACCCAAGCCCTAGTCACACGCTGCCTCTCACACAAGTCGGGAGACCAGATGTGACTGGTCTTAGCTCCAGCCATAAGGCGAGCAGCTTTTCATTGATCTTGCCATCAACAGAGACGTTCTATGCAAGAAAAAGATACATTTTGAAATTTCAAACTTATCTAGGGATTTTACTAGAATGGCAATTATGTAGCAAAACCTTTACCAAAAAAGAAGAGTCAGGAGAGAACCTCTACCTCAAGAGAGAATTTAAAAGCTTCCTCACAATTTATGATACTATTTTACTTCCCTGACTGTTACATCTCTTTGTTCAATTAAGTTTCTCTGTTCAGAACAGATTTTTTTCTAACTTAGTAGACTACCACTTGAAACATCATTCAATCCACATACGTGTCACCTTTTATCCATCAGCATTCTATATATAGGAACCATTTCACCCAAACCAAAATGAAGCAACTTCTAGAATGAAATAAGACAACTGTTTAACACAGCAGTTTAGACCAGCAAGCAAGGATCACCGTATCCAACTGAAATTACAGGGAAGGATTTAAAGGGAGGATATAATTATCCAAAGACTTACGAGATGGATCATTGCCCTCCTAAGATGGTTAAAGCCAGTGGAGACAGTCTGGGCTTTTTACTAATTTTAAAGATGGAAATTGTGAATATCTCTCTTATAGAGGGCAAGCTGCTGGCAAACTTTTTTAAAGATGCCATAGTATGCACGTTAAAAAAAAAACCTTCAGAAATCCAGCAAGAGCAGCATGCAAGTGCTCACCCTTTAGGAAAGCTACTTATCACTTACTGCCTGTCATCGGATCACATTGGCTATCAGTTGCCTTCAACTGATAGTAAAGTGTAATTTTCTTCCCTTTAATCCATGAAGTGGACACAAGGAGCAAGAATCCTGGAATGCTCCTTAGAGGAGCTGCAAGAGTTGAGTCAGGCATTCTCACTTCTGCTAATTGGGAAAAATTTTTTTCTTCTCTCTTTTTTTTTTTTTTTTTAAATTGTTCCATAATAGTTGCTAATTGCATTCCTTTGAGGCTTCGTCTGTGTGCTACCTGCAATACCCATGTATTTTCAAGCAGACTTATGCAGCTTCTTTGAAGATTAGGATGCTGCACTTTCATAAAGTTCTGTGGATTGTAATTTATATGAACTGGACTGGGTAGAAATTAACACTGAAGTGCAACTAGGTTAATTAGAGTTAATTTGGTAAACTAAGGTGAGCCTTTTTTCCTTATTTCCATACCCTTTAAAAACAAAACAAAACAAAACAAAACAAAAACAAAAAGCATCAGGCTTTGAATGACTTTGCATGGACATGCTCAGACCATCGTGCACTGCTAAGGGCTCTTTAATCACTGTCTATACTGAGCTTTGGCTCTCCCTGAGCGGGGTGAGCTTGGAAGAACATTCCTGGGAGCAGAGTAGCCAGGAGCCTGAGAATCACTGGATATCACATCACCCAATAGAAGGAAGCTGAGTCCTGTGAGGATCATTACGCTGCTCTTGGTGCCAGCCAAGAGCAGAACCAACAGAGGAAACGGAGGAGACAGGAACTCCAGGGCAGGGCAGGAAGGGGGTGAGATGGAAAGGATCAGAAGACAGAGTGGTAAGGGTGCTATGACGCTATAGTGGATGCGGAGCAAAGATGCTGAACCCAGAAAAGCATAGAAAGTTACGAATTTCTTAGGTGAGAAACAGCTACAGAAAGATTGACCTACTGTTTTGTAAAAAAAAAAAATAAAAAAAATGTGCTAAGCATTTGATTTCAACCACTGCAGGTAATATATTTTGTTTGAATAGGGAATTCTAAAATAATAAAGGCCAGATTCTTCTCCCATACATGTTGAAGATACAATCCTGTGCAATTATGATGTCCTACTGTAAGACAGTGGATGTCAGATTTTGAACAATCACTGGAAGTAGGTGGTGAATGACTCCTAGTACCAAAAGTGGTTGCTCTCTGTTCACCTCTTGCCCACTGAGTGGAGATAAAGAAGGAGAGATCACATGTTGGATAACGTCAGAACAAAGATCATAAAAAATTGCCTGAAGAAAGAAAAGAACCAATGCAGAAAATGATAAGAAAGAAAATGGGAAGAATAAGACCGCAGTTGTGTCAAACTGTGGTGCAAGGAACCACAAGGCAATGGAGCACTTTCACCAGCTGTTGACGAGGGATGTCCACAAAATTTATGCCAACAGTTCTACTCAGAAATATCAAAAAGCTGAAAAGCTAAAAGAAATTAAAATATTTTTTTCAAGCAAAACACCCACAAAAGTCACCCCAAAGCTTCCAACATCAAAATATAGTTCCTTTCAATCTATAATCAAACCTATGTGCATGTGTATGCAAATTGTACATATGTGCATTCACCTGTGATAATACTGCACTGAAGTCTTCCTCTTTTTCCTTGCCAACAGAAGGTGAAGTTTATGTCAGATGACCTTTGGACCAAGTATTAACTTTTTTAAAATAACTTGTTCAACTTGTAGAATTTATAAAAAACAACATACCTTGCAAATAAAGACCTTACACAGAAAGCATTATGTTTCCAAGTTAAAAGATAATGTTTTAACTATTTCTGTTTAACTATTTGTTATTACCATTTTACTGAATAAAGGAATTTAAATAATTTTTAATACAATACCTCAGCAGTTGTGAGGAACACGTCTTCGCCAATATGTTTCAGTCCACATGAAATAACGCCAAGGGCAACTCCTGGGAACACATAGGAATTGTTACCCTGTCCAGGATATAGAGTTTGTCCGCTTGGAAGAGTGACAGGATCAAAAGGACTTCCACTGGCAAAAATGCCACGTCCCTAAATTGTAACAAGAAAGCCAAAGAAAGCACATTAGTTTGCGAGGATGCTGTTGAAGTATTTCACACATCTCTCTAAATATTTACTACCCTGGAAGCTGGATTACATCTATTTAGCATCTCTTCTGAGAGGGTATTAGATCTACTTAACTGAGTATGTCTCCAGAGCATCAGGGTGCTGATGCCAGAGATCACTGGCAATTCTCTGTGACTATCTGATGTAAGAGAGTAACACCTGCCTAAGCTAAGGGTTATCAGCACAATTTAGAGGAGGAGAAAGTGAAAGCCAGCACTTGCTATTCACTTTGTGCGACCATGCCAGAAGAAGGGTACATGGGAAGAAGGTATACACCTGGAGCTGTAAAACTCCAAGTGGACAATACTGTCATAGTAACAACGGGTGATGCTGACACATTTGTTTCCCAACAGCAGATCGTCCACAAAAATGACACTAAGGCCACTAAATTTTTCACTTTTGGATGTGGCAATTTCTGAGGAGCTGCGGGGACAGGCAGAGCTCTCTGTTCCTCCCAGTCTCCCCTCTTCAGGTGCCAGCGCCTGCTCCATGGCTCAACAGAATGACAGAGGTGCAAGCTCTGTCCCAGGAAAGGCATCCCACAGTGAAACCTATAGCAGAAGTTGGTGATGGGACCTTGTGCCTCCCCTCATTGTAATATACTGAGCAGGGTGAGGGCACCAACTCAGGCACCAGAGTGTGATCATCCAGTACTGATAAACCACTAGGATGTTTCCCAGCAGAATTTTGGGTAGTGCCAAGCAGCACTGTTGCCACCAGGGCCCAAGCACGACATACAGGCTGGCCGCAGCAGGCAGTATGGAAGAGCCAGCCTGTTTTGGGGAATTAGAAAATTTAGCTGTACAGAGAAGTTACACTGCATCACTTGTCCTGAGGACAAGAGAACTGGCTCTAACTCATTTTACATTGTAGTTCATGTGGGACCTTTAAATACCTTCCAAGGACCCAAACACAGGCGTAGCTCCACAGTGGCACACAGCACATATCAGGCAACTGAGGGGAGGAACAGAAGCCTGTGGGGTGGCCCAGACATGGCGACAGAGCTCGTGTTCCTAACAGCTTAACATTAGGCCTGGTGTCATTCAGTAGCACGCACATTCAGAGCTGTGATACCATGGGAGTACCAAGAGGTGGGTTGTCAGGGAGCTGCAAGCCTGGACCTATTGGAGCAGGTCCAGAGGAGGGCCATGAAGATGATCAGAGGGCTGGAGCACCTCTCCTGTGAGGAGAGGCTGAAAGAGTTGGGGTTGTTCAGCCTGCAGAAGAGAAGGCTCCAGGGAGACCTTATTGCAGCCTTCCAGTACCTAAAGGGGGCCTACAGGAGAGCTGGGGAAGGACTTTTTACTAGAGCATGTAGTGATAGGACGAGGGGAATGCCTTCAAACTGGAAAGAGGGTAGATTTAGATTAGATATTAGTAAGAAGTTTTTCACTTTGAGGGTGGTAAGGCACTGGAACAGGTTTCCCAGAGAAGTTGTGGAAGCTCCATCCCTGGAGGTGTTTAAGACCAGGTTGGATGGGACTTTGAGTAACCTGGTCTAGTGAGAGGTGTCCCCGCCTATGGCAGGGGGGTTGGAACTCGATGATCTTCAAGGTCCTTTCCAACATAAATCATTCTATGATTCTATGGTGGAGTCTCACTGTTCCCCTGGGATGAGGAACACCCCCATGGGAGCAGGTGCCAGCACCATCAAGAGTGGCAGAAGAGGCACCTCAGAGGTGACACACCTGCAGCACTACTCTCTAGGTTGTCCCCAGATCATTCCTGGTACACAGGGAGAGAGAAGTAATTTCTACAGCAGGCAATGCAGTTTTGGACTAAGGAGGGGAGTGACATTGCACAGGCCCTACGCCCACAGCCCAAAGGCCCCTGGCTCGTGCCTCGCTGAGGAGGGAGCACCTTCAAATTTAAGCAGTAAATTTAGGCAGGGAAGAAAAGCCACCCTTTATTTACACTAGCACTGCCGAAGTGATAAATGTCACTGCTAAATACTTCAGAGGCATTTTGTATCAGAAATATCTATGCCCATTTTAGAGAATTGGAAATGTGCATTTTACAATATGCCACTGTTGCTCTTTAGCTCTTCAGAAGAATATTCTGTTTGGTTTAGTGTCATGCAATATTATCATGGCTGGCTTATTATATGTTTTGGTAACAGATCAAATACTTCAGTGTGTCTTTTGCTCTGCCTACCAGATGTCATTACCCACTATAACTAACCCTTCATGTAGGCAGCTTCCCTGGCTCTTGTCTTGCGCTGTAATTGTGTACTGTGCAGTGGGGAACGGGCATGCTAAATTTGTCTTTTAAACACAGTGAAACTGTCATTCAAACTGCCCTATATTTGACAAGAAATCCACACACAATCCCCTATGAAACACAGTTAAGTACTCATACATTTCACATTCTAGACTGAATTACAGGATAATGTGCTTATTAGCACTTCTATAATACAATAATAAATAACCAAGCACAGTTCTAATTTTCACCTATGTTCTATAATAGAAATCTTTGTAAAAGGAGTCAACTACCTCAGTTCTTAATAAAGAATTATTTTAAAGATTCTGTTTCCTGTACTGAAGTATTTTCTTACCCTAAAGAATATTTATAAAATCTCAAATGAAAAGCATGCCACTGTGTATATATATTACACAAAGTGGTACAGTTCAAAAACAGGTGCAAGGCTTTTGTGATTGACAGTTACTGATGCTTTGGTTATAATAAAGACTGAGTCATGCTTGACACCAATAAAAGCTATTAAATGATTAAATGTTTTTATGAGGGTGCATGCATACATTGACTTCAGTGAAATTGTCTTGATAAAATCTGAAAAATCTGTTACTTAATTTTACTCATTTTACCTACCCACAGAGATATGATTAGCACTTGCTATTCCACCTTCTATCTTCCACCCATTTTAAATTTAATTTCAGATTTACTGTTCACTATGTACACTGGAAAGATGGTAAATCTTTGGTTACCTCTGTATATTTGTAGCACTGCTCAGCAGTGCATTCTGCTTTGCTGGTAGGATTGCTGAGAGCAAAAATAATAGGACGTTTGTTTAAAGCAGCCATATCCTGAAGAATTTCTTTAGTAAAAGCACCACCAATCGCAGCAACTCCTAAAGAAGAGAAACACAAATAACAAGCAGACAAATGCAATCAGTCCAAGGTAAGACATGCATGTCACCTTTAAAAAAACAGAGCTCCTTCTACTGCATACCTCCCTCTTTAAAATGGGAGTTCAACCTTTTTCCTAACGTGGTTAAAACAAAGTTTTGTGTAAAAGATTTTGCAACAATGAAACTTCAGTATTATCCCTAAAATACGGCAAAACCTATTCACCCCTGTAGTTTGGTGAATTTCTCATTTCACTTTTCTCAGGTCCTTTATATAAAATAGAAATGTATCACCTAACCAGCAGGTAAGGCCAATAAGGAGTAGAAAGGTACAAGTCTGACTCCTAAAGTCTGGTGAAACAGACTGGATGGTTTCTCCCAAATCCAGTGTGTCAGATTCCAATTTTTTCTGACATGACGAGTAAAGTCTCTACTTTCTACAGCTGATAATTCTGTCTTCTCCAGCCTCAGCTGATGAATAATCCCTATTTCGAGCCTAAGGCTTCCCTGACAGCAACAATTTTTTTTTCATACATCCCTTTCCATTCCACCAGAGATGCCTTTCTATTCTTCATATTGTACTCACATCCAAAAAGGATGGGGATGGGATGGGGTGGGTGTTGGTGATGCTTTTGAGATGCCAATACACCTGTATTTCTGCCTAACCTACAAGAGTTGGGAATCTAAGGATCAGGTCCTCCCTCTCCACGCCTTCAGTGAAAAACAGATAAACAGACCTTAGAGTAAACCTAAGGATCTTTATGTCCAGGGATGCCTCTATCATTCGGCCTGTAGAGAAGGTAGCCTCCTTCTTGCTCAGAGCCCCCAGTGCCTGGTCTGCTTTCCATACAGCATCTGAGTTTCAACAACGGGAAAAAAGCTGTTTTACCTCTCTTTGGGGAGTAGGAACAGATTCAAACCCAGGCCAGGAGAGGGTTTCTCTTGGATCATATTCTAACCTCTCGTCACTCATGCACAAATGAGGATGCCAACGTTGCCCACTCTAAAAGGACAGCTTGGTGCCTGCCCAAGGACAGCACAATATACTTGGGAGCGAGGTGAAAGGGGTCCTCACCTCACAGAGCTGCCTATAAGGTTATACACGCTCCAGGATTAACATTTCTTAAAGGTGTCAAAGGAGTATTTTCTGACTGTTTCTACATGAAGCATAGTATCATCTTACAGAGACATCTTCCAGCACAGCCTACGCCCTCAACAGGGAGAGGTGGATGCCCCACTGAAGTTCTCTGCATTGCTTTAAATTGAGATTTCCCAAGAGGTCTACTGAAAGCCCAAGCATCTCACAACAGGCTCTTTAGGTGCTGTTTAGGTGCTTAATGTGGGCCCAATAATGTTTAAGACCCATTTGGGTTTGTGTCTGACCAAATCTCCTTTATTCTGATCCCTTGGTAACAAAAGAGGCAACTCCTCAATTGATGCAAATCAGTGACTTGTCTCCAAGTTTAAACATCTCTTGCTCAAACATTTCTGTCACATACTACTCGTTTTTGCAAATCTGACCTCTTTGTACTTCACCTTCTATGAATGGACAAGGATGCTTAGATGCAAAAGCTCTGCTAGACCAGCTGGACTACTGTCTGTTTGATGAACAGTTATGGCAGTCATGATTTTGACCCACTTGTTTAAGAGCCTGTTATACACCTTAGTTTCTGGTTAAGTCTGCAGTTGCCAAATGTGTTATGTCTTTGAAGACTGCTTCTGGGCAGCCAACAGTAAGAATGACAACTATCTTCAGATATAAAGTTAAAACAAAATTCTTTGAACAATCTCACTGACTATTTACCTTTTGGTTTTTGTTTTAAAATTGCAATTTCTTATATTTGGTCAAGCTAAACCAAGACTTTTCCTTGAGCCATAGCAGGTGATGAAATGTATATGAGGATTCACTGAGACAGTCTTAAGTAAAATATTGGGAGAAGGAGTAGCAACATATTTCCCCGTGACTCCTGCTGCCCAAGAGAAGATACTGAATGACTAGTCCTCCAAACCAAAAAAGACCCCCTCAATATTAATTTTCATTGCTGTTTCTGTTGGAAGAGGCTTCATTATGCAGTATGGCTAGGAGAAACTGACCTTGTGGGAAAGTGCAGTGTAGATTTAAAATATAAAAATGACACACTGTAAAAATCTGTATTTCATGACAGCAAACATTCCTTAAGCATCCACACACCTTTATCTAGCTAAATGTCACAGGTGATTTAATGTATTCTTCCACTAGCTTTTTCAGCCTTGTTTTCTACTAAATAAATTCTCTAGATTACTTGGTCTCTGTCCTGCAGTCATATCTTTATGTAGCATAGACAAAGATAAGCTTTATTTATCTCAATCACGATCATTGTCAAAAGCAGATTTTATGGAACAAGGACCGTATGGGTCCAGGCATAGTCAAAAAGGTAACTCTTAAAATGTAGGATAATTTTCACCGTGGCATTTCAGATTTCCCAGCATCTGATGAATGATAGATGAGTTTTCAAGTCTTATATATTAAAGAAATTATTTAAGAGCACTTGCAGTTCATTCCTGAAACTGTCACTGAAATATAATAACCAAACTGCAAAGGGATGAGCAATCCTTTACTGAGATCCCAACCCCTGCAGCTTTTATAAAAGAAAAAGTCTTTGTAAAATCTGTTTTGGTCTGCACAAAGGACTGGTGGCTAAGGACCTAAATATGAGGGAAAAGAAGATTCAGCTACAGCATGCTCATATTTGCACAGCTTTACATGTGCTTAGCTGAGTTTTCTCAGTCTAAGTTCGAGGTTATTTGTATTATACCATCCATATTAAATCAGAAGTAATTTAGGAAAGTGATAAGGTTCTCCATCAGATGTTTAAGCCAACTCAGATTATTCCCCCTGTAAAATGGATGGCTTGGAGTGAAAGCAGTGTTACATGCTTGGATAGTTACTATTTGTTCAGTTGCTTAATAGAGTCCATTATGCACCTAGTGTTTTCTAAAAACACACAAAGGTAAACTCTGTTCAGAGGAACTCGATCCAGTCTTCAGACAAAGCCACATCCCCATTTTTTTCTGAAAAAGAATAAGGTCATTGCTTTAAAGTAAAAGAAATTACCTATTAGCACGGATGGTTTTATATCTTTTACAATATCTTCTAGATTTTTCATTTCACCATGTTCATGGGCAAAACGTTGTTTCTCAGATGTCAATGAGGCACGCCCCTGAGTAAGGAAAAAAAATATTTATTATAAGTTTAATGGAACCTAATATCCTGGGTAATCAGCTTACAAAGTATCTGGTTTAACATGTCCTATTTTCATTTCTACTTTTGCGTCTATCACCAAATACTGTATTAGACAGAATTACCCTGTGTACAGCTAACACACTTAGGATAATTTAGGACCAAGCTATTTCTCTAAGCAGTAGGTAAATTAAAGTCAATATTTTTACTTTAAATTCATAACAGCTGTAGAATACCACTGTATTAACAATTATATGACAGCATCATTAATTTCTTCTTTGAAGCATTTTTAAAGTTGGTTTACCTGTTAACATTTGGTCAAATGCTTAAAGTTACTAATGATAAAGCACAAAAATATTTATATAGCAAACAGTACGGATGCACCAGGGTAAGGGGTATTCATAACTAAGCAAAATAAAACTAGTTTCTCTTAGCTTTTTCAGCTTTGCTCTTGTCTAAAAGTGTAGAGACTATAGGGGGGGAGTATATAGACTATAGGAGAGCCTATATTTTGCTCCACACTTTTCATATTTAAGTCATTCATTCTTAAGAGTGGAATAAAACTAATTCTAACCAGATGTCTGGTGCACCGTTTTTGCATTAGCAAAATTGATTCAGCTGTGAAACAACTTTCGCCCTGATCTATACCGGCAATTTCCACCAGTTGATGCCCAACAAAGTTTCCAAATGGAATACAATAGATGCAGGAAAAGGGTCTATAGAGTAGACCTTGACATTGACTGGGCTGCCAACAGGATTTGAACTCAGTGTAAGTAACGTGGAGTGCAGGACAAGAAGGGGCCAGAATTTGTGAAAATTATATTAGTTGTCTAAATACAGGGACCTCCATTTGTATACAGGCATCTGAAAATTTCAGCGAGGAAAAAAAAGAGTTTAAAATGCATACACCTCCACCCCTCATTTTATTCTTGTGCCTGCAGAAAACCTCACCACAAAGGCATTTTTCAAACACAAATCTAGAAGATGGTGCCAGCCTCTCAAATGTCTTACAATTTTAGACAGCAAGAAGTAGATTATACAGATATATAGGGAAATACACAAGGAAAATGGAACGCTAAATGTAATTTTGACTGAATAGCCAGAACAGATATACATCATCACCCCAGCCACATCTTTTCCAACTGATAAGATTAAAGTTTCCTTAATCTTAGCAAGTTAATTAAGACTATACTGAAGTATTGGAACAGAATTCATTCCACGATTCCACCAAAGTCTATGAATTTGACAATTTTGGCTCAGTGAAGGGCCATGTATGCTATCAGATTCAAGCCGGGATTAGTTTTTTAATGGTATTTTTACTTAATTTTAACAAAAATGAGAAACTTTATGCTACATTTCAGACCCCGATTCTGTGATGTGGCAACGTGGGGCTGTGCCACGTTACATCACTCCTCTGCTGGTCCTCGGATGGCCACCGCAAGAGCTGGTAGACAGGAGGGAAGGCCGTTTTTCATTTCCAGCTGCAAGAAAAACATTTCCATCCCGAGGGTACCACAGGAAGCTGAGGAAGGCTGTTATGTGGTTGGGGCTGACGGAGCTGGTCTGCCTCACAGGACGCCAGCTTCTCTTGGCTCACCCATGATTACAAGGAACTTCCAGAGATTTCTCCTCTTCAACTGATTCTTTTTACATGACCAAAATACAGAGTTTTTAAATTAAGAGGGTTATGTCTGGATGTGCTTATACGGGTATTAAGTGTTCTCATAGAGTGATTAGCACGGAAATAACTGTGATATGGGCACCTGGTTTCCTTTGTGGGTAAAAAGTGAAATTCTCAGCCTCCAGAGAATACCTCAATATTAACATTTTTTGGCATACTCACGCTCAAATCATTCCACCGTCAATACACATTTTGAAGTCTGCCATTTCCCAGCACCCCAGCAGATGTCCCCATAGTCTACACACACAGTTTAGATGCATCTCATTCCAAAGCTGGCATTTTCCTTACCATTTTCAGGGGAAAAGTCTTACATTTTCCTTTTAGTCACCAAAGAAAAAAAAAAATTATGACTTCCAAGCCAAAAGCTTGTTGGTAGGAATAACTCAAAATACCATAAGAAAAGCCACTTTTCATTCTAATCAGCTGGTTGATTGAAATTGAAATGCTCGACAGAACCCAACTTGGAGGCAGATTTTCTGGGGAGCCGGGAATGGGTGCTATGGGCAACCATCTGATCCTACGTTGCTTCTTCTGTTTGTTCCTTAATAGGCTATTAACTGGCTATTGAGGAAGCCAGTTTTCGATCTGGTCTTAAAATCCAGCCTCCAGGAGACTGTCCTGGGCTACCAAGAAAAAAGAAATCACTTCTAAGAGTTATGACCAGCTCATTCTTCAGGCTCTGGCAAGCTGGTAGCTCTGAGTGGCTTCAGGATCTGCAGATCTGGGCAGATCTCTCAGGAAAGGTGACCTCTGATTTTTTCCACAGTGTGTAACAGCTAAGAGGCCAGGCTTGACATCTTAGCAGAGAAAAATGTTGATATTCTTTCATTTTCATTTTTAATTGAAACAAACAACCAAAATCCTGCATGAAACAGAGTTTCTTCTTTATACAGTTTTACACTTGATTGAATTTCAAGGATGTTACTTCAACGTTTTAAAATTAAGATAATGGCAGAGCTGTTAAAAAACTTATTGATGCAACACCCAGGATTCAAAACCCCATTTCCTAGTGACATTAACGATCATGTCTCTTTTAATTAGCTACAAAGGAGTACTCAAAGAGTAAGCTGGATGTGACCCACTGCAACTCTTTCTGAGACACTGGCTAGTGAGACTAGTGCTAAGCAGATGGGTCAGCTTAGGTCAGATTCACTTCTGCCCTGTCTTAATTTCTATCTGCCCTTAATTTCACACAGGGCATTCTACCATTCTAAAAAAAAAAAAAAAAAACAAAAAACAAAAAAAAAAAACAAACAAACAAAAAAAAACCAACACAAAACCAAAAAAAAACAATAAACAAAACCAACCCCCCAAAAACCCCAACAAACCAAAAATCCCAAACCAAACCCCAAACATATTTAAATTTGTTTTTTCATTCAGCTTTGGTCTGAATTAGCTTGATCCCATTAGTCAGAGTGAATCATGTCTCCAAGTAAATATTTTTCTAGTATATTAACCTAGAATGAAATATTAAATTCTGTGGCTTAGCAGAAATAACAACAGATATGTACATAGAGATTTTTGCTTGGAAAATGTTTATAAAAGAAATTCTATGGTTCAGGGTTTTTTTATATATATTTTAAATAGATTGCCAGAAATGTATTTTAATTGTTAATTCGGTGATACTAAAGGAGCTACATAACACCTCCCTAAAAACTGTGTCCGAGATTGCAAGACCAGCCAGTGTATTTGGTTACAAAACTCCAACAATTTAGAGGACAGTGCTTTAGATAGTATTTTTTCTCCCCAAACTGGCAAATTCTTAAGTTCTGCTCTCCACAAAGTGCAGAGGCGGCAGCAAGGGCATGGCTAGTTTTGCTGTGTGCTCTGCAAACAGGACAAGCAATGACTTGAGGGAAGGAAGAAACAATTCCGTTTTGTGCATGCTTAACCTCAAACTAAGAAGTTGCCAGTCCATTCAGTACAAGCTTCCAGACATCTGCCCCTGAATGCCTATAGCCGGAATAAGAAATCACAGGGGTTTTGTCAGTGAGAACAGGGAAGAGGATGGAGCCAAAATGCAGAAGTTTCAATTCTGGATTTGTGTGGTTTTCCATCTTGTCTCCCTCCTGATACTGGAGAGATGCAAAGCGGATGGACTCGTCAGTGCAGAGCTGCTCTGACTGAAAGATCTTCCAGAAGTGCAGAGCCCGTCTTCTGACATTTCCATTTCCAGCCCTGGCTCAGCTAGCTTTGTACTCCGGCTATCTGCTGCTAGGAAATGTGCTGAACAGGAATAACACAAGGCAGTATAAATCAGAAATTGCTCTGGTCTGCTTGCATCTCCATAAGCCCAAGATACTGACATGATGCACAGCTCACTGCTATTTCCCTTCTTCTTTTAATAGGGAAATGAAAAAATTAAAATACTCCATACTAAGAAAGAATTTGAATGAGCTGTGGGGTTCTGTGTATGAAGCTATGAGTCTTTTAAGTAGAAACATTGTCTTCAGTCATATTCGTATTTGTCTTCTAAGTCCACTGCCTTACTCTTTTAGCATTATTAAAAATTCATTCCTTCAATGAAAAGGGCTCAGAAAACTCAGCAAAGACGTGCCCCTTTCACTATGCCAAGCCTCAATACAGTCTCACTGTAGCACTTCAGTGCTTGCCGCGCAGGGCAGGAGTTTTTCCAGGGGTTCCTACCAAAGGATGTTATTGTACCATTGTTCGAATAGCAGTATGAAGACTCACCTAGGCCAGACAGCAGCTGTCTTAAGTTCTAATATGTTTTCTGTGACATATGACAAGCATCTTTCCTGCATCAAGTGACACTCCCTAAATCCAAAAAAAAAACTTTCACACTGAAATCCAAAGATGAACTAATGGACTTGACATGATACCTGTGCAGCTATTCACAGGGGAAGATAGAAACTCACGAACTCAACAGAAGGAGGAAGGTGAAGTTAGAAAAAGCGGCTGTATATCCTTCTTGCTTTAACTTCCCAAATATATTCAGCATCCCAAGAAAGAAATTTAAAAACACATCAACATTTCATTATATAACTTTTCACAATGCTACGTATTTTTATATTATTTCTTTTTTTTTTATTGAATAAGTAATTTGCTGGGGACATTATGATGTTTGCTTGAATAAAAAGAAAAAACAAACAAACTACATACTAAAGTACCAGGAAGATACCTATAGCATCTTCAATGCATACTCAGGCTGCCTGAATAAACTACACAATACACCTTCACCAGAATGCTGAAGTTGAAGGATATTAAAAACAGTCAAAAAGATTAATGAATCTTAAGTTCAAAGTCTCTGTGAAAATGTCAGAAATTACTTCTGAGGGGAAAGTATCGCCTCTATCACAGTATCATTCTGTACCAAGAAAACTATGGGATATTTTGGATTTGAACAACGCAGAACAAAGCAACCTGAAAACAGATATGTTGCTATATTGGAAGTCACTATGGTACCTCAGATGGAAAGTAATATGAGCTAAATTCTTTATTAGCAAATGAGATACAATGTGGACTGGGTTAAGTCAGCAGATGAAGTACAGAGATAAAGAAACAATAGCAGCATTCTCTGATGGTGACATTATGTATGAAAGGTCTTGGCAATCCTAAAATGTCTATACTCCCTAACAGATGAGAGTCACTGGTATTATATATTATTATTGCGAACAGTAAAACAAAGTCACTTGGACAGTGGGACCTTTTAATTCAAGGAGCAAAAGGAAGTAACAGGGCTCAGTAGTCAATAGTTTTATGAAAAAGTGCTTGTCTTTGGGATTTGAACCGAAAGCAGTTCTTAGTTTTAAGGATTTTTTTTTGTTTTAGTGGCTGATCAATGGCACAAGAAGCAAAAGAGATACTGGGATCAGGCTTCAAGCAAACGTACATCACAGTTTCCACAGAAAGTTACTCATATCATCATATTATAGAACCAAATTGAGGCTCAGATAACAAACAAAAATGACCCATCAGTAAAACCCTGAGAAAATTCATAGAAAACAGCTGTAAAAACAGAAGAGCAGACTGTGCAGCAGACACATATATGGGATATTACAAAACAGGACCCAAATCTTACAAATACCACCAACGTGAAGCCTAATGCCATGGTCTGTTTGCGTCGCTCCTGCCGGGGCTGGCCGGTGAGCCAGGGCTGAAGAGCAGAGCAGCTTTATGTCAGCGAGGCGAGAAAGGCAGGGCTGGAACTTCTCCAAGCTTTGCTCTCTCCATCAGCTGGGAAGCAGCTGAGAATAAGCCAGAGCACCCTGATGACTGCACTGTCCCACATTAGAGGCGGCGCTGGCACTCGTCCCGTCTCACAACCAGGGAGGCACAAATCTATTTATATAAACACTTGCCTCCATTTGACTGTGTCAACTGCGGCTTATTTAAGCAAGAGAACACAGAAGAGTACACAGATAAATTAATAAATTCATCCGAGGTTCTTAAATACTGAAGACATGAGAACCACAAAAGACATGAGAACTGTAGACCAAAAAGCAAAGCAGTCCATTAGTAAGTTGAATATTTCCACCTGCAAACTGTTTTGGTTTTACTTGCATCTTTCCTGTGAGTTCCCTATTGCAGAGTTAAGAGCAAAACAAAAAACAACCACACACACAAAAAAAAGGAGTTGTTAAAGCATCAAGGAAGAAGGGGAAAAAAAGGATGTGGTTAAGAATCATGGGAGAAGACAGTGAAACCTCTCCCTGTTGGGAGATGATATCTAAGTGGCTTCTTATCTCTTTCATCTCAAGTAAATCCGTGGAGGGCACAGGCCAGCCCGCCCTCCCTAGCCAGAACTCCAGGAGAGTATCGGTTATGAGACGTCACAAAATGCCAAAAAAAAGGTGGAGGTATGGCTATGGAGTCACTGAACCCATAGGGGTTACTGCAGCCCGAGGGCTTGCAGGTGACAGGCACTCCTGTGCTAACTCATTTAGCAACCAAAAAGCAGAGACATACAAGCCCTCCCAAATCCCCACACCGAGGCCCTAATTATAAAGTGACTGTGCCTCCTGATCAGGCCCATCACCAAACACCCAAAGGTGAAGAGAGCAGATTAAAACCAGACGAGGCAACTTGGGACACAGAATTAACACCCAGTTTGTTGCCAACTGTGTGAAAAAAACACAACATTTTGAGGAGATAATGTCATAATGTTTGGCAATAAAACATATGATTTAGGTAAGATATGTAATTCTGGTGTTGACTTTAAGACACATTGTTAGAAGATTAGGTCTGTTTATTTAAGTCCTGTAAATTTATAAAATACCCTTTCCACGTAAATACGCACACATGGTTAACAGGCAAGACAAAATTTATAAAGACAATTATTTCAAGAAGGTAAGATCTGAGAAGCAGAGCAAGTCAGGAACCCACAGAACAACAGAAACAAACTGGAGCAAAACAATCATTCATTTCAATAACAGAGCGTGAGCAAAAGAAATCATAAACCATCCAAATTAGGTCACCATCTCATCAGTACATCTAATGTGCACAGTGTCAACGAGGAAACAGTTACATGCTAACAAATTTAACACTCGAATTTTTGGTGGTGTCTCTTTTAGAGAAAGTCATGTGAGTATTCCTTGAGCACACCCTGCCCAGTCATCCTTTTACCCTGTCCCCGCTTGTTTGCATGTATTACTGGCCGAGTATGAGTAATGCCACAAGTGTTCAAAGACAAATTAATATGTTTCCTTTCTGCATAACTTATACTTCATATAGAGCAAGGTAAAGGCAAGATGAAACTGTACAGATTAATTTCCCAGACATCAGAGTAACTGAGAAAGCCAAAAGGATTGCTTTGATGGGATAGTATATGAGTAAAATAAGGCAGAAACCACTTTAAGGGATCGTGGCACCTTGGAGATACCCAAGACGTTGCATCTTTGCTAAGACACAAAGCAGTTTTTTGGCTAGAAAAGTCATAGCCACTTGCAGTTAGCTGTAAATGAACTGATCAAGGACAAAAGTAAAGAGAATAATTGATTGTCGATAAAAAGAAAGCTAGAAATAATTAAAAGTTAGCAGAAGAGGCAGACATAATATTAAGTGGTATCTGCAAGTTAACATTAAAACCATTATAAAGTTAGTAGGTAGAATGAATTCCTATTGTTTTAAAGTGATTGTTGCTAAAAAATAAGAAAATTCAGTAGCAATCAGACAGTCTGGATGGGATTCAGTTCGATATTAAGATACTTGATTGAGAGGTCTAAAGGCTCTTTCATGTATTACAGGAGCTCAGCTGACTGGAATAGGAGTGACCACACCTACACGGCACTGAAATTCTGCTATCAGTCCCAAATGGCCTTCTTTCACTTCCATTGTTCTCTAAGCAAAGATTCAAGTATGTAAGCATCCAGTTTGACCAAACCATGAACTTTAATCAGGGTCGTATCCACTGCCAGTTAATTGGTGGTGAGGACCTTTTCCAAATAAGTTTGCCAGGGATATTCAAATGGAGGAAGGAAGAGGGAAATGAAAACATTTTAGAGGATTATCTACAGGATTACCTGGGTATCTCCATTCTAATTGTTTAGGACCACATAAATTGGTAAGCTTTTGGGGTCTATATCAGTCCTCCTCTTCAAAAACTGATATTCTGAGGCCTTCAGCTATCAGACATCAACTGATGTTCTTGTCCTTGCCATTCAGTTTGGGCTTCACTCAGATGATCTGAAGTCTTACAGGGGTTAAGATCACACATCTAATGGACATTTAAAATCCAAAGCACTTGATGAGACACAAGTATTACTGTGCTGAACTAGAAAGCATAGAAAGTGTTCGTATAGGTAAATATCTATTCATTAATCAGACAGAATGTGACAATGTGACAGAGTTCAGAAATTCAGAATTAAAGATGAGTCCCAACTGCTTACGCATAGTCTCCAAGTACACAAGAGTGCAAAAGCAACTATAAAGGTGTCTTTTAATTAAACATTAAAATTCCCTCTGAATGCACTGGGATACTTAAGATGGGCTTTTCAAAAGGAGTGATATCTGTTACGAACAATAAAAGTCATACAGTTCAAATGGCAAAATTCCAATGATACTATGATCTGCAAACCTTCCTCATCCACCTTTGGAGAAAAAATGGGTTTCAAAAGGTGAAAGTATACTGAACAGATTAAAAAACACCTCAACAACTCCAAAACAATAACAACAACATTATAAGGTCTCTAGAATGAAGTTGAGAACACAACCATAGACAGTATAACAAACACAGCCTTCATCACCAGCTCTTTTACCACAACATAGCAGAAAAGTTGGTCATCAAACTCGGTTTAATGAAAAAAGCTGGTTCCCAGGGGAAAAGAAAAAAATATTAGCAGGAAAATGAAAACACAGCTGCACTTGAACAATTAAAAAGCCACAAAGGAAAAATCAACTACAAAAACCTGGTAAGTGACTTCGTGGCAGCTTTTGGGGGTGGGGGAAGAAGGCAAAGGTGGAAACTGTTTGCAGACAGGTCAATAAAAGTTCCAAGGTTATTTTTCTTTGATTTGCACTGGTAGAAGTACTACAGAAAGTAGATGAAAGGAGAAACAATGTTTAAATCCATAATCATGCATTGCAAAAATAATGATCAAAGGACAGCATAGAATAAAAAAAGATGTAAATATTAGTTTAGTTGGACAAAGCAATCGCTGAGTCTTCAGAGAGTCTGTTATTTCTCATACTGCTAAAGCAATGGATCAGAATATTTCTAGGACTGAAAAGGTCTCCCTGCTTCAAGTAAAACTCTTTTGATCAGGCAGTTTTTGATAGGGCAAATTTTAAGGGATTCTTCTTGAACAGGTTTCCATTGATAAACCTCCTTAGTAGTAAGGAATAAAAGTCAGTTTAGTTTATGCGCAAGTTGGTTAACTGGTGATCTGAGCTATGGCTTGGCAAATCTTATCTTTGCAATGAAAAGTTTTCTAACAATAGAGTCCTTCCCATTGCACAATTTACTCACAAATCTTCCTCATTTTACTTCTCTTATCTCATTTCAAAGAATTTGGAAAGTACTTCAAGTGTTACAGCACTTTTCTGCAATCACCTAAAGTCAAAGTAATTTTCTAAGCAGACCTGAAGTATAGCATTCTCTCTCAGGCCAGAAAAAAGAACCAGGAATATCTTAATTATTTACTCACTGTATGTATGACTTCCCAGCAGTTAAATCATAAAGTTAAAGCTTATGTTGTACTTTCCTTTGGGGGGGGAGGGGGGGGTGGGCATCTTTTTATTTTATTTTATTTTTTAGGGGGAACATTTAGCTGCAGAGAAGAAAGCCAAGAGAGGACTTGCAGAGCTCTGGACCAAGGACAGGTTTCCTTATGCCCAGCTCAGGCCTCACACTGCAGTATCTCCAGCTTCTAGGTCCAGCAGGCTCTGCACTCAAACACACCACAGCAGCAAGTGCCCACCTGTTCTCAAGCCCACCCCAGGACGGCCAGACAGGGAGACTGGTGCTCCCAGGTCTTCCAGGAACACCAGCAATGACCTGAAATGCACACTGTCCTCTCCCGCTGCTTACATCAACATCTAGCCACAAATTCAGCCCTAATCTATCTCAGACAGCTGTTATGTCTGGCTATCATGAATAGTTCACAAATATACTCTAGGCAGGACATGAAATTCAGTGGACTGCTTTTTGGACAAAATCCAAATTAAAGCCCTACCAAGAAGAATGAGCAGAGGAAACGAACTTAGAGGCTGTGTGAGACGCTGATTGGTTTTGGCATCGCTTGAGAGCGCTAAAGCTAGAAGGTGGTGAGGAAAGAATACAGTCACTGAGTCACTAAAAATTTAGAAACTGCGAAAGGAATTAGTCACTGCGTACCAAGAGCAACAACCCAGCTTCTCGGCTGACTAGCAAATTAGCAGCGAGAGGTGTAAAAGAAGCTGGAAGAGGAAATGAGCAGGAGAGAAGAAAGGCTGGTTAACCACCTTGGCTGGACAGACATGCAGCTGAGACCTCTTTTACTGCTTTAGGACTGTAAAGTTCCGATACTTTTACCCCTGTCAGTTTGTTTCCTTAATACCACCAGGAGGTGATTTTAGTTCAATTGTATTATTTGATAATCCCCGTCTCTATGGTGGAGAAAATTGTGCAACACACCATACTTCTCAGGCAACCTCTAGGTTTCAACAGCCACAGAAGATGAACAGGCCTTCAGCCATCTGTGTTTGGATGTAAATGCATTTTAAGATTATTAGATGAAAACCAAAAGGACTAAAAACACTCATTAAAACAAAGAAAGAAAAGAACACCAGAAAAAAAAAAAATCCGTGTCTTAGATAATAGCAAATACTAGCACTCTTCTATACCTGATCAAGCTACTTTTGTGCCATCTGGCAAGAGATGTCCAAGATGACCTTAGTAACACTCTTCCATCTCAATGTCAACAATCCTACTGTTTTCCCTTTAAAAGTATGAGTGAAAGGCGCTGCAATGCTGTTCAATAAACCAACACAGATACTGACCGCAGAATGCATGCTCCTGATGCAAAGGAATGTGAACTACAAAAGATCCTAAATATTGGACAGCTAAAGAACACTGCGCAAGAGTGCAGTACCAACAAAGATGACCATAAACACTACTGACCAACAGGCAAGGTGAAAAAGCAAAGCCAACCAGCCTCTCATCCATTTCTTTAAAGTAGCTCACAAACTATTGAATACATAACCACCTTTTAAAACATACCAGTTTCTTTATTCTGGCACATGGAATTCATATGTTTCTTTATTTTGGCACGTGGAAGGAATGAGGTAAGGGTGACTGATGAAGTCTCTCAGCAGCTTCAAATTCTGACCAGTGTTGATAGCACTGCAGACCACAACATCTGCAACATGAGCTATATTGCTGTGCATAGAAGCTATTTGATGCCATATATCTCAGTTCTTGCAGAAGGATGACATGCTTGCAACACCAGGAAAATATTCTCTTCAAAAACATTTTCTCTCCTTTTAAAAAACTACTTGAATGCTACCCTAATAACGTATCTATACGTCTTTGTGCATAATAGTCGCATTAACATGGGAAATATTAAACCCACAAGTTGAACATTTCTTTCCTTACATGTTTTTTAATGAACTGCTGAAAAATTCTTTTCATTATGTGCTCATCTTTAATAGAAATAGAGCAGGAACTCCAAGTATAATCATGCCCCCCTGAAGTAACATGGGACTCTGTCATTCATTTAATACACTTTAGAAAAGAAAAAGCTTGCTTTGTCAAGAGATGTAAATTACTGTAGCTGCTTTCACAAATAATATGTTTTTACCTTTCTCTACAGACAACAAATAACTAACACGATATTTAAAGGACTGAGAAAATTGTATTACCTTTACTATTAATCCCTTTGAGTCAACCATCCATATCCTTTTGATAGCTACATCTTTAGGTACCCCTTCTTTTTCCATAGCCATAACAATTAGGTTTGCTATTCCCAGTGCAGCCTGAAGGAAAGAGAAGAAAAGTAGTATATGAAACTAGAAATGAAAGAAATCTCCTGCTCACTTGTTTCCACTACCTACTATTTTAGGTAAGTTTTATTGTTAAATAAAATTAAGAAACTGAATCATTATTTTTCCGTCAAGTAAACACTTATGAATTCTTGCTACCATTTGGTAATGAGAAACCATAATGTAGATAAATAGTATAGATAAATTGTATAGATAAATCACAGTATAGATAAATCTTAAGATGGCATTTACAGCATGGATAGTATAATAAATGTTTAATGAAAAATGTTTAAACTAACATTTATTCCGCATAATCATCTCAGAAGACATTGAATATTTTTTCTTCTCCAAAATTTTATTCTGTTCATCAGATATATTTTTTTTTTTGTAATTTAAACCAAAGGAAACCACACACTGCATGCCAGAAAGTAAAATGCAGTCCTAAAAGACTTTTTGCTCTTATCTTTTTTTAAAATGTCCATCAAGAACATAAGTCTCCTTTTACCTACTATTCATGTTTTGTAACTCTAGACTTGGCTGTGCTCCCAGTGAAAGCAGGGGCGAGAAAAATTCACTTATCAATATTTTGTTGAAACATGTATCATTCTTACTGGATTTTATAATATTTCATCCAACAGATCAAATGTCATACAGGTACAGATTGAAAAACAGGCAACAAAATGAGCCAACAGATTCAATATTTCTGATTACCAACTCATATACATACTTATGGGGTTGGTTCTGTTTTTTCTTCTTTATCATTCAGTTTGCCTGAGAATCAAGTGAGATTCTCCTTTTTTAGTTAAGAAATAAGTAGTTTTATTAGGAATGAGCTCCCACAGCAGGGGTGGTATCTACCATTACCTCTTTGCAGCAACAGGCACACTGACAATACTAACAAAAAAAATAAACATTAGACCATGGATTCATCTGTCTGTTGAAGATGGAGCAAAACCAGAGGAAGAAACTTCAGACAGACGGACTGTCTTGCTGTGCAAAGGCATCGACATGGATGCAAGTCATCCTCAAAACTACAGACCTGATCTTAGTAGCATCAGATATCGAACCAAATTAAAGATATCTGGACTACACAAAGCTGGATTAGTATATTGCACCTATAGGGGGGTTTGATGACCATGAATAATATTTTTGAGAAGCTTGCATGGGATTGTAGACTTCATACAAGAGATGACAGCTAGCAACAGTGTAGATAACTACAACCTTCTCTGCGTGTCAGTGGCTTAGAAATTTATATTGACAAATAAGTATAAAAAATAATGTGCATAAAAATCTTCATAAATGGATGATCTTGACATGCAGAATACTGAAAAACTGTATTTAATAACAGGAAAAATCAAATGGGCACTGTTTCTTACTAAATAACACTGACTCTGGTAAATACATTTTTTTTCATTTCTCTTTGGTGGCCTAATATATTTCCTCATCTTTCCCAAAAGTTTTGTTCATTTATATTGAGAGCGGTTCAATAATTTACAGCTGAAGGGCTAAATCCTGACATTTTAGAAAGAGAACAGAACTCCGCAGAATGTCTTATGAAAAATATGAGGCTTAACCACACGTTCAGAGATTTTTCTGTAAGTTTACGTTTGAATGAAGAACTTTCATTAGGTGTTACTGATCATTCTACCCATGTAATGTTCTTGTTAACTGGATACATATACCTTGATTAAATACTAAGAAAAATCTTCACAGTACAATTTTTTCTGATTTATAAAAATACAAACCTCTCCAGCTCCCTGGAACAACACTGTGTGATCTGATAACCTGTTCTTGGTGATACGCAGAGCTGCAAGAAGACCTGCAACAGCCACAGATGCAGTTCCTAAAATAATAAAAGTGAATATATTTGGTTATTCTGGAAATAATTACAAAGCATTAAATTTTAAATAATTCCACGGCACCTTTCAGCTAAAAAATAAAAGTACTTGATGTAACAAAAAGTTCAGTGGAACTGGAGTTTGCTCTACTTTATTCTTATGGAAGTGAAATGTAAGTGGGAATATCTTCAGAGTAACATTAAATAAAATATGATTGATTGATTTTACTGGATGGGCATAATGGCTGGGGCATTCGAAATATTACAAAATATTTTGGTTATGACCTTTTTCAGAAGGAAAGGGTGTGAGAGCCCAGACAGAAATATTTTGAAGGATCCAGATGCTGAAAATCAAGATACTGGTATTGTTCTTCAAATAGATATACTTCAAATACAGTAAAATACAAGACTAAAAGAAAACTTTATTTCTCAAGGGGAGGTTGTCAGAGTAGAAGAGCAAACTGTGAACGTTTACAGAGAAGCTAAGCTAGCTGAAAGAGTAAGGCCAGCTTATTTAAGACACCAACTATCCTACTGCATCTGAAAGCCCTCAGGACTCCAGTCCACTGTGAAAGGGGTTCCAGCTTACTACCATCTAAAACATCGGAAGGACCTTTTAAATCTGTCTTTGAGTTATGCCAAACAGGGAAAAAGGTTACCAGTTTTATGATTTAGCCTGTAGAGGCCTTTCTTCTCCATATCAGAACCACAAAGAATGAGACACCTGCCTGTGAATGGAAAGATTTTGGTCCTCATCATGAGAAACACCTATTAATAAAAAGTAGGGCAATAAAGGGATCTCAAGCAGGCAACTAACCCAATCCTGTTCACAATGGCAGGATCAACCATACCTCTGATTTCTGACAGATCTTTGTCTAACTTGTTCCTAACATTGTCTTTCGAATACTGCTATGATCTCCTCAGCAAGCTATTCCAGTGCTTCAATAGACTTTTTGTTGAAAATTTCAAATCTAAATGTTCCTTCTTCTTCTGTTTTGGCCTCTTGTCTTATCTACCACTGGAAAACCTGTTCTTTTCTCTTTGCAACAAGACGTGTATTATATTAGATGAATGGTGTCCCAACCTGGTTTTCTTATGTGGAATAAACCCAATTCTTCCGCTTTTTCAGAAAGTTATGTTTCCTAAAACACTTAGCACTCATTTCTCTCCCCTCAACTTCATCCATTTGTTTCTTATCTTTTTTGAATTGCAGCACCCAAATCTATACACAACACTGCAGCTGAATCGTTAGCACTGCTGAGTCTAGCTGTTGGCTTCTGTCATGATGAAAAAAGTTGTATTTAGTCACCAGGACCTGATACCTGTCTCTTCTGATGCAAAGACCAGTTACTCCTCCTCCCCAACAAAGCCAAAGGAGGGGGAAGGTCTTCTTTCATGGATTACTGACTTCAGGTAACAAGCTTCTATTTTTCACAAATTATCATCGTCACTAAAGCCCAAGCACAAGGTGGACAAAAAAAGACAGCCAGACTCCTTATTCCTGCAAGGAACTTGGATCCATTAAATACCAGGGAAAAAAACTGAGAAAGTGCATCAGTTTTCAATACGTTCACAGAACCCACGAAGATATCCTGTGGACAGGGATATGGTAGTGATGTAGACGATGCCAGCAGAAAAGTTGTGTTCAATGTGTCTTTTTAGAGGAGATTCTGAAGAACAGATAGCAGACAGCATTGATTTCATCAGGACCGAAAAAGCTGTATCAGCCACTAACGATTAGGTATTGAAAGTGGAAAAATGGGTTTCAACAGTCTTTGAAGATTTATGATGCCTATCTGATTCAGAGAGAGCTGAACCACAGGGAGACAGCTGAACTACAGGCCCTGAGATATTCCCCCTGTTCAGTTCTGGGAATAAGAACTGAATTCTTCCTTCTCCAGACAGCAGCTGCCATTGACTGACTCAAAGAAACCAAAGATGAGGCCATAAATGATTTTGAGAAGCCTGCAAAAACTTGTAAGGAGGAGATCTGCTGGCTTCTGCAATTCAGTCCCTGATCACCACAACCCTAATTGCAATTGTCTACAAGGCACCTGGTTGCTTTTGAGGGGAGAATTCGCATTGCTATGGATTTTTCCTACAGAAAATGTGCGAAATAGGTATGACCAGCCTTCCAAAAGCACTTGGCCCGGAATCTGCACATTGGACATTTGCCCTCAATGTGCAGCTCCCCTGAAGGATGTACTTTTGCGAATCACACGTCTATTTTCTCATAAGCAAGGCAAAATTTAAAGCTGAGATAGCAGCTATCTTGACATTAAACTCAATGAGATGCTCAAAACAGGTATTTATATTGCAGGCACACAGACCATTAAGTTTCAAATATATGTATCTAAGGAACTAAAAGAACAGAAGGAGTAAGAAGCCTGATACTGGGTAAACCTCTCCTTAAAAGACATCATTTAGCTGTCGAAGGTTGGGTTTGAATCTTTGGTTTATAGGTAGGATCATCTGAGTTTCATGTATGGTTACTTTTTCAAAAATAAAAGGTAACCCTTAGTAAAACTTAAGAACACATTTTAAAGTTAGAAAGTGCCTTAGAAAGTCACTTTTTGAAGTAAAACCACCTGAACAGTTCAAAAACATGTGTCTTTAGAACTAAAAATTTGTTACGTGCTTTTATGACTTTTCCCTTCAATCATGAGAACTACAGGACACCTTGTTCTCAGCTGTCTTAATGTTTAGACCATACAAATTTGTCATTTTTAGTTATTTAGTCATTTTATTGACTTGTTCTGAGAGCTGAGATCATTTGCTCTCTTCTCCCTCAGTTTTAAATAAAAAAAAAAAATTTAAAAAACGGTTCCTCTGAGGCACAACGTTGGGAACAATAACTGTCAGGCTGAGACACTTCCACCCCACAGTATCCAAGAGCTAGCTTGTTTCTTTCCCAGCTGAAATTAAGTCTTCCTCTGGTGAGTGCCAAATTGGCAAAGACCAAAAATGGCAAAAGAGAGAAGTCAGACCACGCTCTCAGTTTCCCTTGGTACCCTACCAAACAATCCTCATAACCGGCAATAAAAAAAAATCCTGTCCTCTTGTTGGATGCCAAATTCTTTCTTCTATTTTATATTACGCAGCTGTGCTTGCGGGGGAGGAGGAGGAGGAAGCCTACATAACATGGCTTATTCCTAAAACCATTGATCCGGTCTCCTGAAAAGGAAAGCTGAGCTGGAGCACTGTAAGGTCCTGTTTCCAGCCCCTGATGCCAGAAGTTGTGGCCACCCCAGCTCCCTGCCTTCATCTGAGGACTTCTCGGTCAGTCAGGAAAGCTGCTTTCTGGTGACGGAGACAAAATGAAACACCGTAAATTTATAACAGATGAGAATGCTGGGATCCTGCTTATCTTCATGGCTGAGGTGCCACTGCTAAGTTTGTTAGCCAGAAAAATGGACTGGGATTATGTATGACCAGTTGAGATACTTTTACAAACTCTATTACAATACCATCTTTTGTTTTAAGGAAAAAGAAGAGAGAAATGAGACAGGAATAAAATGCTACATTGAATGTCAATAACATTTTGTATTGATTATTTACACGGGATGTCACTTATCATTACCTGTATGTTCATTATGAGAGTAATTCAGAACAAAGGTTATAATAGCAATATAGAAAGGCTTAAATATTGCACTTCTCATGAATCATGATTTGCACAGAAGAACTGCTCTAAAAATGGTATTTTAAAAGTACTCCACATCAGTTTTATTCAGCCATTTGACTCTAAAAAGCATAATAACCCAGCTTATTAGATTACTGAACCCACTATCACTGCTGCTGGCAGTGGCTGTCATCACTCCTCATCAGCGGCTTCCCTTATTCCTTCCTATTGAAAGGGGGAGACCGTCAGCGTGAATAGCAGATCTGTTTAACCGGAACTGCTCTGACTAACGGCATGACCTTAAATTTCACCCTGAATACTGACTTGAGTTTTTGAAAAGAATCAAAATGCAATTCACATCCATCTGCCAAAGCCTAACCACTTCTCACTGACATTATGAAGCAGAAACAAAATTTCGCTGCTTTTCCGACTGTCATCGCTATAGGAAGGAGAGAAATGGCTTTGCCTCTCTCTCCCACAGACCACAGGATAAAACCCTTGTATGCAGAATGAGATAGACATTGTTCACAGATAGCATTTTGAAAACGGATTCTATCTTCCCAAAATTTCTAGAAGAATAACCAAAGCAAGTTCAACAAAGGACGTTTTTCTAAAGCAGTGTCAGCTGCTGTGACAGAAAACACTTCATTATAGTTTTCTAGGAAGGTGAGTCATACCTTATAAAAATATGGTAGATGTGAAATTTCAAAGTACACTATCCTTTATCAAGTCTTTGTTTTCTGTCCAAGATTCTTTTTACTTTTTACTGTAACTGTACGACTAAGTATGAATATGTCAAAGGAAATCCTAGAGAGCATGACCTTTTGGGGTTTGCACATTATAAATGCTTTGGAGCAGTCTTCTTTCAGCAGATGCAACATTAAAGAAAAAAAATGGGGGAAAAAAGCTCCCAAACATGTGGAATGAGACATTAGATCTTATTGGATGTAGTTCAATTTAAATTAGCAAGAAATGGCTTACAGCACTGAAGGATTTGTCCATTATTTAAAGTTTCAAAAAATAAAACTTTTAATCAAGTATCAGTAGTTCCTTTATATAATTTTCTCTACCCCATCTTAAAAAGCTAGCAAACAAGAAGAAGGGAGGAATTTCTGCAGCACATTCTAAAATCTGAGCTATTCATTCTGGACTAAAAGATTAGGAAGTGGTAAAAGTAAAATTCATATTTCTGAATACACAGCATAATAGAAATCACATGTTAACACACAGCTAGTCTTCCAAATAACACTGTATAGAGTGCCAGGGAAAAAATAAATCCATTGTCGCTCTCCTACACTTACTGGGGAAAAAAGGTGAGAGTAAAGATCCTATCTGAAAGGTGTCATCTCAGTTGCTAGTTAGGCAAATGCTATGGCTGTGGGTAGTCCAAAGGGACCTTCTCTGAAGAGGTGGGAGCTCCTTCTCTTTGCCATGGAGTAGCTTTTCAAAGCTTTGTACACGCACTGCCCTGCTCTGCAGCTGCGGCAGGTGGGCTGTGCGAAGAGGGGGAAAGGGTATAGTGAAGGAGAAACAGAACCTTTGTAAAAGAGCAACTGTTTGGTAGACTTGAAAAGGGATACGGAGTCCGAGAAGCACGGGGAGGCTGAGGCTGGGAGGTCATCTGGTGCAACCCCCCTGCTCAAGCAGGGCTACCTGGAGCCTATTGTCCATGAACCTGGTGAGAATGGATTTCGTTTTTCAACCCATAATGAGCAAAAAACGAAGCAGAAGAATACTTGTCCATACACATGGAAAAGTATACAAAAACTGCAGAGGGAATTTACTTAAAAGTATAGTGACTTCAATGTGAATTTACCACTGAGTAACGGAGAGGTGATATCCTGAATACACTGAAAGAAAACTACACTTCACATAACCCTACAGTATATATCTAAATAGCCTTTTTTTTTATTATTTTATTTAAAAAATCCAAATGCCTGTTTCACCTGGAAGAAAACGTCACTTCATATTATGAAGGAGGTTTTCTACAGTTTGAACATAATATCAGAATTTGAGATACATAATATCAACATATAAGCTATTACATGTCATTCAACTTCACATTTTTCAAATTCTTGGTCAAAGAATGAATTGGAAGCCCCATGCTCATCACAACCACAACAACTAAACCCCAAACCCTCTTCAAAGTTTGACTTCAAGAACTGGAATTTCCAGGTACCAAATGCATCATTTCTGGTGTTAGTGTTAAAAAGAATTAAATCTTAAAAAGGAGAATGCTTGTGACAGAGAAATTTCGATTTCTGAGAACTGCACTGACTTAAGTTAAATTGGTCATAACATAACTTCCAGGTATAATTTTCCTAATTATTCAAATGGCAGTCTGCTGAACATTTAGCCTATATTGTAAACCAAACCACACATGTGAGATGGAATAATAATCTTAAATTATATGTGCTCTACATCTTTATTTTAGGTCTGTTTCTTTTCATAAAATTTTGATGCAATTAAACAGCACAGCTGTTAAAAACGAATGACATCTAAGGTCATGATGGATACTGAAGTTAATTCCCATCCAGTGCAATCTCTCCATGTAAATATTTTTGTTGGCATAAAATAGAGGCTCTGTGTCCATAATGGGGGAAAGCATTGCAACTGCACGCACAGTGAAAGAGAGCTATAACACTAGAATAAAACCAGTATCATACTGCATAGACAAACTCTTTCAACAGATGCAGCAAAATCAAGACAGGTGTGGAAAGGGAGTGCTACGGCACCCTGCTCTGCCCCAACTGGCTTCGATGAGGGGCAGGCGGGTATGGTCCGAGCGGATCCTACCCGAGAGCGAGGTTTCAGACACCGTAATCCTGCACTTGTACCTAGGACTACTTCTTTAGCCAATTTTAAGAGATTTGTTCAACATCCCCGCAGTAGGGAAGGGAACAGGTTGGTTTCTCCAAGGGGATTTTCAGCCTCCTAAATCATGAATCCCAACCTTGCCTCCTTCCAGGGGTGATCAAGCAGAGAACATCTTTCACCCTGATAAACAGCTTTGTTTGGCAACACAAGCCCCACTTCTTCTTCTGGCATTGGTCCATTCCCAGGCAGGGGTTGGAGACAAAAACCCCACATCTCATATCTTAAATATGAAATCCTTCCTAAATATATTGGAGATGAGCAAAGCTAGCAACCTGATCTAATTCAGGTGTTTCTAAAAGTTGTGAAGCTTGACATTACAATATTAATTAACATTTCTTCAATAGAGGAAACTATGATCAAGGAAACCCCAATTTTGGAAAATGCTCTCTAATAGTTAGAGAGAACCAGATAAAAGTACTTGTTTTGAACCCAAGGCTTTCGCCAATTTTCATTTCCAAAAATCATATTCTATATGTTTCAGAAAGGAAAAAAAAAAAAGAAGCAAGCTGATTTGTGGTCAGAATAAAACCAAACAAGAATACAAGGAAAAAAGTGAATATTTTTTCCCTAAAGCAACATTATTGCTATTGTATTTGTAAAAAAATATTTTTAAAATACAAGGAAATTATTATAATTGCAAAGGGAAAAAATTCATCACCCATCCAAAACCCAAGATGCTTTCTAGAATGATAAAATAAGAGCAATTTTATTACTCCAATATAGATTTATAGCAGTTGGTCAGAATCCTGTTTGCCCTTGTTCCCAATTCCTTGAGTACAGAGAGGGGACACAGAAAAAGTTAAAAAGCTTTTTCCAAAGTCAAATATGTGCCTGTGCTGTAGCAGGGATGGAGACAAACTGTTTCCAGAAGTTCTTAAATGTATCTATAGGTGACCATTAATGGCCAATCTTTAGTGGTTTTATAAGATCAGTGTTTTGGCAGACACTTTTTTCCAAATGTTCTGCAATGGCGTCAGTTAGGGGCATGCTGACACCCTGCAAATAGCTGCAAGCTAACAGAAGGCAACTGCATTTGTCCAAGTTACTACTTGCACATGGGTATTCAGCTTGCCATATTTCCTTTATCTTTTATAGTGTCTGGCAGGAGTCAGGATCATATATTAATTTTTTTTAGATTTGAAATACTTAAAGGTCCTCATTGCATCACTAAGATATCCAGAAATCCTTTGTATGGATATCCTACGGCAGTGAGAAAAGCCTCAAGCCCTTTCATGAACATACTAAACATTTCTTTCTATCATTAAAATAGCTTTGGCTTGACAAATATTTGGACTATGTTTAAAATATCATGTAAGCACTATCTTCAGAAGATGATGGCAAATCAGATGCAATGTTTGTTTGGTTGGTTTTATTGGCCTGACCTTACTTGTCAGCTTTACTGCTCTAGGAGTAGAAAATATAGCTCACATACAAAGAAGGCCACTCTTTCAAGTACCCTGGAAAAAAAATCCTGCCATTTAGAAACTGAAAATCTCTAAGGATTGCTAAAGAAGTTAGTGCCATCTATCCTCATCAAAGTTGTCAGGTGAAATATCCTTAGGGTTTATGAAGCTGGAATAGAAAGAGGGAGAAAAGATCACTGGATCTATATTTGGGCTGTTGCTCCACTGCCACCTCAGAGGGGAAGACAACATCCTACAAAAATAAGATACTGAAGGTATTCATGGGGATATGATGACAAACGACAGATCAGAGCAGACTAAATGCATCACCTCTTGGAAGCTATAACAGGATGGAGATCACCCAAAAGTCCCAGACATCATTTATGAAAATATCAAAAGACTCACAAACACAAATTAGATTGCAGAAACTGAACAAATTAAAAGACCGCAAGTAGCTGCACTTCTAAGAAAGACCAATAGCTGCTACAGCAGCTCAGCCAAAAGCCAAACAGATCCTTCCGACAGTTTTGAACGTGAAGACACTTCTTTCCAAGGTGCATGAGAGAGAACACAGAGGTTTTAAAATGCATCTAGAGACACAGAAGACTTTCTCCGCTTAGTTTATCCATATCTGGTACACTTTTGCTGAAAAGCTTCCCTTCCATTTCTTTGAAACTACATTCTAGTTGAGTCTCTTTCTGATTTCGGGAAAGGACCTTCATCCTGCAAGGAAAGAGAATTTCCTGTGGGACCTGGGTCTCTAAACAACTAGGGAAATTTCTAGATGCTGTTTGGTCTGCTATATTGGACTGTCGTAGCCATGGCTACACTCAGACCCTGAAGGGTAAGAAGCACCATGCTTCTTACAAAGACAAATGAAATTTTATAATTAGTTTATTTCCCATCTGGGAGTTTGTCTTCCATAATCTGTTTCAGATGCAGGAGTAAAACTCTGCCAGGCTTGTAACAGAAACACAGTTCATGTGGCTCGCCAAATCCCAAACATCAGAAAGACAAGGGCTCTTTGAAACCACCACCATGTGTTGAGTCCCTGAAATAAGACCTAGAATGGCTCAAGAATGACTTCTGGAAAACTTAAGCTCCGAATGCTTGGCTTAAAGTGTCACTGCAAACTATTAAAAATGAAGACGGTGAAACTCCCATTTTTGATCCGGTCACTGCTGAGGACCTCCATCTACCCAAGGAAACATCAGGGAGTAAGAGGCAGCTGGGTGTGCAGGGCCCTCCTTGGATCCCTCTCTCCAGCGGTTCATCTGACTTCAGCCTCCTTGCTAGGATGGGAGCCAGCGCACTTAACTGCCCTACAGAAAGTTATTTTCCAGTGCTCTTTTCCTGACAGGAAAAAAGGCAACCCAAGCAGCAGCATCCACCACTTCAGCCCTGCTTGTCTGTCTTCTCGGGAGGGAAGGGACAAGATGCCTGTCTAGATTGAGCACTGGTGCAATTCCCCTTGCTGACGTTTTCCATCCTAGATCTTTTCCTTTTGACAGCTGCTACAAATAATATAGATGGGAAAGCAATGTCAGGGGGATAATTTCCTTCTAAACTTTAATGCAGCCCCAAGACTGCAAGGAAAATTAGAAGGATATTTAATTGAGTTGCTAGTTTAAGAACTGAAATAGAGTTTGACATTTATCAAGCAAGCTCTGTCACATGGAGGAACAGTGGAACAGTTGTCACTGCCATAACAAAAAAAAAAAAAAAAAAAAAAGGGGGAAGTACAATCCAGGCTTGAGCTTTGACATTTGCCCAAAGATCTGACGTTAATAATTTATATGGGAAAGCCATTCACACACTAATCTACTAAAAAAAGCCCTGAAGAGTAAACATCTAAATAAAGCATAAGGCATAAATGAGAGGGGAAAGGTTAAGAGCAAAGACAGCTCACGAGAAAGCCGTGCTGAGGAAACCCAAGGCAAAAGATGACCTGTACTGAACATCTTCAAATATCACTGGAAAGCTGATACATCTTTTTCCCCTCTGGTACATCAGTTAAGACTCATTTTTCTGGCTTGTGAGCATCACAAGAGTGAAGAGAAGAGTCTGTTACCTTGAATGTCATCATTGAAAGTGCAATACTTGTTACGGTACTTATGCAGGAGGCGGAATGCATTAGCATTAGCAAAATCCTCAAATTGAATGAGGCAGTTCATGCCATACCTAGAAAGACAAAAAATTGTGCATTACATTAAAAATAATACACAATTGTATATTAAAAAGCTATTAACATTTGCAGTCAGATTTCAAATACAAGTATAATATGATTTATACATCTACTAATATGTTTCTGCTATATTCTGTATCTTTACATTCATGTAAATTACCTCGAAGGCATAATTAGACTACTAATACTCTTTACTCAGTTCTAAGTTAAGAATAAAATATCAGGGGAAAAGGCCTTCATTTCTCTGCAGACATCTCAACAGAAGTCTTCACTCAGCAATCTGCTAGTGAGAAAAAAAAAAAAAAAAATCGGCCTCATAACGTAGTAAAAAGGTAACATTCAGAACATGGATTTTATTTTATTGACATTATGCAGGTCAGCAGCATGACAACACTCACAATGCAATGCTTGACCACTCTTATTATAAAAGAGGTACTGATCAGAAACACAGTTAATCTAGGCAAATGATAAACATGTGAGAACACTTTAAGGAAGGAAAATGTTAGCTGTAAATTTGAATCGAGTTACAATTGGTTAACATAAACTAAAACTTTGGGTATATGCAGAAATGAGTTTATCTACATTTCTTACATCTGCTCTTTCACTGGATTGTCAAAACTGATTTTCTGATATCAATACTAGATATTTCTTAAACAGTATGCTAAGAATCAGTGTTATCATCCATTTCAATGTTTTCTCATCCTTGTAGCTAATGAAACAATTCGACTGGGCATTTCCTATAGTACTTTGAAATCTCTGTATACTTTATTTTGAAAATATAGTATGCAGTTGCACCAGATGTTGATATAACTAACTAAGTCAGTTCAACAGCATGGGTAAGTAACTTTTGAAGTCTAGTGAAGTTAAGAATAAGTTAAAATAATGTAATATTACTACTATGCATCTTCAAGTCTTTAGATGCATTTCATAATAGTACTGTCTCTGGATGCTTAACATTCCCATATGGCATTTTCAAACACTTCCTTAAAACAAAAAGAAAAAAAGCCCACAAAAATAAAAAAAGAAAACACCAAAAACATTTCTAGACAAAAACTATGTAAAGATTGAATACATTGGCAACCGGGGAAAAAAAACAAAAAAAAAAACAAAAAAACACCACATAACTTGAATACTGTCAATCTCATATGGGAAAAAAAAAAGTAAAACACAAAAAGTTTAAAATATAGGGCTAGTACTAAAAAGTCTGTAAGAGTTTGGATCTGGAAATACCACATACAAATTATCCCACCCTGGAATAATATTACAAAAAAAGTTCTTCAAAAAGAAATATTTTAAACTTAAATAAACGTAATGGCAATTTGCGCAGACTAAGGAACCATTTGATTAAAACTTTTAAAAAATATTGCATTAAGGTGTTGCTATGAAATTATTACCACTAAGGTCTAACAGGGCAAGATCTCAACAGCGCGCATCCCGTTTGAGCTAAAGAAGGTTTTTCTTTACCTGCTAACAGCACAAATCCAAGAGAGACAGTCAAGAAGTTCCCGCTTCATCCAGAAAAGAAACGCATACGTATACTGAGCATTTCAGTATAAATAATCTACTCTAATGTTAATTGAGTTTTTCTTTAAACCATACATGTATTTGGGAACCACATTAAGCAAATCCATCAATATAAAAAAAAAAAGGACAAAAATTCCTGTGACTAAATTAATTTCCATGGAAATCACATATTTACAGCTATATTACAATTAGCCAAAACTACTGGGATTCCACTGGCAGGAATGGTAATCCCTGCTGAAAATAAATACATCTTCAGGTTTTATGGAAAAACCTGGAGTTCTTCAGCAGCATAATGACAGGCAACTGTTTAAAAGATAATTTGGCGAGTCAGTAATTCGGTACAGTAAATCTGAGTTCAAATAAGAAACCAGAGCTACTTTTCAATAATTACTTTAAATTTTTAACCCGATTCAGTATATGACATGAATTTCTGTGATTCCATAAGGGTCCAAGACCTGACAGTTGGATAATAATATGAAACTAATGATATTAACACTCTGGAATCCTGGAGCTTGGTTAGAAGTGTTTCTTGGATATCATTAAGCCAATGTCTGTTTCTTTATTTTACCATATATAACATTCCATTTTCTCATCTGCATTTGATTTTTCTCCATTTTCTTACCCATTGCCTTTGTAGACACAGATCAAAACTCCTTGTGAATTATATTAAATCAGTGTCCCTGTAGAAACCACTCATCTCATACTGGGCACACTGTTCATACTAGTTCTCTGAGCACGTTATCATGGCTGTTTAATTAAAATGGAAAAAATGCAGGCAGTCTAATTCTGGGCCTCTGAGACTTTGGTACTATAGCAGAAAAATTTCTAAGCAGCATTTTTATTTGTTGCAAGTGTTATACATGAAGCCCAGGTAAAAACCTGAGACTTCAGTGCTGCCCATGACCAGTAGTACCTCATAAGATTTGTGAAGTTTGAGGTCTATGTCCTCAAAAAAGTCTAATCAAATCCAGTCACTGGGTACCCATGATAGACAAGAAGATGACACAGTGTTTCTCTGCTTGGAGTATTCTTGTTCTCAAAACCACTAAGAGATGAGATATATAGATGAGACAATACAAAACAGTTAATCTCTGGCATTCCAGAAAATCTCCTTGCAATAATGAATTGGCTACAAAAGTGCCACACGGTTCTGGAAGCAGTGACCATACCAAAACAGCCATCAATTCTTCTATGACATCCACATCTTACTATCGCAATCACTTACAGCAGAAAGTTGAGCCAAAACCTAAAACAATGTTCACAGCCAACAGCTCGGTCCCACTTTTCTTCCTGTGTCAGTCTGCAATAACCTTCCATCCCTATCACACTCTGATGGATGGTTTTAGGTTGTGGTTTCTCCACTCTAAAGGGAAACTGTTTGAATCAACCCTCATGAAAGCAGAACGTGCCCTCTCTGTTTGCACCTCATGCCCTATTGTCATCACAAATTTTCAGTTTGAAACTGCGCCTCTTCATAGGTGGGTATGGTAGACAAATAACTGCTGGGTGAGAAGGGAACTGAACACTTTATTGTTTCCTCATATGCAGTCATCAAATCCTTTTGTGCCTTCCAAATCGCTCAAATTCCAGCAACTGTGGACCACTACAGTGCCTTGTAATTCATATTATCTTTCAAACATTATGGAAAGAAAAAACATCCTGAAACATGACAATCTTAACATCTGTCATAAATACTTTATACAAATATGGCACAGATCGACTTCACTGAGTTTCCTCAGATGACACAGTGACTGATCAGGCAGGTCCAGAAGTCAGTACTTGAGATTTGCTACAAACAAAATAATCAGATTTCGAAACACCATTGAATGGTTGTGGTTGATTGTTACAGGGGTCATGTTAAAAGCAAAAGGCCTGCAGTTGAGTGGCAGCAGCTCCAGGCACGACAAGAAGATTAGGAGGTAAAGTTACAAGGAACTGTCATGACAGAAAATGCTGTAAGAGATATTTCTCCGTATTTGAAAAGTAGTGGACTACATTTCGTTCTAGTGTGAAATAAGGGTGTTAACTTTTATACTGTTTATCTAAGTGGCTAAACTTGATCATCATATATCTTAGGAGAATTTCATCTTCTTATTTGAAATTTTAAGGCATACACATTTAAAATAAAACCTAAAAATCCTTTTAATTTGAATGTGTCACCAACAATAGAATCACGTGAGTAAGCAGATATTGTATGTGGCTACAATGCTGCAAACATGAGTCACATACAATATATCATGCCTTATTGCTTGCCCAAAACGGAGACAACATTTCTCCAGCTATCACTACTCTTGACCCAGCAGTTCATAGGGGATAATTGGGGAAATGGAGAAACACATAATTAACATGCATGTTCATATTGAAAGGTGGTACAAATAAACAGAAGAGAGAACTTATCCAGTGGGCATCAACTATCTTAACCAGAACACTTGAAGAAATGACATATCTAGTCCTAGGCTACCAAAACTAAGAAAATAAATTAAAATCTGGGAGATATTCCTCCTCAGTATGCAACCATAACAAATGCCCTAGTGAATTCTTAACTGTTTTCTTGCTCTGGCAAACACTTCTCTGATAGCAACAGCTAGGCTTGAGTAGCCTGGCTAGGACTGCTGGATTCTTGTAGGCAAGTGTTTTGTAGCTGTGAATTCCTCTCTTCCGCCTGTTTGGGATCTGTCACCACGGTAGCTGATTAAACATACATAAATCATCCCTAGAAAGTGATAATCCAGATCATTGTTCCTCCTCGTAAATCCCGTTTTGTCACCCATGTCTTATTGTGTACTTGGATCTTAGTCTCCTGTTCCAAGTCACACAGGCAGTCTGATTCAGGATCCAAGTGGACAGAAGTTCAAAGCCATCTTTCCTTTTTCTGTTATTGACAGAAAATGTGGACAAGAGTGGTGGCAAGCACGCGAGATCAGATATGTCATCAAGTATGGGAGGCAAATGCTGGACAACGGCTTAAAAAGAACCATCCCACTAAATAATGTGCGGCTGCCAGAAAATACTGCTTCCAATAATTCTCCCAATTTACAACATATTTTGTGTGACAGTCTTAGCATAGTTTTCCCGATTTATAAATAAATTTTTATTCAATTTTCTGTGACTACAATGTTAATCTTTCAAATCATTCTACAGATTATATCTTTATGCAACAGCTCTTTAACCATCCCAAATACACAGTACTAGCATTTTGGCAACCCGGAGCTCTTAAGAACCTCAAACAGGGAAAACCCTCAAGAATCCAGTGGGAGCTATAAAAGTTTGGGCATCATTTTGAATTCAAACCATATGATCAGTAAAATCCATGCTTACTTCTACAGCTAAGAAATTTTTCTGGAAATATATTTGGATCATTTGTTCTTACTGCCAGCCATTGTTTTGGAAACCTTCCTAAAGGAACAAGTGGTTGCTTTTTAGGTTTTTAGAGCTTCCAAAATCCTATTTGATTATTTTCTTTGTTCGTATGGGCCTGGAAATGAAAAAGCCTTAGAAACCATCAGAAGTGGTTGCTGCCACCCATTCCTAAGAAGGAGCAAAACCAAAATGATAGCAACATTGGCATTCTCTCCCTTGCTTTGCACGTCATGCAGCCGCTCCAGCAGCCAGAACCATTTATAGTGCACCAGGATGATGTGGAAATCATCTCCTTCCTCCCCACTCCAAACGCTGTAAGCTTGTTCATTTCCTTATACCCCACTGCTCAAAACAGATTTAAAGCATAATGGCCATTCCTCTTTGTACAAGGGCTTTCATGAAAGGATGCCTTCCCACCTTCCCTCCTGACAGCTCTTATGACCTGGATGTCTTCTCTTCCTGCTGTCCCCCCCAAGCTATCTTTAACTTCATTTCATAAAGCAGCTAAACTACAATGAGGTCATCCATTCATCCTAGCACCTCTTCCACTACAATTTTAACCTGCTGGTTAAATTCAAGAAAAATTGACCAAGGGGGATAGTGTTTTCCACAATAATTGCTATGTATATGTTCTGTGGAAAAAGGTGGCCAAGACGAGAAACCCTTCGGCAAGCACCACAGCCACTCTGCAGCAGATGTTACTACTCACGCTGTCGGTCTAACAGCCTGATGTGCTACAGCTGCACAGGACAGAAATCTGTCCAAGATGTACTTAGCTCTAGCCACTGCTACAACGCAAATACCTTCCCAGAAGAGGTATCATTAAATTACAGATAACTTTCTCCCTGTCTCCTCAGTCAGACCAGCAAGTCAGAGACAGGACATTCTTTACAGGAAGGGGTTTTCTAAAGAACTTAATAGAAACTGTCAGCATCTCTGCTTTCCACATGAATGACCCTATTTAAATTTCTCCACCACCACCACCACCACCCCTTCCCCCTGCAGGCAGCCATTGTTTTTATTTTATCTACAGAAAGCATTTACTTTCTTAGGAGTATTTTTCATCGCCGTTTTCTGTTTCCAAACCAGTCCTTGCCCTGATGAGGTCAGTACATATCCAAACTAGGAATGGGGGCGGGGGGGTGGAGATGGCAGTATTTAACACCCACTGTAGTACCAGCAGCAGATCCTTGTCCTTAATTCATGTTCCCCTTAAGGAAATATAATTCCACAAAAACTTTCCATCTTGCTATTCACTGGCACCACGACAGCACTACAGTCTCTGCAGTGCAGCCCTGCTTTGTACCAGTGCTTCTAACGCTCTAACACTGCTTGCTCTTTCCCTCTCCAGAACAGGTTTGGTGTTCATCTCCAACAGGAGATGAGGAGAATGGGCTGAAGATGCCTCATAATTTCACCATATTTCCCCCCTTGCCAGCCAACAGCACTACTACATGTGTGGACTTCACAGGCCTTGGGAACAGCAACGCTTAGGAACACAGCAGTGCTGAATTAGGAAGGTCTTGTGGTTGGTGGTCCTAGAAGTTGTTGCTCAGAAGCAGAGAAGCAAAACCATATTCTCTGTCCGCAGTCAGGCACTATTTACATAAAGGGCTTCCCTTATGCAAAAAGAGAATTAAATTGAAAGCTTTTGTGGTATGCTAACAGAGACAATTACTACAACAAAAAGATTTTTTTAAACTTAATTTTTCATTAGCTTGATTGCATGACACTCTGTAGCACGGACTCTTTAAATTGAAGTCTTAGAAGTCCGTCCTACTGAAACATTAAGTGGAAAACACTTCTAAACATACCCTAATTCTTTGTTCATTTTCAAAGTGCGATTAAAGGATTGACAGTCACTAGAGAACCTGAACTAGCTTTCTTCTACTTCAATAGCTGATTGAATTAACTACCAGACATCTCAGGGATGGAAAATATAAAGGAATAATTAACTGTAAGTTATCATTGCTGTAAAGATTCATTTCTTCTTCTTGCAAAAATACTCATATTTTATTTTGGATTTAGATATTTCTTCTTAAGTACTTCATGCAACAATGTTGTGGGGAACTGAGTTTGACTGTAACTTTGACTTTTCCAGTGCAGAGTCTTGTAATAGAAATACGAAGGCTGGTATGATTGAAGTATGAATGGAAATGTATGCACTACTGGAAGCTGCAGCAGTACAAAGGTGAAAACAGTGGTGCACACGGATAAGAAAGGACAAAATTAACTGCGGGAAAATTAAAAATGTCTCGTTTACATCAAGATGAGCAGGCCTGAGCCCTGCTAAGGCCACAGCCCAGCCTTGGACCAGGACGCCGCACCTTGACAACAGCAGAAGGGCAACAATAGCAATCTGTTATCACAGCACATCATATATGCCACTCCTTATCCTATGGGCACAGGAAGAAGTCATATTAGAGTCCAAAGAAGTTCAACATGAGGACACAGAGACACATGGACAGCAGACTTGCCTAAAATGTATGGAGGCAGAAGCAAGCAAAACCCTGAGGTAAAATAACCATACCAGCATAGGTGTTGGATCGTAAAGGCATACAAGACCCATATGAAACCAAGTTTATCACCAGGAGCCCGGAAGAAGCACTGAGGACTTGACAGCCAGAGCCCTTTCGCCAGTAGTGTCACACATGAGCAATCCTGACCAGACCACGTAAACACATACACCCTGATGCTTTGAGTACACAGGTGTGAGACTGGCTGAGTAAAATCAACTTTTTTGGAGATTTTGTAACATAAAACTGCCTCTCTCTTCCGTAAGATCTTGCACTGAGTGCTGTCAAATTAATTTCCTATAGTGGATTGTGTCAAGTTGCCTCCTCTCCCCTGTGAGAGTCCCCTCAGCAGGAAGGTGGCTGGATGACACAGTACTGAGATACAGTATAATACATGTTTTCCAAATAAATAATATTTTTGAAATTTCACAAAGTCAGACACGAGCGAAACTCTTACACTCAGTTCTTGTCATACACAAACATCAGCTGCAGAAGACTAGATCACTGCCATGAAAAAAACATACCACACAAACTTCCACAAACACAGAGGTGTGCGAGCTGGGCTAATGTTTTGGTTAAATCTGAAAAGGAAGAAAACTATACTGTAAATTTGTAAATTTTGGTAGTTTTCCTCCTAAAAAAAAACAAAAAACAAAAAACCCAAAAAACCCCCAAAACACCAACAACATTCCATGTGGATTTGAAGTAAACAGCAAATTGAATTACTCTGACATGAATTTGTATTAGTTCACTTGTTACGTGATCCCGACCCCACCTAAGCCAAAAGTAAAACTCCGGGAGCCTGAAAATGTAATTCTACCTCCCCTAGCTGTTCTACTACTTTTCCAGTGTTACCGCTTAGCTGCTTTAACTGTGACTTAGACCAAAGAACAATCTCAAATTACCTTCAGTTTTATATTCACTTAAAAGAGATGAGTGCAGATTTGAGACAGATGATCTGGGATTTGTTTTTTTTTCTTTTCAGCCTCTTTAGTTCTTCTTTAGAGACTTGGCACTGTGACACTTTTGGCTGAGGGAGGAAAGGGTACTGAACAGATGGATTGGTCAAGTGTCTGAGCAGGGTAAATCAGAAAAACAGAATCAAGAAAGAAATCCATCTCAGCTGGAAATACTGAGTAGCTTTATTCCTCACAAATCTTTAGCTGTAGCTAAAGGTGTGTGTGATGTCTCGCCCTCACAAATGGTCCTCAGTAATGAGTAATGAGTGGTCCTCAGTAAGCCCTTCAAGCTCACTTTTTTATTTTAATTAAATGGCTTTACACTAAACCAAAAAAGAACTGCTGTTATCAAAAAAGAGCACATAAAATACATTACACTCTACACAGGTTAAATCACTTGAATTTCAGATGGGTGTGTTTCCTGGTCACTTCACGACAACAATCTTTAAACATTTGTTAAAAAGTCAATGATTATTACTGTCTGGTTCAGATTGTCATTAATTTTACTTTGCCAAGAAAAGCAAACCCGCTCCACTAACTGTGAGGGGTTGAGTGCTTTTAAATCTTGCAGATGCCTAGAGTTGGAGGTACCCGAGATGCCACAGTGTTGGATCAGAACACTTCCTTCGTGTATAATGGTTCCACAGCAAAGGCGGCATGCTATACTACCTTTGCACTGTAATCTCTATTACATTTGAAACCTTGAACTGGAAGCCACTGTACTTCACAATGGAGCTATTATTCTACTGTGTAGAAAAGATACACCTTTATTACATTTATTCTGGGATCAACATAAATGGAGAATTGCCAGGAGCAGACAAAATCCTGGGACTTCAGGAAGGATATCTGAGAAGCTTCTTGGGACTAGATACTCTCATGGTACTTGATGGTAAAGAAAACTGGTTCTTTAAGTCTCTTCTCTTATCTCCCCAAGCCTGGGAGAAAGTAGGTTGCAAGAGAATTTTTTTTGTAGGTTTTACTATTAGTGATTTTGATTTCAAGTTTCCACAGTTGAAAACATGAGAAATTGCAGTCTGCCTTGGACGCATCAGAGATTTTTTCCAAAACAGCTCGTAGCATTAACAATCACCATTTACCTATGTGAAAATTACTCTACGCCCCTAAATGGATAGCATGGTATATTCCTTAAGTCAATCCTTATTGTCCTTAAGCATTTCTTGGAGGGAAGGGGAGCATATAACGGAAATTTTTCTCAAGCATCCCTGAAGGAGAGCTGGGAGTTCTGAGTACCCCAGCAACTGCTGAATTCTGTAATATGTCCCACCCCAGCCATTGGTAACCAATATATTCTAGCAACGATAATTTATGCTAGAAATTGTTTTTAGTATGCAGCCATTTCAAATCTAGGGAAGTAAAAAAAGCTCAAAATTAATTTGGAATCCTTTCAGTCAAAACCAATACTACCAATTCATGAAAAGAGGCTCAGGCATATGAAATAATTTTCCTAGATGGGTAAACGCATGGATTGAGATCTAAGTGACACTTCAGTAGCAGAAGATGGACAAGGGTTGAAAGAAGTGTCACACCTCATCTTAACCACTTTGGGACAGAATTGCATCTTATGCCTGGGGTGTATACCATGGTCTTAGGCACTGTGGAATTAATACCCTTGCAACCATATGCAGGGAGAGAAAAATCAGCAGTATCTTCAGATGCTAGCTGTGGTTCTATGGACTTCTGTATTTTGGAGAGAAATACGGCAGCCTGGACTCTTCTGACACACTTTGCTTCCAAAGTCAGTCTATAGGATGCCTGTTTAGCAGACTACTCTCTCAGAGACTTAGGAAGAAGAGGAACCTCAGCTTCTAGTCGTCATGCTTAGAGGAGATGCTGAAGGACCAAATCTCAGGAAACTGGCAAAATCTCCACGTCTGTGGTTTACCAGATTCCCCAGCGTGCAGATCAGCAGTGTCAAAGACTAGAGCCCAGAAACATGGGATTCAAGGTTTCCTAAGAAAATCAGTAAGTTGTATGTCCTTGAGCACAGTGAACCTTAGAAGTTTTCTGATCCTTAAGAGGAAGGGAAGATGACCTATTCCAGGCAACTCTTCAGTTCCACTCTCGCTCAAAGGAGAAAGAAAGAAGCATGGAATATCTGCTACGTTGATATCAAGATAGTTTATCTGTTTTAAGCCCTGCACTGCATTAGAAAAAGAAATCTGCCTAGACAAAATCTGAACTTATCCTGTGTGATTTTACAATTCTTCATAATCATGCTATGATGATTCAGGTTCTGCCACCATCCCGATCAGACATTTTTTATGTATAAAGAAATAAACTTGACATTTAGGATTGACTAAAGTCAATCCCACTGTCTTTAGGGATGACATTACTCTGTAAAAGACCAGATCAATGTGCCACAACTCTTCTGTAGTATAAATCTTGTGTCAGACACAGGCCCAAAGAACATCCAGCTTCCAATTTCTCTATCAACTTTTCCAAGAATACCACCTACATGGGCTCTAGGATGTTTTTCTGCAATATAACTTAAGCATTTGATCTTTTTTGCCATTCCACTCTATTTGCATTCTTAAGATCATTCAGGCTATTAAACTATACAACTAAATCTCTGCTCTCCATTACATACAATCTAAATTTCATAGGAAAAAAGGTCCGGGGCAACTAAATAAAAGGAGATGGGGAGGAAGAAAAAGAAAGAGAAAGCAGCATTTATCCCTCCGATGAGCCCTATAGGAATTAATGCTTAGGCACAATGTTATTAAATATTTATAATAACAAAAACATGGGGAAAAAATAAAATCATCACTAATAAAGTGTACACTTGACACAAAGATTGTCATAAATTATGAAACAGGGTGCTATCTTGTAAACTGGGCAAAGACAGAAATATATTTATTTCACTGCGGCCAAATGTAAATTTATAAAGCAAGGAGCAAAAGTGAAGAACTCTTTTCTGGAAAGATGTATTTCAAAGAAAGCTATAGGAAATGGACATACACCATTGCTCAGCAAATATTACAGCCAAAAATATTACCACAAATAAGGACTGTACAGATAAGGGATTATCAAAAATGGATGGAGTAATCTCAACTTTATATTTGGTAGAGTATAACCACTGCTATAGTACTCTGACCATTTCTGATGTCTACAATTAAAGAATTAAATATTAAAACACACTGACTCTAAATAAATGCCCCGTTTTATGCAGAAGATCAAGCTAGTTTACAAAAATCTTTTCTGGCTTTATAAACTTGCAGTACACAACATAGCTAGAAGAATGCCTAAATAACATAGAATTCCAAACATTCAATTATGTCAATACACTCAGAGCTCTACAGGATGGTTGAAAGGATTTACAAGAGATAGGTTTTGAACAGCAATCTGAAGTAAGCAAAAAAAGTTGTGTTGCAGATGTAACAGGGGAAGGCATTCCACATTAAAAATGAAAAAAAAAAATTCCTCTTCAAAAAAAAAAAGGAAAAAACCCCAACAATGTGGTGGGTAGCAGAACTGTGTCACTATGGCAGAGATGAGATAGAGGTAGCAATAAAGCTGTGTAGAACCATGAAAGAACAAAAACTATTTTGATATAGTAAAGCAATGTTGAGCCAATGAGGACTTTATCTAAAGGGGAAGTGGTGAGAACAAAGCACAGGAGAGGAAGAAGAGTTTGGCAGCAGCTTTTGGGCCGCCTGGAAGAAAATCAGGTGTGTATCATGAGGGCCAGAAATTACTGTAATCCACAAGGGAGATTATTCAAGACTATAAATGTTTTTAAATCATTTCTAATAAAAGATAAGCATAGATAAGAACTATGCCCAGGGAAAGACATCAGATTCATCTTACACATCCCAGTGAGATGGAGAACACCGTTACTTCCATCGCAGAAGCTGGGTGGGTTCTGTTTGAGTAGCATTGCTAGTGGAATTTAATTTTCCAGCTCAGTGCTATTCAGCAGAAATGAAACAGCAATAAAAATAGGTAACACTACCAGTGCATATTGCACAGAAGATAGCCCAAACCAGAAAATGTTATAAAAGCAAATATAAGTATGTGTTCACCCAAACTCTTTAGTTCCTGGGAATGGTGACCTGCTGTTCCTCACACAGCATCCTTCCTTCTTTCTACCTTTCCCTGGGCAGTTACATACACCGGTGAGAATCTGGATTATAGCTTCCATACCATGCCTTATTGTGAGAAGATCAGAGATTCTCTAAATATAAATGCACCAGGCACTTTTGGGTCATGCCAGAAGATTACTATTCCATATTAATAAAAAGCTTTTCCAATGAGCTCTGCAAATGAAACAGCAACCCAAGTTAATAAATATATATTTAATCTGCAGCAGTTGGCATCAGAAGCTAAAGTAAATTATTATCTTTCAGAAGAGAACAGAAACTAAAAAAAGTTCAGAAGTGCTCCACAGGCGTTACATAGTTGCCTTTAAGGAAAATTCTCCTAGACTTGTGACGGTTGGCCTAAAACTGGAGCACTTCCTGCTCAAAATATAGAGCATTTTGCACCTCTCTTGGCACACGTCGTGTTCTCACCAATCACATCAACATTACAAAACGGTTGCAACTGCTTGATTGCTCTGTGATTTCACATGTGATGGACGACTGTGGTTAATCTGGACCAGGAAAGGAGGAGTTCACAGGGAAATTAAAAAAAAGATTCTTAGACCAATGACCATGGAAAATTAGATCAGAAGTATGTCACAAGTTTTTTTTAAACAAAACTTTCTGTTGATGAAATTCAGTATTACGTGTTTAAAGGTAAGAAAGAAAACAAAACTCAGAGAATGCTTTTCTGAGGTACTCAAGTAATTAACTGTTTTGAAAATATTATCCAGAATTTAAGGGAAACTCACACTTTATTACTACCATCTAAACTCATTTTTCTATAACTTTACTAATATGGTTTTATACGTGATAATGTTCAAAGCCCCCCACAAAAAGTAAACCCTTAAAGACTAACAACCCCCCTTTTCCTTGCTCTTGGATACTACGAAAGTTGCCATGACTATTAATGAAGTCAAGATTTCACATATTAACTTCAAAATCACTCCTAATTGGATTTATACTTGGGAAAAATTGGAGGAATGTTTATAAACTTTGCCATAGAAGTAGAATATTCAAGCTCAATAAAATGGTATATTTGTAAGAGTAATGTTTTTTCCAGAAGTCATCATAAAGAAGTAATAGCCGCTCTTGCTTTCATTGCAGAAACAGAAGCTTTCTGAAATCCCTAGAGAGAAAGGGATACTATGAACATTGTATTTTTCATTGAAAAACTGGCAACAGTTTTGGCTGACCTATGCTGGATATATTATTGCAGCCTGTGCTAGTGCCTATGATTGTGTTTCATCATCATGAATTTAGCTTTCTTAAAAATTGCCTTTGAAGCAAGTTCAAACTTTTCAACCCAAACTGTCTCACCGGTAAACTTATATTCAAATATTTATTAACAATGACTGGAAAAAAGGTTAATTGGAGACTAAATTAAGGTCCCAGAAGTGTTCTAGCTCTATTTTAACATTTTAAACAGGTGGTTAGAAGTTTTAGATGGCTCCTCCTCATAGTATCTTCAAATATTCAAGATCCTGGGGATTATATCACTGATCTCAAAAGAGCAATGTATAAAATTATAGCTCTTATAATTGGGGACTAGGTGAGAAAAGGAAGTGGCTGCACACTCCTCAGAACTGTTTATAAACCCCTGCTAAGCCAAATGCTACCTCAGTATTATTTAGGCCTTCCTCAGGGAACCTCAGATGTGTACCAAATGGTCTCCCAGCTTCTGGTACAGAGGGAAGTAAGAAATTTATGTTTAACATGTTATTTTAGATTACAGAAGCAGCACACTAATGGATGCAGTATTTCTCTGATTTTACTTCAGCCTGGATATGACTGTAGCATATAGATTTTGCAGAATATACATGCGCTTCAAATTAGCTGGCTCAGATATCAACTTTGGTGTATTGAGAAAGTAGGATGTACCAAATAGTTAAAAAGCATATTTTTATGTTCTTTCTAAATTCTATTTCTATCTATATTATTTGCCTTTTTGCATAAAACTCATTTATTCCTTGAATTTCTGAATAGTAATCAAATAAAAAAAGCTTTATGTATGTCTTAATGGTCTTGGGAGATTGTTTTTTCAGACATGAGCTGCTGGAATCCTTACTGGATTCAATCACTGTTGAAGATGCACAGTTTAATTCTGAAAGTAGAGCCAGGCCACTCCTTTTTGGAAGGATTGTGGGGAATCATGAAGAAATTTATACTAATTCCAGATTCTCTTCTTTTGGTGTTTGAAGCAAAAACCTTTCTGTAACTTGTAATTACTGGTAAATTCTATGAGTAATCATTCAAATTATTAATCTATATGTATTCCAATGACTTCAGAGAACTGGATTGTTTTACTAGGAATGTTCAGGATATATTGCCCCCCAAAATACATCTCGGTTACTTGAGTAAGTTTAAGTTCCCTGTTCATGATTTATTGATCAGAGATCCATCTGCCTTTTAAGATTAGTTAATATTCCTTTTCCCTAGGCAACAATCTGACTTCTGCTCTTTGTGGTCCTGATCAGTATTAAAATGTCCACGCCCATAGCGAGATTTACTCGGTCTACTTGCATAGTCATTATTTGAGTGCATTATATGCAGAACAGTGTAGCACCTACTGAGACTGGTCATATTGGAGCAGTTTAAGAATGCCAGTTAATACAACACACTCTTCTTTACAGTTATTCACAAAACTATAGACTTGGATTTTCCAGACTCCTAAGGCCACCTTGCATCCCAAAAAGCAGCATCTTAAATCACAGAATAAATCTAAGAATTTTGTTTGCATATGTGAACCATCCTGTCATCCAGAAACATAACTTCTGGAGTAAGGAAGAGGTATTTAATAGGTTTTATTATTTTTTAATAGGTTTTATTATTTTCTGTAGTGCCTTCTTGAGAATAAACAAATTCAGCTTGAGCTTCCTTAGCATGGCAACAATTATTATTACACATCATAAAGCAGAACATCTGAATTGTCTGTGTAATTCCTATGACACTGAGTTTTCTGAAAATGGTCTGATAACATATTCATGGCATTAGATTACATAGAATAAGTGTAATTAACCTTTGATTGCGTTTTTAGACTATAATAATAATTTCATCTGTTTCTTTCAACTACCTGTCTGAAAGCTATTTTCCCTGACACACACCTAATAGACATGATCTTTTTGAAGGCTGTCAAACCATTACATGTTGGGATGACAGCAAGTGCAGAACACCCACAAAAGCACTGTGTGACCCAACACCCTAATGGGTGCCTGTAAATGAGTGAGCCTGCTCACTCTACTCCATCTTCAGCAGTAACACTGGATAACTCAAAATACTTATTTTTGCAGAAATGTGGGAAGTAGATGGAAGATGATAAAATCATTATTCTTCCAGTCATGCAGAAGCAAATACACATACGCACACATTACCATTCTGGGAAGAAACGTTTACAAGGGAAGAAGTCTTAAGAAGAAATGTGAGTTAATTGGTTAAATAATGCTTCTAACTTGTACAGTATCAGGCAGATATTTAAACGCGCACATTAAACATTCACTGTGGCATCTGAGGTGGCCCCAAGAATCCACCCCTCACTTGCTGGATACAGTTCAGTGGATGCATATGATCCATAACATACTGAATATAACAAGAATTATGCTATCAAATGCTGTTCCTCTTATGTAAACTGTCATGTACTACCCAAGAAGCTCATCTGGATTCCCTTCATAAAAAATTACTTATTGAAAATTTTTTTTGTTACACGAGATAGCTTAGAGCTTGGCATCTGTATTTCTCCTTGGTCCCTAAGTCTCCAAATTCCATATCTTTGTAAGTTAAAGACAGAGCTAAGACTTGATTTGATTCATATTTTTATTTGCTGGTAGGCTTTAGTAGCTAAAAATATTAAAAGGGTCAGAGTGATTACATCATGAGATTTGTGCATACTGGCAAGATCATCTGTACATTAAAATAATACACTAAATAGCAAATGTCTCTCCTCACTGCCAATAAAGAAAACAAAACTGTTTCACAACCACGTATCATATTCAATCATGTGTTCAAGCAATGCAGAAGGTAATGAAGAGACCATTGCTTCTACTTCGAGAAGCTACAAAAGAAGAGACTGACTGAAAAATAAGAATGGCATAAGAAAGAACAAGTATTACACTTTGAAACTGCGTATTTTCTTACAATATCAATGTTCCATTTAATAGATTAAAAATGGTCAGGAATATCAGACTCTCCATCTACCTTGCTATTATAGTACCTTGTATTTTCATAATTTATTTTTGTGAGCTGTAATGATCAGCAAAAGTTACAATTTATGTGATTTATATTAATGAAAAGCATAAATTACAAAATGTACTTTTCAAAAGCTTTGGGAAAGCTGCCATCTGACCCCAACATCTTAGCACAAGGACAACCACCGAACACGGAGATTGCTGTCGGTAATGGGTGGCACTGCTATTGAACATCCTTCTTCAAGATTCTGGAGGAAACTCCTCCAGAATTCAGGAAAATTTCCTCTTATACAGAAACACAGCCAATTTCTTTTTCTTTTCATTTGTCTCAGGGCTCTGACAGGCAACGATAAACTGAACTCAGCTGAAAATTAGGATCAGATGGTGAACTGAGATTAGATCTGTAAACTTCTCACAAATTGACAACGCCAGCACAACAAAGTCTCCCGTCATTCTACATCTCTCCTCTATATAATTTAGGAAGCTAGATCACATGGACCAAGCCAGTAGCTCCTGTAATCAGGGTTTTTTTGTTATTGAATTTATTCAGTTTCTCATCCAAATGCTCAAAAGACATTGACACTGCGGTGGATTTTTGGTCAGGAAACACATATCCATTACACTGCTTCCCTCAAGAAGGCCAGGAAAGATGTACAATAACTGTAGCTGTCTGCAAAGTCTCTTCCCTAGAGATAGGAATAATGAGCTCTTGGAAATGTTTAAAGTCTACTAAATAAGAAAAGCATCTAACAATGATCTGGTAAAACAGTTTTAATGCCATGAGATTCCACTCAATATCTCCAGTACTATTATTTTTAATGAAAAACTAGGACTACAGCCAATTTTATACTTCTGGAATTATTATTGTTTTATAAATTTATACATATGTACACACATGTATCTTTTAAAATGTCTACATTTCCTGGCATCCAAAGTAGACAGCTGGTGCTTCAAATCTTGACAAAATTCAGCTAAATAATCAAGTCCCCACCCATCTCAAAATATTTAAAGTATACGTGTCCAAAATATTTTCACTTTCTTTCCCTTTGTTTCAGCTATTAAAAAAAAGAAGTGCATTAACATTTTGCAAATTCATAAATAGTGTATCATTTCTGGGATAACAACTCAGAAGAGTGAGAAGAGACCATCTCTAGGGATTCCTCCATGAGATTCCTGATTGGGAGCATGGATAGTCCTGTGAAAATAGTTACATGATTCAAACACAGTGAACAGAACTAAGCTTATGCACTCAAAGCCAGCATACAATGGCTAGCAAATATGAGATACTGAATAGTATAAAGACTAACAATCCCCATACAGAGAAACCCTACGAAGAACAGCTCTGGAAGTCCATTTTTCAACTTCCAGATGTTGTTTGTTACCCTTCTAGCATCAACAAAGGCTAGAAGCATCATGAAAGCTAGTATGCACTAGCACAACATGCCCAGAGTTGGACTCTTAAGTGTAGCACTCAGCAGCTAAACTTTTTCAAAGCTTGGCTCAAGTCTCCAGCAAAAATTCTAGAAGACTTCTGAAGTCATGAGCAATAATGCCATGACCTGAGCTCCAAAGGAATCTCCTCTCCGTGAGGAAGAGTGACACTCTGGCTTTCACTCTGTCCTACAAAAATCGCCTCAGGAGCTCTCATCTTTCATCTCTAGTACAAGAAAATCTCTACTGCCCTTTTTGTAGTTTCAAAGTACTTTAAAAAACTTCTTAATGGATCAAAGTGGTTTTTAGTTGCTGAAATCTCACATTTTTCCTGATATTCTTGCAGTGCTTTCTTGATACAAATTCGAACATCGATGCAGTAAGTGTTGCCTTATCTTTGTGCCAAGAGACGGAGAACTTGTTCTCCTAGAAGTACAGGCTATGCCCTAACCAGGACTATCACATAATGTCTGAAAAAAACAATAATTTTTCAAACTGCAACACTACAAACAAATTATAGAATCCCTGTTTAGATTAAAATTGACGACAACAACAGCTTACAATATTGCACCACACAAAGTGAAAAATAAGTACTTCTCTCAACAAAGCCAAAGCTCACAGAGAATAGTTGAGTTGGAAGGGACCTACATCTAGCCCAGCTCACCATCTCAAGACTGACCAAAATTCAAGGCATATTATTAAGGGCATTGCCCAAGAGCCTCTTAAAACACTGACATAATGTATTTCTCTTTGGTCCAAGGGACAGCTAGGAAAGAGAAAGAAACGTATCAGTGCAGAAGTAAAGCTGGACGAAATACACTAGCTCCACGTCATTACTTGACCAGAGCAGACTTAGTTGGGAGAGACCTAGCAAGCTGTGAAAAAGGGGGCTGCATCCCAGACATTAAGAGCAGATGGTTGTTACATGGAAAACAGGTGAGATCTGTCACTGGAAAGGAGCAGCTACACATACAAAAAGAGGAAAAAAGGCATGTGGAGTAAACCTGACTTTCTCATATACCTTCACATCTATTTACAGCACAACTCACTGATAATGACCATATGCTTTTGACCATAATTTAATGTTGCAGCATCAATGTTCAAGCCATATTATAGATCAATAATATAAATGTTCCCCAGGTTTTCACTTTTATTTTTTTGTTTAGTAGTAGGGTATGTGACTACAAAGGTTTTAAAACTAAGTATGACAGATTTGGAATTGTACGGGCAAAATTAATAGTAGTGTAAGAGCAGTCCTTGGGACAGTAGGATACGTGGCAAAAGTCCTAAGTCAGTATACACCACACAATCTTTTTTTGGATATTTTGCAGAGTTTAAATCATAAACAGATGTTTGTGGAAAGAAACTCTGTCTCCTCTTTCTCACATCAATGTATTAATCACTCTAAAATAAGACTATAAAGATAATATCTTGCTGAGTCCTTAGTACTTAGGGAGGTTACTAAATACTTCGTTTATATCCCATTTGAGACAAAGCTTACGAAGCAAAACTTGAGATGCTTCAGTGATCTCTAAAAACAGTTATAAAAACTATTTAAATATTTATCATCTCGAGGCTGACAAAAGGAACTGATGCCTCACCATGCTAGATGGTGGCAGAAGACAGACCCTCTGCCTTCAAGGGCTACAGGTCCAAAGAAAAGAAACCATCCTGTGCCCTTCCCAAGACTGAATATACAAGCAAATTAGTTTGAGAAAGAATGAACACGATTTAGTTACGTTATGATATTCCTTTCTTATTTTTAGTGGGGACAGTGATGGCAAGGAAGTAGTAAAGAAACCAAAAAGCAGTAGTTGCTTATCATCTGTTTATCCCTTCTCAAGAGACTGGGAAGGGTGGGACCTGTGCTGTGCTATGACAGAGCCAGCCAAGGAACTAAGGTTGTGGGACATACCCCAGCCAGCAAGAGCATGACAGAAACAGCAGAATTGAGGAAACCATGAAATGAAGTAATTGAATAATAAAATCAATACTTTTAGAAAACCTCAGACTCAATCACGAATCAACAATCTAGAAGCATACGGAGGAAACATCCATGACATACAAGGATCAGAAATAATTATGGGTAAGAACAAAAATGGGTAAGAACACGGGTAGGATGTGTTCCTCTCCTGGAAGAAGTGGGGAATAACAGAGTAAGCAGAGTTGGAACTTATTAAAGTCAACCAAGAAGAAAAGGCAACAGGATGAGATATCACTGATAGAAGGCAGCTGTAGGAGGTAAGCAAAAACAGAAATATAAACAGACAAAAAATGTAGAATGAGTGACTCAATGAAAAGCTGCAGACTGTTATTACATGCAAGCAAGCATTTCAGAACCCTTAAGCCTGTCTTCTACACTGACTTAAAGTTCAGGCACTGCTCGGACCGCAAAGCTGCACAATATTTTGTGCTAACTAGCTGCAGTAGATGGTCTCCTGTAGACAGCATGTGCGTTCATTGTCTCATTTACCGGTGAGGTAGGGTGCTGTCGTGTTAAGCAAAGAACATCCAAGCCACATCACACCAGACGAGGTTACTGTCTTTAACAGTTTCTACCTCCCCCAGGGAAGGAAAAATTCAAGCAGACCACAAATAATTGTGCCATGACATTCAAAACCTAACTAAGGTCTATACCATATTAGGGGAAAAAAATTTATTTTATTATTGGTCATTCTGCCATCAGCTGCTGGATCAGGAATGCTTAAACCCGCAAAATCTGGCAAGTTGGGATTTTTTTGGATGCCTTCACTATTCTTAATCCCCAGCACTGCTGTGATAGACGTTGTAGTCATTTAGTGGTGGTGTAGTTTGTTCACTCACAGTGGTCCCTACAGTCAGGAGTCTCAGTTATCATTTAGCAACACAAAAAGTGTAACACTCCCCCCCCCCCCCCCCCCCCCCCCCCGGTCCTCTCACACAGCACATGGAAGAGCAAAGCATAGAAAATGGAAACATCAAATTTTGCCCAGAAGAGGACCATCTCCTCTTGTCCTATCACATCCTCCTTTTGAGGATATAACAGCCATGCCTGTATTAGAGTCTCACAGTGACACCTCTGAGAAGCACAACACTGGACTTAATTACCTAATAGCTAAATGAGAAAAAAAAAACAACAAACAAACAACAAAAACATTAATCTTAGTATAAATGAAAGAACACGGGTCCCTGTAAATGTGATATTTAAACCCAGTCTTCAGCCACAGGCACAATCTGAATCCAAGTGTCAGGCACTGTAAACGAAGAGTGTCCCTAGCACAGGCGGTAGTTAAGTTTACAACTGCTTTAAACTGAATGACATTTCACAATGAGAAAAGCAATCTAAGGCAGGTCTATTTTCATATCATCAGCCCTGCTCAAAACTTCAAAATTAGTTCATAGCACTGTCTTGCTTTATAACTGACAAGTGAGTAGCACGCTAGCACTTGTTTTCTGCCTCCTATTTCTCCCCATAGTCAGTCCCTTTTATTTTCATAACATTATACTACAAAAAACTGCCCAAAATTAAGAGCACTTTCTTTTTTCATTAACATAATTACAAATAAAAATGAAATTGCTTTCCATTCCAGTCATTCCTATCCAAAAGAGATATTTACCAATGCTTGTACACACACTGGCAACTCAGCTTCTTTGGGCCTATGTTAAAAGCACCTGTACATCCATATTTGACTTGGACACAGGAGTGGAATTAGATGCCTTTTTTAAAAAAAAACCACACATTTTTCTTTGGGAATAGGCACAAGTTAGCCTTGGCCATTCCTCTTAGAATGATTCAACAGCTCCAAAGTCACTTCTGTAACCCCAGAGAAAACAAGCAGTGCAAAACACCTAAAGCCCGTGCATTTTAATTATTCTTCATTTTTCATTTTTAAGTTTTATCTTATAGATTTAGGCATTTGTTTAAAAGTCTCTTTGAATTTTGATTATATATTTATCACCTTTCTTAGTTTGTATCAGTGTAGACAATTTATATACCTGAAACCCATTAAAACACCTATGTGCAAACAATAGTTTCAATGACACAAATACTAAGGCTCAGCCCATGACTTAAAACCCCCAGCCCCATGAGCAATATCGCTGTGTTTGTTAGCTGAAAAAACTAACTTAGGTGGATTTCCCCATTTTATTTCTTTTTTCCCAATGACAGTAAGATTTCTAAACAAGAAAGAAGTCAAGGTGACAAAAATGAGATAACATTCAAAAAACTTTTACATAGTGCAGTGTGGTAGTACTTACTGAAGCTGAAACTAGTTTAGTGGTTTTCTTTGGAGCACAGACTATGTTCTTTGTCAGGAATCTGTTTTGTCCCATATTCCGTAAAGTGGTTATTTGACATTGCCTCTGCTCCTTAGGCTCAACCTGCTGCCAACAAGCCTCAACTGAGAAAACACTATAGCTCCAGTAACCTTTTCAACTGCTTAAGTGCATATTAACTCCTTGTTCTCGACCATCTGACCTCTTGCTCCCAAACACAGAGTAGAAAAACCTGTTTTAGCACCTAATTCTGAAACAAAAATGCGTTGTGCAGATACTTGAGTCCTAGGAAACGCAGCCATTTCCTTGTCTTCTACTCTCAAGTTTTCTCTAAAACGTGCCTTTATATCAGTAGCTGCAATTACAAACTCCGCCTTTCTGATATTTTGTAATACAACAAAAGCCCAGAGCAGCAGAATGATGGCTACAACACGTCCTGTGGAAGAAGAGGTTTTCCATCATTACTGAATGTTTGCAGAAGGCGCCTTGAGTTCAATGAGGGCGTATGGGGATTAACTCAAGGAAAGTATTACAAGATTTTCTTTAAGAAGTCACTGTAACAGGATTATTGTTGAATATAATTTCAGGACAAAGTATGGCAATTTCTTTTCTGTGGGGAAAAAAAAAGTCTCTTGGAAATCTACATAAAAAAAATAGGGTTTTCTGGAGACCTGGAAAAACTCCAAATGATTCTAAGCAAACCTCTTTTATATATGCTGTAATGTTGCTGTTCTTCATGTCCAAGATTTAGTGTGTCTGCATAATATTTAATATATTTTTTAAAATAAAACAAATAAAAAATACTACAGCATATTTTGATATTGATCAATTTAACCTTTTAAAATTTCCCAATTTATTAAAGTTTGTGTTTAATATTAAGGGAAAAAAATATGAAATAATATTTATCACAGGGGTTTTGTAGGGCTACTTATCAAATGTGAAAATTGCATTCCGACCAAACGAACTTGGCCCCAAGTCTAAACAAAAAGCCTTAAGAACGCACTGTTCACTGCAGCCCTGTGTTTGAGTTCTATTAGCAGTCCAATCTAGATTTCTTAATTTGTCAGCACCTCTGCTGAAAAGGCAGGTCTTATTTGAAAAACATGTATCCCACGCTCCCAGCAAATTAACAATAACAACCACAAAGCCACGTAGCTTGCCTCTTCCCGCCTCCATCTCAGTTTTCCTGCCTGTGCCAAAGACCAGCATCAAAGCACACCTGCCTATAGAGCTCACAGGAGAAGGCATCTGGGACAAAAGCAAAGTGGTGCCAGTTCGTATGTCCAGAGACCACCGCACAGGAGCTGCCTGCTCAGATGGCGGCGTCTGCTAATGCAATCCAACAGCACAGCTGCAAGTAACTTGATTAATTCAGGTAGAAAGCTTGTTGAAAAGGCACAGCGAATGCTGCACGCAACGATCCCCTCATCAGTTTTATTTTGGATTTTTTGCAAACAATTCACTCAAATAAATGTCTTTAGGATAGGTGCCTGCAGCATTTGAAGATGGTGCTGCAACCAGGTGAGCATACTTTGCAACTGAATCTGACATCAAGGTCATATCCAGTAGTCCTCGTATAAATTATTTCAAAAATGGCCATCGCGCGACAACCAGCATATGCTGGCATTTTAGCTAAGAGCAACAGATGAGCAGCTGGTTCCCATTTTGAAATCTGATTTTGGAAAATATACCAAACCAGCTGCACTCAGTTCTCTGATCCTGAAAATACTGTTCTTTAAAAATATTTTCCATATATAATTTACAGCTTCTATACTTCTCTGGCAAAGAAAAGAAAACAAACCTAACACTGTGTAGTCTGACTTAAGCTGAAAAAATCACTTTTTAATACAAATTTAGAATCATTAACAAATTTAAAAGAGCACTTCTTTGTAACTGTTACGACATTCTCAAATCAGCGGGTGTAAATGTGAAGGATCAAAGATTTACTTAGGATTTTTTTTCCAGTATCAATTTAGTAAAATACTGCAGTCACACCACTGAAGAAATGTAGTATTCCCGAAGTCAAACACATGCTCAGATCATAATCAAATTTTTCAGAGCTAATAAAAACTCACTGCTGTAAAAAGATCTCTAAATGTCTGAACCATTGTGCCTGGTGACAGAATTGGACTTCATAGGTTTTCAGATGACTCCAGGGCTGACAAATGCAAAACTTCTAACAAGGCTGACTTTCTATTCTGCATCTACTGAAAGAAGCTAAGAAAAAAATCAAATATATAAAATCTATTCATTTTAATGGTACAGGCCCAAAGTATATGTAAGCAAGTGGACTTAAATATTATTGCTATATTTGAATATTCTTATTGTTTGTTAAAGCATGCGAGATATGAGATTACTGTGAGAATTGTCATATTTCAGAGACTTGCACAAGTGTTTTCTATAAAGTACAGAACCACAAACCCAGATCATATCCAGGCAAAAAAAAAGCTGGTTAAACACTTTCAAAGCTTGTACAGAACCTTAAATCAATACAGTCTAAGTCTAATTATATGTGGCAGCTAATGGCTTATTAACAGAACTATTTTTTCCTGCATTATTTCTCAATATGCTTTCAGATTTGCAGACTTTTCTTATATTAATAACTATCATAACAACTTTTCAGTTAATTTAACAGACACAAATAAGCTTGCTTCTTCTATTCGTATGTTTTGTAAAAGGAAAAATAACTCCTGTGAATGTTTTCTAGATCAGAGCTCCATCCCAAGCAAGAACAATGATTCCAAACATCTATTCCATTAAGGTCTTTAAAAAAAAAAGGGAAACGAAAAAAAGAAGGAATTTACTTTTAGCCGTAAGAACTAATCCCAAAGCAATTATAATAAAATTAATTTTACAGTATCATCTAACTAAATATTTGCAGAAATAGTATCTTCTATGATTCTATGATTGTAGAAAGAAGGCTTGCCTTTTTCTAGCAGTATTTAACTCATTTTTTATTAAAATCTGCATAGTTCATTTTCAGCAAACCCTGCCAGCAATCTCTTTCCAGTAGCCATTTAGGCTTGCTACAGACCAGCAAGTAGATGAATGATTAACTTTGATGGTAAAATCCACCAAATTCTGAAATAAAGTTAGCCAATTAAGTGATACTTCTCTCTCTGTTTCCAAAGTATAATGTTTGAAACAGATAACTTTCTGGTTTTGTACTAAGCTAAATCCCATTTTTAGAAGGAGAATTATCAAAGTAACACTGTGCCAGAGATAAAACAGTAAAGAATTTCCTTCTGCAAGAGCCAATGTAGGCAGACCAGTAGGAATTCTTCCTCCTGATTATCGGCAAAATCTGATAAAGTAAGGGATTAGGAGAATAAGATCTTTGAATCGCTGAAACCCCATTCTATTTTTCAAAACGTGTTCCTTTTTTCTCTCATATATGCCCCAAGTTACATAAAGATTACCTACCAGACAACCCAATCAGCATCCTTTGGAACTCCAGAAATCCAGTTATTCAAATGAACTCACTTATAAAATTGCAAAGAACTTTTGTAATTTTGTAATTAAACAAACACATTAGCTAAACAGATTACCCAATTTATTCAGTCATTGTTAGCACTGGCACCACCGTGGGCGTGAATGAAGTGTCAGTTAACTGCACTTACATATGGTAGTGGGTCTAAAGCGTCGTATTGCATTTTCCAGCCATTTCCAGGCTAATATTTTTTACAGTGGTGTATAAACACTAGAGATTGATAATGCAGAAATAAGATGTGTATCTGGAATTTCCAAAAAGTGTAAAAAATTCTGCAGATACCAAATACTGTCTCCTTACCTCTAGATTAAATAAAAAGACAATGAATCAGTAAAACAAATTAATTGCATGATCTTGCAACTAAAAGCAGCAGTCTTTAACACCCTTCAATTAAGCAAGCTCTCAGTGTGCCTCATTGGCATGAAACTGGTACAGAGAGACTGCAGGATTAGAAGGAGAGAGGTATTTCTAAGTGTCCTAAACAACTCAAGTGCAAAATCTGCATGCAACCTCTAATTTTACCAAAACTATATCCATATAAGAAGTTGGTCAGGGATAGCTGCATAGGTAGAAGGCTATCCCAATGGATATCTAGGGTTCTCCTCTATTTGCTACAGTCTTCCTGCACAACACTAGGAAGGTCACTCAGAGCCAATGTTTGAAAGCCTTCAAGCACCTGGAGATACAGATAGACATTGGGGCTTGATACAGATGCTTAAACACAGGAACCTTGTGCCATCCAGGACACACCAGGGTATCCACAGCACCTGCACAGACCTGACAGATATGACTGAGGACATGTGGGACAACTAAGGTATCTGCACCTTATTATACTGAAAAGACACAGGAAAAGTCTATAAGTAGGATGTTCTTGACATAGAAGATACTTCATTTAAAGTATTCTATATTATTTTTGAATGGATCGTACTTACTTACACTGATAATGTATACAACTCCAGAAGTCGGTTCTGACATGCTTTCTGATCCTAATCCCAAACTGCTGGCAGACAGTTCATATCACAAAGTTTGCACAGCTGAAAGACTAATATGGCCATAATCTCAGGATAAGGTTAAATATTTCCATTTTACCAGTCAGCATTTAAATCCACAGTTAAGCACCACAAGACAAGTAACCCAATTTTCAGAAGTGCCATATGTCCCCACTTCAGTAGGCTACATTGCTATGTAAGGACATATGGATTACTACTGCAGATTCTAGGATGGACGGGGAAGCCACTGAAGTTTCCATCGCAATTCCTGGGAAGACTGTACAAAAACTTGTTTGTGAGCCCTTGATCCTAGCAAGTGCTCTGTCTCACAACGGTCTCAAGGAGCATGCATAACTAAATTCCAGGAATACAAGGGTTTGTCTAATCTGGGAGTACAAACAACTCTGTCTAATGTCACTATCAAGTTTTAATATAGTGATGACAATGCTTACAAGAAAAAGCTTCTGATACTCAGGTATGAGAACGTCTAAAATAATTTACATCAGTTCTAAGATATCCACTGAAGATCCATGGCAACATATCTATTCTCTCATGCTAGATTTTGTTTAAAAAGGGTACAACTACAGTGGAAAACAGTATAAAATACAGTTATACAGCAATTTGCAAACATCTGACATACCAAAGAGTAAACCATGATGGGTAAGGTAACAAATGCAGCTTAGACTGAAATAAATATTTGATACGAGCAGATACGCACTATACATTAGGAGACGTAATCAGAGACACGTGATACACAAACACCACAGCAGCATCTGAAATCTAAAAGCATACCATATGAAAAACATGAGATGTTGATACTATCATCTATTTTCATGAGCCTCAGGACAGAAACAGGTGAGGGAAAGGCCTATGCTGAGTTGGGGCTGCCCATGTCTTGCGGACAGAATAAGCTCCCTTCTGTGTTGCCTCCGGCTGCAGACACTACCATGGGATAAAGCTCCTTGGGAACATGTCCTTGATAGCCAAAGACATTGTCCCCTGCCCCAAATCAGTATAGCTGGGTCACAAGTTGTTGGTAAGAAAGGACCTTGTCTCTAGTTACAGCTGTCAAAAGGTTAAAAAAATAGCTAGTAACATATCGCTATCAAAACTTTTAGAGTGTTACAATACTTTTTTCCCCCCTTTTGTATCATCTGAATCTTTTAGGGTCACTGATGTTGTCCACCATTAATGTCAACAGCAGGTCATGGTTATATTTATTTCATCAGCACAGATGCAGTAAATCAGCAAAGGAACTGAGAAGGTATCACAGACTCTGTATTCGGAACAAACTAAGCAAGACAGTCTTTCTGGCAGAGCCTGTGTTGGCCTATTACTCTTCTAGATTCAAGTGGTAAGGGATCATTTTAAAGTAACTAGGAACAATGTATATATCTATTCTCTGTGTAAGTTCTAAACAAAAAATAGAAAGTAGATTAGACTACATAAAAATTATATTTTCAAAATTATGCTTGCTGATTTATAGGTTTCCAGAATTTCTATTCAGAATCAGGCCAAAATGAACAGATTCTGAAGTTGCAATTCCTTAAAGCATTTAATCTGCCAGTCACCTTTAATAACTTCCCCCTGCCACACTCATACACTTGTTCCAAATTCTCTGTCAGGTGTATGAATTATTACATTTTTAGCTTAGTCCAGTCAAATAATTTAACAGAGTGATGTGTCAATAATTGAAAATAAAAATTCTGTTTTATTGCTAAATCGGCCAGTGGCAAAACAAGTTAGTAACATCCAAATGATCACAGAATCACGGAATTTTCAGAGTCGGAAGGGACCTCTAGAGATCATCTAGTCCAACTCCCCTGCCAAAGCAGGATTGCCCAGAGCACATTACTCAGGACTGCATCCAGGCGGGTCTTGAAAATCTCCAGAGAAGGGGACTCCACAACCTCCCTGGGCAGCCTGTGCCACTGCTCTGTCACCCTCACCGTAAAGAAGTTTTTCCGTGTATTTGAATGGAACTTCCTATGTTCTAACTTGTGCCCATTGCCCCTCATCCTGTCACTGGGAACCATTGAAAAGAGTCTGGCTCCATCCTCCTTCAACCCACCCTTTAGATATTTGTATGCCATAATAAGGTCTCCCCTCAGCCTTCTCTTCTCCAGGCTAAAGAGTCCCAGCTCTCTCAGCCTTTCCTCATAAGGGAGATGCTCCAATCCCTTAATCATCTTAGTTGCTCTTTGCTGGACTCACTCCAGCAGTTCCCTGTCCCTCTTGAACTGGGGAGCCCAAAACTGGACACAGTATTCCAGTTGTGGCCTCACCAGTGCAGAGTAGAGGGGGAGAATGACCTCCCTCGACCTACTGGCCACACTCTTCCCTATGCAGCCCAGGATTCCATTGGCCTTTTTGGCAACAAGGGCACATTGCTGGGTCATGGATAATTTACTGTCTACTAGGACCCCCAGATCCTTCTCCTCTGAGCTACTTCCCAGCAGGTCTGCCCCTAACCTATACTGGTGCCTAGCGTTCTTCCTCCCCAGGTGCAGGACCTTGCACTTGCTTTTGTTGAACCTCATTAGGTTCTTCTCTGCCCAGCTCTCCAACCTGTCCAGGTCATGCTGAATGGCAGCAAGGCCCTCTGGGGTGTCAGCCACCCCACCCAGTTTGGTATCATCAGCAAACTTGCTGAGGATACACTCTGTCCCCTCATCCAGGTCATTAATGAATATATTAAACAAAATTGGACCGAGTATTGACCCCTGGGGGACACCACTGGTTACAGGCCTCCAACTAGACTCTGTGCCACCGATCACAACCCTCTGAGTTCTGCCCCGCAGCCAACTCTCAATCCACCTCGCTGTCACCTCATCTAGCCCATACTTCCTCAGCTTCCTAATGAGGACGTTATGGGAGACAGTGTCAAAAGCCTTGCTAAAGTCAAGGTAGATGACATCTACGACTCTCCCCTCATCCAGCCAACCAGTTATAACATCATAGAAAGCTATCAGATTGGTCAAGCACGATTTACCCTTGGTAAATCCATGTTGACCACTTCCAATCACTTCCTGTTCCTCAACATGTTTGGAGATGACATCCAGAATGAGTCGCTCCATTACCTTACCAGGGACAGAGGTGAGACTAACCGGTCTGTAGTTCCCTGGTTCCTCCTTCTTGCCTTTTTTGAAGATCGGAGTGATGTCAGCCTTCCTCCAGTCCTCCGGCACCTCTCCTGTTCCTCCTCAACTGAGGGAAAATCTTCCTCTCTCCAGACCTTCCCCTTTGCCTTCAGAATATGGTATTCATGAGGGACAGCTTTAGCAGTGAAGACCGAAGAAAAGAAGGCATTCAGTAACTCTGCCTTCTCTGTGTCTTCCACCACTAGGGCACCTGTCTCAGATGAATAGGTTATGTCCGTTATATTTCCTAATGGCTTATTTGTAGGCAACTGGGCACTAACAATGTTTATAATCCATAGCAGGTATAAAACAAGGGAATTCCTCATATGATACATTACACAATTGCATTGCTCCAGACCCAGACAACAACTGACACTTGGGTGGTAGTGTTTTTTAGGTCCCACCAAACTTATGGGGAAGCTCTTAGACATTCTGGATCTGGTCAAGTATGTGCCCTCCTGAGCACTGGATCACTTGTGCTTAACTAAAACGCAGTGGCCCCACCAGTCCCTGGGTCTGCAGCAACGACTCCACTACATCCTTCTTACCCCTGTGATACTTACTCTGAGACAGTAACAAGCAGATTTACTTCTAAAAGTTGTACTCAAGCAGGAGATCAGGAAATTCAGACTACCAACTCTTTGATCTATGTCACCTACCAAGGGTGGTCAACAAACCATATGTTAAAAACTTCTTGTAACTGGTACACATGCCTCAGAGGGTGCAGGGAAAGGAGAGATGCAAGTCTTTCCTAGATGGGAGACGACCATGGCCCTCAGTTGGGCCAGGCCCTCTCATGGAGGGCAGGATTGATTTGGGCAGCATAGAACATCTAGTTCAGTCCAGAAGGACAGCACTCACTTTGGCCTCAGCCATATCAGCTGCCTTCTGTCTTCCCACAGCAGGGCTTTATTTTACCAGCAAATCTCAGGCTCCAAAAGTCCCACTGCAGTTGGCATCCTGGAGCCCCAGCCTGCGAGCTGCAGCAGAGGCACCCATGGACACAGGCTGATCCGCTGCTGCAGATCAGGAATCTCAGGTGGGAGCAGGTGCAGTTTGTGTGGGATGCTCAGTAGCGTCACTGTCTGGGTTGGTTAAAGGACCAGGGAGGGATGAAGCACTGAGGTACCCAATCTCACTTGCCAGACTGACAGTGAATGAAAGTTCTCCTGAGAGTTGAAATCTAGGTAGAAATAATTCTTGACTTGTAATGGGACAGAGACAGAGCTGGGATAAGAGGGACAGATATCTTATTACATTCTGATGTGCACTGCAGCCAAAAATCTCATATTTTACTTTATTAGAGTACCCAAAGAAAAAAAAAAAATAAGGAACTGCTGCTTCTGATGGCCTGGAAAACTACTATACTTCTGTAACAACAATATGAACCTTGTTAAAATATTACATTCACACAAATTATTCAAATAAACATAAATCAACATTCACTACATTTACAATACAGTTGCACCAGCTGACTTCTGTTGAGAATTCTGCCCACCATTTGCTGGAGCTATAAAAGAGGAAGGAAAGTAACTGAGATTACCCAGGCCTTTTCCATTTGAAAAAATCCCTTCTTAAAATAGTTTGGAAAAGAAAAACCTGAGAACAACGTGTTCTTCATTTGTTGGGTTTTGAATGACTGCAGCAAGTCTGGGACAGAGCTGAGCGTTATTAGAACATGGATGCATTCAATTCTGAGCTCCAAAGTCAGTTTTGGTACAAGAGGCGTATTAAAAATACTAAAAATATTCTCTCGCTCTCTCTATCTTGTCCCACAAAAACAAAACAATACCCTTCCCCCTCGGTACTGTGTTTGAGGATCTCATTACTTTTTGTTTTCTTTAATGGATGAATTGAGGTTTTATTTCTTCAAGGCTCCTCTGCTGATCTTTGCTAAGAATTTCTCTAAGGTCTCACATTGCAAACAATAATAGGACTCTACAAATAAACTTGATGTGATTAGGGTCTGTCTATCCTGCTGTGATTTTGCTTCACTGACAGATTCACTTTTCCGTATGCTGCTTACTCTGTCAGAAAAGTTTGGAAAGCATATATTTGTAACAGTTCCATCAATCAGATATCATTTAACTTTGCCTTCAGCGCTGATTTATCTTTTTCCTAGATATAACAAGTTTTTAAATGAATCACAAAACGAATATGCAGAAGTCTTCAAAGCTGTCAAAAGTTACCAGTCACAAAATCCCCAAAAGATCTTCCGCTGGAGGCACAGCTGCCAGTGTAACTCCAAGTCTACTCCTTCTGCTTTGCCCATTCTGGAAACCGAGTCAATTGAGGTTCTAGGCAAAGCCTAGTAAAAGATGATGCATAGCTCAAATGCAAATAAGACTGGTCTGAAATTTAGATTTTCTATCTTTTCCATGCCAGATTTTAAAACTGTAATGCTATTCATTTGCATAATTTTATCTCACTTTCATTTTATGTAAAGGTAAAAAAAAACCCTCTTGCAACTGCAAATCTCCCTGAGCTTCCACTGCCAAAGGCTTGAAGCTTGGGCATCAGGTAGCACAGTACAGACTTGTATCATCTGAGGAACTAACTGGATTATTTGGCAACAGAAAATAGCATTACAAGAGGTTCAGAAAGACCTTATAATTGCATTATAGAAGATTCAGATCACACATGGAATGAAAAACCTGGTGTGACTTGGCCTTCATTCCCATTTTGCCATCGGGTGAACTTTAAGAAAATGAAAAGGTTACAGAGGCCTTTTCTGCCTCAAAGTAGAGCACATCCCACTTCTGCATCTCATCTGAAACATTCCCAGCAGTGTCCACTGCTGCTGCTGTTTTGACTGTCACCTAAACTCAGAGGGTGGAATATTTATACTTATTCATTACTGCTCTGGCAAGCTGTCAGCATTTTTCAAGAGTACGCAAAAGAAAGGAAACGATGAATCAGAACAGTTTATATCGCTGTGAGAGCTGAGTGTGGTTTCAGATGACAAAGCATAGGCCCTTCCCTTGCCAAGGACATTGATGGAAGAGGACTCAGAACTTCTGCACAGAATAGTCCCGTTTGGGAAATGACAAACGCTTCTCCTGTAATAAGAGAGATGGTCCTATTTTTAGGAGAAACGTGTTGTTATTGGCTATTTATACAATAGGGGCAAACAAAAAAATCTTAATCGAGCTGATCTCTATTGTGTTAAGCTGTAAAAGTGACAGGGCCAGAGATGGAATACAAACAAAAGCTATTGAGAAGGATGGGTAGAAAGCACCCTACTAGAAATAAGATATATACATTTTCTTAAGTTAGCTGGGGCAACTTAATCAATCAAGCAACCCCTGCCATCTGTTTTCATGTTCCAGGTAATGAAAACACAAATGAATTGTAAGTAAAAATATGAAGACAGATAAACTAATGTCACAAGTCACACATTTCTGCAGTTCCAGAGAGTAGAAGTCCAGAGAGAAGAAGCAGCACAAAATCACAGTTGATTTTGGTGTCAAAGAAAGCAGGACACAAACCTCTAGAAATACAGATTATGGCAAAACCAAGGACAGGTTTAAACTGAGGTTTTAAAAGAAGGAAGAAGAATTCAGATTCATTCTGCAGGAGGTCAGAGTGGGCTGCTTTTGTCCAGGAGTATCAAACAACCACTGCCCAGCCATTGAATCTTAAGAACCGTACCACCAAATGAACCAGCAGGGGGTACAAGGCACCCAATAACAAAAAGAAAGATTGCTTCCCTATGTTCTTCTTTCTGTGATATATTGTTTATAAGAAATATTCATACTGAGGGTGAATTAATTAACCTGCTCCCCCTTACCTGATGGTATATACAGAAGTAGATGCCTTCTACCTAGTCTTCTTTCCTCTACCTCAGAGTTCCCTGGATTTGGCAAACGAAGGAGCAGCAAATGGACACAAAAGCATCCCATCTCAAAAAAAATACTATAGCTAAGTTACTTCTCTTTTTCCAATACATAGGCAGACAAGGACGATTCCAAGCAGGGTACCCCACTAAGCGCTGCAGCCTGGGGAAGGGTTCAGGGTTCTTTAACAAACTTCCTAGAGGTGATATCATCTGTTGAGAATTTAAATGTTGCAAGTGATAATAGTTAGAAGTCATCAGGATTAATTACCAAATCTGAAGATTTTCCTCAGGCAAACCATCACACCAGCTTGAAGTAGGATAAAAAACAAATGCTGCTTATCAAACTGAGTTGTCCTCTTCCACAACACTCTCCACTATCGAAAGCAATAGCTGCTGTTTTAAAACCACAATGGTTTTGAGTTTTAGGACCTTTTTTTAATAGGCAAACAACCTAAGGATCCTCCTGAATGGTTTTGCCCTGTCAGTATAAAAGCAAAGTCCACCTGGGAGTCTAGGTAGGCAAGGATACCTGAGCTCTGGGACTAGGCAGTTTCAGGAACACACACCCAGCAATGACTGGAAATGAACCTCGGAGGGTAGATTCAAAAAGCAATTGTAACTGTAGTCAAGGCAGTGTATGGGCTTCTGCCTAACGATCCACCTTCCTTCTATCCTGCTGTCCAGTGTTCTTCCCTAGGAAGGTAATGTTTACTGAATGGTGGAAGGAACAGGTAGTCATAGACTTGAAAAATTGCCTCAAAGGGTCTAAGTCCCACTGAGGGACAAAATCTCTGAGCAGAAAGATCTTCACCAAATTTGCCATAGGAGGGAGTTGTTGCAGCAGTATTTCTTCCTGCACGCTTTCTGACAGCCACTTTAACTTCAACAATATGGGAATGTACAGCTGTGCTACAAGCCTTGGTCTTGCACCACTACAGTGAAGAAGAGGACAGAGGCACCAATGTTCTTGTACTCACAATCTGTGCTTGAATATACTGTCAGAACCATTGTGTGGTCCAACCACTTCCTTAATGATGCACAGCTATAAGCACCTTTTATGTTGACTTGCCAGTATATTCTCTTGCCAAAAGTAAGGGCTGTTTGAATTAATTAAGTTATTCACAAATTGAATTATATTCTAATGTAATCTACTAAATGAAAACATCTATTAAAATATTTGTGTATTTTTATTTTGTGGATATATAACTCTTACAGTTCTTCTCAAAGTTAGATAAACCATACTTACCATAAAACACTTTAAAAGTAACACATGATGTGAAATGAAACCCTGCTACCATCTGTGAATAATGTAATCAGGCAAATGAGGAATAATGACTACATCATGGTAATTTAGCACAGAACATACTGAATTACAATTGTCAGCAGCTTGGTTTATAGCTCACAAACTTGAGAAAAGCACAGCGTATAAAAAGAGTGGGGAAGGATTTAATTAAAATATGATTACAGAAGAGAACATAAATGACACAGGATATTATTTTCAAGGGTCCACCACTATTATTTGCATCTTGAAGTGTAACTGAAAACTCATCATCAAACACACACAGAAAGATGATTTCAGTGTTACAGGGTTGCTTTTACACATCACAAATCCACGGGGTTTACTTATAACAGAATAATAATTTCATCCAACTCTTTGGGGTTGTGGTAGGTGGGCGAGGAAATAACCTACAGAAATTACACCAGATTCTTTCCATATTCTAAAAGTTTCATACATGTTCACAGAACAGAGGTGCAAGTCAGTATTGTCCCTTCCCAGTGCACAGGGCCTTCTATTGGGGATGGTCTGCAGCAGAAAGCAAGCTGGTGGGATGCTGTTCCTCCCTACTCTGGCATTTTTTGGAGGAATTCAAGGTGGAGTTATCTTTACCAGATTTGTAAAAAGGAAGTCTCCTTCAAAATAAGGAAAAATTGTCCAGACCTTTTAAATCTACACTTTGCATCAGGCAAGGAAAGTCAAGACCCTGCTATTAAAAAGATGCTTTTTTCCTCTCCTCTCGTGTCTCGTTCCATCTCCATTCTATGTATTTTCCCCTCAAGTGTTTCCATAATCCCTTTGCTGTTGTACATGGATAACTCTTGGCCATTGATATATTTCTCTTTGCATTATCATAGGCAAGTAAGGAAGAAATAAGAACCAGGATAAAGATAGAGCTATTTCCTCTGGTTACACAGGAAGCCTTGGTGGATCAACCCCAGCTACCAAAGTCTTGTTTAGCAATCCCTCCTCTCAGAGTTTCCTCTGTAAACATAGATATTTAGGAACAACTTGTCATTTGGAAAGTTTTACGTCTCTGTATAAAATATTATATGGCCCATTTCTCCATAGGGCAGAAACTTAACAAACATTTCTGAATTCCAGTCTGATTTACGTTCTTCAGTGATGAAGATAACTGTCCATTTTTTCTCAAGTTGTAAAACATTCCTTTCATTTAGAATATTCCTGTTCCACTAAATTACTACACTGACACAAAAGCAAGAAACACCTGGTAATGTCCAGAGAAATTATAGCACCTGCCCTCAGAGAGGGCAGCTGCTGGCACTAAATAAACAGATAAATGTATACATACATAAATAAATAAAAGCTGTGCACTGGATTTATGTCAACAGAAATCCAGATACTTTCCATATGCTTCTGCTTTCCCACATCTGGGAAAAATCACATTGTAGTAGTTCCATTCTGCCATGATAGCACACTGGATACTGTACCAGAATCTCTTAGTAATGGATGATTTAAATTGTGGGTTTTTTTTTTTAAATCCTGAGTCTTTCATAAATAATTTTGTTTCATAAGAAGAACTTCTTGGGGTGAACAGCAGTGGAGGCTCGGAAGAGGAAAGTATTGTAGCTGATGAAACTATACCTTCATGAGACACACTTTTCTATAATGCATTTTCTTTATTACACATCATGACATTTACTGTAAAAGGTGACGTTTCAACATGAAACGTTACAAATGATGCTGCATCAGCTTCTAAAAATCTAGATTTTCAAAATTTAGCAATCAATCAAGATGATGTGCATGTCTAGGACCTTTCCCTGGAAGCCAGTGAAAAGCCTGTACAAAGTGCACTGCCCCGTATGGCTGCCCACTCCTGCTTGTTCCCAGGCAGTGCTGCTAAAACCTGGCTCTCACTTCTATTAGCATTTGGCTTCTCTGAAGAATTATGAAGGTAAAAATATCTAAACCAGGCATTTAACATAGTTTTCCATCCTGATGTCTTTTCTCTTGAAAATATTTGTCATCGCATTAAAAGCCTGTCTTTATATTTGGCTTATTAAAAATACATTATAGTCTTATGCTTTGTGATATTCATGGTTATCTATGTCATGGAGAATAATACTCTGCGGTACTGAAAATACAACAGATTTCCCCAGAACTCCCATTCTCAGCATAGTTTAGGCAATGCTAAATAAGAAAGCCTCTTCTGGAGTACCATGGGAGTAACTAATAATAAATAGGGCTAACCTAAAATGTAACAGATCAAACACTCATCTAAGATCAGCAAAGCAAATACTCCCTCTGTGAAACAGCCAGCAGAAGGCTAAGAAAAGTGAAAAGAGGAAAAACACAAGAGAAACTCACAAGGAAAAGGTAACTAGCATTAACCAAAGCATACAATTACCTAGATCACCACAATGGTTGGCAAGGGAAAGTAATAAACAATAAAGCAAATCATGACCTAACAGTCAGACCCACCACACCAGAATCAGCTGCAAGTGTTGAGTCTGCTAGCAGGATGCTAAACACGAATTTGAATTTAGGAATATATGACATTATTGAGCAAATGGACTTGCTTTTGACTCAACTACATCACTTTTCCCGTCACCTTAGCAAATGAGTATCATAACCAACATATAAGTCACACTACAGCCAAAACAATTCACAAGTAAACCACGCAAAGTTTAAATTAGAATTTGTAAGGGCTCCACTTTAAACATGAAATAAATTACACCAGTGTAGACCATGACAGATTTAGCTGAGAACTAAGTGATCTTTCAGAAGGTCAAGCAAACACAAATTGCTCAAAATTGCTCAAAATTATAGAGTTTTAAAGATGTTTAAGTAAAAAGAACATGTCAACCAGACCTTCAAACATTATTGAGATAATCTTCTGCTTGACTCTGATGATTTCCTTCAGTATAGAATCATTGAGGGTTTTGTTGCCCTTCCTTGGACACACTCCAGCACCTCAATGTCTTTCTTGTAGTGAGGGGCCCAAAACCGAACACAGTACTCGAGGAGGTGCCTCACCAATGCTGAGTATAGGGGGATGATCACTTCCCTAGTCCTGCTTACCACACTATTCCTGATACAGGCCAGGCTGGTTCATATTCAGCCAGCTGTCAACCAACACCCCCAGGTCCTTTTCTGCCAGGCAGCTTTCCAGCCACTCTTCCCCAGGCCTGTAGCGCTGCATGGGGTTGTTGTGACCTAAGTGCAGCACCCAGCGCTTGGCCTTGTTGAACCTCATACACGAAGAAACAATTGGTGGTTCATTTTAAAGAAAGGATGAGTTAGGGAATGCAATGTATTCTCAAAATGTGGTCCACAGAGCAATTTCTAATGCTGAGCCTTCTATTAGGGCGGTGAAAATGCATCAATTTTATTTGAAAGGGCATACTCAGAAGAGGAGCAAACACATTAAGTAGATCCAAACCAGCAATGTCATAGCAAGATTATGAACAAGGGAGTGTCAGCCTGCTGGGCATGATGGGGAAGAGTACAGTAATACATGAAGGAATATGTGCTTCAGGCACGGAAATTAATCCTACCTGCTTGCCCAAGTTTCTTTTGTGCAGGAACCAGGGCAGGAAGAACAGAGGCTGTGCACATCCACAAGGTCCCAACATAGGGTCAATGTGCAGATGGGATACGAGCAAAGACTGAGGAGCTGGAAAGGACTTCCAGGTTCCACAGCTCAGTCCCAGGTTTGGGATGCAGATGCAGAAAACACATTCTGCTAAGGATCCTGGCACTTGGGCTATTTTAGGTATGCACATTGAATGCAGGGCTAGAACTCCAAATATTTTAACAAACAAGGAAAATATGAGCAAATGTGTTATTTGACATGTGAGAAGAACTATTTTATTCATCATGGTCTAATAATAAATTTAACTACTTTCTGTATAGGAAAAAAGAAGCAAGAGAAAGAGCTGACTTGGTATAGGTCCATACCATGACATTTAAAATCAAAACATTGAAAGCTCAGGCCTGCGGTGGTTTTGGTGGGGGCAGAGACAGGGGTTGCCAAGTATGATAGCTTCTTTCAGACTGCTGACATCTCACATATGAAATCACAGACACAGAGAAAATCACGTAGGCACAGTGCTATGCATAGAAAATTATTAGGCAAATACTTAACAATCCAAATCTCGAAAAAGAAGCTTGAAAAACTAATTCACTCATCTCAAGATGAGTTTTACCACTCTTGCAGTGAATTCATAAAACTGCAATATTAAAGGCAAGTAGTTCAGGCAGTTATAAAATACTATGCTCAAAATAACAGCTATCAGAAACCTAACACACAACTTTGTCTTTCTTTCATATACTACTGACCTTTATTTCTCCTAAGATGAAGTTCACAGTGGAATTCGCCAATGAATAGCAGAGATATATCACATACCTTGAAGTCACAGCTTCCATGAATTCATCAAGAAGATCATCGTAGGCTTGACCTCTGATTCTCTTGTGTCTCAGCCCAATATACAAAGGATCTTTCAGCAATGCCTGTTAAAAAAAATGTTTCAGCTATTACAAGAGCAAGTTACACTAGTACACTCTAAGTTAATAATAAGAGGACAACAATACAGTGTTTGTGGATTAACCCAAGCATATGAAGTACATATCCATTTATCCACCTCTATATAAAGACTGAAGAAACGCAACAAAGAGATTAAAGAAACACCCTTTTGTATCAATGAAAAGGGATACCCTAGTCTAAAAGGAAGTGTATTGTTTCCACGTTAAAAAGTTTAAGTCAGGTTTCAAAAGTATCTTTTAAAGCTTTAGTTCGTACTTTTCTCTTTTCCCTTTACATTCTGACAGTGCTCTGACACTTTAAGAAAGGCATTTTCTTTACTTTTATCATCGTGTTTCACAAATCTCTCCCAGAGTCCATCATTTCAATTGTGTTGATGAGCCGATATTCAGAAAATGTGCTGCCTTCTAAAATTCAATATGCCAAATCATAACCAAGCCTTCAACCTTTTCCTTCCAAGCTCCTAGAAGGTCTTCTTTTGGTCTCATGTATTTCCAAATGACAACTTACAAATTACTATATGTGTTTTGCAATCACTTTTGGCAATTCACTCCAGCTACAGCAGTTCCCCAGTCAACACTTTCACTGGCTTTCCCAAGAACTCTCATCTAAAGACACTCTTTGCTATTATTTTTCACAGGCCTCTGAAAATGAATAAGCTAATTTCTCCATTGTATCTAGTGTGCAATCCTCCCATGCTAGCCATCATATTTGGGAAGTTGTGGCGGTCTGGCGAGGTTCCTGCTGACTGGAAAAGGGGAAACATAACCCCTATTTTCAAAAAGGGTAACAAGGAAGACCCAGGGAATTACAGGCCAGTCAGTCTCACCTCTGTGCCTGGCAAGATCATGGAGCAGATCCTCCTGGAAACTCTGCTGAGGCACATAGAAAACAAGGAGATGATTGGTGACAGCCAGCATGGCTTCACCAAGGGCAAGTCGTGCCTGACAAATTTGGTGGCTTTCTACAAAGGGGTTACAGCGGTAGTGGACAAGGGAAGACCAACTGATGTCATCTACTTGGATTTGTGCAAAGCGTTTGACACTGTCCCACACGATATCCTGGTCTCTAAATTGAAGAGACATGGATTCGAAAAATGGACCACTCGGTGGATAAAAAACTGGCTGGACGGTCGCACTCAAAGAGTGGTGGTCAATGGCTTGATGTCCAAATGGAGAGCAGTGACGAGTGCCGTTCCTCAGGGGTCAGTACTGGGGCCTGTACTGTTCAACATCTTTGCCGGTGACATGGATAGTGGGGTCGAGTGCACGCTCAGCAAGTTTGCCATTGATACCAAGCTGTGTGGCGAGGTAGACACACTGGAGGGGAGGGATGCCATGCAGAGGGACCTGGACAGGCTGGAGAGGTGGGCCCAAGCCAACCTCATGCAGTTCAACAAGGCCAAGTGCAAGGTCCTACATCTGGGTTGGGACAATCCCAAGCACAAATACAAGCTGGGCGGGGAATGGCTGGAGAGCAGCCCTGAGGAGAAGGACATGGGGTGCTGATTGACAAGAAGCTCAACATGAGCCAGCAGTGTGTGACACAGCCCAGAAGGCCAACTGTATCCTGGGCTGCATCAAAAGAAGTGTGGCCAGCAGGTCAAAGGAGGTGATTCTGCCCCTCTACTCCACTCTCGTGAGATCCCACCTGGAGTACTGCATCCAGCTCTGGAGTCCCCAACATAAGAAGGACATGGACCTGCTGGAGCATGTCCAGAGGAGAGCCACGAGGATGATCCGAGGGCTGGAGCACCTCTTCTATGAGGAGAGGCTGAGAGAGTTGGGGCTGTTCAGCCTGGAGAAGAGAAGACTCCGGGGAGATATTATTGTGGCCTTCCAGTACCTAAAGGGGGCCTACAGGAGAGCTGGGGAAGGACTTTTTACTAGGCCATGTAGCGATAGGACGAGGGGGAATGGCTTTAAACTGGAAGAGGGCAGGTTCAGATTGAACATTAGGAAGAAGTTTTTCACTTTGAGGGTGGTAAGGCACTGGAACAGGTTGCTCAGAGAGGTTGTTGAGGCCCCATCCCTGGAGGTGTTCAAGGCCATGCTGGACATGGCCTTGGGCACCCTGGTCTAGTGGGAGGTGTCCCTGTCTATGGCAGGGGGGTTGGAACTTGATGATCTTCAAGGCCCTTTTCAACCTAAACCATTCTATAATTCTATGATTCTATGCCCAAGCTGCTTGCAGAATCGGTCAGGAGCTTGACCTAACATTTTTCATCCAAAAACAATTTGCAAAACCAACATGGTTGCAGAAACTTGTACACCAGCTTCAATTAGGAAAATATTGTAAAGAAAAATACAGACCACCTCTCCTTCTAGGAGAGAGCCTTCAATGTATGAAACAAAGTAACAAGGCTGGAAACCTTGCTCAACCTCTTTCAGGCTTGGAATCAGAAACCTGATTTCTGTATTTTAGAAAAGTGCCTAAATTCCCTTCACAGCTGTTCTGTGTTGTAGAACTGAAAAATCCTTTGGGTCACAAGCCCCAGTTGGAGACTGATTTGAATCAGCATGAAACTTAAAACCTTTGGTGGTGTTCTGTCTCCCCTGGGAGTATCCTGACGCAGACCTACAGATAGAGCTGTTTGTCTCTCCCTCAATTCTCTCTCCACATCATAAAAAATTAAAGATATCAGATTAGAAAATTTAAAAAATCAACACAAAAATTCAGTAGAATTAAAAGCCAATTTGTCTAAAACTGTTGTTAATTTCATTACTGTTTCAAAACAAACTATGTGACTGGATGGGTGGATGAGGGGAGGGCAGTGGATGTTGTCTACCTTGACTTTGGCAAGGCTTACGACGCTGTCTCCCACATCATCCTCATAGGCAAGCTTAGGAAGTGTGGGTTAGATGAATGGTCAGTGGGGTGGATTGAAAAATGGCTGACAGAGAGAGCTCAGAGGGCTGGGGTTAGTGGTGCAGAGTCTAGTTGGAGGTCAGTAACGAGTGGTGTCCCTCAGGGGTCAGTACTGGGTCCAGTCCTGTTCAATATATTTATCAATGACATGGATGAAGGGATAGAGTGTACCATCAGCAAGTTTGCTGATGACACAAAACTGGGAGGAGTGGCTGACACACCAGAAGGCTGTGCCGCCTTACAGCGTGACCTGGACAGGCTGGAGAGTTGGGCAGAGAGAAACCTTATGAAATTCAACAAGGGTAAGTGTAGGGTACTGCAGCTGGGGAGGAATAACCCTATGCAGCAGTACAGGTTGGGGGCTGACCTCCTGGAGAGCAGCTCTGTGGAAAGGGACCTGGGAGTCCTGGTGGACAACAGGATGACCATGAGCCAGCAATGTGCCCTGGTGGCCAAGAAGGTGAATGGCATCCTGGGGTGCATCAAGAAGAGGTCGAGGGAGGTCATCCTTCCCCTCTACTCTGCCCTGGTGAGGCCGCATCTGGAGTACTGTGTCCAGTTCTGGGCTCCCCAGTTCAAGAAAGACAGGGAGCTGCTGGAGAGGGTCCAGCAAAGGGCTACAAAGATGATTAGGGGATTAGAACATCTCTCTTATGAGGAAAAACTGAGGGACTTGGGTCTTTTTAGTCTAGAGAAAAGAAGATTGAGGGGGGATCTTATTAATGCTTATAAATACTTAAAGGCAGGGTGCCAGGGGGATGGGAACAGTCTTTTTTCAGTGGTGCCCATTGATAGGACAAGAGGTAATGGGCACAAACTTGAACATAGGATGTTCCATCTTAACATGAGGAGGAACTTCTTTACTTTGAGGGTGACAGAGCACTGGCACAGGCTGCCCACAGAGGTTGTGGAGTCTCCCACACTGGAGACATTCAAAAGCCACCTGGATGCCGTCCTGTGCAACCCGCTGTAGGTGACCCTGCTCTGGTGGGGTGGTTGAACTGAATGATCTCCAGAGGTCCCTTCCAACCCTGACCGTTCTGTGATTCTGTGATTCTATGATTTCTAATACATTACTTATAGACTTTCAGAATTTGTTAGTTCAACTGTTTGAATTGAAGTTCAAAATCAAAATTACTTTGTAAATGAAAATGCAGTCATTACCTTGTGATCATTTTATTTGTTCCCTTCACCAATTCTATGTAGTGTTCATGCTTAAGTAGCATATTCTTTGGCTGAAACATTTTTACCTGTGCAATTACATTATTCTAGGTATTCTAGCAGCAAAATCAAAATCATAATTATGTACCTATTCCAGATACTGCAGGAAAAGCTGGCAAGAGCTTGATGTCAGATACCTTCCAAAGTAATTTTCTCTTTTGTATGCTCTTCTTTTTTTGTATATAACCATTTCCAATTTTGTAGTCAAGGAATATTTCTGGAATTATTTTTTCATTTCCATTTTGAGTTTGCCTAGTTATTAAAATGACCTCAGGAAAATCTGACAAATCAAGGATAATTTTATTTCTCTGGTAGATAAATTCACAGGAATTGCAAATGAGCCGTTTAGCAATGTGAAATCTTAAGACAAGTTTGGAAACCCTGTGGGAGTTGCCTCGTGCTTCCCACCAGACTTAGCATGCAAGGTCGGAAAGCAGAACCGCCAAGCAGCAGGAGCCCCTGTCAGGAGCATCACGGTAGGACTCAGACACAGCAATCCTGTTTCTAAAATCCCACTGCCGTGGCTTTCCATGCCAGCAGGCTTCTCCTGCTCCATCTCCTGTGCAAGCATTCCGCATGCTCCACGGTCCAATACAGTGTAAGTAACTTATCCCCTTCCCAACTCCTGTAACTATTCTTCCCAAATTGATTTGCTCTTTTAACATATTTCTGCAAGACTTTTATAAAAAAATCAGTCCGTGTACTCATTTTGTAAAACAGTCTGAAGTGAAAAAGACACATATATTTATCTTTAGTCCCTTTATTTTTTAAATTCTGAAGACATATTTCCCAAACCCTTTGCAGCCAGACTGAGTCATACTGATTCTTTCAAGAAGCCAGCTTATGTTGGGCAGTGATTCTGTGAAAGTTCAAGAGAAATAGGCATTCACAGTTATGCTGTTTAAAAAGTGCTAAACAAGTCACGGGTCTGCCTTAAGACATAGGCACTTATACTCCTTTTGCCACTTTTGCATCTTTAATGTTGGTGAGCATTTAAATCTATAGCCAACATTGAAACTCAGGACTCAAACAGCTCCATTTATAAGGCCACTATAAGAATTCATTCATCTATCTTTGATGCCGAAATTTAATGTGGAATATTTAAAACTATTAATACAATGTTTCTGAGGTATGTTTAAACTTCCAGCCTGGGAAGTCTCACAAGCAGAGATAATTAATTCAGCAACACATCTCTGATGAAAAGCTTGGCCAGCTATATACCCAGAGTTCAAAATTCCTTTACAGCTCAGTGCATTCTGCTTCACAAACGTTACAGTTCGACAAGAAATAGCCCCAAAAAGTTCCTTTATAGTCCTGTTTGGAACAACGTATGAAGAAACCCAGGGCGGAGACAAAAGAATGAAACATTCAGCAAGTGAAAAGAACAGTGGTCACGTCTGAGCCCTGAGTGGCAAACCATTGTGGGACTGCTGCCTTTCCAAAGGCCACTGAAGAATGAATAAGCTGCTTAAGCGCATTATCCCCTTATTCAGGTCAACACCATGCAAACCGGGTCCACGGTGGTTGGTTTTTTTTAGAGAGTTCACACATCTTGAGAGATTAACATTTGCTATCGACTATTTCATGGCTTTCAAAACAGATTACCGAAAAGAAAGTTCCATCTTACAATCGAGTATGTCAAGCTGACACGATGATTAGGTACTTTTCCTCAATGACTGGGGTTTCTTTTGTTCCCCAGCTTGTTGTCAAAGCTTAAACTTTGTTTTGTTCTTTTGGAAATCGAATCCCCTTCAAAACATAACTGCTTTTCCCAGTTTAGTGGGTTTGTTATGCATATTGAATGATACTGAAAAAGCTGATGCTGGTTTATTTTTAGACACACTCTAAGGCTAAAAAAAAGTTCTAAAACATTCAGGCTTAGCAATGTGGTACATTCAAGCTTTAATAGAAATAAGGTTTTACAAGAATAAAGGGCTTAATTGACGTTCTGGTACTGGAAATATCATGTAGATCTACTTAGAATTAGCTGCGTAAAATAACAAAGAGTTCTTTGAAGCACCACCTGAGTGTTTTAAAACTGTAATGACCTTTGGGGTTTCAAGAAAAAGGCAAGCTGTTTATACCATCTTACTTGTGCACACGTATAGTAGAGAGATCAGTAAACTATCAAAGTTCAAGCAAGGCTTGAGCTGTGCACCTGGCTCTAATTTAGCTACAAAAGCCAAACGAGCAAGAAACAGAAAACTGCACGCCTATATATATCATCAGTGGAGAACAAACATGCGGAAATGTCATCTGCTCTCAAACTTGGCACTGAATCGTTTCTTTGGAACAGATATATACTTTAGTGAACAGCTTCATGGAAAATTGGAGGTGAAGAACTGCAAGATACAGAGCTTTTCCACTCACAAAGATGGCAGCAGAGAGCATCCAGAACCTCTCAGTGCCACCTAGAAAGTCTTTGGTGTACAGTAATGCTTCAGAGAGACAACTTCCCCCATGCCATTAAAATGTCAAAGCCCTCCAGCAGTTCTACAATTATTTGCGTTAGAGCCACAGTTATAAAGTTAAAGGAGAACTACATTTGTATGGGACATCGGAAGCTTTGGGACAAAGGCATGCCACATGCCAGAAATGAAACACATTTCAGAGTATGATTGGTCTAACAGGGCACACAGTTACCAAGAAAACTGTGGGAATGCTGCTGCTTTTTCAAGTGTTAATACTTTCTTATACTAATACACTGTAGATTCTTTCTGTAAACTTCTTTTCTCAGTTTTCCCAGGTTGGGGAGGGGCTGGTGAGCACGGGGGAATTTCTGTTCTGCAGGAAAGTTCGACATTTCAAACTGGTTTGTTTTTTTTTTTGGTTCCACAAGATTGAAATTTCACTCAATGTGAAACTTTTTCCAATAAAAGAGTTAAGCAGTCAGAAACAATGCCAATGTTTTGGACTTAACTTCAGCTTCTATCAATACTAATTACCCAGTAATCAATCTGCGTTCATTTAAATTTTTGGTTTGCAAGCACTAACATGCTGAATCACAATTTTCTGTCCTGCAAGAACAGCTGCAAAGTGTTTTTTATGGCATTAGGAAGAATGTATAAGATTTCAATTTATATCAGACTAGGAAGCCTTTTTTTCTTTGAATAAGCTTATTTTGAAGTCTCAAATACAGGATGATGCCTTAAAACGTGTAACAGATTCTGTGTTTCCAAATGCTAAATGAATTTCGGATGTGCTGAATGCTGCAAGTAACAATGACACTAATTGAGTTTTAAGGTGTAGAATACTTTGCAAAAAGAAGTTTCATAATCAGTGAGCTAAATATTTTTTTTAAATTTTGCTTTGAACTACACGGGCCCCATGACATACTTATGAAGAAGAGAACATGGTCCCTTCTATCTAAAGACTAGGCCATTGTCTTGCGCAAGAGAAAAAGGCACCTTATCCTCTGTTTCTCCCCAAAAGAAGCTGACCTCATCTTTGGGAGTCTAAGGTAGCACTTTATCTGGATATCCCCAACAGACAGGTACTGGCATACAGAGCATTGCTGCTCTTTGCACCTCAGTTTCCTCCAGGGGATTCCCCATAAGAGAGGATGGCACAAAAGATCCCAAAATAGGAGGCCAAAAAACTGGGTATTACAATGGGTCATTCTAGGTGTAGATAAAGCAGGAAAAAACCCACACATTAGACATGAATTTAAAAAATTGAGCCCAACTGTGCTAGACTCGCCAAACCCAAGTGGCTGCCAGAGACAGCTACTTGAGAGACAAAGACTGTGTATGCAGACAACAGTTGCACTATAATTAACATTTTCCCATCTATAATCCTGGAAACATCACTGAAAACTGTCCATTGTCTGTCCAGACTAAATTCTAGACCTGTGAGAGTCAAGAATTTAAAAGATAATGCATTCATAATGTTCCTTTGACATCAATATTAAATACAGTGTTGGAAGGGAACAATTTCTGGGAAAAAACAAAACAAAACAAAACAACAAAGAATATTATGCATTTTTGAGGCAGTTCAAAATAGAAATATTAATACTCTGATGAAGCAATATCCTAATGTAACAGAAAAGAAGTTACAGTATTTCAAATTCTGTTTAAAATAATTTAAGATTGGGCTAAAAAAAAGAATATATTCTCTTCCATACATGCATAGTGATCCTATAGCTTTGCACCAGCTACACTACATGTTTTCAGTTATTTCTCCTTAATGACAGGCTTGACTTATCCAATCCATCTTGTTCGTTCCTTTCATAAGGTTGTTTATCTGTCCGTTTGACCTTTACATCCTTTGCTTGCCGCCTTCTCAGGAAGCTTACTCTTCTCTTAACCTGATGAAGAATTACCAGTTGTAGCTTTGACTGTGCACTAAACGCTGTTGCTTATATTCTAGTTATTTCCCACGCGTGCAGACAGCTTTACCCAGCTGAAAAACTGTCAGCTCCAGCGAACTTTAATTTAACAACAAAATAAAAATCACTCTAATGGGTGGAAAGAATGCTTCATGAAGGAATCTTGTAACACGCTATGAAGTTACCGCAGCCTGTCCCCAAGCAAGAGACTGCACAAAGCCAGGCTGTGCCAAGGACATTCTGTGGGCTGGTTCCGGAGCATGTATGTGGCACCAAATAAAGGCCCCAGTGTGCACGGGCTGCATGCCGAGCGGGCGCCATCCCTCCTCCCCTTCTCATGGGTCCCAAAAGGGCTCTCCCAGGAAGTTCAATTCGATCCCTTGCATGAGCATGCAAAGCTAGATCATTCAGCCCCCTAAGGGTAACATTTACAAACATACATAAAATATGCAAAATAGCACAAGCTATGTTAGCGAGGGAGCACCAAGTGTAAAATCCAAAGAGAAAAACTTGCTGCAGCAAGAGGCAAGATGCACAGGCTTTTTCAAGAGGCTGTTGTGCTGACTGTTCTTTGAGTCGGGCAACACATTGGTGTTTGTATCTACAAGTCAGTCTGCGGAATCAAGTGATGGGTGAAAAGCTCACGGGCTGTTGATGGTGCAGGGGTGAGTCTGTTAGGTACACCTGAGTCACTCTCTGAGCGTACCTCCAAAATACTGGAAATTACAAAATACTTTATAGAAATCAAAAGTTTATCTCACGATTTTTAGGTGTAATTCAGTATTTCCAAGCACTTGAAACTAACAATACCAGTTACAGCCAGGTGCCCATCAATGATTCACATCCCTAAGGAAGTTCCTTTCTAGGCTGACTTTTCCATTCCCAGTAACCTGGAATTCACATGGACACCTGAACTTCTCTTTTGGATTGGCTTTAAAACTTACATATAACACACAGTATAGCTATGCTAACTGTACATTTTGCCATACTTCATATTGAATAATAAGAATTAAATATTTTAAAAGGCAATAATATATCAGACATCAGATGAATGTGGGTTTTTTCAGAGCAATTAGGGTTTTGTTCTCCTGCTCACCTTTCTGGTACACAGCATAAGAGATTCACACAAAAATGATCAAGCTTTTCCAGAAAATTTCCATTACTATTAAAAAAACCCTTATAGTAAAATTAATGGAGAATCTAGCAAAAACTGCTTTGAACACCTTGTTCTTTATAGCAGTTTGAAATTAGTAAAGACCTGGGAGTACAGCTCAACAGTGAAGCACACCCCAGACTACATCTTTGCTAGACAAGAGATAAAGTAAAAAAAATAATGGTCTTTCCCTGAAATGTAAGAGCCATTGGAACTTTTTTCAGGTCAAACAGCTTACATTGACTCTTTCAAATCAGCTTAACTTCTAAAAACTATTAGAAGCAAATATCATAGAACTGCCATCACTGAATCTGCAGCACAAACTGTGTGCTGTTCATAAGGAGAGAAGCAGACATTTTCCTCCAGACTCAATTAGATATCATTTATGAAGATATTGTAACTGAAGAAAAAAAAATCCCTGCCTTCAAAGCTAGCGAGTTTGTCAATTTTTCATACAGAAAAATGAAAAAGTTTTTCAATTGTAAACATACAAGTACGCCAACATCTTCTGTTAACTGAATGCTAGCTTCAAAACCAAAATTCATAAAGTCCTTGCTTATAACACTAGAGTTCTTTTCCTAGTACCATGCTTGTGTACCACCACCACACAGATACATCAGGTCTGTCTTCTAAATCTACATTTAACTTCTACACCAAATAGCAGCTATGACAAGCAGGTCGTTAATAAGGCAATTGATTGCTAGGAGGAAAGGGGAGGGGTAACGATTTCTAATCTTGGAATTTCCTTAATTTATACAAAAGAAAGAGTATAGAATGATCTGTTTTCTGTGTGACTTGTGCCAATCTGCAAATAATGGCAAGCTTTGTACAAGCAGGACACTGTCACTATGGGTGGAATACAGAGGCAGCTGCATTCTGGGGATGAGCACTAAGTGGCAACAAGCAACATAACTACAGTAACACACTTACATAATTTCATTTGTTCTTTACTGTAAAACTCTTCAAAAAATCTGACTTTACGTCTCCCCACAGACGCCTGAAAGTTTCCAAGGGACAGCCAGCACAAAAACTCCCTCAAATTTTTATTTTATCCTTATTTATTGTTTGAAGGACCCTAGATAAATTTAAGTAAAGTGCACCAGAGGTCTTCTAACTCTTCTTCCTCATCATCATCATCTGACTATCATCTAACCTGTCTTTTTCTCCGTGGACAGAAATATGTGATTGCACATAAATAGTTAGTTTATTTCAATGCGTATTTTCTGGTTGTGCTACTAAGCTAAAAACTCTCCCAGTTCCTCAGCTTGACAAATCTCTTTCAAAAAAGCTTTATAAATGAAGTAAGAGCAAAAACCCCTCATCTCTCACATAGCAGGGTAAAGTCAAGAGTAGCTGAAGGATGCCCTGGGCTGAGAAAGCCCTTAGGAGGAGTCACTAGTCCCAACCAGCCATGAGAAAACTCCATTCTGGGCAATTCTGACAAGCCCCGAAAAGTGCAGTTTCCCACTAACGGAGCTCAGACAACAGCCTGCTCCTTTCCCTACGAATTTTTCTCTCTTCCTTAGACATAACACATTAGTCCCACCGTATAGTGCTTTCTACCTCTTCCTCAGGAGGTTACAAATGATTTTGCAACAAAAGAGCATCACCACAATGTCTAAGGTGGCACTGCTGCACTAATTCAGGCTAGCATGCAGCATATGATCCGCTGCCAGAACTATATCTAGCAGACTTAGTAAGGTGATCAGAGAGGCCTAATTCATTGTGTATTTTAAGAAAAATAAAATAAACAGCAAGATAAATACTCTGCATGATGTTTAACAGTCTCAGAGAACTCTCCTGATGTTAACATCTGTCTGCACGGATAGGAACGATGCCAATTCCACAAATGCCTGTAATTTGAGTTGGAACTTGGAAGACGCTCAGAACCATGGTTTTGGAGCAACATTTCATCAGACACAATTTTAGGATGCATAACTCTTTTATACAGTAAAACTGAAAACAAATGGTTGTCTTCATGCCAGTGGCATTTCTTGAAAAACTTAATCATTTGCCTATTGAGAAAACAATAGTCCTGAAGAATCCGACATCATTTAGGACTTCAGCAGATTATACTGCGTATAATCGTTAATATTTTAACATAAAAATAATAATCAGAAAGCAAAGAAATCTGAGAAGTCTGTTGTATTTTACTCATACAATTTTCAGACCACCTGACAAGAAATCTCCTAAAACCCCTGACATCTACTTTCTATAAAAGCTTTTACTGAATCCCAGAAAAGGCTCAGACTAACCCTTAGGCTTTCTACACAACTGACCTTCAACAGCCCCCCTACAGTTAACAACTATCATTTCTTGTTCGTGAACCCCAGCAGGTATATGGCTAAAATCTCAATCTGTGTGTCCTGCCACAAATCAAGACATCAAGACAATCAAAACATTTAACAATACCCTCAATGCTACACTTTGAAAAAAAGCTGATGGATAATGGAAACTGGAAGCTATAGAAATAGATTATCACAACCAAACTTTCTAAGTCTATTGCTCTCAAAAAAAATGAGGGAGGAAGTGCTGGACCATACTTGAGGGTCCATCAGTAAGTGCTTATAATAAATCACAGAAGGTGGCCAAACAATAATATTTAAGAAGGGCCAAAATAGTACCCACAGTAGCCTACATAGTACGCTAAAAACAAGTCTAGCCTCAGTGAAACTTTTTATAGAAGTTGGAGATATTTTTCTTTTCTTTTTTCCTGCAAAGTTACCAGGACCGTAGCTATCTTAAATTATCTTCTTCAGCTTAATCAAGAGGGTATGAAAAGATATAGGTGCTTGAAGTGGTTCAAACACTTTGAATACATCAAACTTTCCTACATCAACTTACATTTCCAAATTTTGTTTAGGACAGGAAGCTGAAATGTCTGAATGAAAGGAGTCATTCAGCTTTAAAAACCAGACAAAAAAACGAAAAAAAATAAAATAAAAAATCTAATGACAAACTGCCACCAGCAAAGTGAATCAGAAAAAAGCAAACACTTATTCTTTTGAAGACTACATCAGTAAAGTTTTGCTATTAAGTAATAATATTCAGAAGAATGCCATCTTAATAATTTTCCTTCATCTGGTATAAGACAGAGATAAAATAAACTCAAAAAAAAAAGTCTTACAGATCTCACTTTCATTCATCTTTAATATTCTATTAATAAAAAGGATTTTGCTAATATTGTATCAGCTCACATTCTGACAGCACAAAAAGTGTGTCTTGAGTCCATCACATAGTTAATTGAACAGGATTTTAACATATCAACAGATACACCATTTACAAAACTGAAAATCTGGTTCTATCTTATCTGTACCTCTAATTTCTATATCAACAGTTCTGATATTTTGTTTTAATTTTTTTTTTTCATTGACATCTAACTATAAATCTCCATCACTCGTGGCAGCCACCCCTCCATTCTATTAAACTTATGTCTATTTATTTTGTTGACTTCCATAAGCTACTCCCATATAGTCTTTCATCAAAATATCTGACGCTGACACCCGTCTCCTGTGCTGTTACTCAGCCATTTTCTTTACTAAAGCCAAATGAGTTGGGCCTCTTCCTACATAGACAAGTCACATCAACAAAGTCCCTTTGACTGACTGACTATTATGAAACAGTCTGGTGATACTATTTCAGCGCTGGGATCTCAGCTGTTGACTATATATCTGTTCTAGCACCAGACCAAAAAAAGGAAAAGTAGTTCTGTGCACAAAGCAGACCTGCTAGTGCAAGGTCAACATTTGTAACAGCAGCTTTACAGTCAACAGGTGACACATTTTGCCCCAGACACTAGGCCAACTTCTGTGGAGGCACAAATGATGCATCTTGTCCCACCTCTTGTGATAATAGCTATATTTATGGCTCATTCCCTCTCGTCTTCTCCATTGCCTGTCAAACTGCTGAGGAGGCAGATAGCTAGCAGTTACTATTTCAGAAAGAATGGAAGCCAATCAAAACAAACACTATCTGTTTCTGTCTTCTGAGTATGAAGAGTTGGAAATGTCTAACGTATTTTGAAATAAAGTCTGCCATCAATTTGGTCTATGGATATTCATGCATGCAATCCAAAATAACCATTTCCAGATATTAATTTCTGCCTTCTTTTATAGATCCCCTTGTGCTGAAAAGTGAAGTAAGAAGAAATGAAATGGACTGACAGAATTGCCAGTAATATCAGTACACAGCTCGTTCTTTCTAATGTCAGCTAAAACCGAGACTTAAATCCCATGTCACCATTTACATTATTGCTGCTAAAGCCCTCCCCTCTTCAAATTCTTGGTTCTTAAAAATCATTGCTGAAACGCTGTTTGGTAAATGTGAAAATCTGAAGCACCACCTGGCTTTGTCACATTTTCCATTGTCTAATGAAATAGAATATTTCACAAAAGAAATATTTGTAAACAGCATATTTCATAAAAATAAATGAACAGTCTCAGAAAAGAATTGCATGTATTCCTAGCCAAAATAGCAAAGTTTAAAGGATAACAATGGACCAAAAGTAATAGACAACTGCTGAGGTTTCCTCACACACTAAGCAGTAGAATGGCATTTCTCAAAGACACAAAGAGCTTTTTTAATAAGAGGTTGACATAAGCTCAAAAACAACTATTAGTCTCTGTAGAAGCCTCCAGAGCCACACAGCGACAACATGTCAGACACACACCATGGCAAGTGAAGTGCAAGCTGAGTATGAATTCACATTATCTAACTTAAGAACCTATACTGTATATTTCAATACACAGTGGCTAGTCTAAGCTCTTTTTATAGTCAACAAACAAAAGGATAGATAGTTTTGAAATACAATTCAGCAGAAAAAAATTGAGACAGCTACTCTACAAGAAGAAGCATCCGCTCCTCTTCATAAAACTAGCCTAGGATGATTAGCTCAGGTTCAGATGACCCTCAAGCTCCACTTCTCTTTCTGTCATTCTGAACTTACCGAGTTTGATGATGGGGCCCCAGATTCTCGAGACTAATAATTCAAACACAAGATTATAATTGTCCATTCCATTGGATCTTAAGTATGGGAAAGATAAAAGAGAACAGGCAAAAATATTGCTGCCTACATGGGTATACTAGAAAAGTCTAGATTTGGGGTTAGTACACAGGCAACATAGAAAGGCTGGATGGTTACAAGAAGACTGCAAACAGTAGTCTCTAGTATTTTTGGAAAGTATAAGAGGATTTCAACCAGAGGCAATATAGGATGATGGTGGATGTAAATCTGGCACTGAAATATATATAACAATATACTATTTTTTACAATATGCATATTTAAAAGATAACAGAAACTTGAAGGTCTCCTTTAATTCAATTTTACTAGAACAACTGGATGAGTTTTAAAAATTGCAATAACCTTTTGTTGTACAATGACAACAGTAAGACCCTGGTGAAAAAAAAAATAAGACTTTGCTCTGTTGTTTTTTTATTTATTCAAAAAGGACTGTAAGTATTTTTGCTACTGAAAGGAAACGTAGATTAAGACATTTTTCATCCCCATACTAGGGCAAAAGGAGATGACCATTATAAAAGTAGTAACATAAAGTCTGAATGTCTATTATTACAGTAAAGAACAAAGCCCATTACAAGTGAATGCAGCATTAAACAAAATACTGATAGTGTACATATTATGAAACTGAGAAAAATATTTAGAGAGACTAAATGTTTAAAAGCCAAGCCCATTTATATTCGATTTTTATTGGTAAAACTGCTGGTATTTATAGCTGCTGAGCTTTGCCTAAGAAAATATGAGAAAAGTATCTAAATGAAAACAAGGGAGGTGATGTAATACATTCCCCTGGGAACACCATGGTAAAGAATAGCAAATGATCGTCTACATTTGCAAATAAGTCAAAACAGTTAACAGCTCTAAATATGGTGGGAAATGCTGTTCCCCTTTGTACACAATTATTTCATAAAAGGAGTAGGGAATGTTTTGTATTTCAGCTCTCAATGCATGATTAGTACAATGCATCCCTTAGGAAGCATGAGACATTTATGCAGTCTTCTACTGCAAGTTCAATACAACCAAGGAAATATAGTAAGGCTGAAGATACAGAAGAAATAGTAATTAAAAAAGTAAATTGCAGAAGATTACAGACAAACTAGCAGAAAAACTCAAGGATTCTTCAAAAGGCAGTATTAAAAGACTGAAACACACTGGAAACCTCAGTATCTTGGGTTTCCCCCCAAGAGATTCCCTCTCTGGAACGCCTTCTCAACATGCTGCAGTCACTTCAGGCAATGGGTTTAGGCCATAGAGGGTAAAAAAGCTTCCTGACTAAAGCTGCATGCAGTTTTGAGGATCTACTTGGAAGTATAAATTAGGAAACTTATTATTTGAGTATTCAGTAAAATAAAAAACATTTGATTCCTAAATTTTTAATTGCAGAAGTGAATTCTGAAATATAGCGACATCCACTATTAAAACCAATGAAGGTAATAGTGTAAAACACACCATCGGCAAATTACTCTCTGATTTCTTGCAAGAAAATCATGATGCAAGAGGTCTCGTTGAATGTTCCTCAATGGTATTTTTAAGGCTACCTAACAGATAACATTAACTGCTAACATTGGTTTCCTTGTCATTGGCTCAAAGCTGAGGTCTGTCTCAGCTGACTTTGAGCTCAAGGAGAAAAGCCAACAGTGAAGAATGAGCCATTTTCCTTTCCTAAGACTAATGGCAGCAACTGTTTGGCTAGTAAGCTTTTATGCCCTCTTGTCTTTTTTTTTCTTGCAGTTATTACCTATCACTCTCCATGAGCATTGCTTGATGCATCTCGCCAGAGAACATGCCTGCACACATCACAGTGAATATAGTTGGGGAAAAAAAATAGCGTCTGTGAAAATTGATTATAGATCTCAGAATAAATTTGGACAGAAGGTAAAGAAACATATGAACAAAAAAAAGCGCAGACAAAAGTCAGATGCAAGCTACCATTCAGACTGACACATTCAACAAGATTAAAACAGGAAATGTGGCTTCCAACTAAAACACAGTATTCCAAAATATAGAATATTACGTGCAATAAAAGCCTCTCTATCCAGTAACAATTTACCATTTCTGTTGATGACAGGGTGCTGTGAAAACACAGAATTTTCTAACAGCCCCGAAAATACTAACTCTAGGTATGGTTAACTCTATGTAATGGACATATCTGTGTGAGCACAAACAATTCCACATAAATGAATGCCAAGTCTGAATATGCACCTATGGTTAGATCGAGATGGGAATAACTAGTATTTACTATGAATATAGAAATAAAAATAAACAAATACAGCAGAATTCTCTATTACTTAATTGCTCCTCTCATCACATTATAAACAGCAAGTTACTCAAGAAATACTACCTTTGTGTGCTGCAATATAATGGGACCAAATATTACAAATAGTTTGACTGAGGCCTTTGCAGACTCTTATTGTTCTGATTCGTTATTTGTACTAATGATAATGTCTGTACTAGAATAAAATAACCAAATCCAAGTTTAATTTTTTTCCACAAGATTCAGAAAAGCACATAAAAATTATAACTTCTTCCACATCTGTACTACTGAAATAAAGTAAAGAAAATACAGAACAAGAATTCTAACATGCTACAGAAGATGACCTTGGATAAGTATTCACTCAACCACACCTTCCCCTGCCATGAAAAGAATTTCAGTATTAACTAATACCAACTTCAGTAACAGTCAACAAAAATGTCACATGGACCTATTTATTCACTGGAAATGATGCAACATTCTGAAATTCTGATGAATATTTGCATGTTTGGGTTTTTTCCTTACTTCAGTTCACAGCAAATTTCCGAATAAAATCTGTGGGAAAACTGTAATTGTGGTTAAATATGCCTATGCTTCCACTTGCTCACTATAGTAATTTGTATGTAAGGCTCTGTGCCAGTCCACACATCCCACGGTGTACCTCACCAGCTCAGCAACATGGGGGCCACGAATCTTCGTAGCAAACACAGTCAATCAGGTGGAAACTCCTGATGCACAGAGACAAAATACTGAGGCATGAGACACGCAAACAAAATGTTGGAATCAGCTTTGGGATTTAAATGATAATCCCCCTTACACCTAATACATAAAGTAAAGCCCAAAACCAGCCTATCGCACTATTTCTCAGTAGTTTTAGAACATCCCATAGATGTGAATCCTTGGAGTACAGGAGGTTTGGGCTCAAGTTTGTAGTGATTTGTAACAGAGGGAACATACTTGAAATATTACTGTAAGGAAAAAATAAAATAAAGTTTATTGTGTCCTGTGAAGTACTCACCTCACGTCTACCACAAATAAAAAACTATATAGATTATGAAAATATTAATGAGACAAAACCAGCAGTGATAACATGTGGTTTACAAAGGCCAACATGACATTATAAATAGACATGAAGAAAACCCAAAAATTATATGTTTACAAGCCCAAAGAAGACCTGAGGGACATTAGCATTTGTCAATGATGTCCTTCTAATGAGCAACAGATAAAGCACTGATATCTAAATGGATAAAGCACTAATGTCTAGCTAAAACTACTCTTTAATAATAAAAATAAAATAAAACCTCTGCTGTAATAATAGAAGTTCTACTCCATTTGAATATTTAAATATAATACAGGTGGTTTTCTTCAGTTTTTCATTAATTACCTTTCCAGTATGTATACTTCATGACTGCAGGATTAACTATGTCTTTCACTGAATATGCCACCTAAAAACTGCTACCCAGCATCTGGAGCATTTTTGAAAGCAATTGAACTTTTATATTAAAAAGTACATGATAAATAGTAAATAATTTTTGTCACCATATTGCACTCATTTTAAAATAAATCTACGTTCAAGAGCATGTATAAAAACCTGTGCAAACTATCCTCTTGTTCTAGTAAAATTTAACAATTTTGATCAATATTTCCTTCTAAGAGTAGATAAGGCTTGTCAAGCTATTGCTTTGGATCTACAATACTCCACAAGATCACACACATAAACCTTTACTTTTCAATTTATTTCAAGTTTCCCTTGAAGCAAGTTTATTTAATATAATTTCTTGTCTGTGACCTAAAGCCTGTAGTTTCATTTACTCTTCCTCATCTGTTTTATTACTTTCTATGTGCTCTACTGACAATCCAACCTGGCGAGCTTACAAGACTCAATACCTGAGAAACAGAAAGTTAGGAATTTGCAGAACAGACTAATGTAAAATAATATCTTTGGATGGAAAAAGAGAGCTACAGCTTAGTCAAAAGACTGAGTTCAACATGTGTCAATAACAAATCAGCAGCATATGGCAGAAACATATTCAAATGATACATCTCGATTTATTATTACACTTACAAATTCTCGACATGTCTGAGTTAAAATACTGAGTCAAAATAACTTCTGAAACTTTCAAGTTGTGAATGTACTACCAGACATATTGTAACTATTGACTAAGAGAACATTAAAGAGCAAAAAAGGAAAGCTCTCCAAAAAATTACTGAAAAACATCAGCTGTTGGATCCTTGTGATCCACTCAAGCATGTCACCCAATGGCACCCCTGCACTGAGGGGAAATGGTGGCTCTCGTAAGCAACATCCCTTCCCCAGTTCTTTAGGTTTGCAAGTGTAATACAGACTTTGGCTCAGTTCCAGGTGTCCCTGTGGTTTAAATAAAGCATGTTTAGGAGCGATGTGCAATACGATATTTATTTTAGAGGTGGAATCTTCTGAAACACACTGGAAAGATGACTCTAAACCCCCCCAGTTTTAGAAGACGCATCGATAAAAACAGATTGTACTTGTCCATTCCTTCCTCTAACACATACTCAGTCCACTACAAATGACTGAACAGATTTAAAAGGAGACTACCGATTCCTGCAAATTAAAAAAATGTGTTTTTTTTTTCTTCTGCACAATGGGCTAGACAGAATTGTAATTCAGAAATTACTTTACTTTTCAGGACTTCTGAACATTGAAAAGAGAAAAGAAAAAAATGACTCATGGCATTGACTCTAGGAAAAGTAATATCCTACCAAAATATTTTCCTTGCCAACTGGAAGTGGGGAAAGGGGAGGAAAAAGGCACATTCATGTATTTTCTCCTTTGTTCAAGCGCTGGCAGTCTACTACCAGGGAAAGATCTAGCAGCAAGATCTAAGGGGGGGGGGGAAATTCCCCTTGTAAAACAGAACTTAATTTGTGAAGGAAAGTGCAATTATCTACTACCAGAATAGCACAGACAGGCAGTAGCCAAATGATAAAACAAAACAAAACAAAACAAAACAAAACATAGAAGAGTTACTCCATCAATAGTTTTACAAATTTTCATGCCTGGAATTCAGTGCCATAGGGCCACAGCATTACCTCTGAGCACCTTCCCTGGCCTGTCTTGTGGAACATGGGAAAAAGCCTCTCTCGGTCAACAAGGTTCATTTGAAGTGACATTTTAACATAGCTAAATGAAAAGCTGTATATCTAGAAACCTCCTGTTCTGATCACGCATAGTGTCATTTGTATTTCAGAGATACTCACAACTACTAGGAAACACACTGGAGAATACAAACCAGAAACAAGAGTCACATATATGCACCAGATCCGGATCCTTTTTATATAGACGGAAGCAATCTCTAGTCATAGAATTCAGGAAATGCTACTATTATTTTACATCAAAAGTATCACTGAAATACCATCTCCAGTTCTAACAACCATCATTCAAGGGGAAGGCATTCCATGATACATTTACTACACAAACAACTGTGTAAAAGTGCTACTCATCTCCATATGAATGCCAATTTTGACTGTCTTTTATTTAGAAATCCCTACAGCTGTACACAGTTTACATGGTTTGTTTGATATGTTTATATCTTTAGATTAATGAGATATAAAATTGCAGGTTTCCTCTATACTCAGCTTTCTTTTGTCCAGGTGTCTATTTTGGTTGGAATATGAATAATAAAAGCATAATAATAATGAGTTTTTTTTCTCAACAGTTTCCATTTGCACATTCATAGGTGGATATTTTACAAGAACACGAACCTTGGAAGGCTCATACTAGTTCTTATGACAATTGGAAGTAATTTGGGGAAATGTTGAAAGCTAACTAGCACAAGTTGAAGAACTGAGCTTGAATTTGCACCTCGTATTTTTCTGGGTTTGGTCTTCCACCAGAGATGCCTCTCATACCTCCAGAACAGCCAGAACTGCCAGCCCACTCATTCCCATTGACCTATTTAGGGCAACTGTGAGAACTGCCACATTCCTGCCTTTAAATATTTGTAGTAAGTTAAGGAAAAAAATATTCTAAAGCAAGCATGCAGGAAATAACTTGAAATAGCAGCCCACAAGTGCGTTAAGTGTGGCAAACGAAGGAGGAGTAGCTGTGCTAGCAGCTGCCCTGCATGTTTCTCTGTTATGCACTGTCCAGTACTTAAATGTCTGTATTTGACAGTTGTATGAATAAAGAAAGGCTTCAGATACACATTTACAAAAAGTGAATTGACCGTCATGATTGACCGTACATCAATGGCATATATATATGACCAGCCAGCTATTTAACTGTGTATACAAGTGAGGGTTTGCGTGTCAGCAACAGGAGTGACTTGTGACACCTGAGCAACCCTGATGGCCAGCACATGGCCATTGTCCCAGCTCTCAAAGGCTCCAGGACACCAAGATGCCTTCTGCTAGAAACTGTCTAAAAAGTTCTTCCAATACCAGCTGTCTTGGCTTCTCCGTGTTGTGTGAAAGTACTGTTTAAGAGAGTTGAATGCTTTCTACTATGCTGAAATTTATGGTTGATGGTTTACCTTTAAATGCTAACACACAATTAATCTTTCCAAAGCTCCCACAACTGGCCTTTGCCAGTATTGCATTTACACATGCAATCAGTCCAGGATTGCTCTGGCAGCACTGAACTTGTCAGAGCTTCTCTTGTAAGGCACCAAATAAACACAGTTCTCATTCCTCTGTTATGCATCCATTATTAGATTAAGATTTTTACGGTTAGAAAAAACGCTTTCACCACTGATTTGACTTCTATATAACACAAGCCATCAGTCTTCTTAGATCTCATTCCTGCTCTGGCTTGGATAATAGTACTTTACCTAAACCATGTCTCATCTATGACCCTTGGACACTAAAAATACTGCCTCCAAGTCATTGATAAAGATATTAAACATTGCAGAGCTGAAAAAAAAAAAAAGTGAAATACCATAAAACCACAACTATTTTATTACTGCTCACAGAAAGATATGTTTTAAATTGCATTTTCTCTAGTAACACAGGAGGCCTGCTTTGTTTTTTCATTGGTCATTTCTTATAAGGAACAGTATGAATTCAAATGTGTTACTGAAGGTAAAAAACAAGAGTCAGCCAAAACCATGTAAATTAACATTAGATTAAATTTGTTTTTAATAAGCCCATGCTAATCAGCAAGAGTTATTTTACCCTCAATTCTTGATTAGTCAAACTTTCTGATCTTGCTCAATTCTTTATCTAAGGTTACAGCAACCAAGACCACTGTATTTTAAATAAAAGCTTTAACTTTAATCCAATCTTCCTGAATTTCTCAATTTATCCCAGGTGTAATTAAAAATCCTCCCCACCCAGCTCAGCATGGTCCAGAAAGCTTTTACCAGAGTTTTTTTTTCAAGGAACTGGCCAAAGCTTATTTGGACATTCTGATTTAATGATCTTGACAAATTTTTAAAGCTTTTGTTTAAATATTTGCTTCCTGTTAATAAAATGGAAAATAAGACTTCACTCCAAGATAGATAAAACTGACATTTTAAAAATATCTACCATATCCATACTGACAATCTAATACTTCCACAAGTACCGCCATTAAGGTAAAGCATCAGGAACAACAGAAAATCTCATTCTTACGGTTCGTAATTAATATGGATTTAATTTCTTTTCTTTAGTGTCTTTTGCTTTTTTATTGCCTATAAACTCAGGTTTTGAACTTGGTTTCTATTATTGGGTTTTGCTGTTTGTTGTGGTTTTTTTTTTCAACTGCCAGTTTTCACATCCCTGTAAGACAGGCTAATTTTTAACCAAGAGGCTTGCCTCAATATTGCTTATTTTGTGAGAGTTTAATAAAATGTTTTAAGTCACAAACGATCATCATTCACATTTTAATGCTTAAATGTTTTTCATTGATTCAGCTTAATTATTTCGATCATCCTTAAACCATCCCACTTACAGCGCTGAGAACGTGTTTCAGGTAGGTCTCCATTAAGTTGTAGTTGCTTGTACCTTGACAACTTCATTTTTCTTCTGCAATCTGTTTCTTTAACCATTTCAAAGTGATTAACATATACTTCTATAACATTAGATGAACACCCAGAATCTAGAGATCACATCACCTCAGGATTTCCAGCAACGCTGTCATATCAGTATTGAGGCTGGTGTCTGAACATGTTTTACTTGGATTAAAATCCCACCTGAGGAGCATCATCTTCATTCCTGACAAATACATGGCTACTAGGTAAGGCACAACTTTTAGTGAGACTGTCATGGTCTGCAGTAAATGACTAATACTCCAAATAATGTTTTAAGTGCTTTGGATAAAAATGTTTTATCAACGACTACTTGCCTCCAATTTGTCAGTGACTTACAAAACAGGCGCATTATTTTTGGCAGTGGTCTACACCACTTCTTTTGGATGCTCAGGCCCACACTGATTACATGGAGCAATTGACTAGTTTGGTCACGCAAGTCTTTCTACTAGGTCAATTTTTATTCGTAAGTAGGCAGTTTCCATTTCTCTTGCTTATTACCTAGGCAATTGTATAAAAATGGTTTACTTTCGTCTCTTCTCTTTCCTTGGTTTTATGAGTAGCAGGATAATACCCCAGCTAAAAATACCTCTGCTAAAACTAACAGTAATAAGGCTTTTAATAATCATCAGAAATTGAGTGAGTTACTCCTCAGAGTTACTGTTTTGGGTCCTATACAGAATAAAACAATACAGGATGAGAATTTGTGAAGTTTTTTCCTGAAATTTGCTTTAGAGCAAGATTAAATCTTTCTGGAGAATTTGTAGGTTGTGCACAACCACATTATAGTTGCCAAAAATACATATTTTAAAACTTATTTTAAAGCACTGAGGCCCCCACAGAAGGGAAAAGGAACTAATCTAAATGGAAAACATCTGCACATTTCAAAAAACATGTTCAGCATAATTATTATTTATATGTGCTCAAGTTATGAGAATGATTTCTATTGTGTCTTATTATGGAAAATCCTGGCTAGAGTAAGAAAATATAGCATGAAAATACAGTTATTTGTCGAAGAGGTTTAGATTTTAAGATAAGGAATTACAGTGCAATTCCACAGCAGCTTGACCTAATATAACCAGCTTAGCCAGCAAAATATGATTGCTTTTCAGTCATTTCAGTTCTCTGTAGTGGCTCACCACATGGTTATATGGACACCAGTGTTATGGAGGGAACAGGGATGTGCTGCTGGAGGAGATGGAGGGTGTTAGAGGGAAGAAATTAAGGGAGCTGGTGCCCCAGGATCCTTGACTTTGACTAAAGTAGCCAGGGAACTGCACCCAAGCTCCAATTAATGAGTATTACCAGTCCTGTGCAGTCTCTTTGGACAAGGAGTACACCAATAGCATCCCATCTGTTCAGAATCCTACCGTAGAATTCAGAGGTCTCATTCCCAGTTACAGCTGTTAGATAAATGCTTAAATATCTAAGCAACCAGTCCCCAGTGGAAAAAAAAAGCCACCAAACATCTATGGTTTGAAGTGTAGTCTAGCACAGCCCTGAAAGAACAATTGTGCTGCCTCTAGAGTTGACCATAACCCAACCATGATTTCTCTCATGCTGCTGACTTCTCCTCACCATTGCAAAAACCCAGACGAGCATAAACGGCACTGATCCGTAAGCTAATAGAATTCCTTGCATCTGCTACAACGCTGAAAAAAAAAACAAAACAACAAAACCAACCCTTTACTCAACCTCCCATTCATTCAAACTTAGTTTAAGGTCTCTTGTACCAGTATATTTAGCTGGGGATTTTAGACTTCCAGGCAGCACGTGCATGTCTGAGCTTCTTACACACCTAGGCAGGAACGAAAAGTACCCCGACAGAAGCAGACCCGTCCTACACTGCTGACCACCATGCCGGCTGCAGACGAAAACACGCTCAGCCTCTGATTGCACTGTATGAATAAACTGAAGCAGTTCATAACACAGTCCTAAAATAAGAAGTTGTATTCCAAAGTAAAACAACAAAAGGCATCCTCCTAATCAGAAGGTGAATATTTCAGAGCATCAATAAACCCCAGCTCAATTTTTATGCATCTTGTAATACTTTAGGTTTGCCATTCTTTCATACACATTGAACTCATTGTTTAGTCACAAGAAGTTGAGCTACTGGATAGGGTATGCTTTTTTTGATATATGTGTGTGTGTATAAACAATGAAACTCAAGCATAAAAGCAAAATGTAAAGCCTACTGCAGTATTAGAAGTTGCTGGTGCCATTAACTGTCTAGAAACATTCAATAATAGATTAGATAACTGGCCCAGCTGCTCAAACCAGGAATAAAAACATTTTATAGCTAATGAGACTTGTATGTGATTTGATATGTCTACGTGCTACAGTGTTCAGGTACATCTCACAAGTAAGTCCGTCCACCTTAAGAAGGGGGTTTTGGGGGGGATAGAGGGAGAGGGTAATAGGCTATTTCTTAGTTCAGTAATGCTTTCATGATGTTTTGTCTAAATTATCCCAGTGGGGCAGGGGTGGAGGTGTGTATATCAAGCTGAAGATGCACACACCCAACCCAACAATCTAGAAGTCCTAGCTAAATTTACTGGTACAGGAACGCTTTATTTAGCTATAAAACACACAAATCTCTAATACATTTATCATGCATAAAGTTTAAATCTTGCATCGCTTATAGTATTTGATATTTGATTTAACATCAATCAGAGTCACTAATTGAAGTATTCTTTCAAAAAAAAAGAAGGAAGGATAGGGGCCAAGTAATTAACTAGAAATCCCGGGAGCCCTAGAAATAACAAAGCCAATTTTCAACAACCTTAAATCTTTGCACTTCACACAAATGGGAAATCAAGTTAAAGAGGGTAACGTCCACTTATTTGAAGCACTAGGACCTCATTTAGGGAAATTTCAGAGTATTACAGTGACTTTTGTAGCTAAAGTCAGTGTACAACTGAAGTATGTAGACATGCATTCCCAGCACAGATCAGGCTATAGCTTCAAGCTGTTCACCAAAATGAGGGGCACAGTCAGAATTCACATCTGAAATCATTACAGAGGAATTCTGCAGCAGAAGTGGAGAAAGAATGCTGCCTTAAATTGTGTTTTTAACTCTATCATCCCCCTCTTTGTGACATCTAATTTCCCATACCACTTTTTAAAATGTATGATGTATGCAGCACATTTTTACAGACACCATCCTTAATTACTTGAGTCTTACAAAACAGTTTACACTGTCCATTAGCATGAGTATATCTACACTATGTATAAGGATAAGACTTTTTCCATATGACTTTTCTTGTTTGCACGTAATCAAAGCCAGTATCACAACAAAGAACAACAACTTTTTACAATTCAACTTTTCTATAGTTCCCTTCAAACAGCTAATATTCACTACATCTCAGAAAAGGATTTACCTCATTATCTGTTCCTACATCCAACATCACTGGTAGACACTCATGAGGTTTTACTCCTCCGCATGCCGTATAAAGTGCCAGTTTACCAACTGGGATGCCCATTCCATAACAGCCAAGGTCTCCAAGACCAAGAATACGTTCTCCATCTGTCACCACAATAGCCTGGAGGAAGAAATAAAAGCTTTTTTGCTCATATGTACTAAGTATTCCATTATATTCTTACCATCATTTTTTAATTTTCATGTAAAAAATTTAACAGGTACAAGCAAATTAATAGTACATCAAAGGCTGAGAATTGTTTTATTGTATTTTACTATATTTTTGTTACACTATTTTAGGCTCTTGCTTCATTGTAAATGGGACTTTCATATAAAACTTTTAAGAATACACAAGAGAGGTATTTAGTATTATATTACAAGCGAACTGGCATTGTTCCCTCTTACATTTTTCTGTCAACAGTATGAAAACAGAATAGGAAGGGAAAGGAAGTTATCCACAAAAAAAGAAGAACCCCAGACTCCTGGGTTTTGTCATGGCTGTTTTCAGCAGAACCAGAGCCAGCCACTCCTGCTAGCCTTTAACAGGGCTGTCTACAGCCACCTAGTTCTTACCATTCAAAGATGTATCTATTCTTCCCTTGAGCAAATAACACACTCCATCACACTTAAATGTGTGAGGAAGTATGTGTTTTCATTGACAGAAATACAGGAACTCAGTAAACACAAAACTGTGCTAAAAAGGAAGATTTTTCATTGTAAAAGGACAGAAGTGCTCAGTATGGCAAGCAGCTGACAATACAATAATTTCCTTGTCATACTCTGTGACAAGCCATTTTAGTTGGAAATCTAATATTTTTTTGTGAGAGAGCTCATCAGGTATCATATGTGGAGAACTATTAACCCAGACACAAGAATGAATTGCCAAGAGATCTTGTGGAATCTCCACCTTTGCAGATACTTGGAACCTACTGGCTGGACACAGCCCTGAGTAACCTGCCCTGGCTGACCCTGCTTGAACAGGAGGATGGACTAGATGATCTCCAGAGGTGCTTTCCTACCTCAACCACTCTGGGATTCCCTGAAATGCAGAAAAAGCATTCAGGTTTTTTTGATGCATAGTAGCCAACATGATTGACCAATTAATCAGTAAAGGATGCCTACAGCTAAACAAGGGTTTAAAAGCCTTAAACTTTGGCTTTTAATGAGCTATGAAATCACTCAAATCTAATTGATAAAAAGCTTATAAAAATATCTTAACCTCAGGTGCAAACCAGCGCAACTAAAACTGAACTTACCTTGACAATATTTTCTGGCCAGGATTTAAGCATCGTAGCGATGTGTCCCCGGTCATGGATAGTAATAAAAAGACCTCTGCAAATAAAAAAATGCTTTTCATATAAACAGACAATTAAATACATCAGTATAAATAAATTAAATAATAAATTAACTCTATGCAAATGTGTTTCAACATACATAGACTCAGTTCAACAATAAGTGCTCATTTTTGTATGAATGAATAAATTAAATGTCTCCATTTAGTAGAGGTCAAAGAACGTGTAACCCAGTAAAGCTTCACTGAGCAGTGAGAACCTGTAAGAGTCATTTCTGAAAATTGCTAGGTTTGATTTTAAAACTCACTGAACACTTGATCTGTTCAAATGTGTTCATTAATTGTCCCAAACTACCAAATGTGTTCATTATATGGCAGTGATCACTAGTGTCCCAACAGTCTTAGTGTTTACAGAGAAGAATAGGCCTAAGTTTTAATTTATGAACAAACCCTGAAATAAGCCATAATTATAATTAAATAAAATAATTCAGGAGCATTCAGTTATGTGTCTAGAAAACAGACTGACTATTTGATTAGAGTGACCCTTTGACACGTACAAGAGTGGGAAATTATCTTCTCTATATGAAAACCTTTTTGATTTGAAAGCATGTAGTACATCCTACAGTGCTAAGCATAACAAATATGCATTTGCAAATTGGCCTTTAATTCCACCAATACAGAAGAGTACAAAACAAAATGACAGAAAAGTAGAATTCTCATTTCATTTTTTATATTTTACAGAAGCAAAATCAATACAGCATTTTATCCTACTCCTCAGCATTTTATTCTTCATTTATTTTACTTGACATGCAAGTATTGACATTTCTTATCTAATTTTCTCATGTGAGATAGTGGAAAAAACTCACACTAAAGGCAATCTGTCAAAAACCATGAAGAAAACATCAATGAAGAAGTACATGCCAAAGATGCCTTCTTTTAATTAAACTTCGCACTAGTAAGTATAAGGAGTCGTCTTCTGGAATTATTCTAAAGCATTCATCCACCTATTATAAAAATTATAAAGTAAAAATTACAGAAAACCATTGAGAAATAATTTAAATCTAAGTCTACTATAATATCTCCGTATTCATAGAAATGGGTACATGCCTATGTAGGACTAAATAAATGAATAACTCAGGGAAATGTTTGTCAGATATGACTGCAAGTATTCCAAGTCAAGCAAAAAATTTCCTGCAGTCTTAAGAGTATATTAGTCAAAACACCAAATTGAGTCAAAAAATTATATTTCATTTTATATGTTTATATATTTCATATATTAGTTTACATATATAAAAATTACCAGGTGATACATATTTTTATATTGAATTTTATATTTAACTTCCTATTTAGGTGTCTTCTTTCCGTCTTTGATATCAAAAATATACAGTCGAAAGTGTTTATTATTTTGGACAAAAGGCAGTGTAAAACATGTTGCAATTAACCAAAGTTTCAGAAATAGAAACTGCAACCTCAAGTAGTTAATGAACTAAAAACTGTCATGTTCTAAAGGAAAAATATATATGCACTGTATAAAGGAAAAAAACCAATCAGTCCTTTCTGGTTAGATATTTTTAACTGTTTAAATTTCATTTTATGCATTTCTTCCTAGAACTGGGAATTCTCTGATCCTGGCATTCCCAATTAATTCCCCTTCTGCTTCCATTCCCCATGCTCAGAAGAAATGCACCAGACTGGATGATTACATCTAGCGGTTGCTCCTTACGAAGTAACTCCTGTCAGCAGATTCATTCCTCCACCCCAGTGGAAGTGACAGTCCTCGGGGGCAGGAGGGTTAATATTTACAGCACTTTGCAGAAGTTGTGGTACTTAAAGCCTACAACCATTTCAGTTTGTGAGCCAGTGACCTGAAAAAACATGGCCTTAACAGTGAAATGCCGTAAAGCAGCAAAGCAAAATAAATGTGGATGCTTCCTTTCCAATGTATTGTACAGTTAGTCATTTTATAAAACACTGTTAAATCATAAAATACAGCTTATCAAAATTGCTAGCCTCAGAGACAGTCAATCGTGAGAGATAAGTGCACAAAAGAAAATGAAGAGTGCAGGAGGAAAGCTATCTAGAGGCATCACCCCTCTCCTCCTCCTCGCCTTCCAATTTACACCGACCTAATAGATTCGTGTTAAATGAAGCAAGATTTTGTATTGATTTTCTAAAGAGCCAGAGCCCAGCCCAGTGTGGTTAAATGACCTCTTCCTTGCAAGCTAAGGAGAGAGGTCTCCATGGAATAAATTGCCTGGCAGAGGAAAATAAAGGCAGGGTGGCTCCTCCAGAAGGAATTTTGTTAGAACATTTGTAAGGACCTTTGAATAAGTATTGAGAGTGTTTTTCAGAAATCTGTTCAAGCAGGATCACATTCAAACAACAATGGAAAATAGGGGCTGAAGTGTAAACAGAGTCATGTCGAAAGCATTTCACTCCCCTCCTTCTCCCCTTCCCTCCATTCTTTCTGTAGATTAGTAAAACATTTCTGGACACAGTGTCCTGACTGAGAGGATACCCCCAGATTTAAGGGCACAGAATAAGAGATAAGAATCTTTTATTCTTTTATCTGAATCTGTTTTCTTCAACTTTAATTGTTTTAGTTAAAGCACTTTTCTCCTTTAAGGTGTCCTCCACAAGAAGCTACACCAGGTTGCAAGAGGAACCCCAGCTTGCAATGGTGTCAGCCACAAGAATATTCAACCTACGTCACTGAGATTGAAGTCTCTGGCATGTCTACCTGCAGGCAGCCACCAAAAGGTAGAACTATGTAGTTTCTCTTTTCCATGAGGTCATGCTATGGCCAGGAAAAGCAGCAACTGAACAAGGTTATTACAAGAGGGATAGGGTGACACAAGCTGACACTTGTACCTAGCAGACATTATAGTTATTTTTTCGCTGTCAAAGCACAGCCCTGAGAAGAATCAAGAAAGGGGCAAGCTACGCAATTTAAATTGGATTAAATTATATATGTATTTCAGTCCAGAAATAAGACAGAATTATCCATTTGAGAATGATGATGATGATGATGATGATAATAATAAGAATAAGAAGAAGAAGAAGAAGAAGAACAAGAACTACAAGAAGAAGAGGAAGTACAGTCATGTCAGTGATGCACACCCCACTCTGCCGGATGCAGAGCAAGAGACAGCCTGTGGGACGCACATCTGTCTGACATAGCACTTCAGTATGGGGTGTCTATCGCAGACAGACAAGTAACACATTTCAGCACATCGAGAAGGAAGGAAGGTACAGAAAAAAAAATGCTTAAAGATAAAGTTTTGTAAAAAAAAAGAAAAAATAAGGAAAAATACGCTGCATGTTTTTCAGCATGTGCATATTCACATATCTAACAAGAAAAGCATCTCACAGGGCAGTAAGCTTAAGTTCTCCTGTACACACTTTCAGAGCAGCCCAGGTTGGCAAGCTCACTGTAAAAGCAAGTGTAGATTTTATGACACAGTATGGTCCTTTCTACGTGAACTGACAGCTCAGTTACACATATTATCTTTTCTTGCAAGGCAACAAATTGAGACCTGCTGAGGCTTAAAAAGCCAATCAGCAAAACTGTGACAAAACTGACTCAAAGCTTACAGCAGCAGATTAGTCTTCAAATTAACGTGCTCATTTTGAACTTGGCACAAAGCAGGTCTACATGGAACTTGTCTGAGTGCATATGCAGAAGGGCTCATCTTCAGTCACTCTGGCCCCAGTTAGCCTTCAGTTCAGCACTGATTTATAGTGGTTTAGCCAAAGGGATCACTTCTACTTTTGCCCACTTCAGACAGCCAAACGATATATGAAACTACAGCCGAGGAATAATTATGCAAATAAGTAACTATGCCTACTTTCTTCTTGTCACACCATCAGTAAAACCAGAGCCCTGAAGAGTGAGAGGAGAACCCGTGCTAGGACATCAGGATCCACTCCACAAAGGGTGGATCTATTTTGGGTCACTGAGCAGATTTTACCAGTTATGTGGAGGTCATTCTACATCACATAATTTGGCTCTGTTTTATTAGAACTCTGATCTATGAGAACAAAGTAAACAGAATTAAATGGAGTATTTGTTTATTATGCTTCAAGGAAATAATGTTCCACCAGCAATGTCTTTCTCTATTTTCTGTTAAAGCATAGTTTAGAAAAATGTGTCATAGTAACAGAATAACCTTTCTTCCCTCATAAAACAATAACAGGAGGCAATCTAACATGTCTCAGAAAATGCCAAACATCTTTTAATGAAAAAAAGTTCAAACTTTTCTCACAACCCTACATGTTTAAAACTGTTATTTGAATTATGAACTGTACATAGAATTATAATAGAGGTGACTTCACTTTCCCAGGCAGCCTAAATCAACAAGCTTAAAAATAATAATAATAAAAAACCCCAGGGACCAGACTCAGTTTATTTCTGAGCCTAGACCATCCTAAACTCTTGCACTTTGCAAAAAAGAGGTAAACTACTTCCCCAGTTCCTGTTGAAATTCCCACCTATTTTTGTTAAAATTATATAAAGTGCCACAATACAAACATTGTACAAGAAACTAAGAGTACCTATATGCCCCAAAAGAACAGTCTGCTCTTTTTTTCACCAAGACATAATAACTTTTGCCACTGAAACTGTTCAGTATGGTCTCCCATCATCATATAAAATGTACTGAAACTTTTAATTACATCTTACCTTACCCTGTTCCTTTTCATAGTAACATTTATTCCAAGACTTCTGAGGCCTAATAAATACAACTGATGGGCTGATTTAAGAAATGCAGCTGTTCACAGATTTATTTATTTTTTACCTTTCCCTCTATACTGGGTGAATTTCATTACTTTACAATGCACAGGTATTTCTTTCAATAAATAAAATATTGATGCTGAAATTGCAGCTGCTACTGAACTTCATGCTAAATTCATCAGTATTAAAGAAACCTGGGCTTTAAATCTTCTATACATCGCATATACTCAAACCATATTTAAACAGAAAAGTTTGTCAGAAGTAAAGCAAAGATTAAATGAAAAAAAAACCCACATCAAAAGAAGGACAGGAGCATTAAGAGAACAGTACATACTGTTAACATCTTTGAAAGCCTGAAGCTATACATTAGTAAGATACAGTTCATAAAACAGGCAAGTAGAGACAGTATATGAAAGACAACGGAGAATAAGATATTAACCTGGGAAAGACATAAAAGTTTATAAATATTACATGTTATTTCATGCTTGGCATACGGTTTCCTAATAGATTTATTATAAATAGTTAAGTTTTAGAGGAAAGAGACTTCAAGTATTCTGGAAGAGAAATGCTAACATCTGCCAACTCCAGTTAGCTATACTTAAAAGAATAACTATAAATTATAATTATAATAGATTTTTGTAGTGACTCAAAAGCCCAATTTGGCACAAGAGTGTAGGGAAATAATTAAAATAGAGAAAAATATGGTCTTCATAACCACTGTGCACAGGAAATGCTAATGTTCAGGGATCTGAACAGTCAGTCTTCAGCTATAGGAGCAAATCAGCATTTAGTGCTATTTCAAGAATCCCTTCTGAAAACACTATTTATCCAGCCTCGGCAGCTTGAGTAGTACTCTTTCAAGTGCCCAAGTCCACCAAAGCTGCTCACAGATCCCTGTTAGTAAATGCAGTGCTTTAACAGTTACTACGGTTAAAAGTAACATCTACATAGCAGAGACAAGTAAGTTACAGAACATTATAGTCTACAATGTGAATTAGCCTTAGAGCAGAAAAGTGATGAAACGAACCTGAAAGCAGCTGTAAGGCTGGCATTTGACAATACAACCCTGAGGGAATGAGGTTTCAGAAAACAAAGGATATGGTATGGAGGAGTAAAAGGCACATATCTGCAGTGACACAAAGATTTAGATGCTGCGGAATTTTTAAGTACAGATGTTAAGACATTATTTAAAAATAAATAATGATGATGATGATGATAATTAAAAAAAATTTTTAAAAAGACAGCTGGGGTAGGTAGCTGCTTATGGTTATCATTTCTTCTGGTGCAAGCCTCAGCAAGCTGCAGTGCTCCAGATGCTGCACATCTAAGTAAATAGAAAAGTAAATACAGTATCTACACTATGCTCAGGCCTGCCCAAGAGCTTCGATGTCCATAGGTCTGCCTTGTCTCTTTGATGAGGGACACTGTGTGCCTCAAAGAGCCTCATCCAGGTTGAACTATAGTCAGAAGAACTGGTTCAAACAACTCCACGGGTTGCAGGAACTTCCAAATGGGACTCCCTTTGCTCACACCTTGTGTTTTCCTTCCAGCAATCTTAGCTGGCAAAATGTCACAACCCAGTTGGGCTGGGTGCATTTTCAAATATAGCCAGAGCTGCCCAGAGACCCGACTTCAGGTCTCAGGGCATCCCCTCTTCCATCCCATGTGGGATTAGGGAAGTGGGGAACCAGAGGCTGCTGTTCAATAACTTGCAAGACGGCGAGCCGTAACACTCCAGATCCATCTCCAGGCAGGGGACAGATCACACAGACATTGCCCCATCTGCCCTTCTGCACCTGAAACAGGCTCCAGAGTGTGCATACAGCGCATGTTTTATAAATGGTAACACAACAGAGTGGGCAAGAGTAAAAAAAGGGACAAGTTGCCCATAGCAGTACAGACTGAAAGCAAATGAAAAAGGAAAAGAGAAAAAATCTGCATGTCCATGCTGTCCTATTGCTTTTCTTCAATAAGTCTGGACTCTCCCAGCCATCTGAGAGCCTGATTCTTGCCACTAAAGTGTGTAATCTCTACATTGCTACTTTGAGTGTATAAAGACTTTTGCAAAAGGAACCTTTTTTGCTTGAAACGTTCTGCTGTCACTTTGTCAGACTGCCAATGAGGTAAACTCAGGCTCCAGAACTGGGCAAAGAAGTCAGATTTATGTACAATAGAAAGTAACCCAACGAAGTATCTCCTCAACTGCTCTCATTCAACACAAAAAAATTACATTGTTAAAATGATCTGAGTAAAACATCACAAGTTTTACACAGCAAAACTTTAAACCCAATTTTATGTAACACATAAAGCAATTATAGCTTGTCACTTTGCTAATAATTCAAAAGACTCTACTTCATTTTGGAAACCATTAACATCCACCTCAAACTATTTCAGATGAAAATTAAGAATACTTCACAATAACAGCAACACTTCATGAACTTTGTCATAACAGGCTTTTTGCATCAATTATATAAAATACTCATTCTTGTACATCTAGATAACACTCTTTTAATTACTGCTTCACCTCCTTTACTTACAAAAGCAGACAGCACAGCACTTCATGATCTGAATATTCAGACTGTAATGATGCATCCTTTTCATACAGCAGCAGAGTAGATCAAATATCTTCTTTATATTCAGTTCTTAAACCATGAATTTGTTGATTTAACTACATTCCTAAAGTACCATTCATCTAGACAATCAGCTTTTATGTATTGTTGCTTAACCACATAACAGCAATTCAATGGGATGCATTTGTTTGAAAAGGAAAAGGCAGACTTTGAGAAATACTGTTTTAAGAGCCAGAGCTGTTTTGCTCCAGAAGCTACTTAAATCCTTCTGACAGTTGCTCAATAAATAACTTAATTACTTACACTCTAATAGACACAAATAGAACTATTTGAAGATTGTGAATGAGAGAATGGTTTACCAGAGCCAGACCCATTCATTTTTAGGACAAAAAATAACCCACTGTTCTGCTTCAATAGCTATCATGTTTGTATTATTTTATGCTAATATTAACTGCGTAAAGAACCATCAACAAACAACATCAACCATGTATCTACTGGGAAACTTGCAATGCTAATGACATTTTTTTAGAAAACCTTTTAAATGTTATTTAAACTGTGAAGTACTCAAACAAGTGAGATCACTGTCCTTCTATTTACTTCAACCACTTGTGCTGCCCTGGCTCATTGGAACATGGAAAATTTCCAGCAGTTAGACAATAGTGTGCTTTAAGCCAGTTTTCATTGACCTTTAAATCACCATCATTTGCTCTCAATAATCATTAACAAGGACAAAAGTGAAGACTTATTAAAAAGGCTTCTTCTTCCAGCATATCCTACTCAACTTCCACTTTAATGAAGAAGTCACTTCTGAAAAGAGACATTATCTTCTATTTGTAGAGCTGACCTTATCTGATGCAAGGGAACCAAGGAAACCACCCAATTTATGTCACAGTGAAAGAGCAGTTCTGAACACCAGGAGCTGCAGTGCTAAGAGGTAACCGGTCAGAAGGCAGGAAGGCTGATGTGAAAGTGTCTGGGTTAAACTTGTCACACAAGATTGTCAGCGAGAACCCAGGCATAGAGCAAAGATGTTTCACCCAGGCTTGAGCTGTCTGTGTACAGCATTCTGCGGCATCTCCGAGACCTGTACCCCGAGGGCGCAGAGATCACAGCATCGTTGAGGTTGCCTAGGACTGCTGGAGACCACCCAGTCCAATCCCCCTTCCCAAGCAGGGTCAACTACAGCAGTTATTTTGCTTTGGCTTCCCCTGAAGTAAAAATTTGGTACGGACCATGAATTTTCCCTAGTTTTCAGTAAGGAGTGTTAGCAGTAAAAAGAAAATAGCTGTTCTAGCAGAGTTTGCTGTTCCTAAGATCAAATGCTTTTTGGATGGTGCTCCAAACATATGCAGAAACCTACTCCTACTTTCAGTGGAGACCATATCAGCAGATAGCGATTGAAAATGTCTCCTACATTTCAGCACATAAAGGTGGGCATAACACTCTGAAAAAGTAAAGATCTCAATTTACCAGCTGCACATTTTAAGATAAACCCAAACTATTTAATCTCAGGGCAAAACCAAACAAGCTTTCACATCACAAACATTTCTTTGAGCAAGAGAAGTAACAGACAGCAAAGAAGCTATTGGAGCCATTTTTAAATCCTCACAAAATGGATATTTTCTTCCTTAGAAACTTTTACTTTGAATAGAATCAAGTACAGGTATGGTAGTATTGTGACCTATAATTACTAAAATAGTAGAAGAGATTAAAAATAATGCAATTTGAGTTGAAAAGCAAGCAATTATTCAGCCTCAGTTGTTTTATAGACTATTCTATCATTCATGGAAATTACACTCACATAATTTCCTGCTTAAACTTTAATTTTAATATTTGACTCAGTTACAAACTTATTCAAACAGAAAAAAATGATGACCTTAAGTTTACTGCCTGCTAGTGCACACAGCATGTTCCTCGGGTTCTCACAGTGAATCAGTGATCTCTCAGAGCATCATCTGAGGGACAAGCATAAAGTCCTGCTAATGCAAAATAATCCATTCTGGATTCTCATACATCCCCAATGGTTTTAATATTCCTGCGAGTTACTTGTTGCACTGATTAATATGGCTGGCTTACCTGTGCTTCAACTCACCATTAGACAGGGTAAACACAAGCATGGCACAGAGAGACCTACAGGAAGGGCAACTCCCAAGAGAGCAGCAGCAGGGACAAAGGGTACCTGCACTGGTGTTCAAAAACCACTTGGATCTGAAACCAAGTGTCATTTTAAACAGATGACTCCACTGACACTGACCAACCCGCCTGAAGTGCAGCACTGATCGCAGGATCAGGTGCCAGTGGGAAGATCCCAGCAAAGTCCGTACGCATCCATCTGTTCTGCCCCTGTCCCGTTTTGGGCCTGCAACCACATCCTCATGCAAGACCCTGGGCTCAGCCTTCCAGGACCTGAGGCACTGCTGAATGGCCTGGAAACCTATAACGTATCTGGGGAAGGAAAGAGAAGAGTCCGCAAACTGCACCCTCAGCAAGTCTGCAGACAACACCAAGCTGTGTGGCAAGGCAGACACACCTGAGGGATGGGATGCCATCCAGAGGGACCTGGACAGGCTTGAGAAGTGGGCCCAAGTGAACCTCATGAGGTTCAACAAGGCCAAGTGCAGGGTCTTGCACCTGGGTCAGGGCTACCCCCCATATCAGTACAGGCTGGGGGATGAAGGGATTGAGAGCAGCCCTGAGGAGAAGGAATTGGGGGTAACTGGTGGATGAAAAGCTGGACATGAGCCAACAATGTGCGCTCATAGCCCAGGCGGCCAACTGTGTCTTGGGCTGCATCAAAAGCGGTGTGGCCAGCAGGGCGAGGGAGGTGATTTTGCCCCTCTACTCCGCTCTCGTGAGACCGTACCTGCAGTACTGCATCCAGCTCTGGGGCTCCCAAGATAAGAAGGACGTGGACCTGTCAGAGCCATTCCAGAGGAGGGCTACAAAGATGATGAGAGGGCTGGAGCATCTCTGCTATGAAGACAGGCTGAGGGAGTTGGGGTTTTTCAGCCTGGAGAAGAGAAGGCTCCAGGAAGACCTTATTGTGGCCTTTCAGTACCTAAAGGGGGCTTATAAGAAAGATGGGGACAAACTTTTTAGCAGGGCCTGTTGCAATAGGACAAGGGATAATGATTTTAAACTAAAAGAGGGTAGATTTAGACTAGATACAAGGGAGAAATTTTTTACAATGAGGGTGGTGAAACACTGGCAAAAGTTGCCCAGAGAGGTGGTAGATGCCCCATAAATGTTTGACTTATTGAGACACTTCTCTTTAAAAAGCATATAATAACTGAAATCTCATAGGTTAGAGCCTTATTTAAAATTTGAGTAATTTTAAAACACAGATCTTAAGCTAAAATGTTTTAGAAAATCCAATGGAATGTTACAAGAACTGGTCAAAATATAGATTGAGTTTGAACTCCAAAAAAGTGCTGTTGTAGTAGGCCCTTGGCATAAGAAGGGTTTGGCTGTAAATCCATCCCACACCCAATTTTTACTGTTTTCTTTTGGCCTCTTGATTTTAACCAATTTGTTACAATTACAGCACCTATAGCAAAGCTATAATAATTTCCATCATTCTATGACCATATTTTCTATTTGCAAAAACGAAGCTTTAAAAATAAAAAAATGCAAACAGCCTGATCAGCAGCACTATTGCTGCTCTTATTTCCTGTTAAACTTAAAACTTGCATGAAAGTGTAAGACAAAATTTTTAGGAATGTACAATACATTTTAAGATGGGAAAAAAACTGAAGGTGCATCTCTGTCTCAGACAGAGAAACTGAGGCATACATGATTATTTCTAATACTATGTTATCTGTTGTTAACTAATTCCAACATCTCATTTCTTCTCTGAAATTCTTCTCATGTAGAAAAAGTATTAAAATTTTGCCAGCAAAACCAAGGAAACATATACTTATATTGTCTGTACAATGTGTATTTAATTATAGGGAACTGAATATATTTAAGAATAAACTAGTGATTTTCTGACTCAATTAAAAATTACTAGAAGCCTTTATCAGAAAATTTGAGAAAAAAAAATATATAGATGGAACCCCAAGGTAACATTTTAAGCATTTAACATCTGGAATGTGTCTGGCCCACTGTCATAAAAATTAACCTCATCCATTAGAGGCAAATGGTCTTGTATTTTCCCTCCTTTTTATATAAATTCAGTAACGACCTCATGTAAAGTTTTTCATCACATAAAGTCAGTATCAACATTTAGGGGAAAAATGCAGCATTGTAATGATATCAGCTAATAAAAATGGCTAATATTATTGCTAGCCTTTACTACATACCTACAAAGCAGCACAGGATACGGAATGGATGTAGTGAGGAGTCACAGAAGCAGTCATATGGGGTGAGGAAGGTATTCAAAAAGTATCAGCTAGCAGTCATAGTAGAAGTGTTTCTGAAATGTTATTTGTGAGCTTCCTAGCTATTCAAGGGACTTGAATGCTCAAGTCCAATGTCAAAAAGAGGCATAGGCTTTTCTGTGGAAATAGGCACTGAAAGTCTATAGGCCATACATTCAGTCATCTTTCAAAGATGACAATTGTTTCACTGTAAAGCTTGAATGCAATGTACCAACCACTTATCAAATGACTGAAGTTACAACCATCCTCAAGAAGAATCTCGTTTCAGTGCTTGCACTGGAGTGTTTTTACTTTCTACGTGAAGAGGCAAACTGAAAATAGAAATAGGTGCATTGCTTGCAGCAAATCGAAATAGGGCAGAATTGAAATCTTAAAAAGATATCTAAAAGATATGCTATTTACTTGCAAATCATGACTCCTCCATGCTCGTATTCTAGTTATTTCATAGAATGATGGAATCAAAGAATGGTTTGGGTTGGAAGGGACCTTAAAGATCATCTAGTCCCAACCCCTCTGCCATGGGCAGGGACACCTCCCACTAAACCAGGTTTCTCAAAGCCCCATCCAACCTGGCCTTGAACACTTCCAGGGATGGGGCATCCACAACTTCTCTGTGCAACCTGTTCCAGTGTCTCACCACCCTCACAGTAAAGAATTTCTTCCTGATATCTAATCTAAATCTACCTTCTTTCAGTTTAAAACCACCACCCCTCATCCCATTGCTACACTCCCTGATTCCCTCCCTATCTTTCCTGTAGCCCCCCCTTTGGGTACTTGGGAATAAAGAGGCAAAAATGAGAACTGGTTTTTGACCATCTTTGTGCCAGACATAGGTTGTCATTCAGCACAAACTGAAGCTTGCTTTCCTTTTTTTTTTTTTTATGTTTCTCAGTACACAGTTCCCTGGGGTCCATCCCTTATTTCTGCCTATTGATTTATGCCTTCCACATTAATGTCTACCTTTGGCTAAAAGTCCCTGCTTTTCTTACAAGAATTACTTGCTTTGTTCAGTTTACATGTATTTGAGCTAGACTTCCAGCAGCCTTTCATACACCTACAGCTGTTTTCTAAAAAGTACTGTTTTTCTTGCATGTGGTTTAATCACTTAATACTCATTAGGCGAAGACGGTCCTTATACAAAGCAGAACTGACTTGTGATGCCACCACTTAACTCAGAGAGCAGTGGTCAGGCTGACAGATGCCTCACTAACCTTTCTCCACCCAACTGCAAATTACACTATGTTAATGCTACGTTACAATAGATTTGGTAAGGTTATTATGACCTAGTCTATTTATGTTTAAGTTTATTATAATTCACAGTGCTGACACTTTTTATTGAACAGCGCACATAAGAAAACAGTTGTATAAAGCTATAGAACTTTGCTAAAAAGGATGGAAATGCCATGCCAGAAATAAAAGAGTTTATTTCTATCCCTAAATTTTTGTCTCTTGCCTTTTCCAGAAGCCTTGCATCAGCAGGGGCATGTGGCTGTCTCAAAAGCAGCATGTAAAAGTCTCCCAGACTAAAAGCATCTAGCTGTAAATATAGAGAAACTCAAGATATATTAAAACACACAGTCATCCCACTGTTATGCTCTTAAAGGCTGAAATTCTTTATGTCTTCTCTTCTCTTTCAATTTTCCATTTTAAGGCCTATTTACCCTATCTATTTGGGAAGTTTCTAGACAGAGACAGAAAACAACGATGTCAGAGTATCCAAACTACTGCAAAGTTAGAGTGATTTTGCTGGAGTTCTTCCATCCTCTTTTGGACTTCACCAAGTACAGTTACAGGAATAACCGACTGTTTTTTTTTTAAACCTACTATATCTTGTATTGGAAATATAACAATGAGACAATGTTGGACTGCTGAGTAATGAGAGTATTTTTTGAACAGAGAAGTTGCTGAATGTGTAAGCAGTGGATATGGGTGGTGCTGAAGGACGTGCAACAAATGTACAGAAAACGAGAGCTGGAGAAATTCCAGTGTAAGCAAACCCCTAAAGGAGAACATCCTCTGGACGTGAGCTGGGATATATACAGAATGAGCTAATAAAGCCCTGTAATGTTTCTAAGTCACTGGTGTCTCATTTGAAATACTACTGGTACCTCATTTTGCAACATCAGGAGATAGCAATGGGAATTACTGGGGACTTGGATAAAACTCTGCATCGAGGCAGAGAGCAGGATTCCTCTATCTTTAAGAAGATCTCAGTATCAAAAAACCCTCACACTAAATGCTTATCAATCACATGTACTAGTTCACTGCAACATGCTGACGGTGCCTACGCATGCATCCCTACTGCTGGTGATACCTATTTGCAAACACATGCAGTAATACCTTTTTTGTTTTATCCCATTCATGATATGTAAGCCCTTTCCTTTCCACAGCATAGACCTCAGAAGGGAGAAAAAGGCACACACCTTTTTCTTAGTACTTCTAAAGCAATGAATTGCAAGTTTAAATAGCACATGGAAGGGCTATTAGATTAGCCCTAGATTAGATAATTAACATTAATAGCACTAAAGAACCAATATTGATCCCAATACCAATACAGAATATGTACAGATTATACTCAGTCCATTCTATCAGTAGGAAGCTATGCACTCCCAGCAGCGGACAGCAAATGTCAGACACTGCGAGCACTACAGCTTCGGGAGGAAGGGAAGGGCTCAGGGGTCCAGCACCGGGGCACGATTTTCTCAGGATCACAACCATCCAGGAAGGGAGAGCAAACTTCGCAGCAAACTTTCTAATTTACAGTGAATGTGATATTCATGGTATGAAACACTCCTGTTGGCCAGTTTGGGTCAAGTGCCCGGGTCTCGCTCTTTCTCATCCCTGCACCTCGTGAGCTCAAAAACACCGAGATCTTAAAACCCTCACACTATAGCTGGCTACAAAGTAAATATTTTCACAAATTCAGACACCAGTCTTCTAAACGTGCAGTCTTCCCAAGTAGTAGAAGAGAAATTAGTTCTGTGTCACTCACAGGTGTGTACACATTTCACATTCCAAGAACAGCTAACAGCCACAGAAAAGCAGCTTCTTCCTTTAAGTTCTTCTCCATATATTAATGCACCCTACTAAGCAATTCCTGCAGTGCTCGTCCTGGGGGAGGGTTACCTCTTCTAGGAGGGTTTCAGAATAGCCACTTTCATGAAAACTGAGGGACTGCCATCCAAAATGCAAAACCAACTCTGTAACTCCTCAGGAACAGCAAATTCAGCATAAATGTTAAATAACCATTAGTACTGACTCAGCAAAGAAGCCACAGCTGCTGCTTAAGTTGAGAACCATCAGCTGACTCAAGTTGTGCAATGAACACTTATTGATAGAAAGTGATTCCATTTTAACTACTTCATAACATCTGTGCAATTGTTGTCGCTCTTTGACAAAAGAGAGTCCCTTGGTTGTCTCAGCACACCACAAAGTAACATGTAAGTCTTCTAAAAGGATCTGTCAGTCAGTCTAAAAGACTAAGCATGCCTGACACTGAAGGTGTGCACAACAGGATCAATAAATAAGCTGTGGCTTCTCCTCACTTCCTAACCTCTTTTCACCAAAAAAACAGGCCATCTGTGGAGACACAGATAAAGCAGTTTCTAACTTTATGGTTTCTGGTTGCATTTGGCTGCACTGAAAGATTTACCTCACCTCCTGCAGTAAATCAGTTGCATTGCTCTGGAGAGAAGCCTAGGAGTAAACTAGCGTATATGTCATAGACAGTGATGTGGTGGCCAGAGTCCAGGAGCAAAATATGGGGCAACTGAGACTGATGGCAGAAATACATTTATTATTACTAAGTATGCTCCTAAAGATTAAAATGATCTGTTCTCTCCATGAAAGCCATTCAAAACGACGGGAGTTTGAGATGCTTTGGTGAGAAGCTGACATCAATATACTGAAGCTCATTAACAGCAAAAAAGTTCGAGTCTCCAAGACAAGGGATTCAGATCTTAAAACCAAAATTGTCACCTGCTGTATGCTGGAGCCACCAGTGTCAGTGCTATGTCTCGCTTTGAGCACTGTCTTAGAGGATCTGACATCACTAGGATCACCCACAAAGGGACTCCCACTCTCTGGATAAGCAAATCTGAAAATTCAAGTTGCTGTTCTAAAGGCTGATGCCACATGTTCATGTGGCACAAGCTGTCAGTTGTCTGTGTTGTCCTAAATGAGTGCTAGGATGGTGCAGAATTCCAGTCCACTGATATGCAAGCTGTTGTCATCTGCAGGCCACAACTTCAGGGCTGTCAAAAGCCCCTCAGTCCGGAAGGGTGGCAACAATATCTATCATTTTCCAGAAGAGGTAAAGATAAAGTAACATCCATTTGCAGACATTGTGTGGGATTTGATAGTCTGTCCTTGAAAAGGTTTTGAACTAAGAGAAGTTATGGCTCTTTTATTGAAGCAAGTAACCCTTAAAAGGTTTGCTTTGGGGGCCAAACAATGTTGACAATTAGGGGGCCGTATAAATCTGGCAGGTTGACAGAGGCTGTTTCATGAGGGGAAAATTTTGGTAGATAAATATTGCTTGAACAGAGTAGGACAGAGCCAATGAGTAGACCTCTCCCATACCGTATTACCTGATGCTTTAGCATTGCTCACAAGTCTCTAGCCAAGAAGAGGTGTGAAAACTAAATAAAATCTCTACCCTTAAAGTTCATTTCATTAAGGACTGTACTACTTTGGGAAATCTGGAAGCTTGTAACCAGAAGGCAGTATTGTGGGCTGGTGTAGAGTCAAAATCTCCCTAAAAATTCAGAAAAAAAGGAAGACATCAAAGAGTGACATGGTTATATATTGGTACAAGTCCTAATTATTGATATGAAACAGTAACTTGCCAAAAGAGTATCACTATTTTTAGAAGGCAATGATACAGTTTATTTGTTGAAAAGGATATAGCCTACCTTTTATGTGCTATTGGCACTAGAGAAAAAAGATTAGTCAGAGTAAAGACATTTAACTTGGGATCATGTACTTTCTGCTCAGTTTTCTGCACGTAGATCCACGAGACGACTGTTTTAACAAAACAAATGAGAAGGGTCTAACAAACACAATAACAGTCACGCAAACTGTCCTTCACATGTGGTGAAAAGCATCAGTAAGAAATGTCTTTGTTTCAGAAGACTCTCTCAGTAGGATGCACAGTGAGAAAGATAATCATTATATGCCAAAACCCATAGACACATAAGTTCCCATTGGCTCAGAGTGCAGATGCCCTTGAAAAGATAAATTTGAGTCCTCCAAATCTGTGGAAGAGGGCGAACTTTCTGTTCTAATCTCACACAAGAGACGGTGGAAAAGTGTAAAAAACAACACTACAAACCAAATGAGGACATGGATCCCCTGCAAATATCCAGCATGGTGTAAAGTGGAGATGGAAACAGACAGGTATAGCTCGCATGATAATTTTGGCACTCTTGCACAGAAACCACCAAGGATGGTGTTGTAGAACGGCCCTGAAGCTTGCTAGCAGTCTTCCACAGAAGACTGTGCTAAGAGGGGAAAGAAAATGACTAAACACTGACTGCTGCCAAACACTTTGAGAGTCATGTTTTGAATACGGATGGCCTCATTTCCTCCTGCTCACAGCCCAGATGTACTCCCTCCAGGAAAAACAGACCAATGCACCATCAAGACGTACGGACTTAGGTCTGAAAGACAGAAATTCCATGCTTGTGATGTGTTTTAGGACAAAGCTGCTTTTATGACCTCGAAGTCCCTAGAAGATTACCTGCCCAAGAAACCATCTATGCAGCTCCTGAGAGTAGGAAGAGGCTAACAATAGGTAAACTCACAAAAGACTAAATGAAAGAATAGGTCAAAGCGTGACTTCTGCAAATAACATCCTTCCACTGTCGCCATATGTAACACCTGCAGGCAAGCACCAAGTAGACACAAAAAATAACACCACATTGAGGCCACTGTATTCCATAGTGCTAGGTCAGGACAATATATTCCCAGTTTAGAATAGGCTAATAATTTGTGATTTTATTCTAAGGTGCAAGTTTAGTAAAAAAAGAAAAATTCACACTGGTGAAACTTTTTGCCAAAATATTACCAAAAGCTATGAATTTAACACAGTTCAAGACAGACCAGATGACTATGTACATATAACCTAATGAATATCCTAATATTTTCAAAATCAAGATACAACCTTTTTCATTCAACTATTTCTTCAAATGAGAAATTGGCTTAGCATTTACAGATCACTCTAAGATCACATGAGGCCAACTGACATTTTCTGTGCAAGATTCTCACACCTTCCCCAGCATTACTGGATGCTGACAGACCAAGTTGAATACACCTTGGGCACAATCCAGTGTAGTATGTGTCTAGAAGACAGTCTAGGAGAAGAGAGGAATTCAACACTCTCAAGCTGTGCCAATTCTCCTTTTCCAACTTTTCAGAGCAGGGCGAATGTGATGCTAGAAGAATCTATTATCCTTGCTTTGGAGCTGAGGAAGCATGCTAAGCTAAGTTTTAGCTTGATGAAGGTAACAGAGCAGATCAGAATCATGCCAAAAAGTAGAATTACTGGGTGTCACGAGACATCATGGTGCTTGAATTCAATGGAAAGGCTATACAAAAAACAAGACCAAAAGCTGACTGGAGAGTGTCAAGTGTTGTCATCTTCACAAGAGACAAAATTGAAAATGACAAACCAACATTAGTACAAAAGTGCTTGGTGAGGGGCTGCAACTGCCATCATCATCAGGCTTTTGAAGTCAGTAAGAGAAAGATTGTCTAAAATTAGAAGAAATATTACAGCTATGCTAATTATCTGTTGTAATGTTACAGAATAGCTTGCCACCTGAGCCATGTCGTTAATACACCCAGCCCACACCAGTACCTGTGGGAGAATGGAACTCCAATAGGCTATTTTCAAAGCAGAATTTTGCTGTATTTTATGTCTTTATTGCAACACATTTTGATTTCAGAGAGTGCCCTAACGATCAAGCCCTTACAAGAGATTGCTTTAAAAAAACCCATACTTTCTTTTTTTCACTTCCAGATGAAAATTGTGCAGTTTTCAGAGAAAAAATACTAGGAAAAATAACTCTGAAACTATTGCTTTGTTATATCTTTTCATATAATTTTATGTTACGCAATAATCAGTTTTAACTAAATGAAGGTATTAAGATAATTATCCATAGTAACAATCAGATTAATAAGGTCTCTAAAAACATATACATCTTTTTTGCCTGGGACAAAAACATCTAGATGTGCTGAAAAAATCTAAGGGGGCAGTTAATACTGGTGAAGAAGTTAGGTCAAATGAATTCAGACCCTCTGGTCTCAATCCAGAAAATACCACATATCTGAGGATGAGACAGTCACAAAGAAGCACCAGGAACTGAACTTTCTTTGCTCATGTGATCCAGGAGTACTTGACAAGTTTTTGGCCTCCTGTAAGCCAAATCTGGTTTCTGAAGAGACTTGGATGTCAAAGGCATCCAATGGAATTAAGAAGAAAAATCCAGACTCCAGTGAAAGCCTTATTAAAAACTACAAAAAAAAAATAAAATTAAATGTACTGCAGGATTCACCTTGTGCTGGCAAACAGATTGCAACTTCTGCCGCCAAGGTCTAATATTTTGTAAGTTCTGTCACAGGAAATAAATATTTTCCTATTCTCTAATTCATCTTCTTTATAAAACAAGTGATGCTCTCTTGCAGTTGACAATCTCAATATGTAAACATTACTATGTCAACAAAAAAAAGAACTCGTACTTGCAGCATTTGCATTCAATAAAGTGCTCTGAACCATTGTAAACGTAAATACATACAATTAATGTAAATAAATAGATTCCCTTTGAGGAATATGAGGAAAGGAACGGATCTCAAATTTGTATGTGCTGAGTCAGTCACACACTTCAGTGAGGAGGCAATCTGGTATAATATCAGCACTTGTTAACTGAGTATTTAGCATGATAAATTGCCTTCTGAAAAGTTGGTATTAAAGACTGTTAATAACATTCCAAGTGCTCTCTAAAAATTTTAAAAGAGCTAAACACGTTTTTAAAATACTTATTAAAAGTCAATTGAAAATGTAATCTTGCTTAGACTTGGGGTGAATAAGAAACCTCTACACATGCTCTGTCTAGTCATTTATGAGGAAGGAAAACAAAAAAAAAAAAGAGAGTTGAAAGAATTATTATAGAAAACTGTGACAACACTTTGCCAAACAAGATCTGCTCCTATATGGAAAAAAAAAAAAAGAAAAAACTTCAAAGCTAAGGCTGACATACTTTGCCTTTAAGAGACTGCATCTGTATCTTCAATATGCAGCATCAGTTTCAATATAGCTGCTTTAAAAATGGCTCCTAGTCAGCTTGACAGTGTGTGACTGCATCGGGAAGTTATTTCAGAGGAACTTTGCCATGCCTGTGTGGCTGCAATAGTTACCAGGGCTTGCTTTCTTCATATTCTGTTCGAAATGGCTTTTCCTTCTAGGAATGGAAATACATAAACAGTCACCTAACATTTTAACAACATCCAAAGTCTTCAGCATAGCAATACTTGGCAATTTTTCCTCCCCTCTGAATGCTGAGTTTACACCAGAACCTTAAACTCATGGGTGTTCTCTATATGACGTAAAAAGTTGATTTTGGATTCTTAGAGGAAATTTCCATTGAACTTTCCCATATTTATTCTTTTTGGATGAATAAAGCAACTGAAAGAACTGTTATATTTTAGAAATCCGTTTATAGAAATAGACTGTTTCTTGGTAAGTCAGCAAAAGTTGTCATATGTATGTACACGCTTTGTGCAACGAAGAATTTTTTACTTTAAGAATTTATTTTTAAATTATAGATAGAAACTCTGCATGAAAAAGTGACCTAATAGAGGTTCTCAGATAATGCCCTTAACGATAGCATGACCGCTGCAATAAAACCACAACTCCATTACATTCCCAGCATAAGCCTTTAAAGCTTTTATCTGTACAGGTCCAAATTCCTTCTCTGAGCTACCCCCTGGAGGAGCCTCTTTCCTCCCTCATCCTTCTCAGTGATTGTGAGGAAGAGCAGAAAAACTGGTCTTCTAAATTATTTTTCTGTAACTATGTGGTGTAGGTAGGCACGTTACAGGTCTGCTATCAGATCTGTACTGTTTATTTCTAGAATAACACTCTTATTCATTAAACTGGTGAATTTTAAGCTGACTATTCACAGCGAGTAATGCAATTTTGAGTTTTAATTTTACAAACAACTGTCAATTATCCAGATGAGCTTCAAACCAGTGAGTCAAGTTACTTTGCAGCTGGTTCTCTTGAGAAATGTTGCTTAATCAGCTGGTCAGCCACAAATGTTTATTCTATAGTTGCAAAATACTGCTTCAGGATGAAAAATATCTCGCCTGAGCCACAGTGTCCTTCTGTAACTGTAAGCTCATCATGTGAGCCCATATAGTCTTCTAAAAACACGTCAGGGAGTCACAGAAGATGATCTCATTTAATAATCCCACAAGACACCTACTTTTTAAGTCTAAATTAATTTTCATTATTCCTTGCCTTATGACATAACTTGTGAGCTAGGGTCTTCAAATTCAGTTCACAACATAAAGAAATCGAACCGAATAAAAAAAAAAAAAAACAACTTACAGATTTAAACTAAATAATAAGAAGTCCTTGCAGCGTCCAGTGTGATAAATATGATTTGCAGCAATTGGGTAATTTTTACTTATTTACCTATATAAACAAGTCTGTTCCTAATAGGATCTTTGTTTAACTATGAAATATCAAACATCTTCTGAGCTGTGGGAAGATACAGTAATAGAAATTTTCTGAAATAAAAACATTCTGGAAGAAAAACATTCACATATCAGTAAAGACAGCATTTCGATATGAGTCAGCATAAAACAGATACACACAGTTCTTACAGATAAGACCTTTCTTTTAAGGTATGATAAGATCATACTTTTTTCCTGAATTGTAACAACTGAAAAAAAATCAACTAATAAAAAACCATGAGAATGTATAGTCTGGACTAAATTTTATATTTTTTTCTCCTTCTGTATGTTAAATTAAATGTTGGTTTCTTTTCTTCCCTGCAAGTTCAGCTCATGGAGGGTGCCATTTATGAGGGATGCTGGTATATAACACTTAATGCTAAATGAGAAACTCTAGAATATAATTTCAAGCCAAATGAAAATGATTGCTTTGCACAGTTGGTTTTGGAATAATTTAGAAAAGGGTTTTCTTAGAAAAAACAGATCTCTGTAACAGAGCACAGCGGAAGATCACAACGTTATTTCTTAAGCAGCAAAGAGTCTATCAAAGGGGAAAATCTTTACAGTCCTTTCCTTTCAGACCTCTAATGAACACTGGCATCAGCTGTGTTGGAAGATGAGAGCAGGTAGTGAGATAACAAGAACGTAACAATTGAAAATTTTACAGGGAAGAGTAAACATCTGACTCAGGAGATGACATTTTGTTCTTAAGAATAAAATTATTTATGAGATCCTTATTAGGCAGAAGAAGATTGCATGTGTTTTCAGCCATCTTTACTTAAATGGGTCATTAAAACACTTATTTGAAAGTAGTGAGGCAATTCAGCAGGACTAGAAATAAAACAGACTTTTATAAATATGTTATACATCTCCCCAGACAGTCAGTCACATATATAAAGCATACATGTAGCTGGAGAAGCAGCAGACAGATGAATATAGCCAAGGCTGACTTCACTAGCTCGAGGATACAACAACTGAATACCAAAAGACACATCAGTTAAAACATGATTTAATATTGTTTAAAACATATTTCACTCATTAGCAGTTCAACTGCAGTGAAAAACGGTGTGAAATGCCAAATTATGGAATGTCCTATAAAGCTATACATTTTTAAGTTAAATGATAAGGGAGATAAGCTATCTAAGTAGTATAATCTGCCTTGAATTTGCTCATTTTCCATAAAGAAACTAACACTTTTTTTTTACTAAAAATATGAGACTCCGTTCTAATATTGGTAAATAAAATCATACTTTTAAGAACATACAAATATGAGGATGCTCAACAAGCGCTTGGATCACCACTGCCGTTGTGCAGAATAGCTAAATATATCATCAGAATAGAAGTTCGCTATCCATGTGCCAGAAAAACAAACTTTTAAAAGTAGAACAGAGGAAAAACCATGGGGAACATAGGAAGTTAGTATAATGTTATTTATTTACTAGTAGGTTTATACTGCAGTCATCTGATGAGTTGAGAAAGTTCAGCTTGCTATTCCAAGGCTCGCACAATGTATGTACTACTGCTATTATGCCTTGCTTTTGAAAGCTTTTTATATCATATTTGAAGCTAAAAGGAAAATAAAATATAAGCTTGTGATGACATACATTAATGATTCAAACAAATCCATAAAGTTTTAGAGCCTACTCAATTCTGATTATAGGAGAGGTTAAAGAGCAGCTTAGTTGCATAGTGAAGAACTCATAACTTCTTGTTTCCCCGTATTTCTGCGCTAACTGCATATCTATAGTATAATTAGTTTCGTTAACTATACAGATCCTTACATTTATTCATGACAGAGCAATGCGAACCAGGATTCTAGTCTTAATATCTAGAGGAGAAAGATTTAGGGCATCTTTCTAAGTCCACCACAGATAAAAATTCCACCAAATAAAAAAGAAAGGCAAAAAGTTGAAATGTTTCCTCTCCCTGTCACCACCTCCCAAATCAGTTTTTCTCCATGTCTTGAGTGTGCTTAGGATCAGACTGAAGAATGGAGTTCAGGAGTCTGAAAATCTCTGAAGGGGGTTGGTGGGTTGTTTCCATTGCTGTTGCAAGCTGTTTCTCACCAGTTGCAGACTGACACTCAGATGAACTGTTGACTAACTTAACACGTTTTTTTTTTCTCCACAGATGCTCCAAAGGTTTGGGGAGAAAGCGAAAAGTATATGCATGGGCAAGAGGTGCTCCTTCTGCAATATCCTATACAGCAATGGATATGAAAACAAGGGGCAATGAGACCAGCTTAGGCAAAGACTTAATTTCCAGACACATTCAGCACTTCCTGGAAGGCCAGTAAAATCACCATGGTGGTAAATACTGAGGGGAAAAAAGGAGATGACTTTTTTTGCTAGGGGAGGCACCTAAAAGCCACAGATCGTTTAACAGGTTTAAGTAAGCATTCTTGAGGTCTTTTTGAACTTTTTAATGTGTATGGCCAGATGGTCCTGACTCATCCTGTCAGTCACAAGGCCAAAATGATTTTTACATTAACAACAACAAAACCTTCAAGCCATAAGTCTTCTCCCTCAAATACTTCCTGCTGAAGAATTTGTGAGCAGTCATTTGTTCCCTTTAATCTTGCAAGCTTCTTATTTTCGATCAATGCCTTGACTGTAAAAAACCTATTTCTGTTAACAGAGCTATGCACATACAGCTCATTTATCTCTTCCTTTGCCAGAAAACTGTACAGAAGGCTCCAAAGTGTTGTTCCAGTTTGCACTTGCAGGCACACAAGGTTCTCAAACAGCAGCCGCCATAAATTTCAGACTCTGTGGGCTGATGTTCAAGGGGCAGAGGGAAACAGAAGCATCTACCCTTCTTTCATACCACTTCATCATCACTCTATAAATACAGACACTGTATGCAGAATAAAAGCATTCCAGTAACCAACCTATGAAACAACAAATTATTAAGCAGTGAGATAGGCACTTTTGATGATTATTGATTATTTTTAAGATGCCTGTAGGTACATATATAATGCATCCTTAGTTTGTATATATATATTGTTTTTATATATTTATATATAAAATACCTATAATATAAATATTTATACAGGTAAAAGTCTATGCACTTCAGGTTGCTACAACAAATCTAAGACTAAAGATCCGTTCTTCTCTGGTCTTGTAACGTGCAGCTAGGATTCAAAAAGAGTCAGTTAATGAGATTAAAAATGTACCCATGTTTTAATGCAATTAAAACAACCATTTGCCCTGTTAATGCAATACAAATTATTGTTTAATGCAGACCAAAAAGTGTAGTTTGAATTATCTCAATTATTGCAGTTTTGGCTTACGTTCAGCTATGTTAGAAAACCCCCGCAGAAATCTGCCAAGAGGAAAATAAGATACAATTACTTTTATTTGAAATATAAACTTACATACCTTGGCCTCCGAAATGCTAAACCATATTGTTGGCAAGCCAGTCCCACAGTGGGAGTATAAACAATAGGCATGAACCTTTCAATGTCAGAACTCAGTACTTTGTAGAAAAGCTTTTCATTTCGATCCTGAAGACTCATTAGTAGAATATACCTGTGGAAAATTACATATAAATAGACAGACATCAGGTGAACATATAAAGTAAACTTAGAAATACAAAGGTGTTTAGATAATTAATTAAAGCTATGTTTGTTCTATAAGAGCCTGTTTCTTGTTAAAAATATTTAAATTCTTCTTTGTCTTAACAGCACAAATAGTTCAGACACAAATGATAACAAGATGGTTGGGACAGAGAGAAGCTGAAACCATCACAAAGTTGACAGACTACACACTCAGGAAGCTAATCCCTCTCAGGTGTAAAACACTATGCCGCAATTGAGTATTTGGTCTGTCAGAACCTAATCCATACATATCAGTTGTTCCACTTGAAATGAGACCATCACTAAATAAAACTTAAACAAGCTTATTTTCTTGCCCCTAAAAAATGAAACTATAAATGTTAGCTTTTTCTGCTCTTGCCTTGATAGAAATTTCCCTTAAATCCAGACTAATACTTCAAATAAATACTTCAACTGAATACTGCAGGACAAAACTTTCAAAAACAAAGCATGAACATGCAGCCTTTTGTCCCTGAAGTCTCTGTTTATAATGAAATCTGCAATGCTTTATCTCCTAATGGAAATAAATTTTTGATTGCATTTGAAGAAGTTTTATATTTATTTAAAAAGAAAACCAATGAGGAAAAAAAATCAGAGAAATGAGAGTGAAAAAAAGTTCATGCTTAGCTTAATCTACTTTAGACTACCATCACTCTAATGTTGAATAAATACATTATTGCTCCAAGATCCCAACCAGGAAGACAAATTTCAAACATTCAAACATTCAAACATTTCACATGATTAATATCATGTGATATTAATCACATGAACCTTCCTTCAGCATACTCATGCATTATATGTACCAATAAAACCTAATTCATACTTTAGGAAGACACAAATCTAGCCAGGCAACTATCAAACAAAGAACAGCTTACTAAATCTGCATTTGTTTCGTTCAAGGTTAGCTTGTGTATATATCCCTGTATATCAGGGAAGCATTTATTTCATGATCTACTACATAAACGTTTTACAAGCGCTACAAGCAAGGCTTATAGTGCAGCCAGTTTGGCACCTCATGACTGTAATGAGGTGACAGAAGTGAGGCAAAACAGTGTCCCTCCCCCTGTGTCACTAAGGCTACTTTGGATCCTAAACAGATTAAGATCTAGAAACCAAAGAGTTGAAGATGTACTCTAAATACCATCACCATGAGGCAACCTGAACCACCTTCCATATACACGCTATTTTTGAATGTTCACCAAGGCTAAATTATATCCTACGCTTGTCGTTCTCAACTACAAATATACATATATACTAATTTTCTTTCATATTGTTACATTTCCCTACTAACCTTTCATTTTCCCAGTATTTCGTTATGATACAGCATATCTTTCCATGTTCTTGAATTCTTGGAGCATTTTCTTTATTAAAACCTTTCTCCTGAGGATGATTATCCCAACATTTACCTTGAAATACAAGCTCCTTCACATATAGTTGTGAATACATTTGAAAAGATTCATTTTGTTTCCAGAGGATCTTGGAAACGATGTTAGAGAATACTGTGTGTACTCTGGCCTGCTCTGTACCGGAGACTGCAGGCATTCATGCGAGCCATATCACTACATTTCAAAGCAGTTGCCAGTATATGCTTTTTTTCTTTTTATCACTTTCATTTAAAATGAGATGTGGCTCCTTAAAATTTTAAAATACCTTTTCATCATCCTTTCTTATTACTCAGATCAAGCCTGAATTTTAAATGGGTTAAAGACACGACTTACAAAAGAAAACAAAAGTTTAGCAAAGGGCTTCCTCAAGGGCTTCAAATCAAAAAACTATTTGCTAAAACTCTCTATTTTGTTTTTACTGTCCTATAGCATTAAAATGGGGGTTTATTTTCTTATTTGCATTTATCATGCCACTTTTATATTCAGGATATGCTCAAGAAATTTCAAAGATAAGAACTGCGTACTACATAATCATATTTCCAAATATTACATACTTGGCCATATCCAAGTCAGCATAAGAAATATTATTATAAAGTGAAAATTTTTTTCAATGCAATTGAAAATTGCAATTGAATGTTCAGTGCAATTTTGATCAGAAGACTACTTCTCAGTGGCAGGTATAAAATATCTCTTCTTTCTAAGCATACTAACTTGCTTAGGGGTATCAATTTTCTCAAAAATTCTTTCTTAAGGGGAAAACCAAAAACGCTTCATTCTCAATGTGGTGTTGGTTATAATGCATTAGACAACAAGCATGCACCTTCTACCAACATCCAAGTAAGCTACACAACTAAAAGCACAAAGTGGTTTTCAGCATTGTGTTTCAAAAAAAGATATATTTAAAATGCAGCATTTAATGGAATCTTTTACTGAAGCCCACATTTAATTGAAAACATAGTGAAAACAAGCAATAAAACACTGAGAACAATCATTCGTACTATAAAAAGGAAGAAAAATATTATCTGTCCTCAGACAAGGAGTCTTGAATGAAGATTTCAGGGAAGAGTATCAGAGGATGAAAACCAAGGTCTGGCAAGTAAGACAGAGGGGATTGCCAAGCATTCAAATTTCAGTATGTCACTTTTGCCCCTTGCCTTTACTTCACCTAAGAACTTTTCATGCTAGTCTGCTATTACGAAGGGAATGAAATACAGTAGCAACAAAAGGATAGAACCCAAATATCATCCAAACCCCAAAAGAAAACTGATATAAATACCAGGTAATTACTGATGATTTCTTATGATAACTGGTCCTGCTATCACTGGCATGCATTTTACTAGATAAAACGGAATGGTAAAAAAAAAAAAACCCAAACCCTCAGTTTGCTTGCAAAACATGAGAGCAAATAAAGGAAAGTGGGAGGAAATACTGTTATCTTTAAGCTGTGTGAGATACTTAACTCCATTACTTTGCATCATCAGTATCTATATAGAAATGCTATAAAAGACAAAGAACTTAAAGAAAAAAAAAAAAAAACAAAATAACACAGCTTTCTCAGGAAAAGTGATCTGATAGCACCACTCCTAATGTTCACACATCCAGCAAAACATTTTACCAGTGTGACTCTCTGGAGAAAGAAAGGCCCTGAGAGAAGATGTGGCTGTGTCAGGAGCAACGATTTCAGTGTCAATACAGACCAAGAAGACAGACAATTAAGAACATAGAGGGGAGGAAAAAAAAAAAATTAAATTACTTGCAGAATCCATCACAGCTTTTCCAAATTAAGTTAGAGGAATAGAATTGTTTCCTGTTATTGGCTTCCTTTTTGCCAAGCATACCAGGCAATATATTCGCTGCTGTTTCACATTCATTATGTGTGTGAACTCTTGGTATTTCAGAGGACGGCAATTCCATGCTACAAGTCAGCAAAGGAGTTTCAGCCATGCCAAAACATGTCATGTCATGGTAATATCAGCTTAGCTTTATGGATTTACACACCCTTTCTTTCCAGTCAAAACCAGGGCAAGCTACAATCCTGCCAGTGTAAGATGCTGTCATACACAGCCTTAATGTTTCATCACACAATATCTTTCAGTCTAAGGTACTTAACAGCTTCCACCTCTGCAATATTCAAATGTTCGCACTTCATCTTTTGTATTTGGACAAAATGCACAGGTATACACCCACGATCAAATCCAAGCTCTAGGAAGAAAACAACAGCTTCCCTTTATCTCTTTTCAATCACTGCTCCTATGGGAGTGAAGACTATGCCAGATGCATGTTGGAAGAAATTTTGTTTTTTTTTTCTAGAATTAGTACATTTACATTCAGTAGAAGGCAATAGCAGCATGGTCTTATGCAAGGTTGCCCTTGAGCCCCTCCCTCTATAGGCAGCACTTGAGATTTTCTTTCAAGATCCAGTTAAAATAGTCAATATCTTCTGGCATTCTCCATCAGTGAAGGTATCCAAAGAGCGCGGCAGGTCACAGTCACTCTTCCCTTTAAAATGCTTCAATATAAGTACAGGAGACCAGAGTTCGCATATTGAACTTGGAGGACTAAGCTTATGCACATGTAATGCACATGTTCTCAGAGCAGGATCTCTATTGACACACTCCAATAAAATTTTCAGACACTTGACTTATAAACACAGCTGCAAATCACATTTTGCATGTGCAAGTTTCTGCACACTCAATTCACACAAGCATTTTATCTCTGCAAAGGAGCACAAGATGTCATTGTTGAGAGTCTTCAAAGGAAGTACCTCCTGTATGCAAATGTTACCAAGTCTTTCAATCAGTGGTCTTAAATGTAAACCTACACATCCAATGCACAAATGATTTTATTTTGCTAAAAACTGGAGACCACAGCAATATAATATTTATCAAAGCATAGCATGACATGAATCGTCAATTTATGCCTGCTGGGCATTCACACGGAATACAAATATGATTTCTTAAAGAAACAATTTCTTTTGGGGGGGACTTGTGGATTTATATTATTTTAAGTGCTTAAGGACCAACCTGATTTAATTTACACAAATTTGCATTGACCCAAGATTACCTCTGAAATCTTATAAGCTTATTTCTTAACTGCTATGAACCTGAATTATGAAATCATAGACTAGCTGAGGTTGGAAGGGACCTCTGGAGATCGCCTCATCCAACCGCCTGCTCAAAGCAGAGTCAACTAGATCAGGTTGCCCAGGACCATGTTCAGTCCAGTTTTTAATATCTCCAAGAATGAAGACACCAATCCATCTTATCCAGCACTATAAATTGAGCCACACTGTTTATTCAAACTACAAGGGAAAGGAGAAGATAGAAATACCTGGACCAAAAATTATGGTTGAGAAAATACCACTGCCACATGCCACAGAATAAGACTGGAAAATAAACACAGCTTTTAATTTTTTTCTATTATGTTAATTACTAAATTCTTAATTGAAGTATTTTGACTAGTGATCACATTAGTGAGAAAAAAGCCAAACTTCTAATAGTTTCAAGTTATTTCTATGAAGCAAAGACTTACTAGTTTTCTCAGCTGAAGTACATTGCTAAAACCCTATTAACAACAACAAATTTGTGCTGCAAAGCTGCATATTACAATATAACCTATATACTAAAAACTCACTTTATGCTATAAAATGGCAAGCTACAGCCTAATGCTCAAGACACATGGATGCAATATTGTAATGGCTGTGCTTCTGTTTTAAGAATGTCTGGTCACAGGAGCAGGAAAAAAATTTCTTCCTTACCCAACTATTTATTTGGAAATGAGAAAACGCAAAAGACGACTTATAGGTGGGAAATAATTATATTGAATTTTTGTTTAATTAATTATATACAGACATTAAGCTTAACAGGAACAGATTTGGAAAAAAATTATCTGAAGCAGACGGCTTCTGGAAAACCTTTTATTTACATTTATTTGTAAACATATTTATATTTATTTATACTTGTGTGTTATTTGTGTCTATCATATATGGATTAAGTGAACTTTAAAAAAATATGTTCCTTTCCTCCCTTACCCCCAAAACAGACAGATTTTTCTTTTCCTTCTTTCAACATGATAAAACAAGTTTTCTGCAAAGTATTTCCATGATACTTGCAGACAGTTATTTTAATTTGATTATTTTCACCGCAATCAAAACTTCAGTATATGGTGTTTCATTGTGGTTCAAATGGCACAACATTCAAACTTTTAATACTCTTATTTAAAACTGATAATTTCTTTTTTCCTTTCCTGCAGAAATTTTTCATTTTGGCAAAAAGCCATTTAAATATGTACAGTTTTTTGCTAAAAAAATAAAGAGTTAAGATTTGGAAATACTGCTACTCTCCTCTTGAATTTCACATAGCCAGACCTGTAACTTTCAATCTGTGATGTTTTGAGAAACACAAGGGCTTTTATCCTATAACCTGAAGTAGGAGCAAAATTTCTTTGCTAGTTAAGAAACACATACAATAATGGGATAAAAGGCCTTTTTTCTTCCTACTTTTAACTTACAGGTGAACAGAAACTGCCTTAAAATCTTAACCGTCGTGAAACATATGAAACCACAGCTGTATCACAAAGGGACTACTTTGAGGCAGAGTTGAGGAGGAGATAGGGACAGGGCAGAGAAAGTTTTCTCAGTGGTTGAAGCAGGGGTCTCCACTATTTTACATACTAATTTTATAATATTTTATAAATGTTATATATTTGTATCTATATGCATGTAAAGACATTACTGACTTCTAGTTTGACATTAATCCATTTGCTTCTGATGACCTTTATATCAGTTGGTTATTGAAATAATAAATTCATGTGAACAGCACTGGAATATTACAATTTAAAATTAGGAGATGATTTTTTGAAGAAAGCATTCTAGCAAAAGTATATATTTAGCTTAATGATTCCCAGTCATCAACCACCACAGCTCAAAAAAATACCCACAAAATTTCATCCTTACTGCCATAAAAAAAAAAATAAATATGGGACTCAGTTTGATAACTAGTATAAAGTTTCATAGCCATACTTTACCTGTCTAGGTCAGATGTCAGCCTTTCAAAATTCTTAAGAATACTATAAACCTGAGCATCTTGACCAACAAAGCAAGGTGGCAATAATCCATGAATATTCAACTGTTGCCTCTCCTCCAAGGTAAAAGCCATGCCCTGAAAAAAGAAAAATAAAAAACATGCTTACATATATACAAGATATATTCCTTTTAAGAAAATTCTGCAGCAAAATATAGCACAGGTAAAGTCAGCATCAGAAAAACTATTTAATATTAAACAGAATTAACAATTATGCAATGATTTTGGAAAAAGTTTTTATTAGAGTCATAAGAGAACGGCCAGTACAGTACAATAATTCCATTCCAGCACAGAATGAGTTAAGGTCTTCTGACACTGCAAGACTATTACCTGCAAAATTATTAAGTTACAGCTAAAGAAGACAGCAGCAGTATATTCTCATTCACTCATTTGTTTGGCTGTCTTCTAAACACAAAACATGGATTATGGTCATTTTCAATGTAAACATTATGCTTTTAATATCTGGAAATTTTTCAAGATCTCGGTTATCTCAGATGCTCATGTGAATTTTGAACAGGACTCTGTGGTACAATAAAGTCATCACTATCATTTTATAGTCAAAGAGCTTGGTCCAGCACCTAGTGAAGTCAGTCAATAGAAACACATGGCCATAGCGAGTTCAGTGCAAACTTGGATTCACGTTTATTTTGTTTTTCAAATTCACATTCAGTTACAGCAAGAAAAATCTGTACAGACGTACTGGATTTCCTTATTACATCCAGAAAAGATATTTAAAAGTATTTAGTATTAAGTGGACAAAATGCTTAACACTTCAACCCAGCTTGTGGATTGGTAGAGACTGCCAAATAGCTGCTTTTTAATGAGGTCTGTCTGTCTAAAACATCTTCAGAAATTACCCAAGCCATTGAAAGAAAGAGGATGCCTTTACAGCAGAAACATGACCATGGTTTAGCACGCTAGTATCAAGCACTCTGACTGCCAAAGCTTTACTTCGCTGTGGTAACTACAGCCAGGCAGGGCTGACGGACGGGATCAGACCTCTGATATTTTTAGGGGATTAAAAGGAATGTCTGAGGAGTTTCTTCCATGTATAATCTATGAAATCTACCCATTTGTTTCACACTGTAGCCACTCGTTGGTGGTTCCACAGACTTGTTACAGCTCTCCGTTAGCATCATGCCCGCACTGCTTCCACTCCAGAATCAGCACCGGCAGATCTGCAAGTGTCTTTGAGGTCCCTCTTAGCTTAACACCAAAAATGTCTATAGTCTTTGCAATATGCTTATTATGTAGCTTAAACGTATGCAAAAGTTAATGCACTAGAGGTTAGATATCATTTATTACTCTACCAAGAAGATATATATATGTGTGTGTATATATACACATATATAAACACGCCATTACAGTTGCCTAACATCCTACACCTATCATACAATTAAATACAAAATACTTTGTTTCTTATGAAAAAATATTTGAGAAAACACCTTGGGAGAGATGAAAGAGGAAAAAATGGCAATGTAATCTTTCTGCATTTTCTCTCCTGTGGAAAATAAACACTACCAAGATACTTTCACAACTACCTCCGTAAATATACTTTTAAAATTTCTTTGTTCATGCTACCATTAGAACTAGCTGGGTCAACAAATGATGGGAAAAACCAGGTAAAGCAAGAGCACAAATACAAAAGGCATCCTTCAGTGTACATTTGCACTACTCCTCCCTTTTCAAAAGAAGAAATTCACAGTCCTTTACACAATGCCGTTACTGCCTTTTGCACAACACCTGGTGAGTGATACAATGTGATAAATTCATACCAGTTAGTTTGATTACCTGGACAGGCTTAATTTTTTTTTTTTTTAAATTTCAGAAATACTCACTTCACATAACTTATTCTTACAGAACAAAAATACGTTATAAAAATCTTCCCATCTCCTACTACTCTACACTTCTTACACCATTTTTAATCTAAATAAATTTCAAGCAGTTATGTTATCGTTGCTTGAAAAAAAGTAGAAAAGAAAACCCTAAGGCAACCCCACAACACTATCTGCACTAAAATGCCATTAATGAAGTTGTTACCCTTAAGTGAAATGATAACCCAAAAAAAAGGAAAAAAAAAATTTCATAATGAACACTTTACAGAACATCAAACATTTCTAGAATGTACTTCTCCCACACACAGTTTAATAAAGGTCAATAACGGTTTTGCTATACTTTTCCATGCACACAAGACTTCAAAGGTTTCCAAAAGTTTACACACCTCTGTTTTTTCTTGTCCCTACATGAATTTTCTGTGGCCAGATATATTATGAGTGTCTTCAGCTGCTATCACATTTTGAAAGACCATGGAAGAAGGGAGAGTCAATACTCCTCATGAGTTTATTCAAAGTTGATCCCTCTTATCTCCAGCAGTCTTTGCTTTGGCTTAAAAAAACCCACATAAAAGCTGTGCATGTGATCTCACACACACATTTCGGCATCGGTTCCAAACAATTGGACTTCAGGGAGCTGCATAGTTTTAGTCTATCTTTCAGTGCTGGCAATAAAGTGGCAACCCAATTATTCTCTGCATCTCTCCTTTCCCCTGTTTCTGCTAGTCAAATTTTCTGAAAGAAAAAACTCAGTCTGTGTTTGCCCTCACTTTAAGAATAAGGTATGAATTTTATGATAAGGTTTCCACTCTTACTGGCAAATATATTTTATTTTAAAGCAGACATACAAAAAGTTGATACATCTTGCCAAGTGCCTTTTTTAAAAACTACTTTATCTTGGAATAGCGTATTTTCCACATATTGCTACAGCTCCTACAGTAAGTGTTAACTTCTTTTGGGCATCACTACAAAAATACAGCACCCATCTACACCTCCTATGCTGTACATGGTTTTAAAATTCTTTACTTGCATACTTTTTTGGCACAGATATTAGGAATTTTTCAAATTTCTAAGATGGAATGTTAGTTCCTTTTTTCTCCTCAGATACTATATATGTTCAAAAGAAAAAAAAAATCACCTGATAATTTAATAAGAGAAGGACATTTTATGCAATAAACGTATGCTATTTCAATTGCTTATAATAAGAAGAGCCCATTTATGTAATTTCTGTGGTTTATGTCTCAATTTCTTGCACTAGTTTCTCAGATTTTCTTTTCTACATCAGAATTCTTATTTTTCCATGTTTGAAGTGTTGTTTCCCAGCCATCCAGCAGAGAGGGCTCTAGGTCCAGCTTGGTTTACATGTTCCTTTCTCTTCCCGAGAGCCACATTTTGTGCACACCTGAATGGGAGAGGCTTCCATCATTTAAGTGCACCCCAACTATAATAAAAGATTTGGACATTTTTATTTTGCACTCTGTATTACAAATAAATTGTCCAAGAAGAACAACAGTATGACAAGCTAAAAGCAGCACCAAGGCAAGAGACTCCAACCATAAGTATTAACTTTTGCTTAATTTGTTTTGATCTATTCACTGCTTTATGCCTTCAAAAGAAAACATATCTATCATAGAGAGGACAAGTATAGTTGTTATTATTAAGCCTCCCAGGTAAGAGTTTGCAGTTCTTCAAGGGTTGTGTTTCATATACTTCTTTATATGCTCTGGTTTTGGTAAAACTAAGTTGTTCTCCAGCCACCTCATTACCTTCCTTTCTCACAAACTTTCTGGTGGAACTGTTTAGTTGGGGTTTTTTATTGCTCCTTTGACACAAATGCCGTCTCATATTCTCAGTTTTACAGAAAGCTCTCTGAGTTTGTTTTTTTCACTTTAATTTTCTAGAAGTGCAACCCATTGCAAATAGATTTAATTCTGGATTCATCTCTCCGTTTGTAATGTCCTGACGTTTTTTAATTGTAGCAGTGATTGCTATTACTGCACATTGCTCAGTATTCTTTCACTATTTAATCTCTATCAGTTTATCAACCCAGCTCTTAACTATACGTCCTCTTCCCAGCCTCTCTCTTTTCCCCAAAAACCCCTCAACTACAAGGTTGTTTTAGTGCAATTACATATGTCAATTCTCTTGTTCAGTTGCAGTGCCCCAAAGCCATAAAATGGAATAAACAGCACAGCATCATCTTGTGTCAGATAGCTTTCTGCACTGGCTTTCAACTGAATTCTCAAGCAGTGCTGGTGAAGACAGAGAGCGCATTCAAAGCATTTCAAGAGCTGTCTCAGCCTTTGTTCACAGTCGGCAGGGACAAGTCTTATCTCTTAATACAAATTACATTGCATTGACATAGTTTTTGTTCAGATAGAATATCTGAAGCTCATCTAATTGTTAAGTTTATATAAACTTCTCAAGAAAAAAGAGAGCACAGTGAAATAATGTGTACATCCTGTTTATGCACTAATGAGATTCAGCTTCACTAAAGGGTAGCCAGAACCGTCTCCAAACAGTATTAATTGCAGTGATCCTCCTGCAATTTCCGACAAGACCTAGCCCTCTTTTGTTCTGGTAGGCAAAAACTTCCATTTTTATAAACTCCTACTCATTTAGAAAAAAGTTTATTTCCTTCTGTCAGCCTCACTGCAGGTATGCCACAAAGCTATTAGCCTGACAGTATGCAGAAGGATGCTGGCTTAGAAGAGGAAATCATGTCCACATCCAAGGTTCTCTGACTCAGTGACTCTTTCCTCAGCCTCTGGTAGGAGAAGATCAAGGCCCGTAAGACTTCAGGTCATCCCTGGGGCTCAGGAGACAACCATCAATGCCAACATCCAAACTCAAGTACCCACCTGTATATTTGAGTTGACTGGATCGGTGGAGGGAGGAAGGAAGAAATGAAGAGGAAGGTAAAAAGATGTAGCAAGGAAGTATATCTAGAAGTATCATCTATTCTACACAAAAGAAATCTCTGGATTGCTGATCTAAGATACTACTAGAGAAAAAACACAGTCTCTAAAGTATTTTGGGGACAACAGACAAGCAGGTTCATAATTTTCTCAGAGTACTTCAAAATGTAAAAAACCTCTCAATTAAAAATCTCCTCCTGTATATCTAAATCATAGAAGTGCAGTGAACCAATTTCAACATTATCGTGAAAGAACCAGCCAAATCTGAGGGACTCAGATATGCACAACATCAGCTGCCATGGCTGGAAGGAGGACAGCTGGCTCGATGCCACCTCTTGCAGCCTTCCCCCGCAGCAGTTGGTAACCCCGAGCAGAGTAAAAGAGGCCGGGAAGCTCTCTGCCAGACAAAGCTCTGAGAAAATCCCACAGCTGCCTGAAATACAAGTCTGCCCAAGATCTGAATCAGTTCTTTGAACAAATGGACTTACAGAACCCTGCAATTCCATATTCTTAAAAAAAAAAAAAAGAAATGCAAACAAGATGAATGTTTTTGGCTTAAAGACCAAAACCATTCTCCAGTTACTGGAGAAGAGTTTTTTCCCCAAGATGTCCCAGATGAAAAATCACTGTCATCACTATTAGTCGCCAGTTACACACCATCCCATACTGCTCACACCATTTTATGGACAAGATTGTCTCCAGGAGAAATTCAACTGAAGAACTAGACGCAGTCCTTAGGAAAACATGATCATTGATATGTGTAACTGTTTGCAAGCAAATTTTTTGCTGATCAAGCTTTTGCCTTCAGTAATTTTGGCTTCTTATACTACTCTAGTACTGTTAAGGAGGAATCCAAGTCAAAATTAATAAAACAATTCTCTTTTGCTTTATTTTAAGGAAAACTACTTAGGCTGAGGAAGCAGCAAAATGTGTGTATAGACCTGCTAGGTATAAGCTACATGAAAACCGTTTCAGACACCTAAAATAACATAAGACCCTTTAAGATCAGAATACTTAAAAAACCAAAAAACAACAACAACAACAACAAAAAAACAAACAAACAAACAAAAAAAAACCAACCCTGCAAAATTTTACAGTCAAAGAAATTTTTACAAAATCTTTATAGAAATACAGCACGCATGAATTTTCAACTGTTTTAAGCTACATTTAAGAGTTTAATGATCTGCAAATCCCTTTGAGGTATTTTCTATAATTTGTATTTTAAAAAAATCAACTTACAAACAGGCAAAAATAAAGTTTTACAGGCGTTTCCCCTCCATTTTGCATTTTTATTATCTGAACATGACTGCAGGGAAACCAGATAAGTACTTTAAATACTTCATGTCCAGCACTTATTTCAAGGCACAAACCCCAGGAAATAGTTAGAATAACTAATCTAAGCACACGCTGCGTAATAAGTTCATTCTGCTGAAAACAAATGTGGTTCATGGCAAGGCATTGGGGTTGGAGCACTTCATATGGCTAAAGATGTTAGTGCTAGTTTCTCTACCCATTCTTGTCATGACTGCCAAAAAAATATTACAAGCACAGGCAACTAATGCAGCTATCTGGATGAACATCTCTTCTGCAACCAGCACTTTAGGCCAAACTGGTACTACAAAGTGTCCCTGTAGGTAAGGAGAGGGAGTAATTTTTTTAATGGTGCAAATTCACACACAGTTTTCTGTCATCAGGGGTCATCTTTTGGACCTGAGGAAAAAAAAGCCCTGTAACCTGTCAATTTATATTAACTTAGAGCTCCACGTTTCTTCTTAGGAATGATTTGTCGTAAACACTACATGCAAAAGAAGGGCTTGAATAGCAGAATCCAACTTTAATTAATGAAAAATCAGGTTTATTAACATTTTAGGGAAAGAACTAATCCTTTCAAATGAAGACAAGGGAGAAAGATGACAAATACAATTACAAGCTGGTAACAGGAAAGGATATGATCACCAGCAGAAAGTTACCAGGGTTTGAAGATGTGTAGCATTGAGTTAAGAAATGAAAACTGAACATCAAAATACAAAATTTCTATTGCAACCCTCTGGCAGCCCACACAGAAAAAAGCACAATGAATATTTAGAAGCAAAGGAGATCAGTAATAACTCATAAGGTAAACATTATCTATGGTATTATTAGACTGCAAGTAGAAAAGCCACTGGTGAGACAGAATTGTCATCTTTCAAAAAAGTACAGTTATTTTCCGCAAAAACTTTGCTCAGATCCCCATTTGGGGGATTTAGGAAGGCACATTGGTTAGCTCTGGATTATGCATTTTGGATTAAGGTTTAAAAATCAGTATACAAAGCAGTGATTAATGACCCATTAACTTCTTTGGCAGAGTGACTGTGGTTTTGTTGTCTTTACACAGTACCCAGCACACCAGTTAGCTGAGATCCCCTAAAATAGCAGTGAATCCTGCTACTAAGTACCTGCACTGGAGTTTGAAAAACCAGCCACGTACAGGCAGTTTCCCTGGCTGGGAAAAGGAAGGAAAAAGCCAGAAAAGGAGGACTGGTGAAGTGTAAACAGCAGAACCCAGTTCAGATAAAACACTTTGCTCCTTTTGATAAGCCCTTGTGCACAGGCACACATCGGGGCTTGTGCGACTACAAGATACACTGAAGGTAAATAAAAAAATAATACTATAGTTGATGGACACAGCACTGGCCGTACAAGAAAAGAAGGAACTGTCCTAGTTTCAGCTATAAAATGCCAAAAGGCGCAAGTTTTGTTTTACGCACATTTTTTAAACACAGATTTTTAAACAAGTATTTAAGTTGAAGAACTATACAAGTATTTAAGTTGAAGAACCTGACATTTGGCATTTATAATTTCAAAGTTGTTTTCCTAGAGTCGTGATAGATCTGCTGCAGCATGTTGAACGCACACCTTTTTTTGTAGTTTTCAGGAAAGCCGAGAGACCTGAAGTACATCCACAGCCCAGTTTTAAGTATATAGGATTTTCAAAGGCAAACTTAAAAAGTCGAGTCAACAGGGAAAAGTGAAACAAAACTCAAAACTAGCTTCCAACAAATAAAGCATGAATAAGTACAGTAGCTAATAAACACGCCCAGGGACTTATGACTCAAAACAAATGCAGATGGCCAGAAGGAGATCAGACATCTCTTGGCAAATTCAGCATGGGAACGTGTGGGCAGCTTGGCAGCCTTGCAGTGAGCTGATATGGTGATCGCACACAAGCATGATTCAGACCAGCACATTAGAAATGACACATCACAGCATTCTTATTTTAGCGACCTTCCTTTAACCTACTGTAAACAATTATCTGAAAGTAACCAATAAGCCTATTTTAAGAAACTTTTTGTATATATTTGTTTTATTATACATATGCACAGTAAAATCTTTTTGCATTGCATAATCTCTCTCCTCACCTTAAGTTTGTGAAGGTTGTATTACACAAACAGCAGACAGTAACAAGCTGAAGAGTAAAACAAGTCACTGAGATAACAATATATAAAAATATATTGTATGCTCTGGTATAAGGTAGGATGGGACTGAGTCTAGCTAGACGCTAAATGTAGGTGTTCACATGCAATCTCTGTACCTATCCTCCCATGATAATTATAGGAGATATAGTTATTGATTAAAATAAAAAGCCTAAAGAAAGATCCAGCTCACCCTAGAATAGATACCTTTCAGTCAGTAATCCAAATTCCTCCAATGACTATACTGACTATAGACCAAATTCAGATTTGCACACCTAAGCACCTACTGTCAACTGGGAGGCTCGAAGTTACTGGAGAAATCAACATGACATAGCTTATTATGGCAGTGATATCAACTATGAATCAACAGCATAGGAGACTTGCACAGCAACAGATGAAAGCCAGGCATAATACTCCTCTGTATCTCAAGGGGCACTAGTTGCCCATATGTGGGCTACTACATCAAGCTTGGATTGTCCTTTTGACTCCTCAACCCACGTGTCCCATTAAAAATCATCTTACTCTGAATCCTTCATGTAATTATAGGACTTCATAATCTCAAAGCAACCAAAAAATTGCTAGAGCTGCATTTGTATGCTTTCTATCAGAACTGGTTGTCTTAAAAGCAGATTTCATGTAATTTTAAAGCCACAAAATCATTTACAAACTGCAACATATAAGGGGACAGAAACACTCAATACCCCACCTCCCAAACTCACAGACCTGTACGTCTTGCAGCACCTGCAGCTAAAATGATTAAGCTGCTCAGGGAAAGTTGTGTTAGAGTAAGATCTGCAAAGATGCCTAGCTTCTCATTTTTCACGTGAGAGTAACAATTCTGCAGTTCAGCAGGTGTGAGCTGGTGTGGATGTGCTCTGTAGGTCCCTGTGTCTGTGGATGAAGAAATAGTTTCCTGAACAAAAAACTAAGCTGTGCCTGCTGAGAGGCAACGTGTGAATTCTCCCAAGACCTGCAGAGCTCCGGAGTTTGGCGATGCTGCTGACTGTGAGAACCAATAAACTCAGCACAACCAGAGTCACCAGCTCTGCATGAGGTCCCCAGTACTCACTACCCTGAGAGACCCTGAGGGACTTTCTGAACATCCATCTCAAGCCCACTAGTGCGTCAGTCCAAGCCTCTGCTGGGGCTGGGGCTGCCCTCCCTGCTGCTGCTCCCTCCTGAGGCCTACAATGAGCGTGTACGCCAGTGAACTGCAAGCAGGCTCAGTGGGCGTAGTTATCTGCTATTAACAGTAACAGCTTGATTCTGTTAGTAACAATTAATAAAAGACATACTAAAAAATATTGGTTGTGATCTGTGTCTCCCCCAACGTGATCCCCTAGCAAGAACATCACACCAGTGCAGTGAGACCTGTCTCAGCAATCTGGGTTGCAGCTAGAAGACGAGATCAAACATCAGCATGAACCACAGCTTAAACCATAGAGCCAAAAAAGCTGAACAAATATTCAGCGGGTTTTTCTCCCTGGCTATTTCTGAGGCATTCCTAATAGTTTAAAACTCCCTTGGGATGTATTGACCCTCAAAGATGCCTACTTAGGAAAGCTCTGGCTGTGGGAGCCATTCTGGAAAGAGACAACAGCAGTTTGCAACATCACTTTCAGATTTGTTGAGCATGTTCTTACGACAGATATCAATTTTCAACAGAGTTTACCTATACTATAGATTAAAAACACTGGTTGTAGGCAACTTTAGATCTCTAATGCCCTGCATGAATCATGGTAACAAAATTAATCTTGTTAATTTCTGCCTTTGTGAATATTGTCTTTCTTCTACAGATGCATCAACATGCAGCTGTACATTTAGATACATAATTTATAGTCACAGGAATTAACATTTAATGCATTATAGTGATTTTTTTTTTTTTTAATAAAGAAGTCACTAAGTTTTACTAGACCATATCTGAAATTCTACTTAAATTAATTCACTTGTACAGTAGATGCTGTGAGTCAGTACTGGTATAACTCTAATAAAGATGCTATCAGCGGAATAACTAACGTGGAATCTCTATTTATGAAGGGAATTTGGGCAACCGTAATATCAGCTGACATGTGACATCTATTTCTAACCAGAATGATTCCAAATGAAATGCCAAATAAAAGGTCTCTAACTCTAATAATTTTATAAGTAAAGTACAGTCTCCAAGTATGCAGTCTCCAATATGCAATATTTATATTTGCAAAATCAGATATTATTTGAGAGTCAGTCAAGATTTCCATGGAGGTAGAAGAGGAATTTCAGTGACTGCCAAAAATTCCATCTGTCTAAAATAAGTACTTATCCAAATACAGGTTAGTAAGCCCTGAAATCCTGAGGGGATTTGATAAACCTGATATGCTTAACAGATTTTATTGTTGCCTTTCAGATACTAAACAGATTACCAACTACTGTATTCTGGGCTTCTGACAGGACTAAGCAACACATTTCTCTTCACTAGCATGATAAATAATTAACACAAATAAATATTTTAAATTCTGTAACACAGAGTTGCTTAGAGGAAGGCAGAGGCCAATCTCAATACTATAGTCTTCACTTCTAGCACTACAATGGTATAAATGAAATCTGAAGAAGCAGCCTAGGACAATGCAACACAAAAGGACATCAGCAGAAACAAATGGTAGCAGGCACATTTTTGCAGAAGTACTGCAAAGAAGGTACAACTTTGAAGTTTGTTTAGTGGACAATTAAAAAAAAAAAAACAACTTTCCACACAGATGATTATATCTTAAAATTGTATTTTTAAGCATCTTCCTAATTATGGCAACTCAAAAATAAGTGAATCTTTCCTCTGATGAGCAAGCTACTAAGTGCCTACTTGGCTTGCAGTTGCAGACACACAGATGTCTGACATCTATGTTTTCCTTCCCACCCGGTTTCATCCTGGGTAGGTGTTTTTCCTTGACCCACAGCTGCTCTCACCCATGTGGTCCTCAGGCTGAAAGATGATTGCATTGGAACAGCTCCTTCCACGCCTACAACTGTACTAGCATCATCAGCTTGGGAGGATTCTCCCTATTGCATTCATGTGGTGACAGAAGCCTGGCCAGCCTGATAAACTACAAAGATTTGACCTGAGAGCTGAGGGCACTGAAACGTGCTGACATCAGTGACAGATGTCAGCTTACTTATCAGATTATCCATGGGTAGCATACTGTTTCACTGTGTCTGAAAGTTATGTGTCTACTCAAAATTATTCCTCTGGGCACCCTCCACAGACTATAGAGAAAGACTGAGTGGGACCCTAGGAGGTACCCCTTTCTCTTTTTTGGACTATAAAGTAATGTAAACAACTATTTCAGACTATATGCCCATTTTGACTCTTTTTACCTGCTTCCTAATGAGCTAAATTAAAAAGCAACTAACTGGTCTTTCTCTTCTCAGATAGAAAATGAGATATTATTACACACTTTCCTCTTCAATACAAGAGCATTACATATAAAGTTTATTAACTGCTCAAGAGTTTAGACTGTCTTATGATTACGTTACACACTGGTAAGCAAAGAGATGTCAGACTTTGTAATGGGTTGTTTAAGCTAAGCAACCCTCTTTGTCCTCCTTGTTCCATAAGTGGTTTGTTTTAGGATGTAGATCCATCCCAACATTATCAGAAAAACACAGTTCTGGCCATAGTAAGATGTAACTATTCAAATTTACATTTTGTGGTGGGAGTCACTTTGAGTTCTGTGTCTAAATTTAGGGATCTACACAGATACATCTACAGTTCACTCACATTTACTGTGCTGTTGACTTTACTGGTTAGATCTGTTCTCAGAAATTCAACTGACCAGCAATTAGGTGCTTGCCATTAATCCCTTAGACCATATGGGAGGTTAGACACCTAGAATAAATGCAGACATGTCTATTTAAATATCTTTATTTCAGATAACTCTCACTTTTTTAAGCTATAAGGATTTTGCCTATCACATAATGCAGTAGAGTTGTAAAATCTTAAATATGAAATCAAAACATGCCTTTGTATCTGTTAAAAGTTCATTGAGCATTCCAGGGAATCGATGCCTTATTTTTAACACTTAAAGCAAGAAATCAAACACAGCAAGAAGTAAATGAGTGGAACAAATAAAAGTCATCTAGCTTTTCCTTAAGTTTATCCAGTGTGGGTTTTAAAGGACTTTTATACATTCTTATTTGTACATAAGCAAGACCTTCCTATTCAGATTAATGTACTTGCTCATGTGAATGAAACTATGTATATGCTTAGCAGAACAGAAATCAACAGATGGCAACAGAAGACCTGTATGTTCTGGTAATGTCTTCACTGACATTTCTTATACAAATAATCCTACTTTCTATCCAGTGCTCTTCAGCCTCCAGGGACGATAAATGCTTCTTTTGCCGTCACCTCAAAATGAACCTCTTACAGACAATTCCCTGAATTTCTGTGTTCCCTTGAGCTTTCAGATAATGGTTTACATTTAGCTGTAATAAAAAGCACTAGTCAAGCAGGTACAATCTAGATAACTATCCTGTCGTGGTTATAGCTATAAGCATTCAGATGTTACAAGAACAAGCCAACATTTCTAACAGTTTTGTTCCACATAACTAACGTTACCAATCATAGAATCATAGAATTGTCTAGGTGGAAGAGACCTTTAAGAACATCTAGTTCAACCATCAACGTAACACTGCCAAGACCAGTACTAAACCATGTCTCTAAGCACCATGTCTTTTAAATACCTCCAGGCATGGCGATTCCACAACTTCCCTGGGCAGCCTGATAAGGGTAAGATTCAGCTCCCAGATTCAGACACATAAACTGAGGTGTCTACAGAAGATCTAAGGTATCTAACCTCCCATCCATTATAGTAAAGAAAACTGAGGCAATAAAAATCAATTAAGCCTAACTACTCTGATTTAGCACATTTTGAAGTATAGGCATCTAGGGGACAGTGCTGCAACACATTTGAGATGCCACACGGGTATCCTGTCTGGCCTCCAGCCACCACTCCAGAAACACAGGCCCTGTGTCATATGTCTCAGCTTCACAAAGATTTCTGAGATACCTTAGAGTATCTAAAATGGCTTTACAATCTACCATGTGATTAAGTATCTAAGTTCCTATTCATATACCAAAGTTTAGATGTCTTGATCTGTAAACTGAATCCTAGCCAACATTATTTCTAGTCAACAACAGATCCAAGACTCAACAAAGAACCTTCTCAACATGTCCAACCCCAAATTCCTACTTATAGCAAAGTTGTCAGCTTTTTTTAAACCGATTTATTCTTGTAAAATAAGACGATATTATTTATATAAAATAAGAATATATTATTTATATTAAAATATTGTGTAGTGCCAATGCACATTTTAGTTTTATTATCCAAATATATATTTTGTAGCCAAGATTTCTGTAAAAGTTTTATCAAACTGGTACCCAACCTCTTAAAGTAAGATCTGTTTTCTATATAAATGACTTATTTTACTAAAATCGGTACTGAATTGGACTGAACTGGGTGCAACACTGTTTTCTTGCTGGAATTTCCCTCATGTGAAACATGTCTCCTGGACATATCCAGGATATGCAACTCACTAGCAGAAATGGCTGGCCCCAGTGACATGCATGTGGAAAGTTAACATCAAATACCAAAACCTAAAAAATGTATGTATAACTGATTTCTGGTACAAGCATCAGCACACATTACTTACCCTAAAAATGCAAATAAATTTTAAGCAAGCAGTGCAGCCTTGCAGAAAAGGAACAAGAGGGAATAGCTCTTAAGTAAGTAAAGTATCCTAATCTCTAAAAGAACCACCCACAGACAGATGTACATCCCTTACTGACAATGCATATTTATCAGTATTAGGAAATGTACAGGGCTATCAAGTACACTGCAGTTTCTACCCACCCGACATATAAGTGCATATGCGAAGTTGCAGACCTTTCCTTGAATCTGTAATCATCAATGTTTTGCTTCCCCATTCAGTGTCCCCAGAACCTATTGATGCTGCCACTCTGAAAAGCAACTTTCTCCTCCATCCTTCTCAGGCAGCCCCAGCTGAAAACAGCTTTGTATTTAAACTGTGAAGACAGAAACAATACTTGTTGTAATTGTCCTGGTGTGAGATAAAACACAACCAATTTTCTATTCAGTAACTTTTTAGCTAAGCCTCTTCTAACTACTGAAATTAACAGTATACTGTGCAGAAACTGTTCTCTCTCAGAGTGGTAAGACCTATGTTTATAGCTGATGCCCAGCCATGGTATGCAGAGAGGCTCTTGCTTATACTTATTGCTATAACACCCAAGGCCAACCAACTTTGTTATATGCCCTGTTGGAGGGTCGGAAGAGGAAAAGCGTAGAAGGGTCCCACCTGCAGGGAGCAGCAGACAGGACAGGTGACCCAAAAGTGACCAACAGGGTATTCCATCCCATCTGCCTCATGCTCAGTATAAAAGCTGAGGGATCAAAGGGTCAGCACTCTTTCTTCAATGGCTGGCATCCAAGGAGGACTCTGTCTGTTCCTCTGCCTTTGATCCCAATCCATGCATTCCAGAATCCAGATCTGGAATGCAGTTCCCATCCATCACTGAGTCCAGTCTGGGACTTCACAAGTGGCAGCCAGTGATGTGATCATCATCCTGGGAGCTTGATACAGTTTTGTATCTATTTCATTATTTTCTTTTTATTTTATTATTAATATTTCATTAAAGTAGTTTAGTTCCTTCTAAACTCATAAGTCTCTTTCTCTCTCCCCGACTCCGCTCAGAGAGAGGTAGGGCAGAGCATCTCTGATTCTGCCTGAGTGGCCAGTCTGGCCCAAACCATAGCAGTAATTAAGACATACAGAGTATGATGATACACTGATAATCTTGGAAAGAATGTAAGAGATTAATTATATAGTATGCAGCTGTAGTAGTGAACCACTGCACTAACATAGTTGAATTACACTACACTGACATCCTAAGTCCAAGCAACCAGCCATGCCCTGCAACCTGCAGAACAAACTCTGGGGTTACAGTCTAACCAGCTATTTTGGGATAAGCATTGTGCAGCCATCAATTTCTTCTTAAAGATAGTATCATATAACCAACAACTGCAAGCAATAAATTTCACTGCTTTCTTCATTAAGTAGAAATGTTAGACAACTTAATTGGCTTAATATAGAATTAATAAAAAATATAGTGAAATATTATATTACCAGGTCATTCTGCTTTACTATCTGATAAACTATGCTGGACAGATTTTTATTATCTAAATTGTCTTTTAATTTCCCTGGTCTCAACCATTCTTTTCCAGACTAGATCAGATGGTTATTCAAGAATGTAGAAAAGAAAATCTATGTAGATATTAATTGTGAATGTTTTTATCATGTTTAATGCAAGAAAACCCTAAACTTCACTATAAACATTTGCCAAATACTGAATCCTGGAGAGCTTTATGAAATTTTGGGTGCTATTCTACCACTCTTTTTCCTTTACAAAGTGGAATATAGCGTAAGTATAAAAGCAGATGGCCTTTGTAGTCAAGAACTCAAATATTAAGAGAAATATTTCTTCAGATAAGGGACCAACCCCTAACACCTCTGAAAAGGTGCATCATCAAGGGCCTCACTGGATTCTGACCATACATAAATGAAAGCATTCATTAATAAAACAATCCTGTTTCGAAGTAAGAAATTCTTCTAATTATATACAAATAGCCAACATAAATATAACAAAAACCCTCTCTATTTTATTTCTTTTGGCAGTTGGTAGCACATTTGCATGCTTCATTGCCAGCTATATCAAAACTTAGTACGTGGTTGGTTGACCTTGGCTGGATGCCAGGTGACCACCAAAGCCACTCTGTCACTGCCTTCCTCAGCTGGACAGGGGAGAGAAAATACAACTAAAAGCTCATGGGTCAAGATAAGGACAGGGAGATCACTCACCAGTTACCATCATGGGCAAAACAGACTCAGCATGGGAAAAATTAATTTAATTTATTATCAATCAAATCAGAGTAAGATAATGAGAAAATAATACTAAATCTTAAAACACCTTCCCCCCACCCCTCTCTTCTTCCTGGGCTCAGCTTCACTCCAAATTCCTCTACCTCCTTCCCCCAACTGGCACAGGGGGACAGGGAATGGGAGTTGTGGTCAGTTCATCACACGTCTCTGCTGCTCCTTCTTCCTCACATTCTTCCCCTTCTCCAGCATGGGGTCCCTCCCACGGAAGACAGTCCTCCACGAACTTCTCCAACTTGAGTCCTTCCCACAGGCTGCAGTTCTTCATGAACTGCTCCATCATGGGTCCCTTCCATGGGGTGCAGTCCTTCAGGAACAGACTTCTCCAGCATGGATCCCCCCACTGGGTTACAAGTCCTGCCAGCAAATCTGCTCCAGCATGGGCTCCTCTCTCCACAGGGCCACAGGTCCTTCCAGGACCCTGCTCCAGCACGAGCTTCCCACAGGATCACAGCCTCCTTCGGGTATCCACCTGCTCCAGAACGGGGTCCTCCACGGGCTGCAGGTGGATATCTGCTCCACCGTTAACCTCCATGGTCTGCAGGGGGACAGCCTGCCTCACCAGGTCTTCACCACGGGCTGCAGGAGAATCTCTGCTCCAGCACCTGGACTTCCTCCTCCCCTCCTTCTTCACTGACCTTGGTGCCCACGGAGTTGTTGCTCTCATGTATTCTTACTCCTCTCCCCCGGCTGCTGTTGTGCAGCAGTTTTTTCCCCTTCTTAAATATGTTATCCCACAGACACTACCACCATCGCTGTTGGGCTCGGCTTTGGCCAGCGGTGGGTCCATCTTGGAGCCATCTGGCATTGCCTCTATCGGACATGGGGGCAGCTTCTGGCATCTTTTCACAGAAGCCACCCCTGTAACCCCCCTTGCTACCAAAACCTTGCCACGCAAACCCAATACGTGGTGAAAGAATGTATATATAATCGATAGTTTTCTTTTCTTTACATACATTGTGTGTCAGTTTTGCTCAGTATGTAGCAATGAAGTACCTGATTCATGACAGGGTCTTTCTTCCATTTTGAATTCTTAAACACTCAGAATAGCCATCAGTAGCCAAACTCATTACTAGAACCACAGGCAAAGATTATCACAAAATCTGAAATAGCAGCTAAGGGATAGAAGAGCGCACATAACTTTGTCATACAGTTACACATCTTCCTGAAAATTATGAGCTTATCTGAACTTTGCTACAATTTTGTTTGGTTCTGTCCCTTTAGTTTAAGGCAGGAGGAAAAAAAAAAACAAGGACCAGCTTGACTAAGAAGGCAAACTCTTCAAACATAAATTCAACAGGAAAAATAAGATACAGAGCCCCCCGAATCTTAGTGTGAGCTCTGATTTTGTTACCTCAAACTGTCGTTTAACCAGTTACAGAAAGAAAGCAAAGTCATGCAACAGCCTTCCCGAGTATGGAAACAGCTAGTTGATCGAAGGAAGGTTTCTACTAACAGCAGAACAATTCCATTTTAAAATGCTGTACCGGATGGGTTCATACGGCTCTACTTTTGCCAAGATGCAACCTGTATGTCAATTGTATCTGCTTAGAATCTGCATAGAAAAGATCAGACTGAAATAAATCACGGAAAAAGCTGTGATAAAATGGGGTGTATCACTTTTCTTTTTATTTGACTGCTCTCCAAAAGAGCTAGACTCATCAAAGCAAATACTAGATTAAAGAAAAGTGAATATTATGGAAATAAAATCAGAATGGTAGCTAAGGAAACCAGCCAATATAAAACGACCTGAATTTGCTATCAGGCACACAAGAGCTCTACCTGAAAGACAGTTTGTGAAGGTGAAAAAATGCCAAGAATCCCATCCCAGTAGACCCGATTCATTTCAAGTTCCTACTTTTTTCAAAGCAAACAAAAGATTTACTCTCCCTTTTATCCATCTGTGCCACTCACAGAAACTCAAGTCTAAAACAACATGAAAACAAAAACAAAACAGAAAAAAAGCCAACCCATAATTATCTTAAGAAAACCATTTCCTATGCTGACATTGAAAAACATATCCTGGCATTAAACACAGGCATGTTTGATTGAACCTGAAGGAAATGTTGCCACCCTGTTCCCACTTTTCAATTATTCTAGTATCCAATTATGCAGCCCCATTAGAAGCTTTTTCTAGCGACATAACTGCCACTTTTCCTAATGGAAATGATCATGCTGGATCCATTGCTTGTACAAAATGAGCACAAGTATCTTGTTTAAACCTGATTAATCTGGAGTGAGCATTAACCACTGCCCTTGATGTGAACTTGTTCTGGACACACTGAGCTAGCAGACCTATAAACACAGTGCCTACACAAGATAGTACAGAGCAATCAGTAACACAGAAGAGGAAGGAGTTTTGAGATAAACTGGCAAAACACATTTTCATGCTAACAGCTAAGGCATTTCCAAAAAAAACCAACCCATTTTCACATTGAAGGCAAAGTATAAGGCTGTGACATATCTAAGGAAACACTCCTAACAGGGTTTCTTAAGTCTTACATGGGGTCCTTAAACTTAAGATACCTACTTGCAACGTATTTTAGGCAACAGTGAGAGGTCTACTCAGGCTAAGAAAGATGCAGGATCATCAATTTTCATCAGTGTCATAACCAGTTAATTACAAAAAAAGTCTGTCCACTTCTTGAAACATTTCAACAATTCACAGTAATGTGAACCAGACCAGTAACACCAAAATTAAGCCCCTTTCAAGCAAAACTGAACAAAAAAATACAGTAACAAAACCAACTCAGAAAGACACTTGTGTTTTCTTTGTTTATAAACCTCCACATTACAAACTAGCACACTAAACTTATTTTATTAGTTCCTAATGAGAGCTATATAAAAAAAGCAATCCTCTCTACCAAAGGCGAAGCTGAAATCCATGGACCTGAGCAAGCATCACTTCTAGCCTTAACCTCCCTGAACACCCAAGGGAAGGCTTCCTTTGGGGTGCATTACCTTTCTGGACATTGTTATGCCAAACTTTTTGGGGTTTGGTTGTTTGACATGAAAAGTGCAGCTCCTTCTTTGTCATTCTTATTAAATGAAGTTTAATGTTCACAAGGTACCCGATGGTTCGAAGACCAGCTGGTGAAGAAAAGGAAAGCATAGTAACAGAAGTACCCTGTACTTCTAGTTCATCTAGTGCATGAAATGTAGTTGAAGACGTTACTGGGGATTTTGTTTTATTAGTTTTACTATTTCTACATATATTTGAGAGTATATCTTATCTCCAGTCTGGCAGAAGATAATCTTCAAATGTATGTCTCACACGACTATAGGAACTCCCTCATGAGTACGTTAAGAACCTGTCTTCAAGGGCAAGAAATAGGGAGATAAGAAGCAGAAACAAAAAACCCCAGCACAGGCACATTTTGACATCAAGGCAAAATTTTCCTTCTCTGAGTGTCAAGCTTTTTCTGTAAAAGATGAAAGGATCACAATAAAAAAAGCTCAAAAAATTAAACAACAAAATTTTCTCAAACAGCAAAACAAATTGAACCAAAAGTGTTTCAAAGAGCACAAAAACCTGCGCATTAACTTCAGTCACCCAAACTGCCTTTTTGGGGTTTTAGACAGCTTATGGTAGAAACTAAATGGAAAAGTGGACCCCATTCACGCTGGTTGTCTGTACCTTGATTATCTATACTGTAGTAATACTGCCAGACACTATTCAGACCATTTCACATGTTCACAACCACTCCTGATGACTAGGTACCCAGAGCTTGATGGCAATCTAAACATTTTTTGTTGTTTCACCATTGGTCCTGACTGTTTTGGCAAGCATGTTTCACTGCTTGCTGCGTAAACTGGGAGCGGCAATCTTCCAAACCAGCATGGCTGGTTTTGAGAGGGGCTACTCTGGCTCTTCTTCTCCAGAAGAGTTGGTCTCAAAGTAGCTCCTAGCATTGTACAGAAGTGTCAATTTTAAGTCTGTCAGCATAGCAACACAAAGAAACAGATTTCTTTCATCAGTACTGGCACTCAAAATAAGACCATATGTCTAAGCTATAACACGCAAAGTTTTCCAATGACAGCTTATTTTTCTAGTAGGAAATGTGATTTACATAGATTGAACTGCAGGATCTGTTTACAAGATTCATGAGAAAAACTGGTTTCCTTATAGTAAAAAAAACACTTCACTGCTCACAGGAAGCAAGCTTTAATACTGCAAAGTCTGTAGCCTTCCTGGGGACACGGACCCAGTTCAGTTATGTCTATCTGCATCTCACTGGAGCCAAAAGAAGTAGCTGACTTTTCTAGAAAAAAAAAATGAAAACAGGAAAGACACAACAAGGAGTTGCTGGGAGCTGCTGAAAGAGCACAACAGAAAGCAGAGAAAGAGTAGAGAACTGAAATGATGTGACTGAAAGCTATGGAAGTCGAAAAGTTAAGCAGATGGAGAATGAAAAGCCAGCTAAGCAAGTGAAACAGTAACAGGGTTGGGTTTTTTTTTTTGATAATTGAAAGAGAGCTGAAAGGTAGGAGTCATATAAAGCAAGTCCAACCTGAGCATGGTGCCTGGAAACACTAAGATCAGGGAACAGACATGAATGCAAATGTGAAGGCTGAAGAAATCAAGCTCAGAAGAACACAAGAATGAAAAAATGGGTGCTGCAAGTAATTGTACCAGAAGAGCTTTGGGCTGCTGCAACCTGCTTCACGCACAACACACCCAGCCACACAAAGCACCTTACTTTGCTGTTGCCTCCTAATCATGCCTGGAAGAAAGCTGAAATCACACTGGAAAAGGTACCATTTCCTTTCCCGGGCGAGGGTGAGCAGCCTCAATAGCAGAGGGGATAGGCACTGCATTGGAGAGTGAGGGAGGGCTCTCCAGTAGCACTGAAAAACTCTAACTTGCACTCATAGTGATTACACCTAGTTACAGACATTCACTGGAATGAATAGCCTTGGCCAAGTTACTTGCTCCCAACTAGTAATCAAGATCTAAGCTCTCAGTTCACCAGTATCACCATCTCCAAACTTTTGTCATGTATCTTGACAGAACAAGTATTCGTATACAACTTTCATTTCACACCCACATGCACGCTTCCAGGCTGACTCTCCATCACAAGGAACTGAAACAACAATTTAATGACTGCCTTTCCACTGGCCAGCACGAAGCACTTCTACTGACTCCAGGCCCAAGAGCCACATCCCTGATTTATCAACATGGGAAAAGCAACTACTTGCTGAAAAGGCACCGCAGAAACAATTCTCATGGGTTGCACTATCCCACTGGAAGTTCACAAGGTTGAATCCTGAATCCCAGCTGGCTTTCAGAAGGAATTACAAATCACACACTTAGCGGGGAATACGACAGTTCCTCAAACAATGCAGATACCCAAAACACATCATCCGCTGGGAAAGCATCTCCCAGCTTGGCAAGTTTTTAAAGTTGGAATCTTGAAATTACTGTGTTGAAACATAACTATTTACTAGTCCTCTGTAAAATTAATGCTTTTCTTTCAGGGCTTAAACAAGTCTATTATTAGTAGTACTATAGAAACCCATTTAAAAAAACATAGTAGATATTCTAATTTCTCCCACAGAACAAGCTGAGCAGCATTTAGAGATTTCTAACCTTTTATATTCTAAAGTAGGGACACAAGTTGTCAAAGGTACACAGGCAACTCCAGTAAACTTAGATAATCAGAAAATTGTGGATTTGTGTGCACAGAATCCACAACATTTATCCTGTTACACATACAAACATATTCTTGATGAACAAGGTAACTTCCTCCATAGACTATACAATTTGCCAAAGAAGAAATATCTTCTAGTACAAACAACAAAAGGAAAATGCAATTTTAAAGTAAACATAATTAAGCCCCAAAGCTTTTGTTTGGGTTATTACCTATGATACTATGGTATCTAATGTCTGTCATTTCTGAAGTGTCAGTGACTGTCAAGTTAAGATCTGTTACCTAAAAGTAGGTCAGAAGAACTTCCTGGCTGGGCTCACATAGCTCTGTCCTTCTTCTTCCTATTTTCTTTCCCAGTGGATCTCATACTCAAAACTGTGTCAAGTTTGAATGCCTTTTCATGCTTTGCTCTCCATTACAACTGTTAAGGAAGTCTGCCAGTCAACTCACCTCCTTCTAAGAGGAATTTTACATTACAGGAAATTCAGAAATGAAACTTGTTTGTTTGTTTGTTTCAGATGAACGTTGCATGAAAATACACAGCATTGGCAGAAGTCCACCAACAAAATCCCAAGGATTTTAGCGTACTTTCTAACCCATTAAAGCAAAACTTTTATCTACATAACTAGTATCTTTTCACACTCTTCAGAAAAATACACAATAGTACTATAAAAGTCACTGTGGTTTATTCAGTTTAAAAAATAATCTTTTTTTCTTTCTGATCTTTGCTTTCCATAAGCTTCCCTATAGCATTTTAGCTATACGGTCTGACTTTAGTTTGTTTTTTTTTTTTAAATAAAGAAATGGATTGGTAAATTCCATAAATAATACAGCAGGGAGCTTGGATAAAACAGAATCCAAGTAACAGAAATCACATGATTATGCAAGTCCACTTCTCCCCCCCCTGCAAACACAACCACATGCTGGGCTCTGAAATGGCACACCAGAAATTGATAATATCTGCTTAGGTTAGCACTATTTGTTAGACAATTATCACTTGAGAGGGAGCAGGTCTAGACTGGTTTCTATTGTTTGGGTTTTCTTCCTTTTTTTTTTCCTTCTAAAGAGAGAAAACGACCAAAATACAGCCCGAGATTTCTTCAAAATTGGATGTCAAAAAGCCCACATGCCAACATTAGACAGTTTTAAGGGGCCATAGTTCACATGCCCTACATACACTTGTTCTTACAGGCATATATATTAAATGAAAAAAAAAAAAGTCTTGTTTCCCCCTTTGACAAGAGCACTCAAAAAATGTTTTAGTTACAACTTTGTAGTTGTAGTGAACTCTCACATCACTAAATTTTTTTCTGTTAGCTTGAGTCCACAGGAATTATTATTCCAACTTGTCTTCTTTGCCTCTGACTCTCTCATCATGAGCCTGCATTTTCTCTATACCATCTCACTACGTACTTGTAGACAGCAGTAAGGTCCCCTCAGGCCTTCTCTAATCTGAACAAACCCAGTTCCCTCATCCCCTCCTCATACATGCTGTGCTCCAGCCTCCTGACCATCTTGGTGGCCCTGCACTGGACTAGCTCCAGCACATCCATGTCTTGTAGTGGGGAGTCCTAAGCTGGATGCAGTACTCCGGATGTGGTCTCACAAGTGCTGTATGGAGGGGAAGAAGCACTTGCTTTGATGTGCTGGCTATATTCTTGATAACAAGCCCAGTTTGCAGTTGGCCACCTCTGCTGCAAGGGCATACTGGAACTCATCCTCAACTTGTTCACCAGCTCACCCAGGCTTTTTTCTACAGAGGTGCTTTTTCTCCACTTGTTTCTCAGGCTGTACTGTTGCACACGCTTATACCACCCTAATCGCAGGGTTGCTCATCTGCCTTTGTTGAACTTCATGGAGTTCCTGTCAACCCATTTTTCCAGTCTTTCTAGGTCACCCTAAAAAGCCACCTGCTGTCTAACATGTATAGTCCTCAGTCTTGCAGATAATGCAGTCTGTCTCATCATACAGCTCATTAATACAGATGTTAAATTGTTCGGTCCATTATGTTTTAACCACAATATTTTATGAATTGAAATAATAATTTCCCAGTGGGCCCCTCAATACAAGAAAGACATTGAGGTGCTGGAGCGTGTCCAGAGAAGGGCAATGAAGCTGGTGAGGGGTCTAGAGAACAAGTCTTATGAGGAGCGGCTGAGGGAACTGGGGTTGTTTAGTCTGGAGAAAAGGAGGCTGAGGGGACACCTTATCACTGTCTACAACTACCTGAAAGGAGGTCGTGGCAAGGTGGGGGTCAGTCTCTTCTCCCAAGTAACAAGCAATAGGAAAAGAGGAAATGGCCTCAAGTTGCACCAGGGGAGGTTTAGGTTGGATATTAGGAAAATTTCTTCACCAAAAGGGTTATCAACCATTGGAACAGGCTGCCCAGGGAAGCAGTGGAATCACCAACCCTGAAGGTATTTGAAAGACGGGTAGATGTGGTGCTGAGGAACAGTGGACTTCGCAGTGCTAGGTTAATGGATGGACTCAATCTTAAAGGTCTTTTCCAACCTGAACAATTCTATAATACCCAGGTAAGAGTCTCACCCAGGATCACGAGCAAGTATAACAATTTTTTTCAGCTGGGAACCATCTGAAACTGCTGTAGATTACATTTTCTTGCATTAGAAAATAAGTATTAACCATTTCTCTGTCCAACAGCAAAGTAGGCTATTTGTAATTTAATCTTTAGAAAACCAAATTACTACACAGTCTATCTTAGAATGCTGCCTCCGAACTCCATCCTCCTTTTTATTTTGGATTTTGAGTATTCTTTTAGTTTCTCAAAATCTATGTGGTCCCCCAAACTAGTTGTTTACTCTTTATTTTCTCTAATAATAAATGAGAAACAGGATAATTTTCACTTTCTCTTTGTAGGCTTTTCCCATTTTGTTGAGAACTGTTTTCTCTCCTTATCTTCCCTGAACTTGGTCTGTCCTTCCTTCCACCTCTATCCTCCTGTGGTCCTTGACAGGATTTTCTTGATCATGGGGTTGGGGTTTTTTTGGCTTGGGGTTTGTTTTTTTTTTTTCTAAATACATATTTTTAGAAATTAAAAGGAATAGTTTGCAAGAATTCTTCAAAACGGCAGACAAACAAAAATGTTGAAGAAGTATTCCTATGAAGACAGTTGGAAGTATTTATTTTCACATTTTCACTTTAGAAAATGACTAAGAGGTTCTAATAAATGTTTCCTTTTCTAACTGCATCATTTTCTGGACAAAATCTAGCAGCTAATTTATTTCTCTGTTCAAGGGGCAAATAGTTTTTGCAACAAAAGAAAGCACAATAAATATCTGATAATGCACTGGCTGCTTTTCTGTGTTTACTTGAACCAAACTCTTTAAATTTAAGACAGTTTTTTATAGTATCATCTACTGCTTTTCCATGGGAAACTTTTTGTTGAGATTATGAAAGGTGGGAAGAGTAATCTAACCTCATTTTCTCTGATTAAAAACCTCATTTTATCTATGGTTTAATGTGAATGACTAATGACTGAAAGATAGTAACCTCTTTTTCTTTTGACTTTCCTAAACACAGTTAATATTGCTTCTAAGTTAGATCATAGAAATATTTATAGCACCAGTGTGACTTTTTTTGTTTCAGGACAGCACATATAATTAGAGACAGACAAATAGTTTTTTTCTTATTATTTCTAGTGTTCACTCATCTTACACCATTTGGCAATTTAGAAACAAAATCTGAAGTCCAGCCTTTTCAAGAAAGACATTGCCAGATGAATTTTTTAGGTCAATTCTCACCCTGGACAGTTCTTACTAAAAAAAAGAAACAAAAAAAAAAAAGCCAGTGGACTTCGCAGCAACATTAAAGTACACTGATTCCAAGCCAACCATCAAAATCATATATATTCTGTTGTTAAGCAGCTGGATTTTTAACAGTTCAACAATAATTCCCTACAATATCTGCTGATTGATTAATATATTTCTAAGGTACAGTAAAGAGTTGAATTCCAAAAGGGATCATTTTCATCTGCATGCATAAAAGTAATTCATAATAAAAAAAATTTTTTTTTTTAAACGCTACAGACAATAAGAAGTTTCAGTAATGGGGAGGGAGAGAAAACCCTCTCTCTTCCATTGTTTCATCTTGAGCTCTGCAGATACCAAGACCTGGAGGACCTCTATGCATGCTCTTGTCCAACATAGGACCAGTCCACGTTAAGCCAATAGACACGGTTGTGTCAGGCTGGATCACATGGAGGAAGTCACAAACTCTAGCCAAGTAGTTATGTGAGCAACAGCCCTGATGTACGTGCCAGCAGAAGAATGCTTTTGGTAGATCAGCCCATGTTGCCTAAGACAGTAACAAAGCTATGTTGACAAAAAACTTCCTACTGCAGGCATACATCCCATCTCCAAAAGAGGGCTCTACTGACACAGCTGCATCAGCGGAGGCTCAGTTGCGACCCTCTACAAAATCACCACCCATCCCTCCCTGAAAGAGCCTTCCAGAGCAGCTCTTCACATCATTGCCACTAAAAAAAAAAAAAAAAAAAAAAAAGTGTGTCTGGTTAAATAATTTTGGTTCAGCCTGTTTCTGCTGAACAGTGTGTGCAAGCAGCCCTTTAAACACACACACGCCAAAAACTGCTTCAGTCTGGTCACTCCTTTGGAACAAGATTTGTACCAAATTAAATGGAAACTAATATATAACCCTGGTTAATGCAGTACCATGACCAAAATTAAAAGCCTTGTTATTCTCCTTGCTGAGTGAGAGTAGATAGCAAGGTCACACCGGTCATTTCTGAAGCGGGGAAGGGGAAACGGATCATCAGTCAGGACACGTTCCAAGAAGAACATATTTACAAAACCTTAAGTGTTCCAGCTCTTTGAATGAGGTGATTCTTGCATGCACTTCATCAACTTTCTCTTGTAGAAATACCAGAACAAGAACATAACTACTCTTGCAATAAGAAAACTTTCTGGAGCCCTTTCAGGCTGCGACACATTAGGAATGCTGAAGTACATGATTTGTATTCTGCTTTGGTTTTGAAATCTACCTCAAAACCCCTATCCAGGCCTGCCCTACATCCTACAAATGAACCTTTTTCAATTTTGTCAAGGATTAGTGTCAAGCCATCAGAAAGATTTACATAACCATCCAAAAACAATTTTCCAGATGATACGCCTATACAGGATTTTTTAACTGGAGAAGTTTTCTCATAGGTATACACACATCAGTGAACCAAATAATACATCACCGATATTAATGAATACAAATACTATCGCATGTTCTTTCCAATATTTTCTAGAATTCATGGAAAAGCTGGCCTGCAGATGGTCTCACAGGCTATCAGAAGATGCTTTACCTAAAAAGCTGGTTCTTTGTTCTTCACTTCCATATTGTGCTAAAAGAATCTCTAATGAGCCCTTTATTAATTTTTTTTATGAGATTTGTACCTTGAATAAATATGCAGAAAAACGTATATACAGGAGGCCCTGCAAACTTTTTTCAAAACCTATGGAGTTTGGGAATTTAAATTATGTATGTGCCTGACAGCATGAGGAGCTGCAGGCAGACTAGCATCACACAATCACAGAATGTTCAGGGTTGGAAGGGACCTCTGGAGATCATCTAGTCCAACCCCCCTGCCAGAGCAGGGTCACCTACAGCAGGTTGCACAGGATGGCGTCCAGGCGGGTTTTGAATGTCTCCTGAGAAGGAGACTCCACCACCTCTCTGGGCAGCCTGTTCCAGCCTTCAAAGTAAAGAAGTTCCTCCTCATGTTTAGATGGAACTTCCTATGTTCAAGTTTGTGCCCATTACCTCTTGTCCAGCATCCTGGCAGCAGGGCAGCAACAGGTGTGTGAGGGTGGAAGAATCTCCCCCATTTGAACTCTAGTTCAGATGCAACGGTTTGCATCTCAGTTGGCGCTAAGCAATAGCAAGGGAGACCTTGTAACAAGATACTACTAGCTTAACAGCATAAAGGCAGTCAGCTATATTATTCTTTTTAGTATCTCATATAAAACAGCGCTTTCTTAAGACATTACACAGTAAGACAGCAGTAGCCATCCAACAGTAATAACAGCCACAGTTATTTCTGTGTTAGGTTTTGTTACTATATGTTACTCTATGTACTTCTACTTTGGTTTTTTCCTTCCAAATGGGGTTGAATTAAACACACAAAACCACATTGACCCGAAGACTATCCATCCAAAGTGATTAGATAAAGGAAGCTGAAAATATGCTTGTTAAGGGTTTAATATGCATAGCATACAAAAACTTTTGTCAGGAAGGAAAGAGAACAGCCAGCTCTGCATTTCTTGAAGCTGAGAAGAAATGCAGGAGGGTTTGATGGCACCACCAATTACTGAACCAGTTCTGGATCCTCAGGATTCAATGTAGCTATGCACTGCACCCCACTTAATTTTTGGAACATCGGGTAAAGCAAGTGCAGCAGAAATATTTTCATCAGTCTGACTCAGAGCACAAAACTTTTTGACAGCTATTAAGAACTAGACCCTATCTTCGCATCCACACACACAGAGTAAGTACTGCTCCCAACTGAGAAGGTTTTCCCAACTATTTTGATGTATAAGTGGGAAGACATAAAAGCATGTTGTACATAAGCAGGTCTAAATTTCTCTGTTTTCACTTTTTCACTATTACATTCTATAAATAACATATTTCTCTCAGCTACAGCAAACTATCTGCAGGTAGCTAGCCGCATTTTAAGTTGCCTTTGCTAGCTTTAACAATTCATTCAATTGGAACAGATGGCAGCTTGAAAGGGAAATGACAGGACCCTCCTCGGAAAGTGCTGCCTGCATTTTGGTACACGTCTAATCTCAATGATCTTACTTTATTTATAGGTGAAATTCTCTCACTTCTGTGTTATGAGAAGGGTGTTTGCTCAAGAGGAAAAAAAAAGCAGTAAATCAGCACGAACTTTGAGCCACAGCAACTTCATATATTGGGTCTGATAAACAAGTGAAATTCTAAGAAAGGCTATTGTCTTCTCTTGTGTGGATTTAAACAATTAGCATACATCCATATACATTTAAAACACCATGTGGAACATTTTTACTGCACTAAAAGCTGATGAGACCTATAGAAGTGCTTAAGCCCAGACAATTAAAGGGTTTGAATCCTGTATTTCTTAATGATATGCATTAGGTGCACACACATTAGCTTTTTTATTCGAATAGGATGCAGGCTTTTGAATCATGTTTCTTGATTGTTACCACTCACTGTATTTGGCTCACATTGTGGAACAGTCTCAGAACACTTGAAGGGAATTCTTTTTGGATAAAAAGTAATTAGAAAACATGTTCCAGGACTTCACCTAATATACCTGAGCCGTAAGCAGGCATTCAGTCCACCAGATCAGACTACAGTTATCGCAAAAGTAGGAAAAAAAAAAAAATCCACCTCCCCCAAAAAATTCAAAATAAAGCTTTAAAGAGCTCCAACCTCCCCCGACTCTCCTAAGAAAATCCTTGACACTGTATACTGTCGGCATCTGGTCTATAGATCAATACTATCTTCCATTGAAGACACAGGCCGTAAAGGGCAGAGTGTTTATTACTTGCATACAGTTTGCAAATCTATATATGTAAGCGCATTACTTTAATTAAGATGTAAGAGATCAGAGCGGAAACTATTCTAACATGAGCATGGGGTACTGCAAGTGCTCTGTTTTTCTCTTCAACAGAATACAGAAGAGAAAAACATCACATTCTTTTTTATGGTGCACTTGTTATATTTCCACTGACACATTAACAAAAGCAAGAATAATATGATTAAATTATTCTGAATTGTGCAGTCATAAAGAATTACACATGACTCAGGACAACTGCAAATTGAAAAAAACAGCCTATAATTCCAAGAGGAGCAACAGCAGCTGATTTTGGCTTTCTCCCTAAAAAGAGGTTCCCAGTCAGTGGAGATTCTGACTCATCAGGATGTTTTGTGCTATTTCTACTCCATTATCACTGATAAGGTCAAGCGCAGCCCTAATGTGTCTTCTTTATTATTAGCCAAACTTCATGGTTTATTCTTATCTCTTGTAAGCTCCATAGTTAGCGTAGCTCTAGAAGATGTATTTCTTCTCCAAGATTACTGAGCCTGTAGAGCTCCAGGCTGTTTGAGCAGGCTAAGACCTCAACAAGGAAGGTGGTCAGTTAGTTAGTCAATGCCATAGAGCTTGCTTTAAACCTGCTTTGAAGTAAGTGCCACATTCAGCAAGATTTCAGTGCAATGGGGCAAGCTTTGCTCAGGAACTCAAAGGTAAAAGCACATAGGCATCCCCATTTCCTATAAGCTATGGGTCCACCAGACTCCATTTGATCTGGTTTCATTCCATTCACACACATTGCACTATTTTGAATTTGTCCCTGCTTTAAGCAGAAAGCTGGACTAGATAAGCTCCAGGGGTCCCTTCCAACCTAAATTATTCAGGAATTCTGGGTCTCTCTTTGTAGGCTACTATTAGGGCATCCAGGAACCACTGAGAATCCAAACAAATGCCAAAGCTGTGAAACAACTTTAAAAAAGGTAACTGGCATGGGAACAGCTGAAAATGGACAGGAAAAAAAGGAGAACAAAAGATTCAAAAAATCAAAACCAGAAATCTAGCAAGATGAATATGAATTGCCCTCTCTTCCAGGAGGGTGAAATCAGTTATGACAGCAAGACAGACGATCCTTTCTACCTGCCTTGAACTCTACCACAGCAACCTATCTGCAGGTGGCTAGCCAGGAGAGTTACAAGTTGCCCTTGCTAGCTTTCATATTAGTTTATTTAGTAACAGAGGTAGGAATACTTTAACAATTCACTCAACTGGAGCAGATGACAACTTGAAACAGTTGGTGTGGAGGCTTTTCAAACCTTTCATTTATATATCTCTTCTGCACCACACTTGGACTGTGGCTTGCAGTTTAATTTCCATGCACCAAAACCTCTGAGAGATCTATTGAGCTGAGGAAAGTGAAAATAACTGATGTATGGAAATAAAAAAAAAACAACCACCAAACATCACAGCTGCTTTGCTCTGTAGACCCAGCCAGAAAGTTTTCAACCTGAGAATTAAATTTCTTAAGTGATGATAGCATTGCCCACTTAGTAGCTATAAGGAGAATTTCTTGAAATTAATACTAACAATTTTGCTTTAGAAACAGCCCCAGATGGCCTTCTCTCAGGCCAGATAGAGCAGGATGGGACAAGAACTACAGGGTTCTGCTAGACATTTCCCCTGCAACAGCTACTTACACAAACAGAATGAAGCTGCCTTGGGTTTGCCTGAATATTTCCCAGCTTCTCAAGGAGCTGTTGTAGTTGCATTGTATTTCCTTTACAGAAGTGTTAATAGCTGCTTGAAAATTCCACAGATAGCAGCAGAGGAATAGAATCATAGAATTGTTTAGGTTGGAAAAGACCTTTAAGGTTATCAAGTCCAACTATTAACCTAGCAGAGGAACCAGAGACACAATAGCTTCTCTTTCTTTATAGTATTCCAAAACTTGTATGATATTGCCAAGAGACTTGTATTCAACAGAATTTACAAGTTTGACAGAGAATTCGTGCACATGTGCTATGTGTATGCAGATATTTCTTCCTCCTCCTGCTATTTATATAGGGAGACCATAAACGCTTAACTGAGTAACTGAAATCTCTGACTGCAGTAGATACCAACAATAGCAACCAAGTATAAGGCTGACAAACTGTCCTTGTTCCTTGAGTACCTGCAAGGTGAGTCCCCAAATCACAGGCCCCTGTTCTTATGGTAGACTTTAATCTCTTCCACTTCTGCTCGAAGAGCAATATGGCAGGACACAAACAATCCGGGAGGTTACTGGAGAGTGCCAGGGATGATAGAGGAGATGCTGGGTGAGCCAGCCAGGGGTGATGCAGAGCTGGATCAGCTCTTCACCAACAAGAAAGATCTGACTGGGGACACAATAATCTATGCCAGCCTTGGGTGAAGTGACTATGGACTAATCCAGTTCAAGATTCTGAGAGGACTGAGGAAGGCAAGCAGGACATTACAGACTGGACTTAAGCTGTGAGTAAATCACCCCTGATCAACCTGATTGCTTTCTGTGATAAAATGACTGGATTTATGGACAAACAGAGACAGATGTTATTTATCTCAGCTTAAGCAAGGCTTTCCAAACTGGCTCCCAAAGAATCCTTGCACCCAAGTTGGGAAATTACAGTCTAGATGGGTGGACAACCAGATGGCTAAAAAACTTGTTGTTGGATGATGGGGCTCAGAAGGAAACAGTTAACAGGTTATACTCCACCTGCAGGCCAGTAAGAAGTGGAGTGCTGCAGTCTGTAATGAGACCTGTCCTGTTTATCAATGTCCCGGAGAAGGCAATGGAGCATACCCTCAGCAGGTTTGCAGATGATACCATATAGGGGTGACTGTAGATACACCCAAGAGCAGAGCTGCCATTCAAAGGGACTTAGCCTGGAGGGATGGGCTGACAGGAACATTGTGCAATTCAACAAGGACAGGCTGGGGAGGCGCAGGTCTGTCACAAAGAACCTGGTCTGTCACAAAGGACTTGGTGGACAGCAAACTGAGCAAAAGCCACCGGTGTGCACAGGCAACAAAGGCAGCCAACAGCAACAGCATAGCATACTAAGAGGAGCATAGATTGAGAGAAATGATCATACTGCTTTACTTGGCTCTCATTAGACCGCATTTATGATAAGTTAAACTTTGCTTCCCCAATACAAGAAAGACATCAATAAACTGGAGCGAGTTCAGTAAAGGCCACAAAGATGATCAGGGGCTGAAGCACAGCCCTGCTTAGGGAACTGGGCTCGTTAAACCTGGAGAAGAGAAGGTTTTGGAGGGACCTAATAGCAGCCTTCCAGCACCTATGCTGAGGCTATCTAGAAGATAAGAGCCAGGTGCTCCACAGCAGTACACAGCAGAAGAACAAGAGACAACAGGCATAAGATAAAACAAGAGGCTCAGACTGGATATAAGGAAAAAAAAAAATCTTCCCATGAGCGCAAACACATACATAGGTTGCCCAGAGCTGTACAGTCTCTGTCCTTAGAGGTTTTCAAGACCTGACAGGATACAGCCCTGAGCAACCTGTTCTCTCTTCATATCTGATCCTGCTTTGAGTAGGAGGTTGGACAGGAGACCTCCTCAGATCCCTTCCGACAGGAATTACCCTACGGTTTTGTAGTAATAATGCACTCATATTTCCCGTGATGATATTACAAACTCCTTCCACTAAGTAGCATTCAGATGGTGATCTTCAGAGTTGTAGGAAAAAAGGATCATTTCAAGAGACGTTGCAGTTTTTAGCACCAGACACTGTAAATAACTAACTTCAGGCTGAGGAATGCCAGATACTTTCATTTCAATTGGTTTGTATTATTATTGTTCCTGATGTTACTCTTTGAGTCAGGCAGGGCAAATAAACGAACACACACTCACCTTGGTTTCACACATCTGTGTAAGCCAGCTGAATCTGGGCCAAAGCACTGGAAAGCCTTACTGAGATAGGTCAATTGCAGTGCAATAAACATACACCCAAAAAAAATAGTTCCCAAAAATTAAACTAACATGCTTTGTCAAAACTTGCTAGACAGATAAAATGTCAGAGCACAGACAAACTTGGGTAGGTTAAGTCATGGAAAAGACTTACAAAAATACTCTCTTTGCAAGTTCTTTAGCATGGAAAACTACAGGAGGGGAAGTAATTTTGTTTAGAAGGTATTCTTTTAAAACCCAGCACATGCTGTTGTGATTACTTCGCATACTTCAGTCCAATATGCTGCATCTGACAAAACCACTCAGTCATTAACTTGCATTTTCCTTTAACCACTCATTTCAAGTCTGAGTGGAAGAGCAGCATACATGTTCTAGAGAGGCTGAGGCCCTCTTCACTCTATGACTCAAAAGAAAAGTTTGCAGCCAGAACAGGTTCTGCTCCTGCAAACATGTATTTGGTGTTGCAAACAGAAATTCATTTGCCTATAACAACATATATTGTCAACTGAAGAAAGGACAGGACAGGTCATACCGCCTTCAACCCAAGCTGGATTGCTCACAGTGCTAGTACTTGGATTCCAACACCCACAGAACCAAAATGAGATTAATGAGGGGTTTATTATTATTATTATTAATGAGATTTGCTGAGGATAACAGATTCACAGAATGCAGAGCAGATTCACCATAACAGATCCAGCTTCAGTTTTCTACATCTGTATTTCTAAGTACTGCATTATTGCTGTTTTCCACATAGCAGCTTTGCGCATGTAAAGAAATGAAGCCTAAGAGGCCAGTACAAAATAAATGGGGCTTCTATGCAAATGTCACATTTCCTCATAGTATCTGGAAGATTATTTCTATGTATTTAAGTAAATAGATGCATGTGAGTATTTTCAGGGCCAAAAAAATGCTTATTGTATGTATACTTTGAGAGCTGTGCTGCTGGCAATTTGGAGCACAGCCAGACAAGCATTACCTCTCTATAGCTACTTACATAATTAAGTATTTTCAGGATTAGGCTCACAGATATTAATTCATCATGTATGCTTTCTGGTCACTGCTGAAATCCCATAACAGAAAACAGGAATCTGTTTTGAAATACCAAATTATTACAAAATGTGGGAAGATTAAGATATAATTGAAAATTTTGACATGAAAATAGATTAATTTTGCTAATTGTTAAACCTTCATCGAGCTACCATTCAAAGAAAAACTTATTTTGTTACGTATTTACACTACAGAAGCATAACTTGTAAGAATGTCATAACAATCTATACGTAAAGAAAATCTATGCAGCACCTTCTGTTTAGAGGACATACATGTGCATTGTTTCTAGCATATTTTACAAAAGAAAAAATTTAAAATATATTTTTGAATGCAATAGTCAACTCCACTACACAAGGTATGGCAGGAGTTTTATTCAGCTTTTAGACATTTTCTGTGCAGGACATCTTCTCTAGGGAATCAACATTAGAATCCTAAGTGTGGGAAGACAGTTTATTTCAAATTTGTATCACCTCTGCCTATCCAATAGCTAGCAAAGTCTTCAGAGAGCTAAATATACCCTTAGAAAGTCAGCCTTCATTCACATCATTGCATGAATTTGAGTCCTGGAGACATGAATTCTAGCTTTTTGAGGAAATGAGGTTTCACTGAGTTAAAAACTACCGCATAGTGGTTAGCTGAAGCTTGAAATACCTTTTCTTCCAGGAAGTATTGACCTGAGCTTCCTCAGGCATTCAGCTGATAAATACTGAATGCTTTCTCACCTCTCTCCCAACTCTGCTGGAATGGATGCAACTCTTACCAACGCTGCCCAGGACCAAGAGGCTTAGAGGAGGCAGCCAAGGGTCAGCTACCACTTCATCTAATTGGAACTAATCTGCATGTGGCACAGCATGGCCTGAAGCCAGGAGCAGTTTTAACTACACAGATGGATGATTTCTTCCTGCCTATTCGGATCTTCCTTCCCCCCACAGCATTCAGCACTGGCCACTATTTGCAGTCCTGTCTAATGGCTTTTCATGGATCTAGGAAACTGTATGTGCAGGAGACCGCACATCCATTAACACCCTTTCTACTTCTAACTACAATATGGCAGGAGGTAGAAGGACATGGACAAAATATGTCAGGACTATACAGATTAGACATGGGTGTAATCAGATGTGACTTTAAAAGAAACAGCAGCCTCCTGACTGATTACGGCAAAAACTAGAAGATGATCCCCCCACCAAGGAAAGAAAATTGTAAATAGAAATTAGATTATAGCAATGCAAAGACAACATAACAAAACAGTATCTAAAAATACTAATTATACAAGACCAAGCACTTTACACTAGTTTTTGTCATTTCACCTCAGTGGCCAGTCTGGCCCAAACCACGACAGATTTCATCCTCAAAACTCTTCAAATGCTGCTTGCCTTTTCAGATGAGAAAACTAGATGATTAAGATTTAATAATCACCACAACTGCATGACCTAGTTTCCAGTCTAGTGCCCAATCTACTACAATATTTTGTCTCTCTTTCTGAAGTAGAGCTCACTAATACAAGGGGGAAAAAATGTGTGTACTCATACTCATTACACAGTTCTGAAGTAAGACAAAGAAAGCTTCAATCATAGGTTTACAGATTTGTGAAGTGTACCTCAAAGGAGACCAGAAAGGGTGTCTTTTAGTCACACACCCTGTTTAAATTACTAGTGGAACATTATGACAACTAAACTGTACTTTCATCTGATAGAATTCATCTGTTCTTCTTACCTGTGCTTTACCCGACATCCTTATTGCAGAATAAATTTAGAGGACTCAGTAACTAGAGAATCAGAGGAAAGTTATATCTTGCCATAAACTACACAAAACTAACAAGTTTAGGAAATAACGTTAGTTTGAAGGGCATGTTTCTTTATCCTACAGATTTTTTTTTTTCCCCTAAGAATTACACCTCAGAAGGAAGTGCTTGCTTTTTATTTTCTACTTTGAGTTTATCCACGTACTCCATGTACATCAGTACCTCACACAGCCTGGCAGCAGAGCAGAGGCTCCAGTTTCACACAGACTCCTGACCTGGAACACTTTTGCACTTCTGGCAAACGCAAGGCTATAAGACAGAGCTGGACCTGTTATGTTTCCCCAGGTAAGATGCAAAGTGAGATGTTCTACTTTTCTTGAGCTTGGATAAAGTGTTCCTTTTAAGCAGCTGCTGAGGGGGTGTGGTGAAAGCCACCTTTGAAGCAGAAAAAAAGCAGTACAGTGAATAAAAGACACCTTTTCTGATACCTGTTTACACAGACTCACCTACATTTATTTATTAATTCTCACCTGCAATCGATGTACTCAGTTCAACCACTGCAGTGTTCTAAATGCAAGAATTTGTATGCTCTGTACAAAGTAAAAAAAAAAAATAATTCAGAATTGTCAAGCTATTTTAAGGGCCATTCCTTGTTTCTTTACGTGACCCTTGACTGACCTAATAAATAGACAGCCATGCCAAATCCCTTATCACATGAGCAAGAGGAAGGCTTTATCCAGTATTCACTTAGAGAAAGCAATGCAATTGGTAAGCCTCATCCTTACAGAATTTGGCATGAAATCTTGTCTTAACAAAAAGCAACAACACAAAAACAGATAAGACACACTACATTTATGCTCCCCAACACTACAAAAATTATTTGCCTGAAAGGTACACATTTGTGTGCCTTAAAAAACAAACAGCAAATGTCTTCATGTCTAAAACTGTTAAAAATTATATTACCTCAAGCTTGTTATTACACATAAGCTATGCATAGAAATAATACACCAATGTTCACTGATTTCATGAATAGATGTTTGTTACACACAAACTCTAGTAATTTTTTTCAGGGAACTTCAGTGACTACCCTCTGCAGAGGAAAAGCTTTGAAGCATAGCAGGGAGCCAACTCTCCTTCACCAGGCCTGAAACCTTTAGATGAAGTCTGTAAAACGACATCTACACTCAGCAGCAGCCTGAGAAACAAGGACCCCAGTGAGAAAAAGGTGGAAAGGGGGCATCGCTGAGCTTCAAAACACTCCTGGGATAGAGGCAACTTGAAATATCCCAACACAGAGTTGTGTTGGAATCAGAAGGACAACTGTCCTGCTTGGTGTCCAGACAAGAGCAAGGTAAGAATTTCAGAGAAACCTTGGGAATGAAGATGTCAAGCAGTCACCTAAAATGTATTATCTGAGGAAGACTGAAAAGCCCTGGCAGAAGGAGGAACAAACTGCTGCAAGACCTCACTCCTGCAGAAGGTCCAAGAGCCTGAATTCCAATCCCCTGGCAGAAGGCTCTTCATTCCTTCCCCAGCACTTGCTCCTCAGACATGACTTTTAACAATGGCTTATGCCTGGGAAAAAACAAGGCTATATAAACCTAAGGACCTTAAGGAATTACTCCAACTACTACTACAGCACAAAATCAAGAGTTTGAAATGTATTTTTATAATAACTTCCATTTGCCTATAAATAGCAGCAGATAATTTTACCTTTCAAGAGTCAGTATCTTGAAATCCAACAAGAATTTTATTCCATATATTTATCATGGACTAAAACTGCTGAACATGTCACCATTAGGGTTCAATATTCTGTACTTCAAAGAATCTTAAAATGTTTTTTTGGCTATTAAATTACTCTTCTACTTTACGTAAAGAAACTCATTTAACAATGGTGAAAAGGTCCTACAAAATCTTGAAAAGTCCTTTTTAAGAGTTGGCTGTCAGCTGGTGAAATACTGCATTTTAACACCTCACATTTTTAGACTAAGTTTATTAACCACGTAGTAGTGCTTCAGGTGCACTACTCCTGTCTAACTGCTCCCAAAAAACATCATACAGGACTTGAAGAGATTTAAGCCAAATCAAACCAACATTAAGTGCTTTGCAGACTCAGGTATTCATTTTATTTTAACAATAGGGTGTGCTTCTCTTCTGACTTCTATTTGTAACTATTGAACTCTTTTGTACTACTTAGGTAAAGAGGCTTTACTGCCTCTTTCATAAATACACCTCCACAGGTAAATTAGCTTTCTAAAGTCAGGTATCTGGAGGAAGAAATCCAGTAAGTCAGCTAGACACTGGTACTGAAAATGTTACAACATGCTTCATAATCATCACTATGCACTCATCACCAGGACAGATTTAAGACAAAGATTTTTTTTTACATCATTAGTAAAAGCCAAAATTACTTTTGCCTTTGTGGAAAAGGGAATTATGTATTTCATAACAATTCTTGTTCTTCTCTGGCAAAGCAGTGATTCTGTACTATCCAATCTCCATGCCAAAAGGAAACTTAAAAGTGTATCACTCACAGGGGACAAGAGGAAGAAAGCTAAACTGTGATATCCCATCTGAACCGGATGCCAAAATCATTTAATACCTCATAGCACCTACTGTGTTCCAAAGATACACACAAGTCATTAATAAGATAGATCAATGTAGAGTACTAACTGAAGACTGAGTTTATTTAAGCAAAGTTACATTGAACCAAAGGTGTCTGTAATTTTTCAAACCACTTGTAGGATTATTTTCTGAATACAATAAAAGAAGTGCAGAACACAGTGACTTTAGTTTTAATATCATATTTAAGTTACTAGAAAAAAAAAAATTTCTAAGACAGAAACAGATAACAGTTACTACTTGAACAATAAAGAAAGTAAAAACCTAAGCATAAACATGCAATGATAAGATGCATTGCTGCTCTATGCCTTGTTTATATTTTAAGAGCAAAACAGTGATGAATTTTCTTTCTGAACTCTTATACCAGACGATCACATCCTGATGTATTTCTACATCTTTGGCTGAAAGCCACAAATATTCAAAGCATAAGAGAATTATGATGCGCGCTTTTTTTTTTTCCAGTTCTACATTATCGATTCTTTATGTATATTAAAAGTGTTTACTCCACACTTCCCCTGCTTCCTCTATATTGTAAACAACCTCAAGTCCTGCACAGAGTATTGTGTTTCACACAGAAATAGGCACTAGCAGTATCCAAGTAAACTACAAGCACTGATTTCAACAGAAAGTACACAGTGCCTGCAAGAACTGCCTCCACGGTGCCCTGTGACCTCTTTCTTCTAAGTCAGGATTTTTGCTTCCTGAGTTACGCAACAGATATTACATTAGCAAAGCTTAAGCTTTGATAAGACCAAAACTTGTTTTCTTATGTATGCAATTCAGGTCTTTTTTTAATTAACCCCTAGAAAAAAATTTATCCTGAGGAATATGCATAAAATAATTCTCATACAAAATTAATTTAGATATCTGTTTTTAACAGAAACATATTTAGCTTTCTCCACAGCATTTTTTTTCTCTGAAATCACCTAAAGATTTGGACTATTTAAAATAATCTTAATTGATCAAAAAATTAGATACTATAATATTCAACATTTTAGACAAAATTGGACTAGTTTTAGAAAGGTTGGACTAGCAAAAAACATTTATCTTGCACACTGAACAAATATTTCAATGTTTCCTTCTAATGGGCTGCTAGGAATCAAGTTTTAGGAAGTATGTGGAGGTTAACAGTGCTCATACTCTCCAAGTGACAAAGGGGGTTGTTTTTTGAAAGGATTAATGCACCAGTGCTAATTTCATGACAGTTTTGCAGCAGGTTCCCCTCTTGCATCCCTCTATCATTAATTTACTCTCACCTTACACTACTAAAAGCAGTAGCTGAATCAGGTTCTTAGTCCTTTCTTTAATATACAAACTTATCCTTATAAAAGCCATGGGCTTATTTGTGATTATGGTTGAACCTAGATTCCTCATGGTTGTGTATCATGGCAGTCCTGCCTCTTAGAGATGTCTGTAATGTGCATCATACTGACAGTCCTTTGAGGCAGTCTTAAAATTCCTACTATCTTGTTACATGCCATGAAATCATGAAAACTAGTCAAAATGATAACCCAACACATTATAACCACACAGCAATTTTCTTACTTCTCTGAAAGCATATCATTACTCTACTATTGGCTCTAGAAAAAAAAAATCAAAATATTTCTAAAATATAAATTCATGGAGTTTCAATATGCTTGACAGTAATCATTTACTTCTCAATTAAAGGTGTAATGCTACTTATGAAACTGCTATTGAGGGGGAGAAAGGGGAAGGTAAAGAAAAGAGTGACTGACATAGAAGTTCAATCTATGCGGGCTACGTAGGGTGAAAATTAACAAAAATAATTCAACTATATTTCAACACTTTCTTAAAGTATCTATTCGATGGTTTCCCCTACCTTGCTTGACTTCATCCATGACTTTGATTTTTTTCAAAGATGAACAGACATACAGCACATTCGACAGAGAGCTTGCACAGTTGCAGTTTTGGAACAAGTCATCACCTCATAGTTATTGAGAATAAGATACTCACAATAAATATCACGTCTTAATATATCAATCAGGTAAAGTAGGTTTCTCATGTCTGCAAGTCCTGCTCGGAAGCAGTGCTGCTGACTGTGCGAAATACCCTCCTCCATGAATGATAAGGCGGAATATTCCAGTGTCAAGCCAAATTAATCCTTCGCCTCTGACTAGAAACAGTCAGCATCTTTATTTAAAGATTTGAGTTATTATGTCAGGTAAAAAACTGGAAGCAACAAAGCTTTTGCCTGGTCTCTGACAAGTTAATGCATAGTCTTCCTACTTCTACCTACCTATTAGGAAGTTTATTACAAGTCCACCTATCCCAGTTTTGCAGGCACATGGCTACTGTTTCAAGTTTGTCTGCAGCTTTGCTGTACCAAACTTTGGCTACCATGTATTACAAATTGATACTCCCACAACATTTTATTGCCTTTTTCCTATACCAGATTTAACTCCTCGATGTTGTGTTAAACCAGACAATGGAGATAAATACTGTAAAACTATTCCCAGTGGTGGCCCTGGCCTGCACTGCCCTGGCACAAAATAAAGAGAAAGCCCCTCCATGAAAGAGAAGGACATTCAAACAAAGCTTAACTAATGGCCTACTACTGTCACTCTGTAGGTGTTTTAATCATGGCAAAGGAGAGGGGCAGAGAAATTCAAAGATGAAGAGGCCTAGAAGTATCGACCAGAGCCCCCGCAACACAGCACCTCACCAGCCAGCACATGCACACAGTGCCAGGTGTTACAACATCTGGTTTCTGCTAGTAGAGATCACAGTATCACAGTATCACGGTATGCTAGGGATTGGAAGGGACCTCAAAAGATCATCTAGTCCAATCCCCCTGTCGGAGCAGGAACACCTAGATGAGGTTGCACAGGAAGGCGTCCAGGCGAGTTTTGAATGTCTCCAGAGAAGGAGACTCCACAACCTCCCTGGGCAGCCTGTTCCAGTGCTCTGTCACCCTCACTGAGAAGAAGTTTCTTCTCAAATTTAAGTGGAACCTCTTGTGTTCCAGCTTGAATCCATTACCCCTTGTCCTATCACTGGTCGCTACTGAGAAGAGCCTGGCTCCATCCTCATGACATTCCCCCTTTATATATTTATAAACGCTAATAAGATCACCCCTCAGTCTCCTCTTCTCCAAACTAAAGAGACCCAGCTCCCTCAGTCTTTCCTCATAAGGGAGATGCTCCACTCCCTTAATCATCTTAGTTGCCCTACGCTGGACTCTCTCCAGCAGCTCTCTGTCCTTCTTGAACTGAGGGGCCCAGAACTGGACACAATATTCCAGATGCGGTCTCACCAGGGCAGAGTAGAGGGGAAGGAGGACCTCTCTCGATCTGCTAACCACCCCCCTTCTAATACAGCCCAGGATGCCATTGGCCTTCTTGGCCACAAGGGCACAGTGCTGGCTCATGGTCATCCTGCTGTCTACCAGGACCCCCAGGTCCCTTTCCTCTACACTGCTCTCTAACAGGTAGCTCCCCATCCTATACTGGAACCTGGGGTTGTTTCTGCCCAGATGGAGGACCCTACACTTTCCCTTGTTGTATTTCATGATGTCGCCTCTGCACCCTCTTCTACAGAAGCTAATGCTGTGGATGGTCACAGGGTGTGTTCCCAAAACTGGCACCTTTCCTAGTCATACCATAGCTTTGGGTCTCACAAAACCTCCCACTGAAGACAGACCACCCGTTATGCTCAGAAGCTGTAAGACTGAGCCTTCCTCCAACGATGGCCGTGTTAACTTCACTGGAAAAGTCTTTTTAAAGGAAGTTCAAAATTCACCATCCTTCTAACAGAAGATCATGTGTGTATACCAGCATGATCAAATATTGTACTATTCATTAAATCCAAGGGATCCTTAATTTATACCCATTAACGATCTAATTAATTGGTGCTTGAAACACCTCGGTGCTACTGTGATATCACAGCACCCACACAAAGAAAAATACGCACAATTCTTCAAATTCAGTTCCATGCACTAAAGCCTTGTTGATAGGCACGTATGGGCACCTCTGAGTCAGAAGTCCACAGGTACTTGTCTCAGCGGGACAGATTTAACCCAGTGCCCAATGAAGATGATGAAGCATGAAGACGAATGTGCATAGCGAATGGAATTGGTCTGCTTGTTTTCTTTTTTAAAGCATCCCACCCTGTGCAACGTTATCATTAAGGGGGAAAAGAAAAAGAAAAAGAAAAAAAGAAAAAGCCCACTAGAGGTTTCGGCACATGTTAAATGTCCCACTCCCATTAATGCTCACAGAATACAATTTCTTCTTTGTTTGCTTCAGGTACATGGGAGTGAACAGAATACCCTGCGCATCTCATTACACAGGCACACAAACCCAACAACATTCTTATTCCTGTTCTTTTCTTCCTTTTCCATGCTACTCCTCCAGCCACAATGGGCCACAGAGCTGTCAGGCAACCATTGTCCATTTGCTTCAGCCAGGGAAGGACAGAGGTGGCTTTACAAGAGCTCTTCAGATTTGCAGGGAGCACAAACCACTTGCTGCTCTGGCTGAAACCTCGGAACACATCCTCCAGCAAATGCTGCTTTTGACACTTCTTCGAAACCACTGCTCCGCTGTAAAATTCTCTAACTTAAATTGGAAAATCCTCATTGAAGAACCTATTAAAGGGTATTAATACCCTATTTCGGACCTCCATCAATAACACAAGGCACAAGGGCAGTGGGCCACTAACCCATCAGAGCCTGGAGAAATGCGACCTTCGGCCTGAAACCCCACATCAACCCCTGCGGGCCTGGGCTACAGCATCCACGGCCAAGTCAAACACCCAATACATGGCTCACCAGAGCAGGCAAGGAAGCAAAGGGAAAGGCATGACAAAGCAAAGATGGCACATTTTAACTTGGGGTCACAGGTTAATAAAAAACATCTCTGTCACACACATTTCACTTCCTCCCGCCCTCAGAGAGGGAAGCAGGGCCAGGGAAGAGAGGCTTCTGCCTGCTACGGATGCAACTTCTTTCTGTGACAACTCGATACAAGAGGCTGATTCAGCAGAACCAGATATATAAAGTGAGAAATGAACGGTACAAAATTCTGTACGCTGAGATATGCTTTCCACAGAAAGCACAAATATTCTCTTCAGTTTATTTTTACCTAGACAAAAGTACAATTTCTCAGTGAGCTCTTGTCCTACTTATTGTCAGCATTCATCAATAAAATAAAAAAAAAAACAAAACAACTTCTGTGCCATTGCAGCATGTCCATAAAACCTAGTGTAGAAAAGCACATTTAACCCATTCTAAATGCACAAATCCTATTTGCAAGGAGCTCTGTGCCAGGATTATTGTTTCTATTCAAGTAGCATTTATAACCAGCAGGCATAGGATTCCTCAGTCTAAAGAAAAAAGGTCAAATCTCTTTGTTTTCAATTACTTTGTTTCAATTACAGTTCACATGAAAATTACACAACTGAAAAGTATTAATAATGCCTGGAACAGCTTCACAGCAAAACAATTCTAGGTTTAAGCTTCTTGTGACTACTTATACCAGTATCCAGTTGCTATTACTGCTGTATAGCTTCCTACATAACTTCTCCTTCATTTTATTTGCTTTTAATTCATGTCACAGAACTTTGTTCCCAACTCGCTGTCTCAGCACTCTTTTTCATAACTGCAAGCAAAGAACTGGAGGCCGACAGGAGGAAAAGAATGTAACACCAACCACAGCAACTTACCTACTAGGTCGGGAACAAAGTACTAGGAGGCAATGAACGCTGCAGGCTCTACACATAAAATAGACGATGGTAAAGTAATCTGATTGAAATACTTTATGCTTTCCCCAAGACTTTCTCCTTATTAATAGTATGCAGGACAAACCTGCCTTAAAGTAAGAAAGTTGGAAAAAAGCACAGAATTAATTGGTACCCACCCGTGAGCCACCGCTGAGCTCATGCCCTTGCCCAAAACCCAAGTGTACAAAGTAGCTGCAGTTCTGCCAGTCTGCAACTTGCAGCCCTGATTGTTAACGAGCAAACCACTCTGGTATGAACCAACCTCACACTTGAAGACACTCCTACTTTAGGTTGCCATTCCACAGAACAGGAACTCCAGTATCAGAGACCCCAGTAATAGATCAAAACCACAATGCTTGCCAAACACACAGGCAAAATCGATACAAGTTCACTCTAAAAGGTTTCAGACAAAGACCAGATTAATTTGCATTTTGCACTAGCACAAACACTGCACCATTTACTCTTGTCAAAGACCAGAAATATAATATGTGCTTATCTCTATCACAATCAGAACTGCTCTGCAAGGTGATCTGATAAGAATGAGGAAATATTCCTGGTAAAAACTACAAATTTGTAAAGGGAAAAATGTTTATGGGAAAAAAAGAGGTAGAAGATGGTGAGAGTGACCAGCAACTATACCCCCCAAAAAATTCCTCATAAAATTCTCTCTTTACTTTCACATGGAGCTGACCATCTTCCAATCTAAAAGACACTATCACACCTACTACCGTTTAATATGAAATCATCCCTTGCAGTATCAAGTAACCTCCAGAAAACCTATTTTACAAATTAATATAGATCATTCTAGTATGCCATTTTAAGGAGTGTTTTCCTCCTCCGTCCCCAGCTTCATCAGTTTTCTTCCCAGAATATCTGTTTACAGCTAAGGCAAAAGCAACACTCAGTAAGCGCTGGACATTCCAGAGGACCCAGAGAAAGTGCACACAAGTTTAAGGTGTGAAAACATGGACATTACCCGATGGGAAGAAAAAAGACTTCTACTGCTTACTATTTGAGAAAAAAATAGGTTTATTTAGAGGAGCTTCTTGAGTGTTTATTCTCTTTTACCCATCAGATAGAGAAAATCTCACTGGAATGCTTCTGATCTTTTACTGAAATTTGGGTTTTCTGAGGCCTATTACAGTGTCACCAACAAATGTCAAAGTCATAAGACCTTTTTTGTATGTTACCCACACCAGTCATATGATTATACTTTCTCAAAATCAAATTTGATTTTCGTGAAGCAAGTAGCTGTACACAGAACAAAACGTATCTGTATTTCCCAAGCACTCTCTTCCCACAGCCTGAAATGGAGGGGCAAAAAGGGAAGTCCATGCTTCACTTTAGCACAGATAACAATTTCACTTGAGTTTTAAAAAAAAGGAAGTTTACAATTGTTTTTTAGTAAATTAGTACACAGAGTTGTGTAATCTGATAGGAAAGACAAGCATTCATTATCTTAATAACCCCCTAATAAACTGCTCATTCCCTCAGCCTGGAATTGATTATTCTGAGAAAGTATCACTAGAGGCATCGTTCGCTCTTTTGCTTCTCCTGAGGGATCCGGTTTGGCCACTGTCAGAAATAAGACATTGAGATAAATGGACTTTTGGTCTGTTCCAGTGTGGTTCTTGTATGGTAAATCCCATAGTGAGTCAATGGACTGACAGCCAACTCCAGCTAACAACTAATGTCAGTGCTTAGCTGAGAACCTACTAAGATCCAGGGGAATCACATACAGAAGGTGGCAAGGACAAAACATCAATGCCATTGCAGGTGGCATTAATACTGGGACCTCTCAAATATTCAGCAGCCCCATCAGACAGTCTGTTCTGAAATTCTCCAGTGCTTTAGTGCAACTTGAGTAAAGGGAAAGAAAAAAGAGGGACCAACAGTTTACAAGCATACTACACTCCGCAATGATGACAGCAGTCAGTCAGGGGAGAGGCATTAAAATTTAGCAGCTGGGGAGGGGAGAGAGTACTTAGATTTAATAGAATCACTTATTTCCTGCTTGCTGAATCATTCTGCAAGAATATGAAAGTAGCCTGGAAGGAAAGCACTCCTCCAATAGCAAAGTTTCTCAATCTGGGAAGTGTTTAGAGTGGTCAACTAACACAGGCTATTGGAAAAGTTTGGTACTGAAATACATGTTTGCGTATCTTCACAACGAGACTCTGAAAACAAGCATCTTATGGGAAACTATGATTTGTTTAAACAGTATTAAAAGGCAAAAAAATTAAAGATGAGATTAAAGTTTAGTATTAAATGATTTGTGTGCTTTAGAATTGCAAACTCATACATTGAATAAAGCATAAATGAGATTTATAGTAGTAGAGCAAATTACTGTCACACTTCCATAACTCATCAGCTTAAAGAGCATACAACTCCCAGCCAAAGGCTGCTAATGCAATCTATTTCAGTGAAAAGAAGTGAAACTATGTTTGTTTTCCTTGTAATTGCTATTTACAATGTGTTTAGTTGCCTGAGGGGAAAAAAAGGCAATTAACAAATAGGTTCTAAGTACACTTTTAAACACTATGGACCTAAAATCTCAGATGATAATCTGAATCGTGATTACTGTCCATAGACTTGGACATGTGTCCTCAAGTAATTAGACTCAGTGTGTTACAATCTGCTGTTCCTCATGATTTTTGATGCATCATTTCTGCTGACATGGGGCAAACCACTCAGTGACCCTGTAAAAGCAGGAACAGTTTCATATGTAGGCAAAACAAACCAGCACGGGACAAAAAAAAAAAAAAAAACAAACAAAAACCACACAACACAAAACCACCAAACATTTTTATTAAGATTTTCCTCAGTGAAGTTTGTACATGTTGATTACTTACAAAGTAAAACATAAAACACAAAAGATTTAAGAACAACATTGCCTAGGGTTTCAACATACTTCAGCGCTTAGTATGTTCTGGAAATTTTGCTGTCTAGGTATAAATAGAGAGCAAGTGGAAAAGACGACATTTGGGTGTTTACCCTGGCATTCCCACAGCCCTTTCTCTCACCTCTTACCAGCCATTAAGGGTAAGCGTAAAAAGTGAGGTATGCATTGAGTGCAGAAATCCAGCTTTATTGTTGGGTGAGTGGACCACTAAATGGAGACAGATATTTTAAAAAAAAAAAAAAAATCTAGCTCCTTATTTCATCTTACATCTATTTCTAAAGATGTCCAAGTATGAACAGTTCCCTGTAAAATTTTCCTTTCAACTTGGCTGAGAGAAGGAACACATTATTTGAGGACACTAGCCCCAAGCTGCTGAATATTGCAGCATACTTCAGCTTCACCTGCTTGACAGGCCAGCTGTCTTGGCTCAAGAGACCCCGAAAACATCATTTGTCTTAGTTTTCAATGAGTCACTGCTAGATACCACTAGTCAGTACTTACAGTCTACTTTTGCCAAGTATATGCAAATAGGACTACTAAAACTGGCACCATATCCAAAAGAAAGTGCTGATACCAAGGAATTGCAGCTCTTAGGGCCCAGGAGATAGCAGAAAGTTCTGGCACTTCTGCAGAACTGCAAACAATCCCTGTACTTTAGAATCATTAAAAGAGATATTTTATCTACTTCAAATTGAATTCTCTGCAATCTGATGCTTGTTTAACAGCCTTGGCAACAGAAAGTGAACGGGGAGTACCATGTCCCATGCAGGCAGGCAGGCCACAAGCTATCAGACTGGCAACCATGTTGGCAGTCCTCAACATATTTGATTTTATTGCTCATATAGATATATATATTTGGCAACAAATATATATATATTAGGGGGCATGTGTGCGTATATAAATATATATAGTAGGGTGTAATACACCCACGCCCAGCAGAAATCACCTGTCTCAGTCAGAAAACTGGCTTACCCATTCTTCACCAGACCAGGACCAGACTCTCCTCACAGGCATAAAGACTGGATTTTTCAGCTGACCTTTTCTAACACCAAACTCCACGTTAGCTGGGTAGATGTGGCTGGTAATGAACAACTATTTTTTCTTGCTTCTCTGCTGTATGGTACATATGTGCTATGGGCTGACGGGGAAGGGAAAAATAAAGCCTAAACCAGTAAATCAAGCAAGACCCATCCTCTTTAGCACCACATCTCCACGTATGTATGATGTTTGAGGGGAAAAAGGTAGCAATGAGCCTGCTTTGCCTTCAACTGCCCTTTATTCAACACATTTTAGAATAAGCCCCATTTTACTTCTTAAAAACAAAGTGGGTTTTTTGTTGGGTTGGCTTTCCTGGTTCTTCTGCATCAGACTTTCTCTGTGAATAGTGCAGCTGCTTAAAAGCAATCCCAAGTGAAACAGCCTTTCCTTGGTTTCTTCTTGGGAGTTTTATGTTTTGGTTAATTTTCCTTTCACCTGACCTCAGGAGACCTTCTCAGGCCTACACACACAGAGACAGCCTCTGAAGAAACTCTGTAGTCAAGCCCCAAGACTAATAAAAGCACTATTCATCTAACTAATATATGGAGCTTTTACTGATGAGTCAACCTATCCAGTAAAACTAGAGACACCGTTTTTGTCAATTTATACAACTCTGCAATAAGTAAAACAACTGTACATACATTCTAATGCAGAGGTACAAGTCAGGGCACCATTAAAAGTAATGTGCAAGAACAAAGTCAGGGCTAAGGACTCGACCAAGGCTTCGTGCTCTAGGTGTGGTTTACCATCCACCTTTGACTATACCCATTTTTCCATCTTGGCAGCAAACCCAGGGCCTGTCACACCAACAAAGTATTTTACTATCTGAACTTTGCATCTTTATCAGAGCTACACAAACACTTACTCAGTTTTATTTTTTTCCAGATTAGTTTAACATGCTTAGAAAGTTTTATCAAGCTGAACTACCATTCTTAACTGAATTAGAGATGCGACAAAAAGGTTTTGCTGTGTTACGGCATCTCTTTAAAAGCTGACTGCATTCGCTGACACAGAGCAAGGGGGTAACCGGAGTTGAATTTTTCAGCTGCGAGTGGAACGATGGTGACAAAACGCCTTTTCCACCTGCCAGGGGATAAAATGTAGGAGAGCACGAACAGCCGGGCTTGCCCGCAGGAAGCAAGGTGGGGCACCCGTGGGAAAGAGGGCTGGAAGAGAAGGAGGGTACCGGGAAAACACCGGCACGGACAGCGGAAACTCACATCCCAGCGGCACAACTTTCAGCAGCATCCTCCCCGGGCGGCTGCCGCTTCTCTTCTCCGGTGGGAGACGCGGAGGGGATGTCACCGCTGCCCGCGGCGGGCTCCGCGCCCCGGGGCCCAGGCTAGTGGGGCGGACACGACACGACACCGACATCGCCGCCGCCGCCCCGAAGGAAGAGGAAGCGCCTCCCGGCCCGCAGGAAGTACCGCTGCCCCGCGCCCGCCGCCCCACCGGCCTCCCCGGCCGCTGTGCCGCGACAGGTGGTGGAGGCGGCGGACAGAGGGGGCCCGGCGCCCCCGCCGCCTCTGGCCCCGCTCCGGCTCCGCAGCCGGCGCTGCGCCGCGGCAGGTTTCTCCGTCCCCCTCCGGGACCGGGGCGAGGGAGGGGTCGCCCAGCGACCCGGGCCGCCGCGGCGCACCTGCCCTGCCCGCCATCCCCCCTTACCTTGTTGAGGTGGGGGTCGCGGAGCACCTCGTAGCCCCTCTTCATGGTGACCTGCAGGGGCTGGCCGCCGTCCCGGCTGTCGGCTGCTTTCCCTGCTTGCATGGCGCGGCGCGGCGAGGCGAGGCCAGGCTCACTGCCGTCAGGTCGCTGTGAGAGCCGGAGGCAAAGCGGCGGCTCCTCCTGCTGAGGTGACCGCCCGGCGGGGTGGGATGATCCTGCCGGGAGGGAGGGGGCAGAGCCGCGGCAAGGCGCCGCCGCCGGGAGGAGGGGGAGAGCGGGGAAGGGGGTGGGGGGGGTCACCGGGGCGCCGCTGCCGCTGAGTCACCGGTAGCTCCGCGCACCCCGCGGCGGGCGCCCAGGTGCGAAGGGGGGAAGCGCGGAGGTGGGCCCGGCGTTTGCGAGGGGTTTTACGACCCCTTGAACCGTTGGGAACGGGCTGGTCGCGAGGCAGCGGTTCTCCCTCAGCTCGGTTTTACGCAGGACCTGGCGTCACCCCGCGCGGGGAGACGCAACCGCCTCAGGCTGGGCAGCACCGCGCCGGAGCACGGGGGCTGTCCCCCCGCCCGGGCTCGGCCGCGCGGAAGCGGGCCTGTGCGCTTCGGTGACAGCCGAGTTTCGCTTCCCTCCCATTTAAACAAGGATGAAATCCAGCTTTTCCCGAAGGGGATGGGGTGCGTGGCTTGGTACAGTCAGCAGCAGCAGGAGTGCGGTATAATTTAGCTTTGGGATTTTTTGGGGTTTGTTTTTTTTTTTGGGGGGGAGGGGGGAGCGGTGTGCCGGCTTCAGCTCCGCTGTTTGGGGTTCAGCCTGGTTGGGATGGAGAGCGTTAGGGCAGAGCAGGTGTTCGGCTGGTTTGTACCCGCTATCCCTCATATTTGTCTGCAATATCTTCTGAAATTGATCGCTTCTACTCCGCTGTGTGCTGCGTGACTCTGGCTTTATTCCTCCAAGGTGGTGTGTGTGGAAAGCAGAAATACTTTCTAGAGGGATACCGTAACCCTGCAAGAGAAACCACGCAGCTTTAAATGTGCGGCTACGAAAATACTCAAGGATAGAGGGTTTTCCTCTCAAGTACAGAGGATATTTGCTATCTGTTGTCAAGCAGCAGCAAACAGATCAAAATTTTGTAGCTCTTTTAAATTTACCTCTTTACATTTAATCTGTAGGCCTGTATCCATTCTGCTACCTCATTTTTTATTTTTTTTTTTTTTAAAAAAAAGGGCTCCCACAGCATCTGGCTTTTCCTGAATTTCCTGTTAAGTAGCTCCAAAAAGTTCATTTGGGGTTAATTAACAAAGGAGAGTTGGAAGGCTTCCAGGTCTATATTTCTGGAAACTTAATTAGCAAGTCAGCAGAAAATTCAGTAAATAAACCTCTCCCTCACTCCGCCATCTCAGAAAGAGCTATGGAAAGCAGTACTAATAAAAAGTTTTGAACAAACTTTGAAGCTGGAGTGTTTGTGACTAATTATTCATCCTGCCTTGGATTTGTCCGGATCACTGAATATCTGCCTACCTAATCCTGAATCTTACCTTCAACTTTTAACAGGGATATCAGGGTGGCATTTCAGGTGTTTCTTAGTCATGATAAAAATAAAAAGCAAACTAGAAACACCCTTTTTCCTTTCTTTGTGGCACCCTGAGACTATTCTGATGGAATGTTAACCTAAATGCGATATTTTTGTCCGAGAGAGCGCAATGTGTACTGATGTAATTTTTATCTTAGTGTTGCAATACTGTCTATAAAAAAAAAAAACCTCTTTGATTTGTGCCAAAAGTCGCTGCAAACGCTCTGAGTACCTGTTCTGAGGTCTGACCCCTGCTAAGGACTTGTCCTGACTGACCTCGCTCCAGTTATAAAAGGTATGTAATGAAACAGTTAATTCAGGTGAAGTCCATTTGGATATATATATATTATTTTTTTTATGTAATCAGACTTCAGAAACAGTTTACTACTGTGTTTTAAGTACAGATTTACTCCTCCTTGTCTTCTTAAAAATATAATTTATTTCTGTTTGTTACTTGCAAACACTAATAAAACCAAAATCATAGCTGTCAGTTTGGATAAACGTGTCCCAGAGTTGTAAGAATGGCAACAGCCCTTTTCAGCTCAAAAGAAAAACCAAAGAAACAAGAAGAAGAAGAAGTGGTTGTCTCTTGTCACCTGTAGAAGTCTCAAAGGCTGCAACATTTTAGCATTTGACGGGATGAGTTGCTATTTATTTGTCCAAGTCTCCTGCTAGTGATTGCTTACCTTGCTGGTGTTTATAAGCTCCTGTGAATTTTCCCGCGCAGTTGTATCACCTTTGCAGAGTATTTTTGAGAAAGATGAATTTTAGAGTGACTCTTATGTGACCATATCCAGGATCTCACGACATTTGAACTGCAAAACCAATTCAAAATGGGTCAAAGGAATAACTTAGATCTGCAGTCAGAGGTGGTTATCAATAAAGCCTTTGTAAGTGGCAGAATTATTTTGTTATGGTTGTGTGATGCAGGTATTTTAGCAAATGATAGCCCATATTCGAATAAACAATTAGCACCAAACGTTGTTAAGGTGTTTCTGATGGAAAATACAGTGGCTTTCCCTTCTGGCAGGCACCTAATTCTATTTCTATTTCTATATGGTACGCTTTAAAGAATTGTATTCAAGATTTTTTGTAAATACCTATACTTACACTTTCCTCCCACCCCCCCCAATACTCTGTAGTTTAACGAATTAATTTGAAATTTGCTGGTAATTTCTTGTATCTCTCAAATCTCCCCAGATCTACTATGGATATATGAAAAGCTCTTACTTGAAATAGTCCTAGAAAAAAAGACTAGAAGGAACATTGGCCATCTAGTGTACCTTCGTATCTCAACCTCATGTTAAAAAGCTGCAGTAAATGACACTTCACAACCTTGGAAAGCCAACAGTAAGGGGAGATAAGCACAGGAATGAAAAAGTCTCCTTTTTGCTGAAGTAGTTAATTAAGATGACTGACTCAGTTTAAATATTTAAGAATGGAAATGTCCCCATGTCAGGCTGGGACTAATGAGAGGATTTGGACCCACTTGAACCATTGTTTGAAACACCGCGGGGTCTGGGATTTCCGTATCCTGCAGTCCTCCTGTAGCACTGGCGAGAGGTTACCTTCAGGGCTACCGGTTTGGAAGGAGAGAAAGGGAACTCCTACATCCTCATGACAACATCACATTAGCTGCTTTTTTAGGGTGTTACTTGCATTTCATGTCTGACTTACCCCATCAAGATCTTTAGTCAATCTGTTACCAGCCGATGGTAACTGTGGAGTGCTCACTGTGAATCACGGTACTCCCACCAAGTCCTCGCCAGCCCTGAATCCACTGCGAGCTTTACTTCACATGTCTTACCTATGGCAATTCCCTTTCTGCTCCTCAGCACAGTGTTTGCTTTTTTTGCAATAGCCCGACGCTGTTAACTCATGCTGGGTTTGCAACCCAGTATAACCCTGTGTCCTTTCCTGCGGGGCTGCAGGCTGAATGAGTTGGCACGCCAAATTTGGCAGAGGCGCAAGGCTAGCTTTAAAAAAAGGCAAATTGTTTAATGATTTAAAAATAGAACTGAAGCATTTTTGAAGTCTCTGTTATGTACACGTTTTACAGTAGTGTTAGCAATTCAGACTTGTGCTTGATAATTTGAAAAATTAATTTTTTGCTTATTGGGAAGCACGTTTTTAGTTAGTTAAGCTGAAGGAGAAGCAAAAAATTAAACAGTACAAGCAGTAAAAGGTTATTGTTTAATTTTAATTTTGGTAATTTTTCACAGAATCACAGAATTTTCAGAGTTGGAAGGGACCTCTAGAGATCATCTAGTCCAACTCCCCTGCTAAAGCAGGATTGCCCAGAGCACATTACTCAGGACTGCATCCAGGCGGGTCTTGAAAATCTCCAGAGAAGGGGACTCCACAACCTCCCTGGGCAGCCTGTGCCAGTGGTCTGTCACCCTCACCGTAAAGAAGTGTTTCCGTGTATTTGAACAGAATTTCCTGTGTTCTAACTTGTGCCCATTACCCCTCGTCCTGTTACTTGGAACCATTTAAAAGAGCCTGGCTCCATCCTCCTTCAACCCACCCTTTAGGTACTTGTACGCCATAATAAGGTCTCCCCTCAGCCTTCTCTTCTCCAGGCTAAAGAGTCCCAGCTCTCTCAGCCTTTCCTCATAAGGGAGATGCTCCACTCCCTTAATCATCTTAGTTGCCCTTTGCTGGACTCGCTCCAGCAGTTCCCTGTCCCTCTTGAACTGGGGAGCCCAAAACTGGACACAGTATTCCAGTTGTGGCCTCACCAGTGCAGAGTAGAGGGGGAGAATGACTTCCCTCGACCTACTGGCCACACTCTTCCCTATGCAGCCCAGGATTCCATTGGCCTTTTTGGCAACAAGGGCACATTGCTGGGCCATGGATAATTTACTGTCTTTTGATAACATAAAACTCTTGTTTGTAACACAAAGGTGGATATTTGGTTTTTAATTTTACTTTAAGCTGGATAATAGATTCCTGAAGTTAAGAGAGGAATCAAATGGTAGTTTTGAAGTGCCGGCACCCTGAGGGCCCCACCAGCCCTGCCTGCCCCAGGGTTCCCCCCACCTTGCCGATGGCCCAGGACCCCATTTCAGCCCCCCCTGGGGCCATGGGTCCCTGCCTCAGCCATGCCGCAGCAGTGCCAGTCCCCAGCTCCGCCACAGCCATGCCTATGCCTGGCCATGGGCCCTGCTGGCCTGGACCCTGACCACCAGCAGGCTGACTTCCCAGGCTGGCCTCGGTCGGGATTGTCACTATGGACTCACTCAGTGATCACGGGGCTGCATCTCACCCCGGTTACCCTCACTGGGCCTGACCCTGCTTCACTTTCCCAGCTTGACCTCAGACCAGCCTCAGCAGTGCAGTGGACCTGGCCAGGGGGCTGCCCCCGGCTGTCCCCAGCCTGCCCTCTGCCTTCATTGAGGGTGGTGGGATGGGCCCTGGGTGGTGAGACCCTGCCATGCCTGCCCACGTGGGGAGTCCCCAGGCCCCATGGCCCCCCACCGTGCCCTGGCATGGTGGATGGTTGCTGAGAGAGCAGAGCCAGGCTCTTGTCACAGCTGAGGAGCCCAATGCCAAGAGGCAGCAGTAGCAAGGTTCACCTGGAGAACGTCCAGTCGGGCTTCATCATGACATTTTCCACCAGAAGGGTGGTGAGCTCTGGAGCAGGATGCCTGGAGAGGTTGAGGAGTTTCGTGCCTGCAGATTTTCAAAGCTTGACAAGACAAGGCCCTGAGCAAACCACTCTGGCTTTGAAGTTTGGCTTGTTTTGAACAGGAGGTTGGACTGGATGAACTTCAGACGTCCTTCCAAACCTGGACTGTTCTGTGAGTCTGTGGGTAGTGCGCTGCTGAGAATGACAAACTTTCTGAATATGCAGGCATTTCTACAGGAATTTCACTACAACCACAAAAGGCTGTTCCTCTTTGTGAATTCACCAACTTTCTGTGATCCTGCTCCTCTGTTTCTGTCTCTTTTTCTACTTAGGGATATGTCTGTTTGGCCAGTGGGTTTTTTACCCAGCACTGTCTTGGAAACCCTTACACTTTACCCCTTTCTTGCAAGGCATTTAATATGCCTTAAATCTAATTAAACTGTTTAACTTCAACAACTGATGGTATCTCAAGACTCCACAATTTTGGAATCTGATGCCAGATTCACAGAAATACAAAAAATATTTTAATATCAAATATACGTAAAATATATATAAATATAATGAAAGCGTAAAAATGCCTGTCACAATTGTTATTAATTGACATTGCATAATCCAGGCATTGCAGGAAAAAAGCCGTACCTGGCCAACACATGTTGCTGGATGTTGTTGAAGCGCTGTGAGAGAACATCCACACGTACATGATACTATTACCAACTTCCATCAGCTCTCAAGACGGCTGTAAATTAGGGAGAGACACATAGAAGGAGTTGCATGCCTATACAGCCATTCATTTGTGCTGCGCAGCATGCCTGGGGTAGAACGAGAATTTAATTCTCCCACATGCCAGTGTTACTGTTTTGACTTGCAGATCATGTCCTTATTATAGCAAATCTAGCACAAGGCAAATAAAATATATATGCTACGGCGCAGCATGTTCTCAGAAGATATTCTGGCCAGATTTATGATCCAAGGAGATTAAATGACGCTCAAAGTAAGCATCCATTTTTTTTTCAGTATTTGTCCAAATACTGCAGAGTTTCCTAAGATTTTTCCCATTTCTACCCCCCCGCCCCCCCAAAAAATGTATCAAACTGTAGAGGCCTAACTATTCACTGCTTTTGTTGTCACTTAATCACACAAGAACAGATCTGATGTGAGCAGTAATAGATTTGTGAAGGTGATCTAAAATGCTTCTATTTTGAATATACATACACTCTGGAGTGACTTAAATGACCTACATAAAGGTGTGGAAAATCACATTCCTTCACTTCAAACTATACAAAACACTTGGAGCAAATCTTTGAAATATCCTTTTTAAATTAATTTCCTGAATTGGCTGGTGATAAGGAATGTAAAATATTTCTAGATTCCCAAACCTGCTTATCTGAGAGATACGAAAACTTGATAGTGCTGTCTTTTCATCACGAATGCAAATGCCTTCATTTAACACTACACATGGTTTTACACATTTGGATGCGCACACATATTTCCATCTCAGATATTTTAGAGAAAATATGTGGAAAAATGTTTCAGATTACTAGAATTAAAGTTTTTTAAATTGTTTGGATAAGTGTCCCAGAACAAATTTTTCTTGGCTTCATTTTAGTTGCGCTAACAATGAATTTGGAGCTGAAGATTATTCAATGCCAAAATGAAATTACTATTACTTTATGGTATGATTTGTATCTTAATACTGGGAGTTCACTGTCTTGCTAGGAATAATAGGATTTAGAAAAAGGCCCCAAACAGCATTTTTACTTAAATTACTGTGTCAGATGTATGTTCCAGCAATAAGACTGGTAACTCTGCGAGACTTCTTTCATTGTTTATAAAAATGGGGTGAATTCTTTCAGCTCTGCCAGTTACAGACATGATTCCAAACAACTTCAGCACCTTTAGGATAATTTTGGAATAGTCTTGTCGGGCGCACTTCCATTGTTTTCTTCCATGGTTGTGTCTGGCACAGTAATTTTAATGGTTTAGCAACTGACAAAGCATGCTCAGAAATTTTCCTCTTTTAACTACTTCCTCTCCTATAAAAAGGCAGATGATTTGGGGAGCCTGTGGAGGGCTTTTTCTTTTCCACGTGCTAATTACCATTTTGGAGATTGTCTCACAACCTCCGTTTTGTTTTCCAAATCATTAGCAAATGCTAAAAACAAACCTTCTGACAAAAATGTTGGCAGAAGCTCAAGCACAAATCAGAACCCCTTCCATATGCAGAGGAAGCTGTGTGGAGTCCGTTACGTGCCATTCACTTGCCAAAGCACAAGAAGGTTTGGCACATGAGATTCCAGCCATGCTTATGGTTTTTTCTATACAAATCATTTAGACAAGACCACTTAAAAGTTAAAATCAGCTAAATCAGCAGGGAAGAAGAATAAGGCAAAAGTTTTGGAGATAATGAATTGCTACCACTCTGCTTGAACAGGAGTCTGCAGACTAGGTATGAGGAATCACGACCATCAACGGCTATGATGCCCGGTTTGAAAGTATCTGTAAAGGGCCTAGACAGCTCCAGTGTGAGTAAAAAACATAAGAGAAAAAATAATATTGTTTATCATTTTACCAAGCTTAGCACTTAAAAGAGAACACTTGAGGAAGGGCTTGTGAGTAGTCCCCAGAAATGATTCTTCTCAGTTTACACTTCACCAGAGGATAAAGAAATGCATTTCTCTCTGGCCACTTCTGTGGTCATTCTCAACCTCGTGGTTACTCAGGCAGTAGCAGTCAATGTCCCAAGAATGTATTCACCGATAGATCTGTTCACCTTGTCACCCAAAGAGCCATTCTATACAGCTCTATAGAGGCCTTCAGAGGTCTGGATACTATAGGTTTTATGCAGTGGGTTTGCATACCCTACCTAAATTCTTAATATGGAGCTAACAAGCGTCTAACATAAACTAAGCTGTATTCCTACACAGATAACAATAACTTGCCACACCAAAAATCTAAAAGGATACTGTATTTCTAAGACAGTATTTTGAAGATGAACTAACCTGGTCATTTTGAGTTTTGACAATATTTTCCAAACAGCATTTTGTCCTATTACAATGTTAAGACTATTTCTTCTGAAACTTAATTTGTAAAAATGTCTAATATTATTTTCTGCCATGCCAAAGAAAGGAAATAAGAGAGACTTTGTTTAAGCAGCAAATTTTCTGATTTAAAGTGGTCATGCACAAGATAATTCACCGTTACTGTGCATTTTCAGTTACAGGACAATGATGACAGGATTTCAGAAATAATGTGGCGTTGTTGCCGTTGCATAGCAATTAGTTAGTGGCCTAGTTCAGATGAGAGTTTCAGTGTTTTATAAAATGTCCAAAGAATAGCTGTCCCAGTTAACGTAATTAACTGCAAGGCACAGTTGAAGGGCACGGTTTGTTTATTTCAGCAAATAAATAAATAATTTGGGGTTATAAACAAGCCCTAGGGAGAAATATGAGTAAAAGGGAAATTCTAGGTAGAATACATGGAGTGGACTGAGAAAAACATCACTACATAGCACTAGTTATCTTACCTGGCAAATAATCAGATGTCTTAAGTTTGCTTAAGTTTGCAAGCTGTTTTATTGATTCAAAGAAGCAAGAAGAGATTTCATGAAGAAAAGCTTTACTCAAACTGTGTTTGAGTGATTATGTAAAATTAAAAAAAAAAAAATTAAAAGTCACTAAAATGGTTTAATCCTATCAGGAGAGAACAGTATGTCTACATAACAGCTACATCCCACTACTTGTTACTCTATCCTACCATTACTGCTTGTAGAGTCCTCATAACTCTTTAAGGAATGTTCACATCATGGATTTCCTACATGTCATTACCCAAAACCTCTAAATCTCCATTAAAAACAATGTTATTTATTTTCAGCAAATCCCACCTCTATGCAGCCTATGCAGTCTGTGCCGCAACATGCCTCAAGAGGAAGGCACTGCCAGGGGAAAGACGACAGCAGAGGTACTACTGAAACAGAGTACCTTTAAGAGTACCCTCTAAGCTCTCACACCATTATATGCCAATATTAAAGAGTCTTATTATCCTCCATCACTGTGTTGCCAGAATGTGAGCACAGAAAGCATCTTTTCATGATTAACTGCCTGGGCTCAGCCTAGCTGGGACCATAATACTAGGTCTACAGGCACAATCACAGTATGCAGAAACAGTTGTAATTAGCCTTACATAGGTGTGCCACAATCATATGGACAATATTGACCACAGCGATCGGGATTCAAATTATTCTGTGGGCAGTAAAATCTTACATACAATTTGTCTAATGTAAAAGCGTAAATTATGAGAACTGTCATACTTGGTCTGACTAAAGGGCCACCTATCACACTATACTGTTTTTAAGAGCAAGAGGTAGCAGTTTCTTTGGGAACGATCATAAGAAACGTAGCGTTCCTTGGCATCCCCTCTCAATTCATGGCAATAACTTGCAGGGACTAGGGACTTCCTGAGTCAGTGTTTACAAGCAGACTACCACATTTAATAGACATGGATTTTGTCTGATTCTTTTTTAAATTCCTATGCTTTGGTTTATACAATGTCCTAGTGAGATGTGTTTCATAATTAACAGTCTATTGTTTCAAAATGTGTAGTGGAGTGTGTTCTCAGGTCTCATCTAATAATGTTGTCGGATGACCCTTACTTTTGTAGTATGAGAAATGATAAATAATCATTACCTTTTTATACTCTTCACAACCAGCTAGCTTTTGCTAAAACTCTTTGGACTTGAGGTGACCACTAATACAGACAGTGTCCAAGATGCAAGTGTACTACGTATGACATTGTACAACATCACGGTCGTAGTATGTCTTTCGTTTTCAGTTTCTATGTATAAACAGTTTCTGAAACTGTATTCACTTTTTTTACTGCCTCTAAAATTCTGTGCCAGTTTTCAGAGAATTATCTACAATGATCCAGTGGCCTCTTTCCTAAGTGGCCTTAGGTAAATTAGATTAATCCAGTGCATGCGTGCAATACTTGGTTTAAATATAATCTGCTGTTTCATTACCCACTCACTTGGTATTGCAAGGACTTTTGAAATGGCAGCTCACTCCGCCTCCCTCCTGCAGCTGTGAGCGTACAGTCAGACTTTCTTTTGCCAAGCTCTCTGACATAAGGACATAGTTTCATGAGTCAGAAGTGACAAGACTTTCTCAAAATCCTGATATCACGCATCTTTTCTGTAGTTCTTGGAATGGTTCTCATGAAATTGCCCTAATGGTGAACAAACGCTGCAGGTGACGTGTTTGTATGTGTTTGTGGTAATGGAACTGTGGATACAAGTATTATCCTTGTTCCCTACAAAGTGTGAGCTCCCCATTCTCTGAAACCCAGAACTTGTCATATTTCTGATGCCCATAATCTTTGGTCAAACAACAAAACCTCCATTGCCGCAAGTGTTTTAATGGTTGATTGGCCAACACTAATCAGGATTGCAGGAGACATATGTAGTTTGCACATAGCTATACTTTGGAGCACAGTGGCAACTTAGCTCTGCACTAATCAGAGGCTCAGACACTTATGAATCAGCCAATAATTTAAAGTCAGCTTAACAGTCATCCTACTGTATTATGCTAATTCTGTTGTATTAGAAGCATTGGTCTACAGAGGGGCAGTTATGAATTTATTGTGACTATCCAGCATGCCATGAAGAAACAGTGATCATTTTCAAGCCCTGTACGTTGTGCTCTCACTAGGTGCTTATTCCACCATAAATTTATAAGCAGGAATAGATCACAACCGTTTACTAATTTATACCCTAGTAGAAATTGAAAGAAGCAAATAGAATACTGAACATGAAGGGTTCTGACAAATACTTTCAAATATATGTACATGAAGGGTGAGGAAGGGCAACAAACTTCTTGCAACACAGACTGGTCCCAAAGCAAGTCCAGTTAGCATGGCACAATAAATGTGGGCTGTGTTCCCAGAAATCATATTGTATCTGAGATGCCATGAGTACAAGGTTTAGCACGTACTTATCCTTGGTAATGCAGACTCCGGGTGGTGGATTTGGACGTGAGGAAACCAAAAAGGGATATAGGTGGTACTATTAACATAGGTTAAAGCGAAATGTCAGTATTCTTTATGGCATGAAATAGTGTTTCTCCATCATAGGGTGACAGATCTTACCTCCTAAAACAGGCACATAAAGGTGCTGGGTTTTTTTTTTTCCTTTTCTTACCAGAATAACGGTTAATAAAAAAAAAAATAATTACTTCCAGTTCAACAGTCTCCAAATTTTTTTTTTTTTTTCACTGCCACTGCGTGATGTAGATACAACATTAACTAGTGAAAGTTAGGTGGACTGGAAAGGAGTTTTGCAGAAGGCAGGAAGTCACAGTCCATGAAGTGCATCCATAGAACAGATAACTGAGTAGGCAGCATCTTTCTCTATAATGCTTATTCTTGTAACCAACTATAGTTTTTTTCCTTGTAATGAAGGTATACTGCATACTTGCTTTAACTTCTCTGGTCATGGGTGCCTCAAAACTGAGCTAATTTGATTTCTTTCCTGCTAGAAATATATTTATTCCAACTGAGTCAGAATCCAGTGTGCGTTTTAGACCTGGATCCCCAAAGGAATTGTTTTCTCTAAGAATCAGATAAGCGGGACGCACAGTGAGTCCAGACTTGGGGCTTTGAACAAATTGTTCAGCGAAAAGGGGGCGGGGGGGGGGGGGTAACTTTCCTGTATTACGAGGTGTTAATTTTAACTTCCCTTTAAATGATAACTCAATTCAAATGGCATAAAGTGATTGCTCTCAGGCCTGAAGTTGGTATGTTCAGTTTTAGCTGTAAGGACATTTTATGGTTGGGTCAGGAGCAGAAGCTATCAGAAACGTGATCTCCATCTCAGAAGAGTACCACTATAATTACTGTGTCCTAATGAGCATGACAGTGCAAAGATGCAATGAGAGCGCCTGTTTTAGTAACACGTAGCCTTTGCACAACATTTAATCTCCAAATTATTTTGTAAAGACCAAGAGAATAATCTTCATGTCACCTATCTGGAAACACGTAGCTGCACTTTTTAAATTTCATTTTGCGAAACATTACACTGAGTAAATAAGTGCGCATCATACAAAGTGCTGAGCACCCTGAATTTCTTTTGGTTTCCAGAATGAGCCTATGGCATTTCTAGAACTGTGACTTTAAATGATTTAGTATATTTCTTACAGAATATTTTAATGACTATTCAGTTATTATTTCATTTTCTGTGGCATGTAGGACCCTGATCTGGAGTCAGGATGTGCTAGTGTATACTAAAAGACATAGACCCTGCCTCCCTGTGTTTTAAAACTGAGGTCCTGATCCAGCAAACATTTGTGTGAGTATTATATTTTTATATGTGTGAGAGGTTCCCATTAAACTTCCACTGGGAAAAATTTAAAGAAAGACCACACCTGCTGAGCTTCAGCCTTCTGGCAAGTGCACTATAGAGGCCTAATGGGAATTCACAAAGAAGAAAGGTTGCCTGCATTTAAAAAGGGTGTGAACCTTCCAAGCTCTCAGGGTATGTGCAAGTTTATATTTGGATAACCCAACAGCTATGCATATAAATTGTCAGGGAAAATTAATGAATAGTACATGTGCAGTATATCAAACGTCTTGGTGTCTCAACCAATATTTTCATATGCACCAAAGTGCACATTCCTTACTGAGGGTTATATACAATGAGACATGTTTCAAGTTTAAAGCCACATTACTTGAATGTATCCGAATGCAGAAAAACAGTGACCCACTTTCTTTAATAACTGGGCAGCACTTTTTGTGTACAGTCATGGATTTCTAAAGAAAGTAAAAGGGGTTGTGATCAAGAAATCCTGAGACAGTTCATACTAGAATTTAATTTTGAAGTTTAAAAGATATAAAATGGAAGTGCTATCTCAGCCATGGCTTCAGTGTGTAACTTGTTTCCCTCGGCCATGTTATTTTTCATGGAACCTACTGTAATGTACTTTTAAGAAGCTATGTCATGTTTTATATATGAAGAGCACCATGAAGGAAGTATCTATCTTTTATCTTATCCATGGATTCCATGCTACAACTGTAAATATCGCATTTCTTCTTTATTATTTGTTCCTGATGGCTGATATTAATCTCTTCATACTGGCTTTGGCATGGCAGGTATTATTTATGTCCTAAAGCTGTTAGCAGTTGTCTTCATCAGACCTGAATGCTCTATAGCTTTTGCCAGCTTTGCAGTGGCTCTCAGTCCTCCCTTTCCCTTCCCACCCCAAGCTCCTTAATAGGTCTATTATTTCATTTGGGGTTAAGGTACAGCATGTCTCATAGGTTTAGCTTCTGAATCTTCTCCTTTACACCTACCTATAGGTGGTATTCATTCCAATATGTAGTATCATGAGACATCCCTGTAGTTTCTAAAACTTTGTTTGATATCTCAAAATAATTTCTCTCAAATGGCGATCCAGATTCCTGGGCACCATAGATTTAATTCTAGATAAATTAAAAATACTCTGTATGAAGTGAAGACTTTAAATACGCCCTTATATTCAGCATTTTTTTCCCTGTTAAGAGAACCACCTATTGTAGCAGCCTGCTCGTTTCTCCTGCAGAGGCTGCCTCACTACGAACTCCCTCCCGCCAGATGCCAAGAGCTCTGGCTCTCATTCATCAAAGTCTTTAGATACTTATCTGCTGGACTAAGATCAGTGTCTAACACTTTTCAGGATAAAGCTTTGGTCCAAGAAGGATCATTTATTCTTTGCTCCTGTCAGAGGATGGGTCCTAAATAAAGGAGTTAATCTATTTTTCCTGGTTTCGTTGTCTGGCAGGAGAAAGACTATTACACTAGACTGGAGGACCCTAAAATTAGCTTAATTTACAAAATCCCATCTACTTTGCTCTGCAATTATGCTAAGATTATGATAAGACGTATATATCTGTGTAAAAATTTAATAACAAAAATAGATTAATAGCTAAAATAATCTAACACATTTTAACCTTATTATTATTTCATCAAGCAATAATGAACTGGGAATTTGGCCCAGTATACTAAAAACACAGCTAATAAATCCTACTTTATTTTTTTAATTAAGAACATAGAAGTGTGTGGACTGCACAGAAAAACAGTGAAAAAAAATGATTCGTGTATATGGTTACTAGAGTAACAATAAAAAGCAAACCTTTCCTTGGAAGATAGTAGAACTTTGAGTTAGGACTTGCACAGCAACTTAATCCACAAACTGAGAGGAGAACGGCAAGCAATTTCAAATGTACCGGGGGTAAGTTCTTCAGGACAGGAAAAGTTTTGGATCATCTAACTGGCACTCAAACAGATTTCTAATGCATTTTAGTGTGAAAAAGGAAAATAAATTTTAAACGTGGCTTCCTTTTTTTAAACATTAATATATAAGAGCTTTAAAGCCTGAGCCATTTCAGGCAAGCTGTGCAGAGGAAGGGGAACCTCTTATCTGTGCTCTGTTCTCCTCTGGAGTCAGGATATCTAAGTGCTTTCTTAAGGAGGACGAGAAAACCTCGGCCTTCACTCCAGCACCCATTGCGTTACTGTTGCTGTTCTCAAGAGAATGAATTTATTCCCCACAGCTCTGCCATCTTGTAAATTGTTCCTACCAGTCAAACCACTGATGTCCTTTCTCAAGCCCCAAGAGAGGGGGTGAAAGTTGCACCCTGTTGATAACACCTAGAAGTGATCTATTTCTGCAAGTACACACTTATATAATAAGTATACACTTAAATAAGGACAGACCCAAAGCAAGGTGCAGACATGTGCCAATTATAGTCACTAAAGCCATGGTTTGATGTTCAGTGGTGCTACCCCAAGTCACTCGCTTCCACAGCACCTCTGCACTGCTGTAGCCGTTTGTGGAGGCGACATAGTAAAGTGGACCAGCAGCGCAATTTGATTAAACTTAGCTATTTTCTGCTGGATTTTTGCTAACTGAAGTGATTATCTGCACTTTGTATGACCCACATGTGGAAGTGATGCAAAAAGGCTGTTGGAGGTGAAGAGGGGGGGAATGCCAGCAATAACTTAATTTGGAAGTGGAACCGAAAAACTGTGTCGTATACTCGTCCCTGAGTTACCAGTGGAAACCTGTGAATTGGTTTCCAGTGTAAATGGAAAACAAATATTTAAAAGACCATTTCTAGGTAGAAGAGCTTTGCAGTTCAGACTCTGAAAAGGACTTGACCTTCTGCCAGAGAACCTGCCTGTGGACATGAGCGATCATTCGGTTACTGGCTGTCCCACTTCTTTGTCAGCAAAGTCCTTGTTGTACAGCATGTTGCAAAGATATGTTTCTTAAGTCTGTAAAGTACTTGCATGAGGAAAGCCAGACAGGCAACAGGAGCTGGAATAAGAAGCAAAAAGATTCAAAAAGCACCGAAGTTATTAAAGCATAACATTGTGCTGTATGTATTTGTTTTTTAGATCTGCTGAGGTAGGGTTTTTGGGTAACTTTCTTCTTTCTTCTTTCTGAAACTTCCAACCCTGTAATCATATTTGTACACATTGACCCCTTTATCCTTTCAAGCCTAAATTAAGTGGCATAGCTCAGAGATATGGAAAATAAGGTACAGAGCCAGTGTATTGGGTTTGCGTGGCAAGGTTTTGGTAGCAGAGGGGGCTACAGGGGTGGCTTCTGTGAGAAGATGCCAGAAGCTGCCCCCATGTCTGATAGAGCCAATGCCAGATGGTTCCAAGGTGGACCCGCTGCTGGCCAAAGCTGAGCTAAACAGTGATGGTGGTAGTGTCTGTGGGATAACATATTTAAGAAGGGGAAAAAACTGCTGCACAACAGCAGCCAGGGGAGAGGACTGAAAATATGTGAGAGCAGCAACTCTGAGGGCACCAAGGTCAGTGAAGAAGGAGGGGGAGGAGGAGGTCCAGGCACTGGAGCAGATTCCATGGTAAAGACCTAGTGAGGCAGGCTGTTCCCCTGTAGCCCATGGTGTTCCACAGTGGAGTAGATATTCATCTGCAGCCCATGGAGAAGCCCACACCAGAGTAGGTGGATGCCCGAAGAAGGCTTTGATCCTGTGGGAAGCCCACGCTGGAGAAGTCTGTTCCTGAAGGAAGGGACCCATGCTGGAGCAGTTTCTGAAGAACTGTAGCCCCTGAGAAGGACTCACGTTGGAGAAGTTCGTGGAGGACTGTCTCCCGCGGGAGGGACCCCACACTGGAGCAGGGGAAGAGTGTGAGGAGGAAGGAGCAGCAGAGACAACGTGTGATGAACTGAGGGCAACCCCCATTCCCCATCCCACTGTGCTGCTGGTTGGGGAGGAGGTAGAGATATCGTGAGGGAAGTTGAGCCCGGGAAGAAAAGAGGGGTGGGAGGAGGGTGTTTTTTAGTTTTGTTCTTATTTCTCCTTATCCTACTCTGAATTGATTGGCAATGAATTAAATTATTTTCCCCATGCTGAGTCAGTTTTGCCCATGATGGTGTTTTCTGAGTGATCTCCCTGTGCTTATCTCAACCTATGGGCCTTTAACCATATTTTCTCTCCCCCTGTCCATATGAGGAGGGCAGTGACAGAGTGGCCTTGGTGGACACCTGGCATCCAGCCAGGGTCAACCCAGCACAGCCAGTAAGATGACATTTTGTAAGTGCAATCTTTGGGCATGTGACAAGAAAGCATTTGTAATGTTATCCTGATAATCTGTAGTGATTTGAAATCCTATTGTAGTTTCTGTATCACTAGTTTTATTATTTGATTAAAGTCCAGCAGAGCATTAAGGATTACATTTGACTGAGGGTGAATGATTTACAATTAGTTAGAAAAAATAAAGGTATTAAGGAATGTGCCAGGTTCATTTATTTGACAAATGAGTATAAAGCTACTTAAAATATCACCTCAGAACATAGCAGCACCTGGATCGTAATATATTTTGTAAAAGCAATGAAAAAGTAATTAGTTTAAGAACTGTAAAAACAATGCCAGGAGGCATAGCTAAGATCTAGCTCACTAGGAAAGCATGGGATGACTTCTACGGCACTCCACAGTTGTGCTGGGTCACTCCCATGATTGACCCAGTGGTGACATTCAGCAGCCCGAGGAGCCCATAGGTAATGAAGATGTAAGAGCATACTATATTTGGGAGTTAGGGCATGATTTGGTAGTATGCAGCCTGGGGTTTGTACAAGGGGATAAATGTAATTCTTTTGTGTTATAATAACTGCTAAAATCCTTGACCATATTGGATGCTTATGGCTAATCACAGAGGGCTAATCACATAAGATGTAGTCCCATGAAGAAGAGATCTGTTGTGTGAAAGCACTTTTTCATGTTCCAATAACTAATTGGATTTTCCCCTTAAAATTGAAACAAAATTAATTTCTCAAATAGCTGAAAAGGTAATTTTAATTCTCACAGCTTTTTGACAAAGAGTATTCTCAACAGAAAATTGTCTAAAGTTGACCAGGAAGTGAGAAGCTGACTTTCTGAAGTGCAGGTAAAAATTCATGCCATGAGCAGTCATCCTGTATTGACTACTGCATTGCTGTATTACATAGGGATTGAATTACGGAATTAATTGGTAGTTTGAAACTGATGGGTTGCAAATGCCAAGCTTTTACTATTTTCCAGTTTAATGTCAATAATACTACAGTAATGTTGATATCTAACTTTTTAAAACACTATGCTTTCTTAATTTGTTTATATTGGCAACATTCGTTATTTCACAGTAGTGTAGGAAACACCTAGTGATGACTGATTTAAGCCACTTGCTGTCTGTTTTAATTTGATGATATTGCTGTGCCAACAGGATCAACAGCATAATGTGCATCACTGCAAATGCAAAGAAACAAGCTGTTCCAAAAAGTGTAATTACGCAGATTTATATCTGTAGATATTCCTTAGCTTAGGCTGTTGAGTTCAAGTGTTACGAAGTGTTCGTATGTTCCATATCTATTACATACTTCACATAGATATTAGTTGTTTGTGTTCCATATATTTTGGCAGATCTAAACATTTTCATTAAACTTCTAAACTTCGAAGAAAAGGTATTGCTAGGCTGCTGAACACACTGAAGTGGGAAGACAAAAAGATAATAAGCCTTACAGCCAATAACACTGCATCATTTCTAGCTTTCATTAAGGACAATATATCTTTTTCGTTGATTTCTTCAGCATAGAGGCTGTTACCCCTGGGTAACAGGGGATTTTTTCAAGTCCTTCTCAGCAGATGGGACAGACATGCAGACTATGGGAAAGGCAGTATAAAAGGAAATTATATCAACTCTTCAGCTCATCTGATAAATAAACAAACCATGAATTTTCCACAGAAACTGTGTAGGCAATCTCTGCACTGCTGCTAGTCTAATTCAGTGAGGTGCTCTGCAGACACTGGGTCTGAACCTCTGCTTCTCTTTGCAGGCCTCAGGTCTTGATTATGGTTTTTGATATGGCTCCCTAAAGAAGGTAGCACTTGCCTTTGCAGTTTGTTGACTCTGCTGGGAGCTGTGTTTCCCACAAGGAGCAGAAACACCTTTCTTGTTAAAAGAGCAATACCCAGCTGAGAACATATCTAGAGACTGGCCAGGTAGCTTCCCCTGAAAGATGTGTGGTTTTTTTTTTTATTTATTTCCCTAATCGTTGCTTTATAATTCTCATTACTAGAAAAGATAGCATCATAGAGGACTTCATCAAATCAAAGACTCATCATCAAAAGCAGACATGAATTGAGAGGCCAAGGTCTTAATCTGCAGTTTCACCCCACCCTCCCACATTTAGCTTTAAACTGGCAGAAGCTTTCCGTTTACATCAGAATAGAGCACAGGGTAGTTTCTGGCCTCTCCCAGAACTCTGCTTCTCTGTCCCTGGTGGTGGTCAGAGGAAGTTTGGGAGGATGCAAATAAACCATTCTGCTTGAGTCTTCAGAGTCCCCTCAGACCTACAGGTTTGGGTGCTCCTAAAATGCAATTGTAGACACTATTTTGAATTCACATAACATCCTAGTGGTTACAGCAGCTACCAAGTAATTGGGACCCTTGGGCTCTCCTCCCTTCTCAGCCTGGTGTGGCTTGATGGCTTCACAGTGTCTTTCACATCTTCCATGTCTCACAAGAGTGCTTGACTAGCTGGGCTGGAGCTACTGAAATTGCACTGCCAATAGGGCCCAGGAAGGCAGAGAGTACTTTCATGTTACTTCAAGTTCAGTTACCTCAGAAGAGAGTTCAAACGGACCTCCAGTGGGCAGGATTCTTCCATCCACAGCTTGAGCTAAACTCACTCCAAAAATTAGGTGAGCTCACTAGGTATAAGTTGGAGTGGAATTGCATGAGAAGCAAATCCTTTAATTCAAGACTCTGGACCCTATCACATAGGAGGGCACTTAAATAAATAAGAGTATTAGAACAATTGTACTGGGTCAGACCAAAGACCCGCTTAGCTTTAAACACTGTCTCCAAATGTGCATATTGAGCAAGTTAAATACTTGGTGAGCAGAGACTGTTTCCTGCAGCTCATGAAGTTGAACAAAAAGAAGCACAAGAAATAAGCAGTGATGTTCTACTGAAATGCTAGCCTGCACCCCTCAGAGAGGCATACTTTGTGAGGATCGAAGGCAAAGAGCCAGAACTGCTGGTGGCAATTCCCCATGAATTCATGACATCATAACATATGTTAAAATAATAAAGACTTCTTTTCACATTTAAAAAAACATATGACACATGGTATCTTCTATTGGAGCTGCATCTTCAAGATTCACAAGATCTCATCAGGTAATGTGCTTTCTGTAGAAAAAAGATGTGCCCTCTCCTTCTGGAGTACCCAGAACTGGTCTTTTTACACAGCTTGTTCCATTTTTGAGAAAATTTACTGATATCATCTGTCTCAATTCTCATGTCTCTGTTGTTGGGGGTGTTTTTATGTCTAAAAGATTTCAATAGGCATCTTCCATTGTAAGGAAAACTGTGCTCTCTGCCAGCAAAAGTCAAGCCAGGTTACAAAAACGAAACAGTGGCTACTAGCAGGCGTTGTAGTGACACTTCCCAGAGTACTCTCCTGAGTGAATTCTGGCCCAGGAGCTGAGCTAGAGGTGGTGCATTTGAACTAGAGGAGGTGCATTTACATTTAAAGCTCAGAACAGATTTTGCTTCCATGAGTTTGTCCAAACCACTTCTGATTTATATGAACTTTTAGTATCCACAATATTATGTGGCAAGGAGATTCATGGGTTGTCCTGGTTTGAGGTAAAACTGAACCGGGACACAGGTTAACTGCGTATGCACATAACAGTACTTCCCTTTGTTTATTTTCAATCTGTCACCTGCTAGTTTCATTTGATGCCACTCCTATTGGAAAAGACAGTGAAAAATCATTCCCTGTGCCCTATCTCCATGCCACGCAGCATTTTATAAACCTTTATCTTTTTCTTCTAGGTCAACTGTTTTCGAGAATGGATTTTCAATTTTCTCGTATTAAACCTGTTTGATACTTTGCATCCTCTTTGTTGCCATTCCCTTGTTTTATTATATCATTTCTGAGATGGATGAAGAGAACTGCACATGGTATTCAAGAGATGGGGACATCTTCAATTTATTTTACAGTGGCATAGTACCGTTTTCCATTTTTTGCTCTATTGTTTCATAATGATTCCTAACTTTCTGTTTGCTTTAACAGCTGCTCAACACTGAGGTGATATTTTCATAGAAGTAACTACTTACATGGCATAATTTCAGACCATAATGGTAACAGTCTACTCTGGTTTCACCACTGTATATGTTAAACTGAAATTACGTCTTCCCATACATAATGCTTTACGGTAATCTCTACTGGATTTTGTCTGCCATTTTATTACCTGGACTCTCAGTGAGTACCATTCACATCACAGTTATTTTATCTTTTTACAACTCTTCATAATGGCCCTCATTTTTAATTTACTTCACCGACTTAGTACCCCTGCAAACCTTGTCTGTGGTACCTACTTTGTTCCTAAAGACCTTTCTTAGATTTAGCTTATGTTGTAAAAGTTTAAAAGAAAGTGTGTACTGAGAGAGGAAATCTTCAAGAAACTCCTGCTAACAGAGGAAAATGTTCCACTTCCTTCCCCTTCCAGCCTGGGCCCTGGTTTCATTTAGAAACAGAAGACCTCACAGAAGCTTAGAGAGGGACACTTAGGTACCAGTGGAAACCTTTCCCATTTCTTCCCTAGGTAATTGGATCTCTTGTGCAGTCAGAGAGACCTAATACATCAGTCTTCATATATCATCTCCATGAGCTAAACTGCCAGGAAAGTTTATGATCTAACTTCAAAAAAATTCCTTGAGAAAACAAATCATTTATTTTCCCAAATGCCTGGACTTGAGAATGCAGAATGCAATATTCAGGGTAGATAAGAAAAAAGCTAAAGGCAAAGGTAATGTATAAAACTTGCTCTCAGTAAATTAAATGGGAAGTTGAATGTTTTCGTTAATGAATGACAAAATGCAGTGGTTAACCTTGGGAGTGACACCCTCTCCCAAGCAGGCACGAGGGTGCTGGAGTGCTCTCTTTCTCATCCAGCATCCAGGTTCCCTGACGCCCTACTTACCCCCTGCAGCAGCCTTCTCAGTCCTTCCCCCTTCTGGCATGGAATTAATGCTGACCTTGTCCAGAGAAGCTAATTCCTCACACCTCTTCCTCTGTTATCCATAAAGCCCTGCAGTCTCTAACCCTAAAAAGTATGAGCAAGATTTTCAGTACTAGATGTCCTCTTTCTTCTGGGGACAGGAGCCAAGGGGGAATTTCCTACCTCTTCCTCTCAAGCAGGCATGGGTTCTCCTCCCGGGCTTCAGCCTTTGCTAATCCGGTCCATGTTCTCAGGCACAGATTCCCGGACTCATGAGTTTTCTCTGCCTCCCTTCTGCCAAGCTGTGCCGCATTCAGTGCTTGATCCAGTATCTAATTTCACTAGCCATAGTTTTTCTTGGCAAAACTGTAAAGGGTCTTAATTTGCTGATGTCATTTGTCTATTTAATTATTACATTTTTACTTTTTCCTATAATTGAGGTCTCTGCCAGAATTGCTATAGCTATTAACAGAATTGTGGTTAGTTCATTAACATAAAAAATGTTGAATTATGTTACAGTATTCTGCTTTTTCCCTTAATTATGAAAGTATTTTATATCATTTCAAACCATTTATTATTATGTGAGAAGGAGTTTGATAGCCAGATAAAGTAAGAATATGACGGCATTCCAAATTCAGATCAAAACCAATGTTGTTTTCATTTGAAATTTGAAATTACAAGTCTAATATTGACAGGAAATTCTTACCCACACAGACAGCTAAAGGAACAGTTACTGCATAAAACACGTGATTAAAGCAGCTCATGAAATTCCCTGACACTTTTGTGTCTTGTTTTCAACTAAGATATATCTGTTACAGCATAAAGATCTGACAGTTATGAGTCAAGTCTCAGTACTGGTGAAATGGTAAAAAGAAGAGTCCTTTCCCGTAGGTAGAATTTGGGATAGGATATCTTGCATATGTCTTTATTTAGTCCTTATACTGCTCATTTCTGTAAGAATAGGTTGAACATGAGTGACATTTATGTGGATTTTTTGCATTCTCCAAAACCATGAGGTGATGGGATAGGCCTATAAACTAAAGATCACTGTTTAATTTTCTTTTTGTTAGCAGCTGGACGTTACAACATTTCTGAAGTTTATATAGACCTTTCACAGTTCACAGTGTAACATCTGCAAAAGTTACAAGATCACGTGCAGTCTTACTTTTGTTTTCCTTTTGTGCATAGGATTATCTTGTACTGGAATTCCAGAACAGTGGGAAACAGAAGCAAACAAAAGAAATACAAAACTAGCATGAGAAATATTGGGGGAAAAAAAGATGGAAAGAAAGGAATCCTGCCATTTCTGCTAAACTAGCAAATATGAAAGCTCAAAATTCAATGTTCTTTCAATGAATTTTCATATATGGCTCGAAAAGGATTATGACAGCACCAAACACTGATATCTCACTTTTCTCTGTAACTGATATAGCAGAGAAAGGAATTTGCATAAACAACCACCTCTTAAGTACTGGAATTTTTCTCCTCTCAATCTGCTCATTCTTACTAGCAAGAGAAATGTTAAGCAATGGCATGGAAAATCAGAATTAAAATCTTTTAAGTATAATTATTATGAAAGATTTAGTGTCATGATACAATCTCTGCTACATATTTTGAAAAAGATAGAACAATGTGGATCCAGTCTTCTCATAAAGCCAAAACTCTGGAACAAGACAGATTGCACTTTACATAAAGACCTGGATTAAAGTTCTCATTTCCAGAATGTTTAATGATTAAAGTATGCTAAAAAATAACAAAGGAGACATTGGGAGCACAAAACCTGCACCTTCAGGCTTTAATCAAAAAATCTTTGGACTTTAATCCCTTATTTAGGGATTCACAGTCATTTCCGCATAAGACCACAAGTATCTCAAAAGATCAAGAATCTAAAAAATTGCTGCTTGATTGTTTTGGATCTTTTTAAAATCTATCAAAAATATCTATTCTTTAATGAATCTTCTAATTCTAAAATGTTGATTTTTTTTTTAAAGTACAATCCTCAATTATCCTTATTTGTAATTCTGATGCAGAAAAAAACCCCATATTCTTCTCTAATTTTCATCAGTGGGAGGCAGTTGTTATAAAATAGCTCATGATTAAGTGCACCACTGAATAGACACCATATTGAGAATAGGATTTACCTCATCTAAATTTAGCCACCTAAGAGTTTGGCATCTGTGAGGTATTCCAAAAAGGTAACTTTAGCCATTCAAGCTAATCTTTCCAGGCTCCCTCTATAGTTTTACAGATTCAGAGCCAAAAAGCCTAATTGCTCTGCACTGACCCTTGGAAGCCTCAGTAAATGCCTCTCCTTTGTCCCACGTGCCTTACTAGCCCCCCCTTGTCTTTAATCTGGTCATAAAATTTCCTTTGATAGCTCCTAGAGAGAAAAAGCGGACAACCATCTCACCCTAAAAGAGATGAGCTTGTGAGCTTGTAGCTTGAGTCACTTGTTTTCCTCTGTTGCTAAATACAATTTCTGGAGAAAATCCAGAGGAAACTGATTAACAGAAAGTTTGTGTCAGAGGTATGGACAATCTTGAAGGAGCTTACGTCTATGTCTCTCAGAAAGAAATCCAAATTGAATACATGGAATATACTGAAGAAAATGGTTTGTGATTACTTATACTGTGGCCCTGTCTTAGCTGAAATAAATAAATGGATATGTATCAGGTTTAATCTGAAGGCTTACTTTGGACTCAAATAGTTGACTGAGAACAATGACTGGAATGAACAACAATACCAGTGAGGCGTCTCATTCTGGTAGTGCTTATTCCCATACACTGATATTGATACATTGAATGCATTAAAGTGGTATGAAAACAGTCAGCAAACTGGGGAGAGATACTGTCATTAATTTTTAAATGAAGGCCACTGCACACAATTTGTTTTGTTATACTCTTTTTAAAGAAACTCATTATTGGCTCAGTTATTTTAAACTTTTAATGGAAACTGTGATTTACGACACACTGTAGCTATATAAATTCTATAGACTCTTATTCTTTGATGCTAAAACTACTATGATGTCAGTCCACGTGCAATTTCATTTCTAAAGAATGCACTGGAAAACTTACAGCTATGATAACAACGGGCTGTAAGAGAAATAGCTCAAATGAAAATTTTTCCTTGGCATACAATTTAATGATTTTATATTATGTGAAGCCTATGTTGATAAAATGTAAAAGCAGATCTTTGCTATTGGTCTTTCTTATTAATTGAGTATAAACTATACTGTGTAAAAATTAGTGAGACTCCGTATATTCTCTCTTAGCTTTTATGCCTGGTGCTGTGACGGGGCTATTGATAGTTGTTTCATTCAGCTGATTTCCAGTATGTTCAGGGAACATAAAATGCTTTTGGGGTGAATGAAAGACTTAACAATGAGGCTTGTAGCTATTTCTGCGAGCTTGCAAAGGCCCAAAACAGGCATAAATGCACAGAGTAGATCATACAGCTATATCAGCTGTTTATTGAAAATGAGGCCTTTTTCTGTAAAGGCAGCCCTAGACTCCCTCCCTTGCCTTTTTCCCCTTGTTCAGAAACCATATGATTGCAGTAGTGACCTTCCCACAGAGGTCATCCTCTACAGGACGTTCTCTAACTACTTTTCTGTCTTCAGGAGAAACGACAATCTCCAGCTGGGCTTTATGAAATTATTCTGCCCATAAATAAGGACCCGCGTACTCTCTTTATTGATCAGCAACATCTGAAACATGCAGACTTATAGTCAAGTACAATACAAGATTCATCAAGTAAAACACCTGAGAAAGACAAAGAGGTGCCTGTGGTGAGGGAGGCTGAAAGCCGAAGCGTGCTCTGTGGTGGGTTCTCCATCCTGCAAGATGTATCAGATCAACTGCACAACTACAAAGCACAAAGCTTAATTTTGCAATTGTGTAATAGCACTGAATCTGAAATTTAAGAAACCGTTTAAGACTAGCTAAACTAATTTTACCCCTTTAGTTAAGATCTGTAGCTAGGGCCTAAAGTCAATACGGGTAGAAAGATCCACTACCAACTATTTCAATTTCACTGTTGTGTGCTGGGAATGGCAGAGGCATAAGAAGGTTTGGATTAAACCAATTTAATTTTCTTTGATCATCTGATACAGAGCTAATAGAAATAATTCTTTGTTCCTTTAACTTCTGTTATTTAACTTCCTCCTTTCTAAATCGGGTGATCTGGCCAAATGATAACTTAACCATGTAGTATTTTTAACTCACTGAACCTCTGAGTCAATATCAGTTTAAACCTTGATTTTAAAAATTATCTTAATTCCTACAAAGGCTATTGACATTTGTAGTACTTTAAGTCTTAACAGCATTGTCAGTTTTGTAATGTTTGCTTATTACAAAGCAATGGAATTTGCTTTTTGCAAATGTTAGCAGAACTGGTTTATTCTTTGGATAGCAGGATGGGCTTGAAAAATAAAAGATAGGTAAATTAGCTGAGGTACATTAGTTTGGCTCACTCCACAAATTAAAACCTTTATCCAATAGCATTTCACACTTCTAGTAATTCACAGCAGTAATTCATTAGTCTTATATCTTTTTAGAATTATATGTTAGAAGTCAAAACAAATCTTTTATTGAAGCAAAATAGGAACATTTCATAAAGGAGAAATTTTCCTGGAATCATTTTAAAAAAGACCCATTCTAGAATTAATAAATGAGACTAACCAGTTGCAGTTCTGTATGTTTCACTAGAAAAAGCTGAGTCAGTGGAACTGAATCCAGTGTTTCCTATTCTTTCTGGCAAGTGAACAAATAAAGAAGCAAAAAGTGAAGTCAGGATCCTACTTAGGGAATACCATCATATTCTTCTAATTAATCCCATTCAGAAAATATTAATTGAATATTTTAGAGTTAAGATAATAATGCTACTAAGCAGGAATGCAATTTGCTGAAGTCAACAAAGCATGACTGTGCTAATGTACATGAGAAAAATTCAAAGGCATTGGATTTGCCCATTAGTCTTATCTTATTCCCTCTGGATTTTATTTTCTGTACTTTAGTTTTTAACCTCGGAGTCATATTCATGTATTATTAAATCGCTAACAACTTTTGTTTAAAAAGCTTGGCTCTCCGTAGCCCAGTGAACAATCTGGGTGAGCAGTTTACCTCCCTTGGGGAATTTTCCTTTGCAGAAGACGGTGTGACCGCCACTCAGTTTGCACATATAATTGCATTTGTGATGGGCCCTGCTTGTATATGTAATTTGAAAATAATCAGAGGGTTGTGGTGAATTTTGTCTGGAAATTCGACCCATTACATTTGATTCTTTAGTTTTACATCATGTTAGTAAGTACATAATGCATTTCTGTGGCATGAGATACTCAAATTAATCAAATAACTTAATTAAATTATGCCCTTGACATTCTTACAGATTGCGCATGCCTGCATTATTTGGCCTTCTTTGCAAATGTACGTGTATGTATTACGTGCAATGCTCCATATCTATGGATAGTTATGCCAACATCAGGACAGTGGTTATCCTGTTCTAGGCCTGTGTAAACATACAGCTTGGAAAGTTTGATTAAATTGCTGAATTAACCTCAAAGGGAATAAATTTATGAGGTTTGCCCCCCTTCTAAATATTGCTAGCTGCCACATCCCCATTTAGACCTTCAGCAGGTTCCGGGTAGCAACACAAACACATTAGTCTTAAGCCAAATGTATCTAACTGTGGAAAATTTTGGCATCAGGCAACCTCTGGTCATGTGCTAAATCCAAGCCAAGCCAGTCTGGGTTTTCCCTTTTTAACTCCTCCCCTGTGATTTGCCAGATCTTGCAGGAAAAGTGCAGAAGAGTTGATGGAGACACTAACAGCCCTGTAGCTTTGCTCACCCGCTCTGAGGTTTGTACAGCCCATCACAGGCTGGAATAAATGTCTACACACTCTAAGACTTTCCCAGGGTTGAGAAAAAGGGCAATAAACTTGAACAAGGAATTACAAACGAACCGAGAGAGGATCTCATTGACTTGGGACCCCCATTCTCTGGAAGAGTTTTACATTGTCCTGGAGGACTCCCTTTTATTGCGCTGTTTGCAACTGGGAAGCCTTTCTCCTGGCTGGGTGCTTGTTTAACTTGGAAGGCCGATGCCATTTTGCTCTGTAGTAAGTCTGTAAATTAGGCATATAGTCTTCAGCATGTATTTGCCAAAGTAAATCAAAGGACCGGGCATTTCCATATGCTTTTTGGCATTCTATAGTTCTTTCTCTAATCTGTGTGACTGCAGCCCATTGCTTCCTACTGCTACTCAGCACTGACTGTCAAAGGGCAAGGAAGTACAAAGCTGATACATGGTAAATGAATTATTTTTTTAAAAAAAGCTCATATTAGAGATAATTGAAATGCAGAACGATGTCATCAAAGTCAGTTCTGAACATGGAAGAATGCTTTCTGGAACAGCAAAGCCATCTTTGGTTGTTGTTAGATTAAACTGCTGAACTAACAAAATAGGTTTAAACAGGAACTGCTTCTAGACTGTAGCTTGAATGCCAATTTTCAACTGAGGATATATTTTTAGACGCAGTTCATGAATTGCTAAAAACAAGATTTTCAAGTGGAAATGCAGAGCTGTTGCTGCAACAGTGTACTGTCAGTAATTGTGATTAAATCAGAATAGGTACTAGCACAAGCAGAGCAACTGCATTTAAAACTCTTCCAAAACCAGTATTGTGGCAACTAAAGTAATATATGCGTACATGTATTTCATCTCATGCTGAAAAAAAATCCTTTATTATTTATATTATTATTGCTTATAAAATCTCCATCCTAAACCAGGACTTTGCATTCATCTGCTGATACATACTGTAAATGGGACACAGCCAGAAAGGAGACTGCAAAGAGACAGTAAAATGATAAGGGTCTGTGTGCTTGTTTTCTGCCCATCAATAGCCTAAGTGTGATAAGTGTTCTCTAGGTGTCACAGAAAGGGAGAGCTTTAAGGACGGATTTGAAAGGACATCATGAAGTAGAAGAGAAGCTCCTTTTGAGGTGAAACAGAGAGCAGAGAGCCAAGACCAGAAGCAGGCAAAGCGTGATGGTGTTTGCTCAGACACATAATGAGTGGAAAATACTGGATGATGTTACAGCCAGTGAGAGGGGCTGGCACTGTGATAATAAGCAGCATCTTAATGAAAATGAGATGGGGAAGCACAACCCACAGATGAAGACAAATAGCTTATGCTTGCAGTGACAGAGAAGGATTATCCAGTGAGTAGTTCCACACCTTCTGGTAATAATCTGAATGTGTATAAATGTTTGCCTCTGCTGAAAATGAGGTGAGGTTTGTATAAATACAAGAGGCAGGCAAACCCTACCTCAGGGAGTTCTGACAAAACATATTGTTAATGAGGATTTGGTAACTGAGCGATGTGCAGTTGTTAGTTTAAAAATCTTGGCTGAGCAGAGGTATGTGGATGGGTGATAATTCTTAAGATGAGTATCAGTTTTCCATTACAAGTTGGGGCTATAATTTTCCATTTATTTTAACTCGCACAAAATTCATTTTAAAGTCAATCTTCTCGCATCTGTTTTTCTTTAATACAGTTAAATTATGCAAGGAAACCATGGACTAGAGAGTTAATCTAGAATGGGTAGAGGAAGAGAATCTAGGTGGTTATTGAATCTCCACCATTGTTTTTCTCTCTCGAGACCTGATACAAAGGCCTGGGAAGCGAAAAGAACCCTTCCACTATCTTGCTTGGACTTTGGGTTTGTCTCTCATACCTGATCCGTTGTACCAGCAAGCAGACCAAGAAAATCAGTGGGGATAAATGTGATCGGTATCAAATAATCCATAGAGTTGCTGAAGATGCCACCGAAGATGGACTCTGTAGTATGTTCAATTCAAAAAGCCGTTCAAAATGAAAAGTGTGGATATGCTGGGATGATAAATAAACCAGAATGCTACTATTGATTTGATGATACCTCTGAAAGTACTGGTCTGATATAAACTGCTTCCAAGTATTCCTCGTGTCCTGCTCTGCAGTGCTTGCACTGCATGTTTCATTGCCAGCATTATAGCTTGACAACCTGCTAGAGAGTTTTGGGGCAGGAATGAACAGAAACAGAAGTTTCAAAAAAAATTCAGCTCACTTCATGTTTAATTCAGCTTTTGTTTTTCCAACTGCCCTCCAGACTTACCCTCAAATTTACAGTTTTCCCAAGCAACATTGGAAAAAGATGACAGTAACATGTTTTCTAATTTCTATCTTCTTTTTTGTCAGGCCAATTAACATGTTTTGTTAATTTTCCTGCCACAAGGGAAAATGCATGCTGTAGCTTGCTCCTTCTGTCTTTCCTTCGTCACAGTACTGCTCCTCTAAGAGAGGCCCCAGTGAGTCTCTTTGTGACTGCGTGAGGATGCACCTTGCCTGAACCTGGGAGTGTAATAAGTGACAGTGAAAGAGGATGGGTTGGAAGACAGTCTTAGGACATGTCTTTACTAAGGTAAAGGTCAAACTTAGGTCAGGCTTACAATAAAAAATCCCAAAACAAAACAACTAAACTAAACCAAACCATCCTCAGTATCTATTCATGTGTATATATGGGTTCCCTTTGAGGGCACTTCTGCCTGTAACCTCGAGAATGATGCTAGACCTCTAGAAATCCTTAGGGAATAGCGCAGCCAGAATGACAGACAGGAGACGTGATTCTGTGCAAATACTGCTGCAGAAGTCCATACTGAGAAAGTGCAAAGGGGAGTCTGATTAGGGCAAATCATTTCTGCCTTCCCTCCCCTTGTTGAAGTATTCACTGGGTTGTTAGCATATGGAAATGATTCCAGCAGAAAGCTGAAAACCTACAGACAGCTTTAAAACTATTAGAAGTATGCAGAGACTTTGAGAGCCAAGAAGGACAGTTGTGAGTATTTCCTTCAATCCCCTGCATAGTGTCACCCACAAAAAAAGATGCCCCGTTACTTTAGCTGCAGCGATACTTCCCCTCAGTTACCAGCGTGACTGAGACCTGCCCAACACAGAGGAGATCAGTGAGAAGACAAGAACAGAAGACACAGGAGAGAGCTATGTGGGGTGCAAAACACAAGATGGAAGATTGCATTAAAGATGTGTCCCGGACTTTGTTTGGTCCTAGTTTCTCCTGCCAGCTTCAGAGACCCAAAGGTACCGTATGTTTAACACGCTCTGGACAGCAACAAGGCATACTTGGCAACCCCGATGCTGTATTCACCATGGGTTTTGGCAGTAAATATAATGTTGTTATCCTAATAGTAATTACGGCTCTGAGAGGTATAAAATGCCTGTGTTCGTTTCAGCAGAATATTAAGTTTGAAGTCTAAAGTGAAAACTTAAAAATTCCAACATTAGTAGCTATTACACTGTTAATAATTTTAGCAGAAACATCCAGCTATTTCGAGGTTGGAATGGAATTCTAAAATGGAATTTTAAAATGGTATCACCAGGTTTTCTTCAGATCTGACTTCATACCGACAGTTTACTACGAATAAACAAAAAACTTTGCCTTTTGATGCAATATTATTCTGGAATATTGTTAAGTAAATAGTTCTTTTAAGGTGTGGGTTTTCCCTCAGGTTTGTATTCAATTTAAAAGTCATGCAGCTGTAGCTGAGAAATTAATCTTGTACTCTCCTGGGCATGTTTGAGATAGCAGTAAAAGGTTTATGGTCACCTTCAGTTAACACTGACAATAAAGACAATATTCCTTACTACCCATGGACTAAGGCCAACATCCCCATTTTATCTTTTTTTGATTTCTTGAAAATGCAGTTTCTGTTACTGAACTTTTTCCTGCTTTGTCCACACTTCTAGAGGAAGATTGCTTCAATAGTCTGTTTGGAAGTACCACAGGCACTCAGTTTCATGCTGAATGACACGTTTTCTCTGGTAACATATTGCTGTTAATTCCTCTGATTTCTCAGACTTTTTAAGATGTGCATTTCACTGCCACTGACCCTCTGCTGGTTTGAATAGCGAGATTAGGTACCCGGTCCCTTGCCAGTTCATCTTTCCCTGGAATCTCTTTCCCCTCTGTTGGGTCAATCATGCTGATGGTAGCTAAAATCTTATTTTATCTAACATGTCAACGTCACCCTATTAACTTTCCTCTGCGGTATGCTGTTTCCATTATAGGAATTTAGAGGCTTGGGGAGGGAATGAATATTCAGCCTTAGCCAGGCAAAGACAGGGTTTTTTCCAAAGCTTCTCAGTCTCTGGTCATGCACTTCTTTGCTCCTAACATCAAAATGTCATTTATCCATATCACAGTATGCGGTATTACCATCTAAAGTCCACTGATTTTCCAGGAAAGCTGCTGGTGTGCTGAGTGCAATGGGAACGCCAGTTGGAGGAAACCCTTTCCTTCAAAGTAGTATGCTCACAAAAATGGTGTGGGTTTGTTTTTTTTTCTGCCTGCAACCTGGCAACACATTGTATGTATAAAAATATTTGCCATCTGACACGTCTCCAGAAGTACTTCTCCTTGTGGAAATTTTCCTTGAGGAAAATGTTCACTTTATATATACGTATATAATCTCCATGATGCTACATGTCAGGTAAGAATTGTAGGTTTTGCTCTTTTAGCAATGATGAGTGAACAGTTGACTCTGCTTTTCTACTAAACATATGGATATCAGAATAATGAGCCTGTCCAGCTTCATTTCCAACTGCTGTTCTAGGGGGAGACAAAAATGATAAAAAGCAGGAGTTGGGTGGTGGCTGAGCTCTTAACTTGCTCCCATTCTGCACGATTAGTAGAGCCTCTCTCCTATGGGTCACATGCTTAGACATATCCACATTTATTTTTGCCTGCTGCCTCACTAAAGAAAGCATCCTCTTGATTTGACCACAAGCTTGACATAGTTTTAACTTGGAAATGAGGCTTTATCTGTTGATACTACTACAGAGTGGGTTTTTTTTCAAGCCTATTATTTACCCATATATCTAGTTAATGAACTTGTATTGTAAAAATCAGGTCACAACTAGACTCCTCGAGTTTCATATCCCTCCTTCTTTCTGTCATCTGTAAGTTCTTGCTCTCATTGCTCATATCCTTGTTTCTGGTACCATACTCACTCGTACACCTATACCCAATTTAAAATTAATAACTACCTTGCCAGCCTGGACTGCGATAGTATATTGATCTGTGCAGAATCCTCCTGAGCTAGCGATGCTTTTGTCAACCTCTTTGTCCTCACCGTGCACGCTCTTAAAAAAAATTATGTGATTTATTGCAGTTCTTGCATCTTTTCCAAGTCTTCAAAGCCAGGGTCTCTAACAGAGGTCTGTTTCATTCAGCGTTTTAGTCTAACCAGCCAGCACTGTGTCACAGGAACCTCTGAACAGCACAATAACCCACCCCAACTGGTCCACAAAACAAAAGGGCTTCTGTGGCAACAAGCTGCCACAGAAGAGACACTACCATGGAGACCATTCTTGATGCTGTAAGAAAGATCCATTGTACTTCGCATCCCTTTGTTCTGAAAGCAGTAGGAATTATCTCACGTCCATTCATCATGAGCCAATGAGTTATCCCAAGTTTAGTGTTTGGGGACTGGAAAAGTGTTAAAGCTTATAAAAAAATAGTCTTCCTGGGAAATGAAAAGTAGAAAGGAAGTGAAACATATGATATCAGCTGAGCTGGAAGAGTTCTCAGATGCAGCTTGAGAATTAAAGTGTGAAGGAAAGGGAGCTACCTGCACTATCCAAGTGATCACTAGTTTTGGAATAAGGTACATACGTACATGTATACATGAGTACAGGGAGGACTGAAGAGAAGAAAGGAAGAGATTAAAGCTGACTACTTGTGGGGTATGGCTAGGGACTATGCACTGAACTTTTAGTTTTATAAGCATTTGCTTTCTTTTTGACATCTATGAACCTTGGTTTGGTTTTCCTGAGTTGTACCTCCTGTTTTCTCTTCCCACGAGTCATATGTGAAAGAATATTTCGTGGGTAGGTATATTTGCCTGCTGAGGCATAATGCGCTACATGGAATACAATTTGGAGATTGCGGACAAGGCATATTGTTGCTGTGATCAAACATTTTTTGCATATGTGCAAGACCCACATGAGAGCAGAGCATGTTCCTCCAGCGTCGTAAGGCCAGACGACATTCCAGGAGCGGCTGCCCAGCCATACATCCACGCTCAGCATACATTACCCAAAGGGAAATTTGAAGCTCCTGCCTCAAATTTCTACATGAAAAAAATCTAGGAGAATCTTATTTGAAAACATTTTGTCCCTCTTTTTGTGGATTATCTACCCTAAGATAAGAATACTACAGTTCTGTGAATTCACTCAAATCCAGGGTACAAATCCGATGGTAAAAACTTCCGTTTTTTTCTTTATTATGCAGGAAGAATTCTGATAGAAGTCAGTACATTCTTGATGTTAATGCCAACTTGCTCTTCCCCCCTGCCACCACTCTTTTTTTTTTTTTTTTTTTAATTTTAGGTATCAGTCTTTCAAAGCTCAGTTCCAAGTAAACATCTCTCAGTTGGTATATTATGTCAAACTTATTTTTGGAACATGCAGAAATACCAAAAGGACTCACTAATCTTCTAATGAGATAAAATTACCTCTGAAGGATAAAATTAGCATGCTGTAACTTTTCCAACAATTATATTTTTATAGCCCTACCATGTATATTATACAGGGTGTTTCTAAAGAAACTGTATTCAGAAACACATATTCCTCATGGTTTTTGCAAACTGTACTTTGAGGAAATTTTTAAAGTGATAATTATTTTTTTCAAAAAAAAACACTTTAAATTTTTACGAAGAATTATCCAAAATATGTCATCTTCTTATTGCAAGAAATAAAATGTTATTAATGAAACAGGTTTCAAGAAAAAATTGTGAAAAATAATTTTAAAAAGTAAATATGTTATGCTCATAAATATATTCTAATTTTTCTAAAACCATTTTTTACAAATGTTCATTTATCTTGAGAGCTTTCAATGAGTGTCATCTGAGAAGAGAGAGGAGTGTGAAAGCAGGAGCCAACTCTATTAATATTAGCCAGTATTTCAGGTAAAAAAAAAGAAAGCATGAAATAAATACCCCAGCCCAGATTCCGAAAGCAGGAGCAACTGGAATGATAGAGCAGAAGCACACCGATCCCATCACCCAGAGTTCAATAAATAGAAACAAAGCTCTGCTAGCCTAATTTTCTGAAAGATGGGAAACAATATAGGACTAAAGGGTCAGTTCTTATAGAGGCGATAGGTTACCAATAAAAATCTGCTGTGCCCTGCATTACTCAGCATATTCATAAATGATCTGGAAAAGGGATAAGTAGTCAGGTCACAAAGTCTGATGAGGCTATCGAGTTATTTAGCTTAATAAAGATGAGACAACCTTGAAGAGCTGCAGACAAGTTTATGAAAGGGAGTGGCTGAACAGTAAGATGTCAGATGGAGTTCAATGTAGATAAATACAAAGTGATGCACAAGGGGGAAAATGGTCATTACTTCAGGTATGAAAAGGCAGGTTCTGATCTGGTCCTTACTTCTCAGGAGAGAGAGTCCTGAAGTTAGGAAAATGGCTCCATGGGAACATCAGCCTGATGATCAACAGCTGCCAAAACAATAAGAAAACATTAGGAAATGTTAGGAAATCAGTAGAGAACAAAACAAAGCATATCTTTTGTCTGCCACAGAAATACGTATTTTGCTTGCATCTTGAGCATAGGTAAATAATCATAGAAACATTGGTTGAGAGGGACCTCTGCAGGTCACCGAGTCCAACCTTCCACTTGAAGTGGAACTATCGCCTAGATCAGGTCAGCTGTGGCTTTGTCTGAGTATTGGAAACCACCAAGGATGGTGATTCCACAGTCTGTCTGGGGAACTTGTTCCAGTGTTGCATGGTTATTTTGGTGAAGAAATTTTTCCTGATGTCCAATCTGGACCTCCCAAGCTGCAGTTAGTTGTTGTGTCTTGACACAGCTGCCCAACGAAAGTAGGTTTTGTTCTTGTTTTCTGATTTCCACTGTCAAGAAATGCTTGGCTGCATCATCCCTTGGATGCTATTCTGGTCCCTGCATGTAAGCAGTAGGATGGAAAACAGGAATGTCCTTCATGTAAAGTGCAGCCAGAATCCTTCAGTGTGGGACAGGGGCTACAGGGCATATGATGGACATATATAACATTTTTAAGTGGCTTGTAAAGGATGTAGCCTTTGATAAAGAACCAGTGAGAATCAAACAAAGCTAGCAGTAGCCAGGTTGAAAATACATAAAAGGAGGCAAGATCTCACACAACACGTGGCTGACTTGGGGAACTTGTCACCACAGCATGTTGTAGATGCTACAGATCTATGTAAGTTTAAAAGACGGGCAAGGGGCTGATGGAGAAATCCAGTGGTTACTAAGGTCATAGCAACTACATCTGCCTCAAAAAATCTCTGAATTTGAAATATTGGTGGCAGGGAAGGTGTTGCAGGGGACTTTTGCATGACCTTGCCCTATACTAATGCAATACAATATTGGCCCAGCAAAGCCCTTGGTCTGACCCAGTATAGAAGCTCTTATGTTCCAGAAATTTCTTGTAAAACTACCTTACACTCACTTCTGTCTTGCCTTATTAATCAAACTGGGAATTCTTCACCTCTTTTTCTCAAGCACATGAATAATTATTATTACACTTTGTTTTCAATTTATACACACAAATAACAACAGCAAAAACAGATCTTAAAAAAAAAAAAAAGTAGCATGTTGAAGAAATTGACCTCAATCTTCAAAACGAAACTGCAGGGTGCAGTTTCTGGCCAAAGCCTTATTTCCAACCTATTTATATAATTGGTTCCGCTAAATTTCAGAAGTTAATTCTTTGGAAGGAAGGATATGCCTATGATTAAGCCAACGAAATAGCGCTCTGGAGATCTCGGTCTGATCTCTAGCAATGCCACAAATTCCCTGCTGGTTTTGGCAAAACTGTGGGCCCTCATCTAGTGTGAGCCGAGTTTTCAGCAGACGAGCTCACTGAAATCACTTGGGTTAAGCACTTGCAAAAGCACTTAGTGAATGAGCTTTTCATGTCGTGCATTTCTGTAGCAGCGGAAAGCTTTGGGGAGGACCTTGTTGTAGTGCAGAGGGCCAACCTACAGAGCAGAGACCACCACCCAAAGCTTTCTGCCTTGGGAAGGGTGATGAAAGGGACACCAAGGGAAGGGGAAGGGAGAAAGGGAGGGGTGGAGAGTGATGGGGAAAGGAGGGAGGCACTTCTCACCCGAGGCTCTGAGAAGTGGGGCTGGGGAGAAGGGCGGCCCTGAGGAGCAGGGCCAGCAGTGTCCCTGAGGAGCGGGGTCAGGAGTGTCCCTGAAGCGCAGGGCCAGCAGTGCCCCTGAGGATCGGGGCGCCCCAGAGGAGCAGGGTCGGGAAGGCGGGGGGCCGAGGCTCCCCTGAGGGGCGCGGGCACGCCGGGGTCCGGGAGAGCTCCACTCCCCACAGCCTCAAGCCCCATCCCGGCCCGAGGAGCCGTCTGAGGGGCCGGCAGTGGCTGCTCGCCTTCCCCGGGAGTCCTATGGCAGGTCGGGGCGGAGCGGCCCTCCCCGCTGCCACCGGCCGCCGCCGCCCGGCCCCGCCGTGCCCGGCAGCCCCGGCCCCGGGCAGGTGGTGCGGTGCGGGGGGTGCGGCGCCCTCCCGCCATCCTCCCCCGGGACGGGGTCCCTCCGCCTCCCCGCTTGTCTCCGCCTCCCCCCGGCACGGCAGCCTCTCCCGCCCCGTCCCTACGCGGGTCACCCCGGCTCTCCGCCCGGCGCCGGGAGCAAAGCCTCTCCCCGGGGGCGATGCGCCTCCCCGCCCCGCGGGCAGAACCCCTTCTTCCCTTTCCACCCGAGGATATACCGGGATCTGCCTCCGCTTCGCTCCCCTCGGCCCTCCCCCCTCTCGCCCTCCTCCCTCTCGCCTCTTTTTTCTTTTTTTCTTTCTTTTTTTTTTTTTTTTTTTCTCCTTTTTCCATCCCCTCCCCCCGCCTGGGAAGACCTGGCCGCTCCCCCCGCCCCGTCCTCAGTAGCCGCGGTCGCTGTGCGGCGGAGCGGAGCGGGCAGGGGAGGGGATCCCGCGCCCCGGGGCTGTGGCCGCCGTCCCCTCCGTTCGTCCGTGCCGGGGTGCCAGGTACGAAAGAAACCCCCTTTTCCCGACACCGGCTGCGGGGGGGGAGAGAGACGCTGCCTCGAGGGACCGGGTCGGGGCAGCGGTGGGTGGGCAGTGGGAGCTGGGGATGGGGGCTGAGGGTGGCAGCCCAGGTCCGGGGACGGGGCAGCCCCAGGTAACGACCGTAAGGCGATCTTCTTGTCCGATGTCGTTCTTCCTACACGGGTCGTTTTTTGAGAAAAAAAAATTATGAGGTTGAGCGATGTCAATACCTCGGGCTTGGCAACCGAAGGGTTTTGTATGAAGCTCCTCTAGCCCGATGGATACATTTTTGACAGGACTAAAACGCGACGTTTCTTTGGTCCTTTTTTTTTTTTTTTTAAATTTTTATTTTTGTATTTGAAGTTGAGTTCATCAGACCGCTAAGAGGACCCGAGCAAGGGGCATAGTCATTGGGCTTTCAGGGGCTTGTGTCTGTGCTGTGTCGTCTGCGGGGAGCGGGCAAAGAAGCCCCTTCACCCTTCGAAACAACCTCCGCTTTAATTCTGATTCACCCCCTCAGTATTCGCGCTACCATCCCCGCGCTCTTCTGAAACTGACGCTAATTTTATCCAGATTCGTCACAGCTGGAAGCGGATTTATCTTGGAATGGCAAAAAAAGCCGTGCCAAGGTATTTAACTTGCAGGCTCTGGAGAAAGGGGAACTCCTTTGGATCAGGCGCGGAAAAGCAGAGCCTGCCGCGCAAAGCGGGACCAGGGGATGGCTAAAAAGCTGTATACAGAGTTCAAGCCTTCCTCTCCAAACCCTCGGCTTCTTCCACCAAAACCCCGGGCTTTAACATGCCAATGCATAAGAGCGGGCGGTGGTGGAAAAGCGGCCACCCCAGCAAAGCCTCCCGGTCCACGCCGGTCCTCCGGCTGCTGCCCGCCCGCTCCCGTCCGGGGAGCCGCTGCCCGGGGCCGCCCCGGCTGGCAGGACTCGACCCCCGGAGCCGCTCAGCGGCGGCCGGGACGCGACCCCCGGACTCGGAGGAACGGGGAGAAGAGCCCGGCGGCGGGGAGGGCTGGGAGGAACGGGGGGGTGGGGGCTGGGGGGCGGGGGTTCGGCTGGGCCGGTCGCAGTTGCCGGTCCGCTGCCTGTCCGGGCGCGCCACCGGGCGGCCGGGAGAGGGAAAACCCCGTCGGAGGTGAAGAGTCCCTTGTCCCCATAGCCATCCATCCTCCCCTTTCTTTATTTCCCTCCCTGCGTGTGAGATTTCAGAAATGAGCTGTCACGCCTGCTGTGTAAAATTAGTTCTTCTTATGCCTACCGAAGCTGCTTAAATTTTGTAAGAGCCAGGAATCGCAGCGGGGTTTTCTCTGTAAGAGTGGAGGACGAAATCCATGCACCAATATATAGAGTGAGTGCACCCGGAGGAGTGAAGAGGGCAGTGGCGGATAAGGTTAAGGTAATGGTTTCTTCCAGGGAGTGCGAGATTTCCAAAATTTCTTCTCTGTTTTGCTTTGTCAGAGTAGAACTGTGAATTCCAACTTTCAGGCCATTTCAAGAATTAACTGCCAAAAGCAGTTAAAGGAGCTGGTTAGTGTAGCAGCGTCTAATATTTTATGGTCTGAAAATTGCATTTAAAATTATGTAAGCTTAGTTTGAAATGTGCTGACTTTCCTACAATAAGAAGGAAACCCCAGAGCAGAGGCTGCACTGAACAGACCAAGATAAAACACTGCCAGGTAGCAGCTGCAGACTTTTCTTCTGCCTGAGCTAGACCGACATGTAAATTCATTCTGGGGTAGTCTGAAGAGAAACATATTCTAGTTCTGCTTGACTACAAGCCTTCCCCTGAGCATTTGAGATGCATTCTGCTGGACTAAGATGGGTCATACCGATGAAATATTTGAGGGATATCCTGAAAAGTTGGGTAGGTTTTGCCCTGTGAATGCAGAAAGATTTCACGTTGGAAGCAAGAGGTGAGAAGAACTGAAAATACTTTTAACTATATACATACGCCTGGCAGATGGAATGACACCAAATAGGGTGTCCTCACTGTTAACAGCTGGGTTTGGGAACAGGAGGGAGAATTTCAACATTTTCAAGGGGCTGGGAATCTCCCTCTCACTTTCTAGTTTCCATGTTCTGTCTTCTCTGAAGCAATTCATCCTGCCATAAGGTCAAAGCTGACTCAAGGCTTCTAATTATTGTAAGCCAAACCAAAATTTTATGGGAAAGGAGCGAAGGAAAGGAGAGGGCAGAACAGCTTGGGGTTTGGAGGGAGAGCGGAGAACAGCGTGGCAGAAAGCGTGAGTAAGATGTTGAGGGTTTTTTCTTGCTTCCAGCTTGTAGCCTTCTCAGGGTCTTTCCTCCATCCTCTGGAGGCTGTATTCTCTCTCCCCTTCTCTCACCCTGCAAGGGTGTCTTTGCAGCCATCTACCCATTTCCATCCCCATCATCTGGCAAAAGGAATCCCTGTGTTCCCCCCTTGCTGGCAAACCTGTACTGGGCCATGGCAACTGCTGACGTTGCTCATGCTTGAAGCTGGCCTTGCTTAAATAGTAGAGATCAGGTCAGTTAACAGATATTAAGTGCGTGTCTGTAAATGACAATGCTGCCTAGTAGGACCACTGCTCTGGTCTGTAATGAGAATTACCATTTTCATCAAGTTCCTAGGCTTGGACCTCTTCCAGTTCTACTGAAGTGCAGTTAGTTCATTACAAGCAACAAGTGGTTCATTATAAATGATGAAAATCTTGGCTTCCAAGACTGCCTTTGTAAACAGTGAGCACTTGAGTATAGCATTTCAAATGAGAGGCTCCAATGCATCTATTGAGGGTTGTGTGTTATGTTTTATTTCTTTTGAAAGAGTGGCGGAAGGGAGCCATAGTACTCCACCTATTTGCTTGCAGAAAGTCTCTCTATAAACCGAAGTTAGTTATGGGTCCAGCTGGGAAGACTTCAGCCATTGCAGTGGAATGACATCAACCTAGGCACCGCTAAGATTTTCTGTACAAACTAGCAGTTAGTGAATGAACTTTCCTTAGGGCTCTCAAAATTCAGCTACAGAGAAATATCAAACAGCCAGTTCCTGAGGAAGGGCTGAGAAAGGGAGGAGTATTCTAGGAAAGAACATAGAAAAGGCATTCTTGAGCTTGACAGAATAACTGGGTTTCTTAATACCTTGTATTTGTTCAACAGTTATATTAAGGCAAAGCAAATGAAAACCAGTTTTTCTGCATTAATATCACATTGTTTATCATCAAATCATGCTAGTTTGTGACAGACTGAAAATAAAGAAAAGGACATGCTTCCTCATACAACATGTAGTAAAGCTGTGGAACTCCTTGACGCAGAACGTTGCAGAATCAAAATTTTATATGGGTTCAAGGGAAGACTGTGCAACTATGGAAGAGAAATCCACTGAGGTTTCCTCACACTACAGAAACTACCTCTAGTTTAAAGTCCATGAGGTGCAACTGGTTGTAAACTAAGAGATTATGAGGGAGGACAGACATACATGGTTGCCCTATTCTTGTACTCTACCCTAGGCATCTGCATTGGGCCAGTGTCAGAAACAGGATTTTAGGCCAGGTGGACCTTTGATCAGGCCAGGAAAGCTATTCTTATGTTCTCATCATAGTATTTCTTTATTTTGACACCTTGTCATTTATCCATAGATATGTAAAACTGCCATTCTTCTTCAAATTTAGGACTAATTGAGCAATAACCAAAACAATACTTTGAAGGTAAATTTTTATATAAAAGTTAATGTCTAAATATGTGCATTTCTGCTATACCAATAACCTGGACTTGTGTGGTCAAGTAGTGTGTCTCTGCAAAATCTTGCACCTGGGATGACTCTGCTCTACTTTCAAAACCTTCAGATATCTTTTAGTATGACCACACACACCCCAGAACTTAGGTCTGTGAGTCACTGTAATCCAGACGTCTTATGAAAGTCCGCACATCTCCAAAACCTGAGTTAGCTACTTTAAAGCCAGGGTGGCTATCTTTATACCGTATCGTAAAATGTGTTTTATATATATCCTAGTGAGTAAACTCCAGGTCAAAGTTGGTGTTCCGTGTAGGTGAAGGTGAAAAGTGTCAAGAACTATGCTAAAACAAAACCACCCTCTGAATTTTGCATCAGAAGCAACAACCTCTGTTTGAACCTTAGTGTTTAGTTAGCTAAAAAGTGATAATTGTTACCTCTTATAGACAAGAACTATGTCTACGTGGTGAAGATGCCTCAAAATTATACGAGTCGTTGGTCCATTATACATATTTTAAAGTGATGTTACCACTTCTTTTTCCATGTTGCACAAATACTCCTTTTTTCATGCTAGGTCTTTAGCTAGCTTGTAACCAGGCTGTTTCACTGGATACTTATATTATTCTAAACTAAGCTCAAGGAAAGCGGTTATCTTTGCCCTGGTTTGCACTGCCATTACAATGTAAACCAGAGAGCTTAACCACATGCATATCCTTGAATTGCTTTGCTTTTAAAGTTTAATCATAGGGCCATTCTTTCTACACAGCTGAGGTTTCCATGTAATTGGAATGAGGGACATGAGAATGGAGCGCAGCTTTCCCAATGGCAGTGGCCAGTAGTTGGTTAATGCCACTGACAGCACTGCTGCCAAAGGAGAAAAACGGTCTTTTCAGTAAGGATTTGAGCTCAGAATCAAGACTTCTGGGTTCAGTTTCTGGCTCTGCCACAGACTTCTAACAATTTTACATTCTTTCTGTGTGTTTCCCAACTACAGATGTGAGTAATACCGCTTTTTGCCTTTTCCATTTAAAGTATTATCTCTTTGTGTGGTGCATCGTGCCATCTAGGTGGGGCTTTCCACATGTGACCATAAGGCACAGACAGCACAATTTCCACAGCCTTTGTGGGATCCTGCAGGAAAAAGGCGTGTGATGAATCAGCGGACTTGTCCCTCCTACTTGGCTGGGCTTTCCTGCATGTATATGACCAAGAGACTCCTCTAGACCAGGAACCTTCTACTTTCCTCACTCATCTGTCCTCTCCGACCATGGATTTTGAAATTCTTTGACACCCTGAGAGAGAGTCAGATACCCACGCATAGGAAATGAATGAGGGTTTGGCAGCCACAGCACACAGGGAAATACAATGCAGGATCTGCAGGAGACCTATGCCTTTCACAGCAGCAGAAGCCGAAAGCATTTAATATGGGACTTGCCACCTTGTTTAGGTGCCCAAATTGCTCTGCCTGTCACATCCAGACAACATAAACTTTGAAAGGGGAAAGGAGATCTTTCTCAGTTGATTCTTTGGGAGAGCAATTAGCAAAGTGCCATTTTCCATAGCAGGCAGGTTCACAGCTCTTAGCTGGGTGGGCAACGCAGAGCCATTGGTGAGTTTTAGGTCACTTAAAGCTGCTACTTTTCGCCATTATGGGAAAAAGCACAATTGGTCCGGTTTCCTAAGAGTTCTGAGGTCTCACAAATGTAGTCTCTCTGTCCATCTCTGCCTGGATCACAATTTTTGAATGCGACTTTTGAATACATTGGTGGTTTTCAACCATTTTCTACTTATAGCCAGTAGCTATAGAGTAGAGGTGCAGAGGTGTAAAAGATAATTGCATTCCTGTGGGATAAATAAAAATAGGACACTTTACAGAGTGGAATGACTCAGACTGCTGCCCCGCTGAGGGAAAACCAGGTAAAACTCAGCTGTTTCCACCTTCCAGTAGGTAGCTCAGCATGGATGCTGGCTGACTTGTCTGCGCCCATCTTGCTAGAAACTGTTGGAAGTCTCAGAGGCAATACAGGGAATATTTGAGGCATTTCTATTTTGAGCAGAGAGTTAAATTCTGTTCCGCTGATGTCAGTGCTAATATTGCATGACTGTACTTTGAAGATACTAAGATAACTGTATATTTCCAACGTGTATTTTCAAATCTCTCTTTCTTGTTTTAGAAAAAAATAGATAAAATGGAGCACATGTTACTGCTATTCATATTTTTCATACCTATATTGGGGCTCGGTAATGGAACAGAAACTGAACAAGATTTTACTTGGCACTTAAAGAAGATTCCCCAGATTGTGAGCGAAAGAACTTTCTCCCTTGACAGCCCTAAATTTGATGCAAAAACCAAATTAGAGCTGAACAGTGTATGTGGAATTGAATGTCAAAGAAAATTGCCGGTGCCAAGCTTGTCTGACTTGAAGGACCTCTTATCCTATGAGACCATTTTTGAAAATGGCACACGGACCCTGACTGAAGTGAATGTCCTCGGACTAGTGCTTGACCCAGCTAGAAACACAACCACACAAAGGTCTTCAAGAAAGAAGAGGCAGATCTATGGAACAGACAGTAGGTTCAGCATCTATGATAAGCGGTTTATGACCAATTTTCCGTTCAACACAGCTGTGAAGATCTCCACTGGCTGTAGTGGCATTCTCATTTCCCCCAAGCATGTGCTAACAGCTGCCCACTGTCTGCACAATGGCAAGGATTATGTTAAGGGCAGCAAAAGACTGAGGGTGGGCTTGATGAAGACAAAATCCAGAGGCGACGGCAGGAAACGCAAAGGTGCTAAAAGAAGTAGGAGAGAAGTTTCTGCGGCCCAAGAGGATCCCGAAGCTGCCACAGAACTAAGGCGACGATCCAAAGGTGGTGGGAGGAAGCAGAGGAGATCTGGGAGGAAGCAGGAGACCTCAGATGGCATTCCCTCCTTCCAGTGGACCAGGGTGAAGAGTACGCACATCCCGAAAGGCTGGTTTAAGGGTGTCTCTGAGGATATTGCCCTGGATTATGATTATGCTGTTCTTGAGCTCAAGCGTCCCCACAAAAGGAAATACATGGAGTTGGGGATCAGCCCAGCAATCAAAATGATGCCTGGGAGCATGATCCACTTCTCAGGTTTTGACAATGATCGCTCTGGGCAGCTGGTCTATAGATTTTGTAGCATTTCTGATGAGTCCAATGATCTGTTTTATCAGTATTGTGATGCTGAGCCTGGCTCCACTGGATCTGGTGTCTATCTCCGTCTTAAGGAGCCGAACAAAAAGAAGTGGAAACGCAAGATCATCGCTGTTTACTCAGGCCATCAGTGGGTGGATGTCAATGGTGAACAGCAGGATTACAATGTGGCAGTAAGAATTACTCCACTCAAATATGCCCAGATTTGCTTCTGGATACATGGCAATGATGAGAATTGCACACGAGGCTGAAGAGAGCTGAACCTGGCTCAATTAGCACCTATATTACCATAGAGCAAAAGTCTGCTGCAGCAGCTACTGGAAGGACATCGCTCCACGTCGGGATATTTTTGAACTCAAAGCTCGCAAGTAATGTTATGGTGACTTGAGGAATGCTGAATTGCTGGGGGATGGGTAGAATTGTCAAACAAAACATTTCTAATTGTAATCAACCCTAGATATGCACTTAAAATCCCAAACTATATTTTTGTTTGCAATTGGGATAAATTCAAATCATTCACATCAGAAAAGAAAATGACTACACCTGTTTGTAATTTTTTTTTTTTCCAAGGGAAGGATTGAAACATGTCAAACTGGTATTATTAAACAATATCTTTTTTTTTTTCCCAATGGATTTGCTTTTCTCAGGGTTCTGTTCCAGTTCTTCAAATACAAGTTATGCATACAGTACTTTACTGTATGTGCAGTATGATCCAGAGAACTGCACGAGACCAAGACATTATTTTGGAATTCTCTAAAGACCACAGCTCCATGTTCAGAAGCAGCAGTCTAGTTCATGCTTGTTAGTTTGGAAAACTTCCTCCTCTGGTTGCTGCAGGAACACTTTCATGGAAATCCCAAATTTCTGTAGCTGAGGGTTAGACCTTAAATACAAGTTTCATTTCATTGCTCAGTAAAAACAGCAAAAAGAAATGAATGAACATAGAAGTTTTCATGTTTGGAAGAAGAAGAAACATTGGAACAAAATTTAATGCCTTTAAAACTTCTCTGAGAAGCTATATAAGTCTTAAACACATGCATTTGCATTCCAATTAGTATTTGGAGAACTGTAGGTTTAGTTCCTAGTCAAATGTTTAGTTTTACCACTGGGAGAAGTCACTGACTTCTGAAGTGGCTATTTGACAATCATTTAGAGCTTCACAGTTGATAGATTTTTTGGGTGCTAACAATTTTTTGCAGTTTTTATAAATTACTTTTATATGAGTTCAGCTTTATAGATAGGATAGTATATATTAGACTGGGAGTTGAAAAGCAATATTTTAGTTTGGCTTTATGTGGTTTTGCAAAATGGGTAGTTTTAATCATAACATATTCAGACTCCACCTCAACATGAGTTACAAAGTTAAACTAAAAATTTCTCCCAACTATATTATACCACCTTCTGAATGGCAGAAGTACTATCATCCCGTACATTATAACTGATATCTTGTTAGGTAGCAGCAGTAGTTCGTAAATAATTTGGTTCAAAGTTTGCTGAACCGTATATTTATTGAAAATACAAAGTGAGCTTGACTTTTACACACCTTTAAACACAAATCACCTTTTTAAAAATTGTTCATTGCTACACAAGTCTGTATCTTTTATTTTATATCAAGATTTTGAAGTGCACAGGATTGTTCTGGTGCTATGTTAATCTAATAACATAAAATGACACTGTGTATTTCTGATCGTATTCTTTGGATTTCAATACTTTTAAGATTATTCACCACCAAAATATTGCATTTTTTTGATCATAAGTTTATGCTGACCAAAATACATTTTCTTCCTGTGCAGAAGAAAAATATATTAAAAGATTTTAAAATACTATTTGTTGGTATCTTTAAAATATGCTTGTAATAACTTTTGATGAAATAATATCATTTTTAACAATACCACTTTTTTGTAGACTATTGAAAGTATAAAACCTGACACTCTGAACGTGCAGGCAACTTTCTTTGTTATATTATTGCCAAAGCATAAAAATTGAAGAATTGCTTCCATTCCATAACTCTAACAATATTTCATTAATTGGAAGAGATTTGACTTTAAAAGAAACTACTTCTTTTAACATCAGCTTTTCCAGGGAACACTTAAATTTTTTTTATTATTTTGTGTGATTGATCGCAGAAAACTAACAATAATTTTTAAAGTTTAGAAATTAATGTCTAAGATTTTAAGGTTAATTATTTTTTATGGTTATTAACATCTTTGTTAAGACGTATGGCTTTGCTGACAGTAATTTTAAATCACCTCATTCCAGTATTTAATACTCTTGCTCTATGCAATGGGCCTACAAAATATTCTTTAGTTGGCTCAGTAATGTTTTTCTTAAGTGCCTTTTTCCATAGTTCCGTTGTTAATCCAATACAAGTCAACCTAGGTCTGTGGATTTTCTTACCATTATTCTCATTGTTGATTTGGGTCCAAAACCGAGCAAGTTAAGGTGGCTTAGTAAATTCCTTGTTTTGGTGAGTCGTATTTATATGTACTCCTCAGAAGCAGAAATATAATCTACTTCTTTATTAGTTTGGGAATCAGGGACAAGGTAAGAACGAAAAATGTTGATTTCAGCTTTCAAATGGTCTTATTATAATAACCATCCGCTATAAATTCTTCAGCCACAATCTGAAGTTCTCATACCAGGCTGATAACAAATGTTTATCCTCAGAGGATAAATATTAGATGCTCAGTGCCTCATTTTGTGGTACTAAGAGATTAAAGAGGCTTGCCAGAGTAACATAAAAATTAATCAAAACTATATATACACTCAAGGCTCTGTGTCTGAGTGCACGTGCAAAAGCACATGCAAATATACGGTCTTGTAGAGCACGTGCTGTTTTGACCAGATCAGCACCTTCAGGCAAAGGAATGCAGGCACAAGAAGACATGGACAAAATGTTACTGCTGTTTTATATGCGTGCCGGGCAATGTTTCAGTCTGCCAGTTGGCCTAATAGAGAAGGAAATGCTTTATGTAGGCATTGTGACCACTCCCTGCAGCAATTTCTGAAATAGTTCATAAATTGAGTATTTACACACAATCCCAGGAGGTCAGTGTCCCAATGTAGAGCTCTTGGTACCAGCCACTGCAACGGGGACAAGAATTTCTGAGCCGTGATCATCTCAGATTTCCTTAAAAAAACTGCAGTTTGTATCTAGCTATCAATGACATAATACGAGGAGAGGGTGCTCTTAGTAGATCAGATCTGCTGTTGTCTTGGACACCAGCATCAAGGCTGGGTTCCCAGCCCAGGAGGGGACAGAGCCCTTGTGATGTTTCCCCCAAGGATTTTTCCCTCTTTCAAGTACCAGGCTGTACATCATTTGTTTTCGTCAGCACTAACCATAAGAGTTGCTATAGTAGATCATTTTCTTTAACTGTCTTCCTGACTTTAGGAAAAAAACCCAACCTCAGTCAAATCCCTTTTCTGCTAGGGGGTTACTGGCAGTTTTTAAAGTTAACAAGTAAGTTTTTCCTAGGCCAAAGATAAACCTCATATACAAACCATTAACACACCCAGACCAGCTTCTGCAAGGCATTTGTGCATGTGTTTAGTTTGGGGCCCTGAGACTTACGATGGAAGTCAAGGGGATTATCTGCAATGTGAAAAATTCAGTCTAATTTTGTATTATCTTAACAAAACAAAAATGCAATGTTAGGAAGCAAAATTATTTCTGTTATATGAGGTATAGAGTACTCGATGCTTTAAAAACTGATTAAAGAAACTCCTTGACTCAGTTTATAATTTACCGTCCAAATTTTGCAGATTTATGAGTCTGTATGGAGTACAAGTCAGCACAGAATATGGCTTAAGTAAAAAAGTAATTAATCTACATGTGGAGGGGAGAAGCAGCTGGGGAGTTCCTCCTGTTCTGCTGATAAGGGATGACCTGGCAGCAAAGAGCAATTAATACAGAAAGAGAGAGCAAGAGAAGTAGATGGTACAGAAGACCAGGAAGGTGGAGGTGGTATGCAAAGGGTAAAGAAAGTGTGAAAAGTAACAGATGAAGTGGCTGCGAGGTGGCAGAGGGACCTATTGTAAGAAAGAGAAGACAGCTGGTAAAGGCATAACAGCATAAATTTAGTTGTAAAAATCACAAGTTACATGAACAATCTCCTTTTGCTGTTAAAGACAAGGTTGTTTTTCCCAGCCAACAGCACCAAGGAAAGGGCTGTGAGAGGGCTCGGGTTCTGGCAGGGACCAGGCAGGCAAAGGGTTTTTGATCCTCATCTAAAATCCCAGCCCGAAGTCGCAGGGATTACGCTCATGCTCATTTAGGGTCCTTTGGAAGGAACAGATCCACGTCCTGGCCAAAAGGCTTGGCAGCATGAACCTCCCAGCACACCAGGTCACCAAGAATGTAGTGAGTGAAGGGAGTTTCTTTCACTTGAAAGCTTCTCAAACCTGACATTTTGTTGGGATTTGTGTAAAGGTTGTTTCCCACTGGAAAACAAAACAAAACAAAGAAACCCCAACAAGCGAAAAATCTCAGACTTGAGGCATTTAAATGTTGGCTCCATTTTTTGCATGTACCTACAAATTCTAGTCAATAAATTTTTTCAAATACCATCCGTTTGTGTTTGGTATCTTTGTAGAAATTTAATCGACTGCTTCTAATTTTAAAGCACAGGATATTGCAGATACTTCCATCTACAAATTCCTGGATTAAAGAATGAATGGGGGGAAAAAATGAAGAATATTGTTAAATTGAAAGCTTAAAATTGCACACTCACTAATCTCAAGGGATTTGGAAGTATATTTGTGTCCCTGTTGCTCTAGCCTTTTGCTCTGAGTATGAGATAGTATTTAGACTAAAAGCCTCCAGAGGTACCTTTGATGATTCTTTAACATTCTTAACTTTTTAAAGACTGACAGCGAACTTCAAAAAGTGTGTTTTTATAATATTTTTAACTGCACAAAGTGATAACTCATTTGGGAAAATAAATGCAAACTTTTGCTATATTAAGATATTATACAATGCACATTAGTATGTCAATAAATATTTTCTATTATTTTTCTTTTTCTCTGTCATGATGTAGTTTGTTAGTTATGGTGGTGTTACACAAACTCCATTCTGTAAACACTTGTAGTAGGTTATCAGTGAATCATCTGGGACATGGTCTTACATGATATTAATGTCTCTTTGGATTTGTTCTGGGAAAAAACCTCCCTGTCTTCTCCTGTCTTCAAGATAATTACTCCATGAGCAAATTTGATAAGTAGAAAAAAATTGGTTCAGCAAGGAAATGACTCACAGACTATGCCATGAGTTATTAGGTCTGAAATAAGTAATTAGTTCTGTTTCTGCTATTAGCTATTGTATTTTCTACTCCGGAGAGCTGTTGAAACAGGCCAAATTAGAAGCTCTTAAAATATTATAATCTTGGTTCTTAGCATTATCTTAACTCTGTGCCCTTGAAACTGGTGCCGATTTGATCACTGACAGTAAAAGGAGAGATTTTTGTCAAGGATGAGAGCTGCTGGAAGTATTTAATGGAAAGTTTAGATATTATTACAGCAGTGATTATCAGTGTGTCTAATACAGGCAATATTTAACAGAGATCTGGCAAGGGCTTCCCCACCAGTCCCGGTGTCTTTACACAGGGGAGGAGTAAGGGCCACATGGGAATAAATAGGATTGACAGCTTCGTCACCTGGACCAAAGTCCATTTGGGGCTGGTAACAGGATATAAATCTTTTCATTACTCTTTTGCCACCTCCTAGGAGAATATCCTGGTGCCAGAGAAATGATTCTCAGCCCCTATCTGGGGAAAACAAACAGAGACCTGGAGGTGACAGCTGTGTCCTCTGCAGGCCACTCCCAAGCCACTGGCAGGGATGTGGTTGCTCCCATGCTTGTGGTTCCAAGACATTCTGTGGGTCTCTCTTTCCCATGGGCATCCTAGCCAAACATCTATTCAGCCCTAAAATGATCCAATACAACACAATTCCTTGTGCAGGTATTTTCCTGTGATACTTCCAGTTCCCATCATCTTTAACAAATGCTCAAAAAGCCTTCGCCGAATAACACCACCAAGGAAGTGGCATCTTGTGCTAGTTATTTTGCAGGTATTCCCGATAAACCATTCATTCCTCCCACTTGGAATATGTCTCTCAGCCTTGATAATGGCTTACCCTTCAGGCGTCATTGCTAAGAAAAAAAATGAGATATACTAGAAAAGCTACACAAATATTTTACAAAGATTGTGCCTCTTGGCAGTCATGTACACATCGTAGTTACTGCAGTTGCTATGGCTCTACTTCTTTTCCATGTAAAAAAGTTTGAAAACATTGGATGAAACCAAGTTGAGCTGTTTTTCAGACAAATTACTCAGCTGCCCTTTGGCTGCAGTTGCAGCATTCTCCCACCCCTCCCCTCCAGTTTAAGTTCCAACTTCATGGATTAAATGATGGTTTCAGCTTTGCTTAATCAAAGATGACAGCAGCCAGGAGACAGCGCACGGCAAAGGACCCTTTCTGGCCATACCCTTCTGTGGGCATTTTGAAGCAGGACAGGCCCCAGAGGGAGAAGAGGACGAGAGAAGGCAAAGGTGAAGACCGTGATCAACGGCAAAAAAAAAGCACAGTGCCTTGCTGAATGGAAGAAAACATGGTTTCTATTTTTTTTCTACAGGGAAAGGCAACCCTAGTTTTCACACTCTTTTGCCTTCTCTTCAGTGATTAACTCGTCAACTAAATATTGTTGGCTCTTGCACAGGAGAGAGACAACCCGCTCAGTGGTGGGGATACAACATGCCCTCGAATGCCAGCAGGGGCTTCCCTTCCCCAACACGCACCAAGATGAGAATGCTAAGTTTCCCCCGAGTTACCCTGAAAGGGATTTACTACTAATATGACGTAAAAAAATAAATTTAAAAAGTGATCTCTATGACAAGCACCATATTTTTATATAAGTAAAACAATATTTGGATATTGTTTTGGATATTTGGAAAATATGCATGCATAAAGGCAACAAAGACTTTATAGATATGTGTGGCCCATGGGTTTTTCTGCCACGCACATCAGTGCAGGATGTGGACGCGTTCCAGGGCTGCGGTGAGTTACAACCAACCAGTTGCTGGTTGCCTATCCCGCCATCTCCCCACAGGGGCAGGGATCTATTGTGCTACCAAACTCTTGCTGCTTATTGTGAGTTTGGGCTCAGACCTGGTTGCCTTAAATGGTGGACATGAGCAGAGGCTTCCAGGCATGTGGCCACTGACACTTCAGGTTTTTATACATTTTGCTGTATGTATCCACGAAGGATGTATGAATTAATTTTTAATAACGGTGGGTCGAAAGAGTAATCTCCAATAACCAAATACTGCATCACATTGTCCTCTCATTTGCAGTGGGGACCTTAGAGGGAAATTTGACCCAGCGCATATTGTATGTATTTACTTGTTATAGAGCGTTATATACTAGGCATTTATGATTTGTAAACAGCTCTATTTCTTTTAGAGAGAAACAAAAAGGAAGCCAATACTCAAAAGGGAAAATAGCTTTGACAGTGTTCAGTTTAGATATGATACTTTACTGCTTGTAAATTAACTTGTTACAACAGTGATCTATGATCAGGTAATGCTGCTTATATGACTGACGTGCTTGACTCCTTCACTTCTTGCTTATTGATTTTTTCCTTACTTGTTGGGACTAAATAAAATCAGGCATCTGTGCAATAACCAATGTGAGGTTATTTTTCTGTCCATACTGTGAAAACAGTGTCCCCAAGCTTAAAAAAAAAAGATACAGCCGCCACCAATTGTATTTTATTACCTTTAAACTGGTAGAGAATTGTCTTTATGGGGTTATGACTTTGGAAGCAGTTTTTGCTCTGTTATTTTGATGTACAAATCCATGGTACACCACACGCCCACACACCAGGAGGGGCAGCTGTACGCTCATCTTCGGCTTGAAGGCTCTGCAGAGATTGCATTAGCTATCTCCAGCTACACGCATAAAAGAAATGCCATACGGTATTTGTGCTTTTCTTCTCAATTCAGCCTTTGCCTTTGCATCCTTCACATTAACAACATCAAATTTGCCCCCACCCTATGCTCTACCCATTTGCCACCAGGCTAACAGAGCACCTTTTCTTGATTTTCGTATGGGAAAGTTTACGTACAGGCCACTTCTGAAGTTGCCAATGTGCTTTTTTCACCTTGATCCTATTCCTAGCAATTGTTTTTCATGCCTCTGACTTTTATCTTATGGCAACTATTTTTATAGTGGGGAAAAGTCCTGGCTCTCCCTGCTCCAGTTGCTGCTCCCCACCATCACAACTGGGAAACAGGTGCCTCAGTCCTACAAGCAACAAACTCCATTAATTCCCTGTGTCACTTCTGGGTGCTGCTTCAGACTGCTTTCTTTAGTATTCAAACAGCTTTACATCAGGCACGCACACAGCCAAGGGACGAAGGCAACTGGGGAACCTGTCTCCTGCTCTGCTGCAGAGACCTTGGGGGAAATGCAGCTGGGGTGGGCCCGGGCCCCCTCCTCCCAATATCCCCATCACTGATATACAGGGTCAGTGAATTGTCCTGTGAATTTCATGCTGTGCCTCTCCCACCACACACAGCACACCATCCCATCCCATCCCATCCCATCCCATCCCATCCCATCCCATCCCATCCCATCCCATCCCATCCCATCCCATCCCAAACTCCCTCCAGGCAAGGAAGTTCCTTGAATGAGCAGGACAGTGCCAGCCAGGGCCCCAGCCAGGAGCTGCACCTTTGGGGGTCTCCCTGTAGGGCTCACCTTGGCTCCACTTGCTCCAGAGTCTCCTTAGCACTTCAGTTGACCAGAGCATCTTCACAGTCCCACTGTGCCTGCGCTTCCTCGGGGTCCTGTCCTTTGGAGGGGTGCTAGTTTCTATCTTCATATTTCATCTATTTTTAATGCGCTGTTTGCAACTGCATCTCATGCTTCCCTGCCCACCTTGGGTTCTCTCTGTCGCTAATTTCATGTTTTAATTTTTTTAATTGTGCTTGCTTTGGGGTTTCACCTCATTTTCTGCTTAAACACCAAACAATTAAAACTAAACACCAAACAATTAAATTAAATAAATAATGACAACCACTGGTGCTATACAGTGAGGAACTTGGCTTTCTGTCCAAAAGAAACCACTTCAAAGTTCTGTCGAGGTAACAGAGGCAAACAGAGAACGAAAGGCAAATCAGTGCAAGCAAACCAGCGTTCATAGCTCCAAAAACAACGCGTTGAATCTGGAGCCGGCCTTGGGAAATGCTTTCACAAGCTCTGAGTCAACGCAAACGCAGGCTGCCAGCTGAAGGAGCGATCTTGTGACGCCCCTTACAAAACAGCTCCGGGCTGCCCTGGCAGCTCCTCCTGCTGCGGATGCTGACTGAGGGAGAGGTCACAGGCTCTGGACCCCAGCAGCAAGCACGGGGTTTTATCTCCCAGACACATCCTACTCTCCAGGGGAAAGCTTTATTAAATTTCACTGGTTTGACTAACTGCAAAAATAACAATAATTTGATGCTATTAATCAGATCATACTGACTGGGCTGTAAATGGCTCCCACAGCCTCGCAAGCTCCACCAGAATAACAGTTGCAAGCAAAAAGTGAACCAACCCCGGTAGGGAGATGTGCCTATGTGGGAGCAACATCTGCTCAGCACCTGGAGAAATTCAGCAGGCACCTTTGCGGTATCCGACTGAGGGTGAGGTTTATCACACCAGTTGTTGAATCCTGCAGCCAAGGTAACGCCTCGTTGCAGCAGCACAGCCTTCTAGGGGTAATCCAAGGACTAAGCATGGAAAAGAAAAGCTATAGATGTTGTAGGTAGGTCTTATCTGCAGCATTTTTTGATGTACCACTTGCAAAGGAGAAAACTACAACTCTATGGAAGTGGTAAAGCCTTCATATTCCAGTACGTACAGTGAAGAGCACCTGACTTCCCCCCCCCATTAAACAGCGTAAATTTAAAAAAATGCTGTAAATACTGGAAAGAACTTAGGAAACTCCATGTGTCGCTATATCCCTATACCAGCCCTGTTTTTAACATGCAAGGTGGAGCCAGAGCTGAAGCGCAGCCTGTTTGCCGAGCCCATGCTGGCCCTCAAGTGCTCGTCTCTTGCCACATCAGTCAGAGCCCACATACAGAGCCAAAATTGCACAGTCCTGGGACAGAAGGGTGCAGCCACGTACTTTTCCAGGCCACAGTACAGCTTTTTTTTTTTTTTTTTTTTTTTTTGGCAAAGGCTACGTTTCAAGGCAAGTATTTTTAGACATATAAAAAGTCACATTTCTAGATCTAGAAGCCAGCTCCCTTCTCCTAATTTAAAAGCAAAATTTTGTAAATTTTTAGGCTTGTCTGGCAACGTCACCATGGAACCAAATATATCCTGGTAAAAACATGATAAAGATACAGCTCAGAGATACAAGACTGATGGGAAACAAGGTTACCTACGAAGAAGATAATTGTTAAAATAACTGCAAAATTCACAGCCATTCTTAAAAAGACTTGACCTGTTTTTTTCTGCTACCTATTGCTGAAGTGCATGGAAAAAAAAATTTCAAGCAACTAGGGGGTTGGGGTGGTGGTGGTGTTTCATTTTGCTTTTATTTTAGTGGGATGCCAACTTGATTCTCCTCTCAAGCAGAGGGCATTTTAGGCAGCCCCACCAACTACAGAATTAGGGGTTCAGCAGGTAGCTGGGGCAATCCAAAGGCAGCATCTCCCAGTGGTGATGATGATCAGCCTCCTACCGATGTGAGAGTCTTTTGGCGGATATCTAAATGATGTCCAGATAATATGGCCATTAAAAGCCACAAAACTTTCTTTGAGAGCGGAGCAGTTCATACCTCTGTCATGGGCAGATGACGGCTGGTAGCTGTATTCTGCCTCTCCCTGTTGCCCCTTACACATTCACAGCATGTGAATGCGGCACAGCTAGCAAGGAAAAGCAATCGGTGCTCTGGATCTGTTAATGTTACCACCATCCTTATTCGAGGGGCACCGAAAAATCTCTCTTCTGCTATTTCCAGCTACTTGCATCATTATGGTCATTGGGAGATACCTCCAGATGGACACATTCATCACCCTGCAAGCTGACCTACGCAGCAGGGCACCTCCCACCAAATGCACTGCTCCATATGCTGTTGTATCAGGGGCAACCTCAAGCTTGAGACCCAGAGAAACTGCCAATATACCGGCACTACTCTGGCAAAAACCATCTGGGGTCACCAAACAAGGTATTTTACCTTGTACCTGTACATAGCAGCTTTGTTACAAAGAAAGTACAATTGCAGATTTCAGAGACCCTGCTGAAAATTAGATGTCAAGGTACTGTGTGTATGTACATGTATACATATATATGGTACATCAGTGAATAAACTATATGCACATATAACTACATACAATATATGCATAGTTGCGTGATTGTCAATGTGATACTCAAACAGTACCTGAAGAGGAGCTAATGATGCTGTCACAGCATCTAAGACACCGATCTCGTGCCCACACACTGCTCTGTCTCCTCTCTCACCTCTCCCATTACCCTCCAGAGACCTGCAGCTGCTTCTTGTCTCTGTCTCTCCTGCCAGACACCTGAGCAAGCCGCATGTGGGAGAAACAGTTTGCGGATCCTGCATTCAAAGGGCTGAGGGAGGAGGGACTGTCCCATCTCCTACAGAGCTGCTCTGCCCCGCGGCTTTGCCGTATGCTGGATTCTCCCAGGACAACATCCCCAGGCACACAGAGATCCAACCAGCTGAAAGCAGGGTGCAGAGAGACATTCAGCCCACAGCCTCCCTCCTTCTCCTCCCCACATTTCTTCCCTTCCTGAAAAGATTTAGCAGTGTGACGGGTCTTAGTAATGTCACAAAGAGCCAAATGGGAACGCTCAATATTGAAATTCTTTAAATTGCCAGATTTCTTCCTCTGAAAAATTACTTCCTTTTTTAATTCTTATTCCTGTTTTCACACCACCTTCTCATGCCCCCTGTCCCAAAAATGGCTACACGCTATGCACAAATGTATGCTGAAGGGCAATTCCTTAAACCACAGCTCTTCAGCAGGACTTTAAGAGCACAGAGGAGCCCAGGCTGACTGCGGCCCAACAATGCAGTCCTGCTGGGGAAAGTGCAGACGCCACTCTTGGGTCTATGCCTGGGACATGGTATTTCTGTCACACACAGCTCAGGCGTGCCTTCACTCCGCTGCTGTGTGCCGGTTTGGATGCTGCACTTCACGGGAGGTGCAGACCAGTTGAAGAGAGCTCAGAGAATACCAAGATCGATCAAGATATCTAGAAAACTTGACTGGCAAGGAAAGGTTGAATACACAGGGCATAAGGCAGAAGAACGACCGTGGTAACTGTCCAAACATCATCTTTGCTGCTGAGAAAATGAAAGCGTGTATCCCCACGGACAAAAGAAATAACAGTTCAACGCGCAGCAAGGCGGAATCGGGTAATACAGTAACAGCAGCTTTCTCAGGGTGAAGGTGGTGATGACTCGCAGTGGTGTTCAGAAAGGCTGTGGTGTGATGGAGGTTTTATAGAAAAATCTGTTGGGAATTAAACCATTTTAGTTTTAGAGCAGGGGAAAAGAGTAGATGGCGCTCTATTTTCTGTGATTTCTATCTTATGATCCTGCCCAGCAGTCTGAAAGTGGAAACTTCACATGCTCTGAATGCATTGCCTTTGCAGTGGAGTGCAGCAAGCAGTGTTGGTCTTATTTATCTGTAGCAGAGAGCCAACTTTTAAGTGAAACAGCGTGCATAGTTATAGAGAACTTTTATACTGGCAATAAAATGCTTTGGCCTAGAGAAAAACATTATATTTCACACAAGAGTCTATTCCAGTACAGTGTAGATTGGATCAGCTTAGCTCTTCAGTTTGGCTAGGGGAAAATGATTTCATTTTAGTTGCACCTCTCCTCCATCTCTGACAGATCTATCAAAATAACTGGACTTACCAGTTAAAGTTTCCAGCCACGGTAAGTTCAGTCTCAAATGGCAAAGCCTGACTGGCAAGTTGAACTCTACAACCAGAAAAATAATATAATGTAAGCCTGCCAGTTATTTTAAAGGTCATTAAATGAGAGAAGTGCATCCACGACAGGCTTTTCATGCAAACTGTGCTGAACTGGACTGTAAACAGTTCATACACGAGACCAGCTACTTCATTTTAAGATTTCCAGACCAACTTGCAGTACAATATTGGTCTACAGCATTTTACTTAAAACGTAAGTGAGGGCTATTCCTATGTTAGCCCCAAAGTGGTAAATGTATAGCAAAGACAACATTGTAGGTTTGAGATGGGGGATTTTCCTCGCTAACAACAGAAAGTGTCTGTGGGTACAGCCTGGTGTAGGTACCGCTGCAGCTCCCAGGGCTTGCGATTCTTTTGCAGTTCTCTGTTGCTCTAAAATTTGCATTTGAATGAAATACAGATGATTTACCCGTTTCCCAGCGGGTATTGAGAGACGGAGGTTGTAAGTGATACGTTAGCAAATTCTTTGAGGTATTTCTAAAAGCTGTTAAATGCACAAACAACAGAAACAGCCCTCAACATCTGTTGGCAAAAAAAAAAAAAAAAAAAAGGAGTTGTCTGAAAAATCCACAAGCCAGGATAAATGACAGAGTAGGATTAGAGTTTATCTTGATCATTCAAAAGGCCCAATGTCTAAAGCAGCAAAATATTTTAACAGATACATAAGCTATTTTATTACAATAAATGTTTGCCAGGATCCTGAAATCCTGAGGAAATCAATCCTGGATACAAAATACTATATTTTGGGTGGATAGACCAGTGGAACACTTTTCTAAACTACATTTAATTGTACTGATTACATATGTGCAAGATGTATATATCAAAATCTAATGTTATGTCTTAACTAACCATCAAGAACACAATCTGTGAGGCTAAGTTTTAAAATCTTCAGAAGATAAATACTTGACTTAGGAACCACAAGGTGCAATTTTTCTAGACAACTGAAGATATCTGATTCTGGAGAAACCAGGATGGCTTAAGCAAACAAGTGGAGACAAGTGATGAGTGGTGTTCCTCAGGGTCGGTACTGGGGCCTGTACTGTTCAACATCTTTGTCGGTGACATGGACAGTGGGGTCGAGTGCACCCTCAGCAAGTTTGCCAATGATACCAAGCTGTTTGGCGAGGTAGACATGCTGGAGGGGAGGGATGCCATGCAGAGGGACCTGGACAGGCTGGAGAGGTGGGCCCAAGCCAACCTCATGCAGTTCAACAAGGCCAAGTGCAAGGTCCTACATCTAGGTCGAGGCAATCCCAAGCACAAATACAGGCTGGGCAGGGAATGGCTGGAGAGCAGCCCTGAGGAGAACGACCTGGGGGTGCTGATTGACGAGAAGCTCAACATGAGCCAGCAGCGTGCGATCACAGCCCAGAAGGCCAACTGTATCCTGGGCTGCATCAAAAGAAGTGTGGCCAGCAGGTCAAAGGAGGTGATTCTGCCCCTCTACTCCACCCTCGTGGGAACCCACCTGGAGTACTGCATCCAGCTCTGGAGTCCCCAACATAAGAAGGACATGGACCTGCTGGAGCGTGTCCAGAGGAGAGCCACGAGGATGATCCGAGGGCTGGAGCACCTCTCCTATGAGGAGAGGCTGAGAGAGTTGGGGCTGTTCAACCTGGAGAAGAGAAGGCTCTGGGGAGATCTTATTGCGTCCTTCCAGTACTTAAAGGGAGCCTACAGGAGAGCTGGGGAAGGACTTTTTACTAGGCCATGTAGTGATAGGACAAGGGGGAATGGCTTTAAACTGGAAGAGGGCACATTAGGAAGAAGTTTTTCACTGTGAGGGTGGTAAGGCACTGGAAGAGGTTTCCCAGAGAGGTTGTTGAGGCCCCATCCCTGGAGGTGTTCAAGGCCAGGCTGGACGCAGCCTTGGGCAACCTGGTCTAGTGGGAGGTGTCCCTGTCTATGGCAGGGGGGTTGGAACTCGATGATCTTCAAGGTCCTTTCCAACTCTAAACCATTCTATGATTCTATGAAACACGGAAACAAGTATTAGCTGTCCTCCAGTAACATGGTGATAGAGCTGCTCAGGAGAAAAAGGTTTATTTAGTAGTATCTCAGACTAAAATAGTGGGCAGAGCATTATGGACTTATATACACAGACACATTAGTTTTATAATTACTGCTTACATTCCTAAACAATAGCCGAGCATTTAAATAGAAAATCTGCTTACTGTCACTATGTAATTTATTTATGTTACTTTGAAAAAGAACAGTATCTTTTGCATGGTCTCTGTTAATAAATGGGAATCTACTCTTTCTCTAGTCTGAGGACTGAGGTAGTAAGAAGGTAATTTCATCTCCGTATCTTGGATTTTAAAATATAAACAGAAGTTTTAAAGAGAGAGTGAGAAAAAAGAATTATTAACCAAATAACTAGCCTAATTTAATTTCACCTCAGTTTAGGAGGATGCTTAAAAAGAGCCCATGCACAAAACCAGATGCACTGCTGGTTGATGTGTATGCAGTGGGCTTTAATGGAGCTTTTGTGTCAATTACAAGTTAGCTACAGTGTATTGAATGCTGACTTGCCTCTCTCCCTGTCTGGGCCCAGACCATGCTTTAGGGAGTAAAACATTTTAGCCATCCTACAGGCATCCCAGGCGGTCAAATATTTTGCGAGAGAAGCAAATTTCCAGCATGACTTGCCGTGGAGCCAAGGGCTCTATAAGCAAATTCTGCACAACTGGATCTTCAAGAAAGCGTAATAGGGTAAGCAGCTGGTTTTCCATCAATACCATTTCTGAGATGAGAGCGCTGTATCGAGCTACAGGAAAGTGTTTGGGTCACGCTACTGCAAAGCTTTGCTGGAAGAAAGACAAAGCGGACTGTGATGCTGGTGGCACAGGACCCAGGCAGCAAGCTAAAGTCGCTAGCTGGCTGCAAATTTAGAAACGTATTTAATAATATATATTTATTTGTATATTTAAACGTACATTTAAAATCAGTACAGCTCATTTCCCAGAAAGTGCAGGGCTGAGCAAAGCCCGATGTGTTTGTTCATCCCCGAGCAGCAGGGACGCTGGACAGGTGCTAGATACTGTCAGGACGGGGTGGAGGTGAGCTGGGAAGTGGTGATTTCACTACATTGCTGGAAACCTCTTCTTCCCACCATAAAGGGAATGGTGTGGTCTATCCCAAAGGCGTGCCCACAGAAATAGCTCCTAAAATTTGGTTCTCCTGTAAAAGTGGGAAGACTGAACCCTCAAAGTGGCTGAAGCCCTGTGAAGAACAGAAGATAGTTTGTACAAGGGTTCAGAAAAGATCAGTAGATTCAAAGATGCTCTAATACCCAAGCCAGAATTTGTATAGTAAGACAATCTTATTTATACAGTATGCTGGTCTCAGTATTTCTAATTTCCCCCCATTTCTTCCTTTGCTAATCTATTAAACTTGTTTTTTCCATGTTTCAAAAGAGAAGTGATCTATTCTCCTCTTTGATTTTTCAAAATAAGTACATTTCAAGGTTTTGAAACTGCTCTTTCAGTTGGCCGGAGCCAGTGTGGGATTATTCCAGGAAGGAAGAATCACTAAAAACCCTCCTGATGGATTAACCCAGATTGACAGGGTATAATGATAGACACATCACAGATACATAAAGCATAGTCTTAAAACTAACTTCAGAAGTTGTCCTACTCTTGCATTTGAGTAGGGTTTCAAAAAGTCCCCTTTATTTATACACAGACACACTCAGAGTATGAAACAACACTTCCTTTGAAGTCCTATGTCTGCTTGCTCCTGTACCTTGCTCTTATGCACGAAATCTGTTTGCTGACATTCAATACCCAAGCTGCAGGCCCGCGGCAGCTTACGAGGCTGAGGGCACAGAGCTCTCTGGGGCCACTCTGTACCCCACTGCTCCGTTGCCTGCCCCCTCCCTCAACTACAGCCGACCCGCAGCCCAAAGAACACACCATCTCTCCCCCACACCATTCCCTCATGCGTCCATCCCGGCCCGCTTCTCGTTCCTCTCCTTAGTGCAATACTATCCCCATCCCCTCACACGCGGCCTTTTTTCAGGCCTGGGCGGGCAAAAGTATGGGCAAAGACTATGGGAAGGAGCAACCTGAAGTTCTTAAGAGGGATGGGGAAGATCCCTCCTACCCTGTGTGACAGATTCCACCAGCTTCTGCATAGTTGTCATTGATAACAACTAATCTGTCTCCAACTACCAGTTTAACTCCGAAAGACTGATATAGCTTTCCCTCTCATCCGAGATCATGGTTCCTTGGATCTTTGCATCTTTACCTTTACAGTAGCTTCATCTAGCATGCGTTTTCAATGCACCTGCTGCTGCGCTTAGTGGTATTAAATCTCTTTTTCCAACAGAGAGGGCTAGTGCTTTGGCAAGACCTTTGAAAAAGACAGCTACATCAGGTATTTATGATATTGAGGTAAACTGACAAATCTCTTTCACCGTACTAAACTATATTTCAAAAATATGGGTCAAATTTCACCACGTTCAACCATGAACATTTGGACGTAGATGATTTACAGTGCTGTTGCAGGGCAGACATTCATCAGACCCTGCACAGGTTCCCCTATGCTGCCCAAGAGGAGGTTTGCTCACCTTAATCCTTGCAGTGGATGTGACACCCACGCACACGTTTCTTCTCTTGCTTCAGTTTCTGCTTCTGCTCTACCACCTTTGCTAACTCCCAAAGGCAACTATTCTTACACATTCAGAGATGTCTCGGGCAACAGAACAAGCATCAGGCTTTTGCTACCCGCATCATTTGCAGGTTTTAATTAAGGGGAAGGGAAGCGGTGGTGAAGCTTTAGGAGCCAAGATCTGGAACAGAAGAAATGGCAGTGCTGGCTGCTTTAAAATATGAATAGCCTCTCTCCTTCTGTAATCCCGTCTCCGAAATTCTTATTTTGTCCCCTCATTACCACTCAGCGTCTGCCACTTCCCACACTGCTCACAGCACTAGCAATATACAATAAATGGAAAAAAGTTTTCTCTTTTAATAAAATTTCTGATATATTTCATGTTCTAGAAGAGCTGGATCGCTAACTCAGTGTCTCATCTTTACGTCACTGCCACTACTTCTACCACAGGAAGTTTCAGTTGTTTTTTCTAGGCATTAAGAGTTATTAGGACCTCTCCCCCCCCCCCCCCCCCCCCCCCGCCTGCAGAATAAATTGCCCAAGCAGGCAGCTCTTATTCTGCGGCAAGAGATGGGGAAGGAGGGGCAGGAGCAAAGATTCCTGCCAAAAAGACAAAGCAATGTCAGCTGTGGCTACTGGACATTTCATGAACTAGATGCTGTCACCCACCAGTAAGCAGCACCTCATATTACCAAAGTCTCAAAGGCATTTACAAAAGCAAATCTTCCCCTCCTCCCCCCCCCAGCTACAGTTTTTGCTCTAGACGTTCCTGCTTGGTTTTTAAGTGGTTTTAAGTCTCTAGCCTTTGCAGTTGCCTTACTACATCTTAGGAAGTTGAGGTTGCAGCCTGATTTTGCAGCCAGCCTGAAATGCTAAGGTGGTCCCCCAGCATCTTAGAAGACAACAATTTAGTTCTCGCCATCTGGGCTTTCACCTGGGGAAACATCAGCACCAGTCCAGAAGCTCTCAACTCAAGCTACAGTACATTTTGAAAGGCATACAATATAAAACACAGCCAAAAAAAAAAAAAATCTCAAATAAAGCCAATTAAAATTAGTGATGAACGGGGAAGAGGAATATGAGATGCTGCTAACCCCAAACATTCAAAAAATGAGTCAGTTCTGAGGAACATGTTGGGGCTTCTTTGTTCAAACCTCTACAGTAAGCTGACTTCACATTCTCCAGGTGTTTACCACTCCTTAAGGCACACAAGGCTTAAGGGGAAGCTACAAAAGTCTCATGTGGCCAGAGGTGCCAGCTTCTAAAGAAGCCAGCACACAGAACAGCAAGAGCTTGAGTAAGGGATGTATCAGTTGTCTGAAACCTGTCCTCCCTTCATGAAAAATGCAGAGGAAGGAGACAGTTTCTTCCTCCCACAGATGGGAGCCCTCCTCCCCACCCACTCTTCTCTATAGCTTGCATTGAGAAGCGGTTAGTCATAGCAGGACACAGATGCATTCATGCCTGGATGATGAAACTCAGACGATAACAAGAACATGTTCTTGTCTACAGGCCAGGAGACAACCACTTGTTTTCCTTGCAAGCTAGATTTTATAACTCCTTTGGGCTGGGGAGAAGAGGAGTCACTTTTGTTTAGCCTTGCCCAGCACACTGGGGAAATACACTGGCTTTACTTCCCACAGTGCACAAGTTTCTTGCTCTTCCACCAAGTCTGCTTTCTGTCCAGGTGTCTATTTCCTCACAGGGTATCAAATGCCACCCCCCCACCCCCCTCCCCCCAAGCCTGCACAGAACTGTTGGCCATGAAATCTATAGAAGACTAACAAGAACGCAGATGAAGGGTTGTGGACGTGGACAAAGCTGATGCAGAAAGGCAATTACTGCATTGCAGGGGCACGTACCTGGCAAAGAAAGCACCCTCACGCTGAGGTTTGGCCCCTTGAAACATGTAACATTGCAAACATTCATTGGCAATTGGGTAAGTAGTCATTCATCGTCTTAATTTGAATGAGACACTAATGAATTGGAGTGAATACATTTACATGTTTGGTTATGACCATCCTCGAAAATGCTGTCCTTACTTGGAGGAGACATGCACAACATGGTGGTAAGAAGTCGAGCGCTCCCTGATTTTGCAACACATAGCAGATAGGAAGGATGGGCAAAACCACAGTGAACCTTTCTGGGGTGCAGTTACTGACCTGGTTCAGGTCTTTGTGCTCAAACAGTGATAAACACAGCAATTTGCTGAGCCTTACAGATTTCTAATTCAGAACACCCCGACTCAATAGGGAACTCATCCTAAGGCTGAAGTATAAAAATCAGCTTTTCCGAGGCTGAACTTGGTAGATTCCGAATACGAACATAGTAGCAAGTAAAAAAACACAAACAAATAACCAAAAAGCTTCTTAAACAATAGCACCTCCCTACTAGTTGCGCAACTTGGAAGTGTCTTCGAAATCCAATTCAAGATTCAAACTTTACCAGAGCATGATGGAGTCGTTTCAGTGTTCAGTACTTTATAAAGTATTTCAAGGCAGCCCTTGGCATTCAATACTGCTTCATCACTTCACTTTGGTACTCAATCAAGGAGGTCTCTAGTTAGTCACCTCGTACCAGAAAGACTTTAATGTACTAAACTGTATGAAATGTTTTCTCCTCCTTTCACCCTGCCATAAGGCCAGCCATAGCACAAGCAATTCCTGTGGCGTCGTAGCTGTGCTGGCTCTCAATAGGCTGTTGAATGATACCTCATAGGAAAGGAATCAGGACCAGTATTATAAACTTTCACAGTTCCAATATTATTCTAGTTTAAGGAGATGCAGCACTTTAACCAAGTCTCCTGAGGTGTTATAGGTCAAACTAGAGAATTCTCCTCTCCCTCTCCCCACTTTACCTGTGGCTTTATGCTCAGTCTGGCTTTGTACAGCTCTCTCCTGTACTGCTTAAAGATCAGCAAAAGTCATTACCACGTGCAGCAGACGCAGCAATCAGGGTCAGGACCTATACAGATTTTCCCCCCTCAAAGTGTATTATTGTGCTCTATCTCAATGATCATGAAACTGGCAACAAGGTATTTACTTTGATCAAGGTGTTTATTGCATCTCAGAGGGCACACATGCACTGGGGTTTTTTGTTTGTTTTTTTTTTTGATATTTTTTTTAAACTGAAATACAAAGAAGAGCCATTTTGAAATTAGCTTTTCATAGAACTTTCCCATTACGGTGTATGTTATCCCTACAGCAAATTCAGATACAACCACTTTTAATGGTACCATACATTGATTAAATAGTTCATTTGAAAGACTTTAGGTGAATATCTTCCCGACCCGATATGCTTTTACAGAGAACTGCCAAGCCACTTGTAACACTGATCAACAGTGACCTCATTGAAGAGTCAAGATCTTACGCCAAGCCATCAGCAGAAACAGTATGAGAACAAATAAAAATTAAAGAAACACAGTATGTACAGTAAAGGGCATGGATCTCCGGATCAGAATTAAATCTAATCACCAATAGTACAAAAGCTACTCACAGCGCATTCGGGGCAATGGAGAAAACACTAGCCTAAGGCATACACAGGTAAGCACTAAATTAAGAGATGTACATAAGAACTGAACAGAGATGAGTAACATCACTCGTAATGTTTTGACTACAGATATACCAAAGAGTGCTCTCGTATTTGAAATCCCTTAATGCCAGCGCAACTACGACTGCTTTTTCCAACTACGTGGAGAGAAACTGACCCTTTACTTATTTTCAGTGCATTTAGCAAGAACTGATAAATATGCCAATTTTAAATGCAAAACCTTAAATAATTAAAATAGATTTAAAAATAAAAACGGCAATAAATATGGTATTCTTTCAGATATGATTTTTCATTCTTGGTAAATCATCGCAAAAGTATTTGTTACGGAAGTTTACCTTTATATTACTTTCAATTATCTTAACATATACAGTGCCACAAAAATAAAACATTTTTTCACGACAATTGAGATTCCTGTGACTGGGAAAAAAAAAAAAAAAAATGTATTCCACACATTTTCATATGTATTTTCCTGACTATCTGGTATTATCACACTATGTTTAGTAACAGATAAAGGAGAAATTGAGTCCTAGGGAAATTTTAGGTGTCCTCAAAAAGTTATATACATTGAGACCTTCAAAAACCACAGACATCGCTCCAAATGGCTCACCAAACAACAGCTGCATAATCTGCCCCCGTGGGATAGGTTCAGAAAAGCACTAGAAGGCATCAGAAACATACATCCATTGTTTAAATTGTAAAACACAAATAACCCAAGTACACAAATTTCGAGAGAGTAGGGATAACAGCTAAGGTAGTACACATTCCTAATGTTCACTTTCACGGCTGTGCTACACGTTTCAGGAGGAAGAGAAAGTCTGAGTAAGCACTGGGTTTGGTACTGGTGGCTCACTTTGAAACTCTGAGCATCCGTTTGTAGACTCCAAACGCACGTTTTTATCGTCCAGTCAGAAAAACTGCAGCTGCGAATATAGAAAAGTATTAGATGAAGATGGCAATAATGAGTTAGACAAAGCATGTTCTAGAAAAAGCGCCAAATCTGCTCATCACTTCACACCTCAAAAGAGTTATCAGTTTTTAATGGAGCAGCAGTCTTCCCACAGACAGTTATGAATGTGTCTACTACAAACCCAAGTTGGAAGCAGCAAGTCCCAGCTATGAAGGTGCATCTCCACCCCTGGCCATCTCCACCAAGCGCCAGGTACACCTCCCCGGGGCTGGTATTTGGAGAAGGGGTAAGTGGGACTGGGTGGTGCCTGCTAAGAGCAGCCTGATCCCATCCACCGCTGCCAACTGCAGTGCAGAGGGGGCTTAGGACAAATCTTAGAATTAAGCTATAGGAAGAAAGAAAAGGGACTTGTGAAGAAGACTTTAAAGATATGTAATGATTGTCCTCTCCTCACCTGGCAAATTATTCTAGTCTTAATTATAAAATGCCTGCCTTACTTCTGCCTTATTACTTTTTAATTGGCTTAAGTGGTCAATTCAATCTGCTGTTTCTACCTGGTCCTCTTCACGTCCTTCTCCAAAACCCCCACAGTAATGCTTTTGCCTTTTTTTCCTTCCATTCTGCAGTACTCTTTTTTTGCTTCTCCTCCATTATTTCTTTTTATTTACTCCTCTGTTCTTCCCCCCTGTTGTTCTACACAGCACTGCTCAGGATCTCATGCCTTTGCATTCAGAAAAGCAGTGCCTTGAAAAATTGTACGGTGGGAGAGAACATTAGCTGGCAACAGTTGAGAGCTGCGAACAACCTTCCCTTGATGATCACGATATACAAGTTTTTCCTGTTTTGATCCCTTCATACCTATGATATCAAATCTGTTTCCACACCCACAAGATCGGAACAAGCCTCTTCAGCATCATTTTGCCCCCAGTATTTATACCCTGTTATGATTCTATTTGTTTCAGTATTAAATTCAGGAAAACAAAACAGAACAAAAACCAAAACACGAACCCTTGGCCTGAATGGAAACAAGGCAAAAATGGAAGTTATAGATTGAAGGTAACTTTTCCTGCCAGTCACTTTAGGCAAAAGAAGTAGCCAAAAGTCAAGCTTTCAGGCTAAAATTAAAAGTGTGGCCAGAGAATTTGATTTTCTGTTTAAGCCCCCACATTATCAGTACATGTTTCTACCTATCTCTGCAGCTACAATGTCATCAATTTTATCAGCCTATTATTCAATCTACCGGCCTAATCAACATCTGTGTGCCAGACACGTACCACAGCGTAACATGCTTAGGCAGGCAGTCACAGAATACCTTATCGTTTACAAGAAATCCTTGATGTTAAGATCCGCTAATGGGTCCTTTGTTGGAGGTTTCTTGGGACTCTGAGTAGCAGGAGTTGGGCTTGGAGAAAGCTAAAAGCCGCCAGCCAGGAAGGCAGAAGAAAACAAAGCAGAGAAGGATACACAAGCATTAGGTAGATATAGCTGGTTTTCACACAAGCACATTGCAACCATACAAAGTTCCCATTTTTCTGTAAGTTCAGCCTGTTGCCATTTTGCTCAAGCATTGTTTAGACTCCATCCTTACTACAGAGTTAACAATGTTTGGCTCGTTTAATGGATAAGGTTATAGACACCGCATATTCTATTTAGCATAGCTTTAAATCACTATCTCTCTGTAAGATAGAATGGTGTTAGCATCATCAGCCCAGACAGAAGTTAAGCAATTGTTAGATGTTAAACACCAAGGTGCAGAATAAGCAGAGCACATGCTGCAGAATAAGCCTGAAAATCCCGGCAACTGGCAATTAAGTACCAGTTGTTCTACACTGGTAATGTAAATAAGAGTCCAAAGTGTACTGGAGACGTTGCTATACTATACTCTGTTCCTCCTCTGGTAGGTATAAAAATCACTTTTTCCACAGAGTATGTTGTTGGTGTCTTCCATAATATTATTCTTGATAATATAAGTGCAGAGACAGTTTAAGGAGGAAAAGCAAGACCAAGTAGCTATATATCAAATGCAGAACTCTAATACTTACAACCTACCTTCTCGCTTAGAACAGTTTCAAGTTCTTCCTGTTTCTACACAGAAAACCCAGACGAACTTCAATGGGAATGTGGTTCCCTACTTAAAAAGTGTGGTTTGCTACAGGTTGATTGCTTGATATTCGCAAAAAAGGGAGGTGACTTGGGTTCAAGTGTACAAGTAAGATTTTAGAGCTGCAGCATCAACTTCCATCTCCCACTCTATTTGAAAGACACGATGGACTTCTGACTTACAAAGCAGCATAATACTACAGGTAAGTAATTCCCTGCCTCTCCTCTGGAAGGGCCCTTTCCTTTTCAGAGTTATTACAAACCAAACTTTACTTTGAAAAAAATAGCTTGGAACAGGTATTATGGCTTACGTTGCATCACCCAGTGGCTATGAGCCAAGAGCTTTGCATCAGAGCGGGTAGAGCACTGCACTTCCCAACTTCTTAGCTTCAAGTTAAAAAGAAACCTTAGGAAACTAAGCAGCTGATACCACCTGATTCAACAGGAAGGATGGCATGTCTCCATTCACTCGACCTACTTCATCATTAATTACTCCATTAGAGTAATTTTTTTCATCATATTAAAGAAATGACCTGTCTCCCTGGCAACCAGTAACTTGTGACCCAATGTTTCCTAGTTATTTTTAATTAGTATAGAATTAAGAATAGGTTTGCTTTGGTTTTAGGTGGCCAAACTCGCGTCCCCTTTATGTCTAACGACATGATTGTCACAAGGTCAGAAAAGGTAAGTATAGTTTAAAAACGTGAAAAATGAAGCAGTGTCATGTATCTCCCACTTACAAAATAATATAGTGACTGAAGATTAAGATTATTCATTTGCATTACTCCACATTAAAGTAAGTTAGAAGAATTTCACAGTATTTAAATTTGCACATTGGTGTAAGAATTGTGCATCCGGAGCACTCCAATGTCACATACACTATGGTAATTCATACTTGAATGCAGTTGTTCAGCACTGAAAGAAACCCAGCAAGCTATCAGCCTAAACCAGATAAACTTGCATGTACTGAGAAATAGCTGCCATCCAAGGACTGGAGACCTTAGCTTGTTCGTAAGCAGAAGGTCAGTCTTCTAAGGAATCTCTTGGCGGGCTGGTAAGGAAGATGCTGAGTGCAGCTCTAGTAAATGTTGACAAGTTTGGAACAGCACAGAAATGCCCATCAGCATGACTTTGAGCTTTACGCTAATCACGGAATCATAGAATGGTTTAGGTTGGAAAGGACCTTGAAGATCATAGAGTTCCAACCCCCCTGCCATGCTCAGGGACACCTCCCACTAGACCAGGTTGCTCAAATCCCCATCCAACCTGGCCTTAAACACCTCCAGGGATGGAGCTTCCACAACTTCCCTGGGCAGCCTGTTCCAGTGCCTCACCACCCTCAAAGTGTAAAATTTCTTCCTAATATCTAATCTAAATCTACCCTCTTCCAGTTTAAAACCCTTCCCCCTTGTCCGATCACTACATGCCCTTGTAAGAAGTCCTTCCCTGTAGGCCCCCTTTAAGTACTGGAAGGCCGCTATAAGGTCTCCCTGGAGCCTTCTCTTCTCCAGGCTGAACAACCCCAATTCCCTCAGCCTGTTTTCATAGGAGAGGTGCTCCAGCACTCTGATCATCTTTGTGATCTTTGTGATCCCCCAAACCCAGATCTTGGACCTCTTTAAATGTAGGAGACTTTTCAAACCTCTTGCATTGGTCTCATGAGGGAATTAAAAAAAAAATAAAAATAAATCAACGCGGCTCATGTGATCTGTTTGACGTCAGGCAGCTGATACTATTAAGAAATCTCATTTAAAGACCTACAGCTAAAATTGAGCTGAGATAAAGCATGCACACAAGGTACTTTCTAGAGAAATGGAGAGCAATTAAACACTCATCTAGCAGTAACACTTACCTGTACACCAGGGCCAGTGGCAGCTCCAAATGGTGGCCTCATCATAGGTTGCCCATACATAACTGGCTGCTGGGGCATCATGGGTACGCCTGCTCCAGCTGGGGGCTGTAAATTAACACAGTGTGAGTAAGGGCCTGGGGGAAGAAAGCAGAGCAGTGTAACAAAAGAGACTCACCATCCCAAATGCTGCTCCCGGCTGTGGGACAGGTGGAGTACCTCCTGTGGCAGGAACAGCACTTGATGGAGGCACGGCTCCCGTCTGGGAAAAAAAAAAAAAAGAAAAAAAAGAAAAAAAAAAAGGGCAAAAATTCCTGTAACACCAACTATCTGGTAACTGCATGGAATCTCCAGTATTCTCCAAGTTTTTCTGGAAAGGAGGACTATTATGTAGCAGATAGTACCTAACCTCAAAACCACAGTGCTTCAAAGTATGAGAGAGCTGGATGAGTCCTTACACCATTGTTGAGCTTTCTTTGTCAAAAGCAAGCTAGGGTGACACACTCCACTCTCTTCATGAATGGAGTCCATTTACTGAACACAACTTGAAATCGGCTCAATACATACTTTCCTCCTCCTTCTACACATTGTAAGAAAGCATCCCAATTTCATAACTGATATCCAACACGCTATTGCACCTGTTGTAGCACTGTATTTTAGTAAAAGCTTAAGCAGATTGTAACGCTAAGGAAATAACTGCTATAATGAGCTTCCAATTAAAAGAAAAAAACAAAACAGAACAGTACTTTTATGCAGTGGGATTCCTTTAACTTTAACTTAATTAATAAATTCACACACTTAAGCCACAATCACAACCATTACAGGTTTTAATAAGGACAGTTTAGTTTATCTTGTTATGCTTTTCATTCATATGGTTAAATTGTTTTGATTTTCATTCAAATAACACGTAAGAAAAAAAGGTCCTCTTTCACTAAGATTCGGGAAGAGAGAACTGTCAGTTTAGTAGTCTGACTGGATATACAGCACAACAGCATCTTTGAACAAGGCCACCCCACTTACCTAGCAGAACCTAGACATCATCCCTTTTGGTTCCCTTGTCTATAACTTCCCATGCACAGAGCCTCCTTATGGCCTTGAAAGCATCCAAGTCTCTCCTTTTCACAGAAGCATACAGAATCCAAATTACTAACAACTCTGAAGAGAGGCAGGAAGCAATCAAGGAAGGGATTCAAAATTGGTAGTAGGATTTTTAGGAATCTCATTATTGCTATCGTATGACTTAAGCATATTGGCGCAATTTCTCAAGCTGTTACAGAAGCGGTAGGGTCACGCCTGAGCTTCCACATCCTCACCACCTGCCTTGAGTCTGCTACTATATCCCACCGCAACTGGGAGAGCAGCTAGAACACTTCCAGTTCAAAGGAGAGCTTGTCTCTGGAGATACGTGGCAATTACTCACTGCACAGTCCACTTCCGTGAATGCTGCATTTAATGCCCTTGGTTGATCCTTGCTTCCAGACTAAGCTATGCCAGTTTCTTAGGAAACTGGAGACAAGTCAAGATAACCTGTTCAAGATCCAGTAATCAGCAAACACCCTGCAGTTTCTGGCTAATAATTGTGAAGCTCTTTTCGAGTCTGAAAGTTTTCTGGGGAGCATTTCAATTAAAAGCTTTAGTGCATCAGCAGCACAGCTGTCCCCAAACTAAAACCAGCATCTGGACGCTCAGGTATGGAAAGCAACAATAGAAAGACGTGGATTAATGACATCAGATGCAGTGTTCTGACTGCAGCCACAGGAACACACTGTAGCTCAAAATCCAGTTAGGCAGATGCCCAAAAAATAGCCACACAAACCAAATGGAGGTGGCGACCAGTGATGAGTGGTGTTCCTCAGGGGTCGGTACTGGGACCGGCGCTCTTCAACATTTTTGTTGGTGACATGGACAGTGGGATTGAGTGCACCCTCAGCAAGTGTGCTGATGAAACTAAGCTGTGTAGAGTGGTCGACACGCTGGAGGAAAGGGATGCTATCCAGAGGGACCTGGACAGGCTGGAGAGGTGGGCATGAACTCATGAATTTCAACAAGGCCAAGTGCAAGGTCCCGCACCTGGGTTGGGGCAATCCCAACTTGAGGGAAAGGGCTTTTATGAAATTCTGCTCATTTTAATCCAGAAGGTCACAAGGAAGGGAAGAAATGACCAAAACTTAAGTGGTTCAACAGTGACATGAAAGAAGGCTTCATTTTGGTCTCCACAAACATTTTTCCTGTAGATCTGGTTTTCTTTGGTTTCAAAAAATACCTAAGTGCATGATTTTGAAGAACTATATATAGCAGCCATGTTTCATGAAATGCTACCAAAACCACCGATCTTTCCAGAAAGGCTAGTTACTTATCAGACGGTAAAACCACTACAGATCAGGTTGGTGTTACAGCAGTTCGAAATTTCAGGTCACACACAAGATCAGATAGTTCATATCCAAGTAAAGTAAAGACAGTTTGAAGCCATTATTTTCAAGCTTACAGCACAGAAATGGTTAATCGCTATTACCATATTCAACACATTGCCTGAGAATTGTCTGCTGGACAGTCCAAGAGCGGCCATGTTAGGTAGCATCCAGCTAGTTTTAAGCCAGCGGTAATAAATGTAGTGCAGGTGAGGTGCTGTTAGTACCTTTGTGTTTAGTAAGTAAGTACAATAAGAGATAAAAAAAATATATTAACTTACACTGTACAGTATTGCCCAGCCTTTCTATTAAGAAAAAAACCTGACGTTACAACTAATACATTCAGTGAAGTACCAAGTTCAGGGAATTCTTTTATCTTCCATAAGGCTAAGGAGCAAGCTGGAACATGCTTAGAGTCACAGTAACATCTGCTTGTGGCAGCAGGGAACTGAACTGGTCATACCCCCTCTTAACAGTCCCTTCCTTCCCTTCCAAACCCAACTTCTTTCAAACAGACACTGTTTTATGCCCTTCGTGACCTTGAGGAAATGAGGTATGACCCCTCTTCAGATTACTCTTGTCACTTACTCATGATCAAGTTGCTCCTGTGCCAAATTTAGATTTTTAGCTAAATTCAACCCTCTCCTCTCAAAGTTAGTGCCTTCTGATACATTTTACAGGGCAATCTTAACTTATCCGGACTGCTTTACTCTGCTAAACAACTATCCACTTCTAATTTAGTATCAATCACCCGATCAGTCTAAATACTGTGTAGTATTTTGAACTACTTCATTCAGGAAAGCTCAAGAAAGACTTATTTATTTTCTGTCCTTCCAATACTGCAGCTTTGGATCAATATCATTGTCTTTTGGGCAATCTATCTGGGCCTGGTGCTGGTAAGACCTATATGGCTAACCACACGCTTGAAAATTTCCATGGATATTAAGTGTACATGTATAGTAACATCTTGAGACGTACACTAGTGTATTTTCATTGACCTGAACTCAATGATTTATTTATGCCAGCTGTAAATTTGGTCTCAAAAATATGACTTGAATCAATCATATCGTTTACACAGAAACAAACTCTTTAGCTGAGAAGTGCCTACATGTATACTTGCATAGTGTCATAAAATATTGAGGTTTCAATACCAGTGGTATCGACAGATTAGCCACCTACCAATGGACCACTTGGGACACCACCAGTTGACCATGTTGCAGGCGCTACTTTTGGCTGCCAGTTGGCTCCTCCTGTTAGCTTCTTCTCTCCAGCGTTCCACTGAAGGTCTCCCCTAATAGAGAGGGAAGCAGAGAGAGCTATTAGTTACATACAGTGAAAATGAAAACCAACTGCAGTATATCCTGATGTTAAGCTTGCAGCTACATTAGTTTATGGTGTATGCAGTTTAAGTTATTAACAGAAAGATACACTTTTAGTGCCACTTGGTTTGACGGGTTGTTAGTGGTAGACACCACTACGCTCTATACTGAAGTCAGTTACATGGTTATGGCCTTTGTGGTGAGCATTAGAGAAGTTTTACTTAGTATTGACTGAAGGTAACATATTATTGCATATACCCTTGCAAAGTAGGAAGAGGGACTGCTACTGTCTATTCTACTGGGGCCAGGCAGTAGAGCTGCCTGCTAGAAGTCTTTGAAAGGTCATTTCATTGCTGGATCTCTTGCACAGACAGCTGAAGGAGGAAAGCATTCAGTTCTGAAAGAAGTTGATAGATACAAGAGAAACAAATCATTCATAGAACAAAAGGGCTGTTGCAAAACCAGGTTTTGTTAGAGGCCGCTCTATCCAGACTAAAATACACCATTTGAAGGAAGCAGACTGAAGGAAGCTAAGTTTTGGGGAGAAACCTCATGATGTGTTTATACATATTCCTCCTATCGTCTCCAGAGAGGCACTACACATTTTGAAGTACACACATCATAAACTGGTCTTGCACACAGAGTAAGACTCGGCACAGAAGTAAGCGATCAGTTAGATTAAGGTACATTCAAAAATAAACGCAATGCTGTAAATATTTCCTCTTGCACAAAGAAGCTTTTCACTGCATGGAATGAACTTCTTTTCTATTTTACAAGTATTCCAATGCCTACACGATAAGCACATCCAGCGTCTGTAAAAAGATAACAAAACTATTACATATTAGCCTAGATTACTGAGGAGAGCTATACAATTTATTATGTGGACTATTTGTTCATTTTAAGGTGTTTGGAAATCAGCTATTCTACGTGAAGATAGTAATTTACAGAAAAAAAGTTTCTAAGACTCATATTAAAGCCAGCAAGTTTAAAAGCTATGTCAGGAACATTTAACCTTAATTATTCAGTGAATTCGTATAGAATAGAATACTTTTTCCAGAATTTTTCTGAACTGATTTTTTTTTCTGGGGGGAAAGGGCACATGATCAATTCATTGATTCTTAATAAACACTGAAATAGATGTAAGACTATACAGCAGGCTCAAAAACTTGTTTTTTTTTAAACGAAGTTGAACTTACTTTTTTGAAGTGGTACCAGAAATTCCAAGATCTGAAAATTGTATCAAAAAAGGAAAGGAAAAAAAAATGGGTCACGCGTTTAGTAAATTAAAGCATGTCAAAGTAACAGCTCACATTTCACTGCACAGGGGCTTATATGGAGTAATAAAGTTTTGGCTGTCTTCATTTATACAGCATCAGAATACTGGCCACAACTACACCTTTCTTCCGGACAAACTTCTGAGGAACACTGCAGATGTCTTATGCTTCAGGAAGCCATTTTTGCTCCAAAAGCAAACCAAAGGAACAATATATACATTGGTCTACAAAATGTTAAGTTATTTAAGAGCACCAAAACTATTTACCATGAATGACAACACTAGCTTCTGTTTCTCTTTATACATACTGAAATAAAAAGGTATTTTTCACATACACATATATCTGAATGTCACCTGGAAGTTTTGCACTGTTTTATCTGCTCTATCATACATGGGAACTCCAAGTAGTTTCCTTAATTATTCTTTGGAAGAAGTTTTAAGTTAAGTTTTAAAGAATACTCTTCTCACATGACCAGTAAAGGTCCCATAAGCAACAAATTGCGAAGTTTGATTAATTTCTTCCCCAAACTTGGATATATCAAATGACTTGCAGAACATGTTTCAAGCGATTAAGAGTCCCACTGACTCCTAAGCATGGTAGATTCCCCCAACACCTAACAAAAGAACATGCATCGTAAGATCAGTTTTACCTTTGCTGTGCTGTGTTTACATATACTAACAGAATATTCCATTTATACAAACCTCCAAAGTACAACTTCAGTATTATTATAGCTTAGCCTAGGTGGGCCTCTGTTAGGTTAGGGCTGGGGCTACTGATCTCTAGTTATAAAGGCTCCAGCCCTTTGCCTGCTACAGGAAGGGGAACACTTTTTTGTTTAGCATTTCAAGAACATCGTATCATATAGTGGTTTAGGCTGGAAGGGATCTTGAAGATCATCGAGTTCCAACCCCCTTGCCATGGGCAGGGACACCTCCCACTAGACCAGATTGCTCAAAGCCCCATCCAGCCTGGCCTTGAACACTTCCAGGGATGGAGCTTCCACAACTTCTCTGGGCAGCCTGTCCCAGTGCCTTGCCACCCTCAAAGTGAAAAATTTCTTCCTATGTTTTGGGAAGTTCACAGTCTGATAGAAAGACTGTTCTTTGCTGTTGTGCACACTTCATCCCTCTGCTATCCATATTCTCATTAAACAAAAGTTCCGCTGTTTGCGTCCACCAGCTAGCTTTTCGGCTTAAATTCCACGGTGCTACCACGCATCAGTACAGGTTGGGGAGTGACCTCCTGGAGAGCAGCTCTGTGGAAAGGGACCTGGGAGTCGTGGTGGATAACAGGATGACCATGAGCCAGCAATGTTCCCTGGCGGCCAAGAGGGCCAACGGCATCCTGGGGTGCATCAAAGAGAGTGTGGCCAGCAGGTCGAGGGAGGTCATCCTCCCCCTCTACTCTGCCCTGGTGAGGCCGCATCTGGAGTACTGTGTCCAGTTCTGGGCTCCCCAGTTCAAGAAAGACAGGGATCTGCTGGAGAGGGTCCAGCAAAGGGCTACAAAGATGATTAGGGGATTAGAACATCTTTCATATGAGGAAAGGCTGAGGAACTTGGGTCTCTTTAGTCTAGAGAAAAGAAGAATGAGGGGGGAACTTATTAATGCTTTCAAATACTTAAAGGGAGGATGCCAGAAGGATGGGAGGAGTCTTTTTTCAGTGGTGCCCTTTGATAGGACAAGAGGGGTAATGGGCACAAACTTGAACATAGGAAGTTCCATCTTAACATGAGGAGGAACTTCTTCACTTTGAGGGTAGTGGAGCACTGGCACAGGCTGCCCAGAGAGGCTGTGGAGTCTCCCACTCTGGAGACATTCAAAACCCGCCTGGACGCTGTCCTGTGCAACCTGTTGTAGGTGACCCTGCTCTGGCAGGGGGGTTGGACTAGATGATCTCCACAGGTTCCTTCCAACCCTGACTATTCTGTGATTCTGTGATCCTTTGGACAATTTTCACCTTTTTATCTGTTATTGCACAGGGGCACATTCATTAAGAGTCTGATGTGTCCCTGAATGTATCTGGGATGTTTACATGATACAGATCACACCTACCGAACAGATCACATTATTTGACTTAGATCCTGGGCACAAAGAGGGAAGAGTTGCAACCCCAAACTACCAGCTATCCTCATTCCTGCTTCCCCTATCTCCCCAGGGAAATGGGAGGACATTGAAAGAAGCAAGCTAAAATAGGTATTTGGCTCCACAGAAGAGTAACATAGTTGTATGCCACACTACTTAAAACCAAAATTTGCCACTTACTGCCTACTAAGTTTGCAAGTGATGAATCCAGATCGCTTCCGAGGCCTTTGCTTGCTGCTGAAGCAGTGACTGTTGCTGTGGCTGCAGGTGCAGATTGACCAGAAGGAACCATAGTTGGCATAAGAAGATCACCTAGGCCATCAAACACTGGAAGTGAAGGAAAAGTGAGTTAGAAACAGCAGCTGTGGTAAACAATACGCTACCTGCCACTTCACTGTTGCTCCAACAAATATAGCACAGACAACCACGTCACAAGTCTTACCAAAACACCGCTTGACATTAAAAGTAATGCCAACAAGGGCATGCATGTCATTTTACTAGACACTGAATGTACAGTAATCCTGAAAGAGGTATACCAATGAGAATTAATATGAGAGAACATGCCTAAAAGGACTTTCATTGGAGAGTTGAATCTACATAGATACAGCACCACTTCCACATGACACTGTTTCTTACAGCCATCCTTAGAGAGATGTCAGACGCACACACATTTGTCAGGAGATATTCATTTAAAGGCTTTTAAAATGAACATCTTGCAGCAAACACCAGTCAGAATTACTGTGGCAAAGGCAGCCTTATACCTTGACATCTTATGGCAATAGGATTGAAAGTCTCGAAGATGTTACTATTCACTTGCAAGCAGCAGGGAGTTGGGAAAACCTACTAACATCTTATGAGATCAGAAGGAACCAGAACCATCCACACTGACAGAGCTAGCCTCCTTCGTCCAGTCATTTAACTCAGAAGTTCATTTTTTAGAACCCTTGAAGCCAAACTGCCTGGTATATCTCAAGCCAGCGTTCTATCTTCTGATCTGTATTTGAGGTACATGCTAATGTTAAGTCAAAAGGAAGGGGTAGCATGTGCACTGGCAAGCAACCAAATAACCAAGCAGTAGTACTACTTCAACCTTTTTTTCTTGTACAGTTGCAGAACTCACCAATTTTAAGTTTGTAGCAAGGACCCAGCATGGAAAATATAGAATGGAAGAGATACAAACAAAATGATAGCAGTGATGAAAGTTTAAGCTTATAGTCAGGCAAAGAACACAACCTCGGTCTCCATTTTGTGTACCTTCAGGTGCCATGCAAGCTCAAGAACAGCTTCAGCAGCAGCACGATGACTTGCCTATATCCTTGATTTACAGAACGGTGTTTTCCTTGCATAATTCCTGATTCATGCAATCAAGCACATGCAAGGACGATGTTCGCACTAGTTTGTTCTTTTACTGACATAGTAGAATAAAAAATGGGTACAGAGAGCTCTTGGGCACATACCAGCCTAAACACCACCCTGAGTTCTTCCAGTAGAGAAGCAACAGGGAAATCACTGATATCGCTTGTACTCAGAGCCTAAATATGGTGTCATTAAGTCATCTAACACATAAAACACATTAGAAAATTCACAGGAAGAAACCCTGTGGCTCACCTGATGCATCAAATGAACTGCCAGTTGTTGGAGCTGTTGTCCCAAAAGCTGCATCGAAGTTAGGCTGTAGTAAGCTGGTTTGAGCTGGAGTGACTGGGGATGGTGATGGAGAAGGCGAGATGAAAGAACCTCCAAAGCCTTGAAAAAGCCACATAAGAGAGGTGTAGACATTAGAGTCATTCTTGGGCTGTATTTAACAAAAGGTCAGTCTATAGAAGCCAGAATGATAGGGACAATTCTTTTAGAACATCAGAAATAACTCAGTACTATACAAGCATCCCTGATATGCCAGGTATGACCCGAGGAATTTAAGTTTTTGTGAGAGTCACCCATAAAAACTTTAATGTTTGTTGTTTAGATTTCTGCAGAGGCAGACCAACCGAGTACAGAACGCAATTCTTCCAATACCACACGCTATAGTTCTAGGTAAGTAACCTCACAGGCAGAATGCAACAAACAAGAATTGGTTTAGAAAACAGAGAAACAGAGGACTTCACTTGAGAAAAGCACATGATCATCCTTCAACTACTTTGGAATCTCAATTCAGAAGGCAGTGTTTTACTAATCCAGTTTAGCCTCTCTCACCATCTTAAACCATCCTGGTCTCTGTCATCAAGATGTCTTCAAGCTGCTGTCCTGTCCCCCCTGCCACTCACATGCCAAAGCAAAATCAACAGCAACCACAAATGAACTGGACAATCTCCATGATTAAGGTTAATGTATATATTATAAATGCTGTATTTATATAAATAAGCCCTACTCATGGAAAGTCTCTAGCCCACAAGCAATGCACTCTCACGCTAGACTATTCTTAAAATTCCTCTCTTGCCCACTATATAATTTGATCTCCCTTGCAATTTAAGCTTATTTGTATTATCTGCAGACTCTGGAAACTGATTAAATATGCAAAGACTCCGTCAAAACAAGAACAGACATATGACACCTCCTCAATTCTCTTTAGTCTAAAAGCCATTCCTCTTATTCAATCTCTTCTTGACAGTGATGTCCGAGACCCCTATACTAGATCTTCAGTCTCGCAGCCTTGTTTTTTCCCAGCTGCCCCTGTGCAGAAAGGATCAGCCCTGAGCTCAGTGCTCCAACCGTGACTATGCAAATACAGCAGGAACAGCACTCTGCACAACAACCTGTGAGCCGTACTTTTCCCCCCCTATATCAGAGTAGGAAGCATACTATTTGGCAACAGCTGGGCACAAGACAGCAAAGAGCCAGTGCTCTACCACTGCCTTTAGCTTCTTTTCAGGGAATGTCCTGCCTTACAGCCTATTTTCCTCATTTGTCCAACTAATCATTGCTGCCTACGGACAGAAGCTTGGACATTTTCTCATCTGAAATTCCTCCTTTGGATAATTTTCTCCAATTTGTAGGGACCATTCTCATTTGTAGAGACCTGTTCTCATCCAAAGTAAATAGATCTTTTCATGTGGGTGAGATCTGAGAAATTAAGCGTGCTACTCCAGCAGTCATATTGTTGAAATTAAGTACCAAATACAGCATATTGATTTAGAAGAGATCATCTATTTACATTAAACCCTTGTCACTACTTTCTGTCTTCTAACTGAGATAGTACCATTCTCATTTAAACAGTCAACTCATTCCTTCCTTCCTTCATCTTTCTTTAGTTACCAGTTCAGTGGGGAAGTCAGCTTTCTAAAAACGGCAAAATAAAGAAAACCCTGAAGACTTTCTAACCACTACTTGCTTTTATCCAAACTGCTTTCCAAGGTCACGAGGTATATCAATTACAGCACATATGCATACGTCTTACAGTGACAACAGCACATTTCCCATCTATGAAATCAAGCATCTGCCAGACATTTAACTAGTAGGCCAGTGCTCAATGTAAAGAACTTACGCTCAAATTGAGCATCAAATATATCAAATGTTACTGTGAGATCTCAGGCGCTGTCCCTGAAAAATTTGCTTTCTCAGAGAAAAAAGGCTAAACACCAAACGCGTAACAAACATTGGAAGAACAGGACAAATTTATACACACACGATGCACGCATCAGACTTATTTACATGTCAGGCAGATGCATATTTTAGAAGAGCCACAAAGAGACTAGCAACTTATTTGGCAGCAGAACACTTCAGACAATGATTTAAAGTACATTCACAACATTATGCATATAAGCACTTAGTACAAGCAAACATTCATAACCCATGAAGGACAAGCCTTCAGCCACCACATGAAATACGGACAATCTTAAATTCAGAACTGGATTACACTGCAGGCTATACATCTGCCATTATCCAGGGTGAACAAATGCTTAGCAATATGTTTTGATGTTTAGAGACTCTGTATCTGCCAAACAGAGACTCAAATCTACCTGGAGCCCTTTTGAATACATATAAAGAAAAAAATAACAAAGAAATAATCTTTTATTCACTCCAACTGCTTCAGGTCTGCTCGAGTATTTAGAATTATGACATCCCTTTGATAATTTAGGTTTTGATTTAATGTGACTCATCAGATTCAGAGAGCATACTGCTGAAGTTCAAGCCATCTGGAGCATAATTCCTACTGGAATTTAAGCTTAGTTACAGATAAGGACATAAAATATTTTGTATTGTAATGTTTGCATAAGCAGGATTAGCTTCTTCCCAACAACATCTCTACACCCAGTCCCTCGATAACGCACACAACCACAAATGACTGGTATGTTTCAGAATCTACCAGTTAAAGCCTGATCTCTGGCCTTAAGCTAGGCTAACTAATACCAAGACCTACCGAAGCAATAAAAACGAAAGGTGGCCTTCTACCTTAAAATCTTGAAGCCGCCTGTACTAAAACTTTAGCGTGCATTTACACATTATGTCCCACGTTTAGCTGGCTTGCTACTTAAAGTAGCACTGGAACCAGCTGAGAACGGACATACACATTATTATTCTCTAGACTACTTCTACCTTCCTGCGGCACAACTAGGCGATGCCCACCCTTACAGGGGGTACTAGCAGAAGTTTCCTCTTCTGAGATGGCTTCAGCAGGCAAGCACCCACCTGTATCAACTCACAGCACTTGGAGCAGATTACATACTGAGGTATCTCATGTTATGTATTTCTCATACAATGGAGGATCTCTCGTGAGCATTTAAAGGCAAAACATACTCAGGGTTGGACTTCTGATATAGCGTAAGTTGGTATGAGAGCCCTTCAGACATACAGACAGCAACTGATGTCAGGGCCCACCGTACCTAGAGTGGTTAGCAGTTGCATAAAGGGCGGAGTATGATTCCAGCTCAGAACTAAAGCCACAAAGGTACAACAGGAATCTAACAACCATCTTCAAAGTTCATGAAGTATAACCTACTGACCAATTCTACCAACAAATTCACCTTTCAGAAACATGAGGAAAAATAAGCCAAGTCCCCTCCTCAAATCAGAAGAGCATTAGTTTCGTTTAAAGCTGAGGAAGACCCACTGGGATCTTGTTCTCTACAAACTTCAAACTGGGATGGCGAAAAGTTATAATTGTTTAGCACAATCACTATAGCCACTAAAATACATGGTGTAGCAGGAATTTTTGAGAGTAGTTCAAACAGAGTTCAGCTGAAGCTGCTTACCTGTAGGATGCAGAGTAGAATGACATTTACTCAACCTTTGAAATAGGTGTAACAGTGATGCCACATTCAGCACTAGCAGAGACCTCATCCCACCCACTATAAGGAGAGTGTCTCTCACTTCTACGCCCTTGTGCTCAGAAAAGTTCTCTCTCATCCCCCCAGCCTCTTCTTGGCTAAATGCAAGACTGCTGCCACCAAGTCACTCATTCAAGCTCTTAACATTTCAGTGTATAACCTGCCTCAATTAAATCAACCAGGAAACAAAGATGAAATAGCGGTAAGGAATAAGTAGCATAGCCTGCAATATGGCTTAAGTTCTGCTACAGTCAGACAAAAACACTTTACGTAAACACCTCTTTTCAGTAAACAGTACAGAAAAATAAGGCTTGTGTAGAAGGGTAGGAAAACAAAGAGCATGGGAAGTTAACTTGTAGCCGTTATAAATCATTGTAGTTTTAAAATATCTAAAGTACTAAGAAATCTGGTGAACACCAATTTTATTCCAGCGCAAAAGTCCACTTACACCCAAGGAACATAAAAGATTTCAAAGACCATTTCTTAGTTTTGACTTAAATAACAAGTTTTTAGAAGTTCTTCATTACCAGCAAGTAGGTCTGCAGAAGCTGAGGAACTAGAAGCAGCCTGGGTTGCGGGCTGGGGTTCGGAAGCACTACTTCCAAAAGCATCTAAAGGGAATTTCAGAAAGCATCAAGAAAAAGGTAAAGAGTCCAATATTAAAAGCATCAATCCATCACCTATATTACACAAAAGATGACAAAAGGATAACCACTTAATTCATCAGAAGATGAAAGCGCTTGGCCATCTTTATTGCAGAGCAGTACCATAGATGCAAAGCTCAGGTGGAAAAAAGGAGGTGCAACAAAACAGCACTTCAAAGAAATCTGTTTTTCTATAGGGAAGAATGGCACTGAAGAAGATATCAATGTTAAATCTAGTGAGGTTTGTGAGTCCTTTTAGTTGGGCCTCAGAAAACCCATGCGAACCTCAGCATTCTAGGCAAGAGGGTTAAGCCCTTTGGAGGTGAATGCATCAGATGACAGACTGGAGTAATTCCAGCCAGAATCTACTGACTCACACGAAGTCTTTTTAGAAGGGTATGTCACTGATGTTTGAAAATTCACTACTTCTAAGCAACGTTCCTGTTCTACAACACTTCTAGAGTTGGTGGTGCCCATCCTAATTTCCACCTTGTCAAATCCAACAAAGATCCTGTGATTCAGATACCCAGTCTGAGACAAGTCACCCTCAAAACTTCAGCTGCTTTGAGAAACTGAACTGAGAGAAAACAACATGAACACGGAGAGTTGCAAAGAAGAAAACAGCACACAAAAGACTTTCATTGGACCTCTGAGGAAGTGTCATACATGCATTGACAGAAGACAGAATGGCAAGTGTCATGACAACGTAATGGCCACACCAACAGCTTATTTGCAGTTCGTTATTGCGCGATATGAAGAACTGGACATGCTAGTATTAGCCATGATGCTACATAGAAAAGCTGTGAGAAGGGGAAACGGCAGCTTGAGCCAAGCGCAAAGGTCATTAAAATGAAGTGATTCAACTCTGAAGTGGTGAGGAAAGAAAAATACCCACCACCAAATAGGTCAATCACACCTGAAGAATCCACCTTTGCTGGAGAGGCAGTGGGTAGAGGAGAGGGGGCTGCAAATGCATCCACTGCAGTAAGCATAGGATAAATAATATTTAGTATCAGCAAGGCAACGATGATAGCTAAATATTTCAAAGCCACATGGGCTCCACCAGTTAGAACCACAGGGTTGGTAAATTCAGGTAACAGTCTTCAGAACTGCAAACAGAAAGTGTTACATTTCTCACACAGCAACTGAAAACCACAGTACTTTAAAGAAAGCATTGTTTATTAAGAATTTTTTTATGCTTAGAGGAGTATTTACTCTCTCAACAACCACATTACTTACTCAACTTCAGTGTCAGCTGCTTCATGGTTTGCATCTTCAGCAGCTACTGATCTTGTGACCCAAGTGTCACCAAACCCACAACTTAGTATTTCAGGTTAAAGAGGTAAATTGGCAATAAGTCTTGTTTTTTTTTTTTTTATTCTTGAGACAAAAAACCCAAACAAACAAAACCCCAGAAGTCCGTGGTCTGCGAAGACAAGCACTCACCAGATAAGAGATCAGCAGTAAGAGAACTCTCAGGCACAGGAGAAGCTCCATGCGGCGGAGATGAAAAAGCATCTTCCAGAAATGAAAGAAAAACCAAGGAGAAGTAAGTATCATTCAAGTCAGTTTACACCATTACACAGCATCAAAGCAGCAGAGTATTGGAAGAATTCTCTCTTTACCTGTACCAAAGAGATCTATGCTAGGAGTAGCATCTGGTTTAGGTGCTGCAGGTACATCAGGAACAGACTCAAATAAATCTAAAGCCAAGAACATAACATGTCTTTAACTCATTTTTGAAAGGCAGGACCGAAAGCAGAACTTTCAAGTTTTGCACATCGTCTTTGGAGTTAACAGGCTCTCTGGTTTGAAAGCCGAGCACACAGCATGCATGCAACAACAATCTGTTTGTTTCGTTCTCCTGACAGATCAATCCACCAGAATCAAAGAGTTAAAAACAAAATTACCACCAAAGATATCTAGAGCAGGAGGAGCGGAGGTGGTGGCGGTAGCAGAAGTGGTGGCAGTAGTGGTAGTGGCAGTGGCCGTAGTAGCAGTAGCAGCGGCAGCAACAGCAGCAGCTGGAGAAGGAGTTGTTGCAGGAACTGGAGTGGCTGCACTAGTTGTAGGGGTAACTACAGGAACAGCAGTCTCTGTTGGCTTCATAGCAAAGAGGTCCAGCTCAGGAGCAGCCTCTGCACTACCTTCGGATGGGGCAAAGGGGTCTTGTAAAAAGGAGAGGGGAAATATATGTGTATGCATACTTAGGATCAGTGAGGGAGGAAGTCAAGAACAAAGCAACTACAGGCAATGCACATACGGCAAATAACACGCGCACACACCGAGGAGGTCACTCTAACATCTAGCCTACTTATCCAAGACACGTTACTGATGTTTTTCCAAAACAGACCATCTGAAAGGCTGAGCAGTCTAGTTACTGAAGGGGAGAACTTTCAAAGGGCGTTTGACAAGGCCAAAAAAGGACAGAAAGATGACACTAAGAATATCCAGTTTAGCAGGTTACTGCTTACAAAACTCAGCACTGGCAGAATTGTTTATTAGCGCTACCAAATAAGCACAAAGTTACTGGGTCTCAGGAACAGGCAGTTTTGTTAAGCATGCTCTTCAGCCTAAGGTTTGTTTTGACCAATTGCAAACACTACAAAAATTTCAGAAAAACACACTGCCATGTAGTTTAAACAGAAAAAAAAACCAGCAAAACAAGAGACTATCTAATGACATAAAACCCACCATTTCCTGAACATGCATCAAGAGCTGCTGCTACAGGGGTTGGGGTAGCTGGTGCTGCTGCCCCTTCAGCTGCTGCAGGGGCTTCCCCAGGAGAAGCTGCAAAGGCATCTTGGGTGCAGTTTAAGAACAGAAATTAAAAGGAAAAAAAGGATAAAGAGAAGAAAAATATAGTAAAAGAACCAAGTTAAATTGCACAGGTAGATCCCCTTATACAACATGAACGTTGTTACTCTGACAGCAAGACAAGTCATGCAGCGCAAAACGCTTTGTCTCCCCCAACCCCACACGAGCATGTTCTAGACCGGGTTTGAAGATGGAGCTTCTCAGGTTGCCCGCGGGAAATACAGTGAGCGTAAAAGAAGGCGTTATTCTCATTGTATAAGGGTTCAGAGCAGCATGCTCATGTACTACCCAAAATTAACTAATGAAGAAAGAGCAGAGGTATGGCAGTAAGTTGGTGTTAATAAAGATATTAACTATTTGCATGCTCAAAGCCCGTAATACACGTGATCAATCTGCAACTGTGAATTTACCTGCATAGTGCTTTGCAAACTTAAGCACTGTTATGAATAACAATCCACTTACGTTGGCAGAGACCTGCATCTGCCATTTGTAGCTTTTGAGTCAAGTCAGTCATGCAACATCTGAGAAACTGAACTTACTTTTTTCTTAACGGTATTCCAATCGGATCTTTCTGAAGCCATAACCTGACGCATAGGTGATATATACTCAGCTTGCTTCTGACAGACTGAGAATGTTCATCTTAACTACTGGCCAGCCATAGTTTGCCTCTCCTTCTTTGAGGATCACCTCTAAGCCCAACCAGTCAAGTCAGGGAAAACAACTGTTTAGGGCTTTTGCAACGACTTGCTCACGAGTTTTCCTTGACTGCGTTTTTTTGTTGGCCACTTGCTAAGTGTATGTTTAAATTTCAAGCTCTGAACTTCTACAGCATTTTTCCTAGGCTTAAACCACCATCTGTAGCTCTTAATTCCATGAAGTAGTCCTAATGGACAGTGCCATTCGGACTATCCTCATAGGCAAGCACTTTCTTCACAAAAAGACTGCGCAATTAAGATTAAATACTTCAAGATGCTCATAAAGGCCATTTTTCTACTGCTACAAAGTTAGCAAGTTAAAAAAATATAATCTGTTGGGGAATACTGCAATTGCACTGTTAAACTAGTACAGGAAAAAGCTTAACATGCTTTAACTTGAATGTCAATTTTAAAATGAACACAACCATTTTAAAACCAAGTTTGTGCCAGTTAATCTAAAAAGCTCAGAAGAACATGCATTGAAACTTCAACAGAAGAGATGAAAGCCAATCTGTCTTGTACAATAGAATTAAAATGAGTTAGTAGCAAAAAAAAAAGGCCTGCTAATAAGCCATTTCAAATATAATTCTATTTTTCACGTAACAGGGGTCAACAACAAAACTGGATGGCAGTTGTCCAAGTAAAAAAACTGTAATTAGTCTAACGTCACAGTATTGTATGTATACCAGACACTGGCACGCGCCACAGAACTGGACTGAAGAGTTTTGAATTGTCCTACTTGAGCTACACATATGGTCATGTGTGTTGGGTTTTGCTCTACAGGGCCAGCTTTCAGATGAAGGGTCACCCTGGGCTTTTTCAAAACAACACATTTCTGTCCGTATCAGCTTGTGGGCCAACAGCACAGAAGTCAGTCAACACTACTAATAATTACTTCCCAGCATTAAAGGATAGACCCCAGATTTCTTACAAAGTGGGATTTCAGAATGCATAGTGTTAGTCACAAGTTCTACGTTGGGACCATTTCAGCCTTCGAGTAACACCTATTCCTGTCCAGATGTAGAGTACTGAAGTTCCATGTGCAACAGCCACAGAAATTCAGGTGAACACAAATTCCTTCCACAAAGGGAACAGCCAGCTTAGCACTGGCTTTATTATTTATTGCCACTTCTGAGTAAGGTTCTAGCTAAGCATTATAATTTTCTTTATAATCATACTTGGGTTAAATGGTTAGGTGGGATAAACACCTAAGTTCATAATGGAATCTAAAGGAAAAAAGCTGTATTAAGAACTTTCAAACTTCTCAGAGTGACTGATACTTAGAAAGTTATGACTGTAGAGACAGACCAACCTGAACAGGTGATCCTGCAACTTACAGTTCAAGCCAAGGGCTGGTGGGTGTTTTGTTTGTTTGTTTGTTTTGTTTCTCCTTTGGGGGTGGGGTGAGGTGGGTGTGTGTGTTTGTGGTTGTTTGGTTTTGGTTGTTTTGGGGCAAAGGGTTTGTGTGGTTTTGTTGTTTGGTTGGTTTTGTTTTTTGTTTGTTTGTTTGTTTTTTAAGGTAACACTTATCAAGTTCTCTGAAGCCTTTCAAAAGGCTCTGCTGCACCTGCACAGATGCCCTCTGCTAAAATCTACCATCACATGCAGAAACAGATACAATTAAGCACTGCATACTTTATTAGTAAACAAATAAAAATTGCGGCTGGTTTTATTTTCTTTTCCATTCACAGAATCACGGAATCATAGAATCCTAGATGGGAAACGACCTGTAAGATCATCTAGTCCCATAATTAACCTAACACTGACAAGCTCACCACTAAAATATGTCCCTGAGCACTATATCTACACGACCCTTAAATACCTCCAGGGATGCCCTGGGTAATGTGTTCCAAATTCCTCCATATTGGCATAGTAACCCTACATTTGCATATACAGCACTGTAAAAGATCTTCTCCCTTTAAAGCAGTTGCTATCTTTACTCAGTTTATGCCACTTCCTTACATTTGTGCATCTTCTGCTTCAAAAGGGAATCTAGGTTTTGAGTTCTAGAATCAAGTGGCACGTGATCCTCACTTGGGTTTACAGCAGCCTGGAAACTTAACAAGAGATGTTGCTGAAACCTTTGCAAGTTCACACTGCATGGAACACCTATTAGGAGCGACAGGTATATATTATGTATGGCATAACACTTAGATTGTTAAATAAAAACGGTTCTTATTGCAATGACATGCAAACAAGGGCATTTTTAAGTTCTGAAATACTTAAGTAGTGCTTCAGTACATCTTGTCTGCAGCAAAGTGAGTGTTCCTGAAGACTGATCTGTTTAATTGCATAAATTCAGGCTTTATTTGATGCCATAGCACCAATAAATGACAAAAGTTACCCACACATTATGATACAGCTAACATAATCATTTAATGTATTATGCAACATATGAAATAACCTTATGGGAAGTCACAAGTATAGGACAGATCACAGAACTAAAGTGTACAGGTGAAAAGAATTTTTTTCTGTTTCCACAGTTTTTTCCTCTTCAGTCATCCTTCATTACTTTTTGACATGGAGAACCTGACCTGAGCTAACAAGAAATATTCCACCATGCTCAGCGCTAGGAAAGAATCATAAGAATTATGGGATTTTTTTTTTTTTGGTCACTGTTTGTTTTTTAAAATAAGCACTAGTTTGCTATACCAGCATGTTCCAGCACAAGGGAATATTAGCCTTCAAGTGCCAAACAGTCTTGATCACTTTGCCTTCAGTTTCTTTAATGGGAAATCCATAGTTCTCCTGCCCACTTACGGTTATTGTCGTCTGAATGCCTAATAACTGACACTTGCACGGTGCCCGCCATGACTCGTTACTTGCACTGCTTACAGTGTAATCACACAACAGAATATAATGCAAGAGCACAAATTCTATTGTGGACTAATTTATTATGGAGACACATAGCATTTCAAGATATTTCACCTTTCTTCTGCCTTTGTTATTTCTCCCTCTCCGGAATGATTCCAGCTGCCATTTGAAAACAGCCTCCTCTTATTTATCTTAGAAACAAGATAAGGAATTCTTCAAGTTGGCCCAGGTAACGGAAAGCTTGCCCATTAATCAGATTGAACTCTTCAAGAAAAGCTACGCCGGATCAATCCTGCATTTCTGAACCGCTTTCTAAAACCACGTTAGAGATGAAGACATAATACAGAGCTGCTTTTCTTCCTAAAGACAAAGCTCACTCATAGCCAGCATCCAGGCTCCTATCGGCTAAAGTACCAGCAATACAGCGCAAGAGAGTAACAGTCATTCCGGCAAAGTCTCCTCTTCTGCTTCTTCCATCAACTTGGCTGCCGCTTTCCCTGCAGCTTTCAGCTTCCTTTCCCTACCCAGCCACTCCCGGCAGACTCTTTACATTCTTTCTCCTGAGATCGCTGCCCCTGTACCTTCCCCTACCCCAAGGAACCACGTAAAGCAACTAAGAACTGGCAAGCCGCAAAAAGTTAAGGTGACCCTGAAGACTGTATCTCTAGCAGACCTCTCCAAGGTCAAATACCTACTTATTAAGCGTCAGCACGCCTAGCACCACAAAAGCTAGACAGCCACAGTGCCTGCCCAAAACCTACCACTTCTTGCACCGTACATAGCCTTAAAGTAACCAGGAACGTTAGTATGGGTCATCACATACAGCAGAGGCTTCAGAAGATAAATAAATAAATAAACAAACAAACAAAAAAACCATAAGTGGAGAGATGGAAGTTCAATATGGACTCCAGGAGCTCAAAAGGGTCAGGCCTGTGGGTGCCTTGAAGGCACTGCAAAAGTACTTTCACTGCTGAGTGTGTTTAGAGATTTTTCTTCTTGAGAATTAGAGGTTCTCAAATCCATAAACTTGATACTATTGTAAATAATAAAACCTTGCTTCCCCCTGAAGTGTTCTAGGAAAGAGTCAATATTCATCTAATACACAATCCACTGGAGATTTATTGCACTTGTGCAACAAAATAAATTCTCTTTAAAAGAGATCAAGTCACAGAAATCTGAATACCACAAAAGTAAAATTCTTTTCACATTGGAGGACGAGGGCAACTCCACTTCTTAACATGTGCCACTAAGTAATCTAATGACCAGTTAAATCTCTAGAAACTAAAAGCATCCAGCTCTTTATCACTTTATAAACATGGAAGTAGACACATTATCTGATAGCAGCCATTTTTCCAGGCACAGAATAGCGGAAAAGGTAGAAAAAAAGGTACATCTTGCTGCTGTAGTACGGGAAGAATAAGCAAGGGCAGATGTTTTTGTAATCCTGTTGCAAGTTTACAGTGACTTCTACCCATTTAACTGTGATTGACTTTTTTTAAAAAGTCAGTGCTAAATTAATGTTAAATTAATAACGCAATTTGAAAGTGCTGTATCCAAGACTGGCTTGACCCCAACCTCTACGCACCACAAGTTTCACACGCTATGCATCTGCAGGGGTGTTAAGGAGGACAGACTTTGGCTTCTGCAACAAGACCTTGAGAGTAACCAGCATCAGACTCTCTTTTGCTCCTAGTGGTGTCCAGAAGTACTGCCCACAACTATTTTAAAATTGCTTCTGAACTGCCTGATCCTGCAGCACTTGGACTATTATTCATCTTTGTAAAAGGAGGGGTTAAGTAGCAGGTAGCAGTTGTACTGCTTTCTTACAGTTTCTCAGCAGTTTTACTGGGGATATCTTGGAGGTGTCTATGGAGGTCAGTCCTAAACAACACTTCTAACTGAAAACTTTTAGCCTTTAGGAAATACCTTTGTAGTCAAACTGTTTATGTATGAGACCTATCCAGCACCCCTGTAACTAGAAGCAATAAACACACCCCCACAGAGAATATACTGGAATTCAGTTTTGATAGCAAGTAGGTTATTACTAATTCCTGAAATGCACTGGCATACTGGAAGTACGCATCACAGGAAGAGACAACTAGAAAAATACAGCAGTCAGGTGATGTCAAACGTTGGTAGTTTGTAGATCAGAACATTTCTCCATTAACCTGGGCTGGTATAATGTTGAAAAGAAACGATACTTTCTGACGTGCTGTTGAGAAGCCTCCTGCTCCATGAGAGTGACAAGAAAGCTGACAACATACAGGGGGAAATTTATTTTTAACTCAACAGGTTAGCTGCTAACACCAGAGACTGAAAAAGCATAACTAAACTATAAAAATATGTTTCTTATACATTAATTGTATAGTTGGCGTATAGTATAAGTGCATTGCCACTTTAATTTAAAGCTAATGCTGTGTGAAATAAAACTCAGACTCAAGAACGCTGAAATGCAGTAATTTCAGCTGGCTCAATATTATATTTACAGGAAAGATCCAAAAGAAACACAACGCAGCTCAAGCGTGACATGTAATGAAGGGGCAGGAAGCTGCCACGTCCAGCCTCTCCAGTGCAATAACTACGAAAGCACAACTGCTTTCCCCAGAAATTGTAGTACAGTGCATAGTTACTGGGTAATGGGGAAAGAATACCTGCTTACCCCAGCCTGGACCTGAAAACTAACATTCTTAGCTGTTCAACCATAAGGTAACTCGTATATATACAGTCTTCCATTTCCATATATATGCAAGGAGCCCATGAGCTGAAAGCACAGCAAACAAAGAGGTAGTTGGACAGTTAACCTCTCCTGTTCCATCTAGCATCCAACACACAGGCACCTCTGGTCTAGTCAGTTAAATGAGAGGCCTTGTTACAATAGCTGAACTCAATATTGCTTCATCTACCTTGCGAGCTGGCGTAGAGCACTAGAGCGACCAAACTAACCTCCAAAGAGATCCACTTCAGCAGTGGCAGCAGTAATAGTTGTGGTTGTAGCGGCAGCAGCTGAAGTAGTTGTGGTATCAGTAGTTGCAGCAGTAGTTGCAGTAGGCTCTGGGGCAAATGGATCTGAAATCTGTGGCTCAGAGGTAACACCGGAAAGTGCAGCCAGGTTATCTATATGCAACCATATAATGAAGATCAAACAGGAAAAGTAAGGGGAAGAGGGAGAGAGACCACAATCACTCAACTCCAGAAAGCTGGAGCTTTTAATGAGTCTTAACGTTCAAAAGTCTTAGAAATCAAAAATATTACTCACCCTCTCCCAAGAGGTCTAGTGATTGTCCATTAAAATGACAGCAGAATAAAGAAACAGACCAATTAGCAGAACTGCCAGACTGAAGATATTCGTTAGCCATATGTTCATTCTCTAAGTGACATGTCTAGGTTAAACATAATTTCTGCACTTGGTTTTCCAACATTCAAGTTATTGTTTCATGACAAAGCTCGTTCTGTTCAACAACTCTATTCAAAAGAGAACCAGTAGATAGGTTTCATGTATTTGACAAATTCCTTAATATCTAATCAGCAAGACGTTCAAACACCGGTTGTATTTAACACTTCTGTTTTATACAGCTGGGTTTCTTAAACTGTATCAGAGAACCCAACTAGCGGCCTGCAAGGGCTGACAGGAAGGTCTCCTACCATTCACTACTCCAGGATAAAGCCAAGAACCACTCAGAAGCTCAATTCACCACTATACCAGTTCTCTACTTCATTTAGCTTAGCAGTGTGAGAGTAAGACCAGAAGTAGGTAGACTTCTCTGAAGTTTATGAGCAGCTAACATCCCCCAAGAACACTGGAAATTTTAAATGCAAGTTCCTGGGCCTAACATCACACAGATTCAAGACTTTCACCAAGTAAAAGCATACATGGGAAGAGTGAGCC